>NC_092710.1:76579041-77241541 GCF_047496885.1 Scyliorhinus torazame | reverse complement strand
GCGTCAGAGAGAGAGGCAGCGACAGAGAGAGAGAGAGAGGCAGCGTCAGAGAGAGAGAGAGAGGCAGCGTCAGAGAGAGAGAGGCAGCGACAGAGAGAGAGAGGGGCAGCGACAGAGAGAGGCAGCGACTGAGAGAGAGGCAGCGTCAGAGAGAGAGAGAGAGGCAGCGACAGAGAGAGAGAGGCAGCGACAGAGAGAGAGAGGGGCAGCGACAGGGAGAGAGAGAGAGAGAGAGGCAGCGACTGAGAGAGAGGCAGCGACTGAGAGAGAGGCAGCGACTGAGAGAGAGAGGCAGCGACTGAGAGAGAGAGGCAGCGACTGAGAGAGAGAGGCAGCGACTGAGAGAGAGAGGCAGCGACCTGAGAGAGAGAGGCAGCGTCAGAGAGAGAGAGAGAGGCAGCGTCAGAGAGAGAGAGAGAGGCAGCGTCAGAGAGAGAGAGAGAGGCAGCGACAGAGAGAGAGGGGCAGCGACTGAGAGAGAGGCAGCGACTGAGAGAGAGAGGCAGCGACTGAGAGAGAGAGGCAGCGTCAGAGAGAGAGGCAGCGACCTGAGAGAGAGAGGCAGCGTCAGAGAGAGAGAGAGAGGCAGCGTCAGAGAGAGAGAGAGAGAGGCAGCGTCAGAGAGAGAGAGGCAGCGACAGAGAGAGAGAGGCAGCGACTGAGAGAGAGGCAGCGACTGAGAGAGAGAGGCAGCGTCAGAGAGAGAGAGGCAGCGACCTGAGAGAGAGAGGCAGCGTCAGAGAGAGAGGCAGCGACAGAGAGAGAGAGAGAGGCAGCGTCAGAGAGAGAGAGAGAGGCAGCGTCAGAGAGAGAGAGGCAGCGACAGAGAGAGAGAGGGGCAGCGACAGAGAGAGGCAGCGACTGAGAGAGAGGCAGCGTCAGAGAGAGAGAGAGAGGCAGCGACAGAGAGAGAGAGGCAGCGACAGAGAGAGAGAGGGGCAGCGACAGGGAGAGAGAGAGAGAGAGAGGCAGCGACTGAGAGAGAGGCAGCGACTGAGAGAGAGGCAGCGACTGAGAGAGAGAGGCAGCGACTGAGAGAGAGAGGCAGCGACTGAGAGAGAGAGGCAGCGACTGAGAGAGAGAGGCAGCGACCTGAGAGAGAGAGGCAGCGTCAGAGAGAGAGAGAGAGGCAGCGTCAGAGAGAGAGGCAGCGACAGAGAGAGAGAGAGAGGCAGCGTCAGAGAGAGAGGCAGCGACAGAGAGAGAGAGGGGCAGCGACAGAGAGAGAGAGGGGCAGCGACAGAGAGAGAGAGGCAGCGACTGAGAGAGAGGCAGCGTCAGAGAGAGAGAGAGAGGCAGCGACAGAGAGAGAGAGGCAGCGACAGAGAGAGAGAGGGGCAGCGACAGAGAGAGAGAGGCAGCGACTGAGAGAGAGGCAGCGTCAGAGAGAGAGAGAGAGGCAGCGACAGAGAGAGAGAGGCAGCGACAGAGAGAGAGAGAGAGGCAGCGACCGAGAGAGAGAGGCAGCGACAGAGAGAGAGAGAGAGGCAGCGACCGAGAGAGAGAGAGGCAGCGACAGGGAGAGAGAGAGAGAGAGAGGCAGCGACTGAGAGAGAGGCAGCGACTGAGAGAGAGGCAGCGACTGAGAGAGAGAGGCAGCGACTGAGAGAGAGAGGCAGCGACTGAGAGAGAGAGAGGCAGCGACAGAGAGAGAGGCAGCGACTGAGAGAGAGGCAGCGACTGAGAGAGAGGCAGCGACTGAGAGAGAGAGGCAGCGACTGAGAGAGAGAGGCAGCGACCTGAGAGAGAGAGGCAGCGTCAGAGAGAGAGAGAGAGGCAGCGTCAGAGAGAGAGAGAGAGGCAGCGTCAGAGAGAGAGAGAGGCAGCGTCAGAGAGAGAGAGAGAGGCAGCGACCGAGAGAGAGAGGCAGCGACAGAGAGAGAGAGAGAAGCAGCGACAGAGAGAGCGAGAGGCAGCGACAGAGAGAGAGAGAGGCAGCGACAGAGAGAGAGAGAGGCAGCGACAGAGAGAGAGAGAGGCAGCGACAGAGAGAGAGAGGCAGCGACAGAGAGAGAGAGGCAGCGACAGAGAGAGAGAGAGAGGCAGCGTCAGAGAGAGAGAGAGAGGCAGCGACCGAGAGAGAGAGGGGCAGCGACAGAGCGAGAGGGGCAGCGACAGAGAGAGAGAGAGAGAGGCAGCGACAGAGAGAGAGAGGCAGCGACAGAGAGAGAGAGGCAGCGACAGAGAGAGAGAGGCAGCGACAGAGAGAGAGAGGCAGCGACAGAGAGAGAGAGAGAGGCAGCGACAGAGAGAGCGAGAGGCAGCGACCGCGAGAGAGAGGGGCAGCGACAGAGAGAGAGAGAGAGAGAGAGGCAGCGACAGAGAGAGAGAGGGGCAGCGACAGGGAGAGAGAGAGAGAGAGAGAGAGGGGCAGCGACTGAGAGAGAGAGGCAGCGACAGAGAGAGAGGGGCAGCGTCAGAGAGAGGCAGCGACCGAGAAAGAGAGGGGCAGCGACAGAGAGTGAGAGAGAGAGGGGCAGCGACAGAGAGAGAGGGGCAGCGTCAGAGAGAGAGAGGCAGCGACCGAGAGAGAGAGGGGCAGCGACAGAGAGAGAGAGAGAGAGAGAGAGGCAGCGACAGAGAGAGAGGCAGCGACAGAGAGAGAGAGAGGGGCAGCGACAGGGAGAGAGAGAGAGAGAGAGAGAGGGGCAGCGACTGAGAGAGAGAGGCAGCGTCAGAGAGAGAGAGAGGCAGCGTCAGAGAGAGAGAGAGGCAGCGTCAGAGAGAGAGAGAGGCAGCGTCAGAGAGAGAGAGAGGCAGCGTCAGAGAGAGAGAGAGGCAGCGACAGAGAGAGAGAGGCAGCGACAGAGAGAGAGAGGCAACGACTGAGAGAGGCAGCGACTGAGAGAGAGAGGCAGCGACTGAGAGAGAGAGGCAGCGACTGAGAGAGAGAGGCAGCGACTGATAGAGAGAGGCAGCGTCAGAGAGAGAGAGAGAGGCAGCGACAGAGAGAGAGAGAGAGGCAGCGACAGAGAGAGAGAGGCTGCGTTAGAGAGAAAGAGAGGGGGGCAGCGACAGAGAGAGAGAGAGGGAGGCAGCGACAGAGAGAGGCAGCGACAGGGAAAGAGAGAGAGGCAGAGAAAGAGAGAGAGAGGCAGCGTCATAGAGAGAGAGAGGCAGCGTTAGAGAGAAAGAGAGGGGGGTGAGCGACAGAGACAGAGAGAGAGAGGCAGCGACAGAGAGAGAGAGGCAGCGACAGAGAGAGCGAGAGAGAGAAAGGCAGCGACAGAGGGAGAGAGAGAGAGAGAGAGGCAGCGACTGAGAGAGAGGCAGCGAGAGAGAGAGAGAGAGGCAGCGACAGAGAGAGAGAGAGAGGGGACAGCGAGAGAGAGAGAGAGGCAGCGACAGAGGGAGAGAGAGAGGGGGTCAGCGACAGAGAGAGAGAGGGGGTCAGCGACAGAGAGAGAGAGAGAGTGGCAGCGACAGAGACAGAGAGAGCGAGGCAGCGACAGAGAGAGAGAGGCAGCGCCAGAAAGAGAGTGAGAGGCAGCGTCAGAGAGAGAGAGAGAGGGGCAGCGACTGAGAGAGAGAGGGGAAGCGACAGAGAGAGAGAGAGGGGGGCAGCGACAGAGAGAGAGGCAACGACAGAGAGAGGCAGCGACAGAGGGGGAGAGAGGGGGGCAACGACAGAGAGAGAGAGGGGCAGCGACAGAGAGAGAGAGGGGCAGCGACAGAGAGAGAGAGGGGCAGCGACAGAGAGAGAGGGGCAACGTCAGAGAGAGAGAGAGGCAGCGACCGAGAGAGAGAGAGAGGGGCAGCGACAGAGAGAGACAGAGAGACAGAGGGGCAGCGACAGAGAGAGAGAGAGGCAGCGACAGAGAGAGAGAGTGAGAGAGGCAGAGACAGAGAGAGAAGGGCAGCGACAGAGAGAGAGAGAGGGGCAGCGACAGAGAGAGGCAGCGGCAGAGGGAGAGGGGCAGCGACAGAGAGAGAGGGAGAGAGAGAGGCAGCGACAGAGAGAGCGACAGAGAGAGAGGGGCAGCGACTGAGAGAGAGGCAGCGACAGAGAGAGAGGGGGGCAGCGACTGAGAGAGAGGCAGCGACTGAGAGAGAGGGGGCAGCGACAGAGAGAGAGAGGGGCAGCGACAGAGGGCGAGAGAGGCAGAGAGAGAGAGGCAGCGACAGAGAGAGGGGCAGCGACAGAGAGAGAGAGGGGCAGCGACAGAGAGAGAGAGAGCGGCAGCGACAGAGGGGCAGCGACAGAGAGAGAGAGCGAAACAGAGAGAAAGAGAGGGAGAGGGGCAGCGACAGAGAGGGGCAGCGACAGAGAGGGGCAGCGACAGAGAGGGGCAGCGACAGAGAGGGGCAGCGACAGAGAGGGGCAGCGACAGAGAGGGGCAGCGACAGAGAGGGGCAGCGACAGAGAGAGAGAGGGGCAGCGACAGAGAGAGAGGGCGAGAGAGGCAGCGACAGAGAGAGAGAGAGGGGCAGCGACAGAGGGAGAGGGAGAGAGAGAGGCAGCGACAGAGAGAGCGACAGAGAGAGAGGGGCAGCGACTGAGAGAGAGGCAGCGACAGAGAGAGAGGGGGGCAGCGACTGAGAGAGAGGCAGCGACTGAGAGAGAGGGGGCAGCGACAGAGAGAGAGAGGGGCAGCGACAGAGAGAGAGGGGGGCAGCGACAGAGGGCGAGAGAGGCAGAGAGAGAGAGGCAGCGACAGAGAGAGGGGCAGCGACAGAGAGAGAGAGAGGGGCAGCGACAGAGAGAGAGAGGCAGCGACAGAGAGAGCGAGAGCGGCAGCGACAGAGGGGCAGCGACAGAGAGAGAGAGCGAAACAGAGAGAAAGAGAGGGAGAGGGGCAGCGACAGAGAGGGGCAGCGACAGAGAGGGGCAGCGACAGAGAGGGGCAGCGACAGAGAGGGGCAGCGACAGAGAGGGGCAGCGACAGAGAGGGGCAGCGACAGAGAGGGGCAGCGACAGAGAGAGAGGGGCAGCGACAGAGAGAGAGAGAGAGGGGCAGCGACAGAGAGAGAGAGAGGGGCAGCGACAGAGAGAGAGAGAGGGGCAGCGACAGAGAGAGAGAGGGGCAGCGACAGAGAGAGGGCGAGAGAGGCAGCGACAGAGAGAGAGGGGCAGCGACAGAGAGAGAGAGAGGGGCAGCGACAGAGAGAGAGAGAGGGGCAGCGACAGAGAGAGAGAGGGGCAGCGACAGAGAGAGAGGGCGAGAGAGGCAGCGACAGAGAGAGAGAGGCAGCGACAGAGAGAGAGAGGCAGCGACAGAAAGAGAGAGAGAGGCAGCGACAGAGAGAGCGAGAGAGGCAGCGACAGAGAGAGAGAGAGGCAGCGACAGAGAGAGAGAGAGGCAGCGACAGAGAGAGAGAGAGGCAACGACAGAGAGAGGCAGCGACAGAGGGGGAGAGAGGGGGGCAACGACAGAGAGAGAGAGGGGCAGCGACAGAGAGAGAGAGGGGCAGCGACAGAGAGAGAGAGGGGCAGCGACAGAGAGAGAGGGGCAACGTCAGAGAGAGAGAGAGGCAGCGACCGAGAGAGAGAGAGAGGGGCAGCGACAGAGAGAGACAGAGAGAGAGAGGGGCAGCGACAGAGAGAGAGAGAGGCAGCGACAGAGAGAGAGAGTGAGAGAGGCAGAGACAGAGAGAGAAGGGCAGCGACAGAGAGAGAGAGAGGGGCAGCGACAGAGAGAGGCAGCGGCAGAGGGAGAGGGGCAGCGACAGAGAGAGCGACAGAGAGAGAGAGGCAGCGACAGAGAGAGAGAGAGAGGCAGCGACAGAGAGAGAGAGAGGCAGCGACAGAGAGAGAGAGAGGCAGCGACAGAGAGAGAGAGAGGCAGCGACAGAGAGAGAGAGGCAGCGACAGAGAGAGAGCGAGAGGGCCAGCGACAGAGAGAGAGAGAGAGAGGCAGCGACAGAGAGAGAGGCAGCGACAGAGAGAGAGAGAGAGGCAGCGACAGAGAGAGAGAGGCTGCGTTAGAGAGAAAGAGAGGGGGGCAGCGACAGAGAGAGAGAGAGGGAGAGAGAGAGGGGACAGCGACAGAGAGAGAGAGGCAGCGAGAGAGAGAGAGAGGCAGCGACAGAGGGAGAGAGAGAGGGGGTCAGCGACAGAGAGAGGGGGTCAGCGACAGAGAGAGAGAGAGTGGCAGCGACAGAGAGAGAGAGAGTGGCAGCGACAGAGAGAGAGAGAGAGGCAGCGACAGAGAGAGAGAGAGAGAGAGCGAGGCAGCGACAGAGAGAGAGAGGCAGCGACAGAAAGAGAGTGAGAGGCAGCGTCAGAGAGAGAGAGAGGGGCAGCGACTGAGAGAGGGGAAGCGACAGAGAGAGAGAGAGAGGGGGGCAGCGACAGAGAGAGAGGCAACGACAGAGAGAGGCAGCGACAGAGGGAGAGAGAGGGGGGCAGCGACAGAGAGAGAGAGAGGCAGCGACAGAGAGAGAGGGGCAGCGACAGAGAGAGAGGGGCAACGTCAGAGAGAGAGAGAGGCAGCGACCGAGAGAGAGAGAGAGGGGCAGCGACAGAGAGAGACAGAGAGAGAGAGGGGCAGCGACAGAGAGAGAGAGAGGCAGCGACAGAGAGAGAGAGTGAGAGAGGCAGAGACAGAGAGAGAGAAGGGCAGCGACAGAGAGAGAGAGAGGGGCAGCGACAGAGAGAGGCAGCGGCAGAGGGAGAGGGGCAGCGACAGAGAGAGAGGGAGAGAGAGAGGCAGCGACAGAGAGAGCGACAGAGAGAGAGGGGCAGCGACTGAGAGAGAGGCAGCGACAGAGAGAGAGGGGGGCAGCGACTGAGAGAGAGGCAGCGACTGAGAGAGAGGGGGCAGCGACAGAGAGAGAGAGGGGCAGCGACAGAGAGGGCGAGAGAGGCAGAGAGAGAGAGGCAGCGACAGAGAGAGGGGCAGCGACAGAGAGAGAGAGAGGGGCAGCGACAGAGAGAGAGAGGGGCAGCGACAGAGAGAGAGAGAGGCAGCGACAGAGAGAGGCGACAGAGAGAGAGAGAGAGAGAGAGAGAGAGAGGCAGCGACAGAGAGAGAGAGCGGCAGCGACAGAGGGGCAGCGACAGAGAGAGAGAGCGAAACAGAGAGAAAGAGAGGGAGAGGGGCAGCGACAGAGAGGGGCAGCGACAGAGAGGGGCAGCGACAGAGAGGGGCAGCGACAGAGAGGGGCAGCGACAGAGAGTGGCAGCGACAGAGAGAGGGGCAGCGACAGAGAGAGAGAGGGGCAGCGACAGAGAGAGAGGCAGCGACAGAGAGAGAGAGGGGCAGCGACAGAGAGAGGCGACAGAGAGAGTGAGAGAGAGAGAGGCAGCGACAGACAGAGAGAGAGAGGCAGCGACAGAGAGAGAGAGCGGCAGCGACAGAGAGGGGCAGCGACAGAGAGAGAGAGCGAAACAGAGAGAAAGAGAGGGAGAGGGGCAGCGACAGAGAGAGAGAGGCAGCGACAGAGAGAGAGAGGCAGCGACAGAGAGAGGGGAAGCGACAGAGAGAAAGAGCGAAACAGAGAGAAAGAGAGAGAGAGGGGCAGAGAGAGAGAGGGGCAGAGAGAGAGAGGGGCAGAGAGAGAGAGGGGCAGCGACTGAGAGAGAGCGAAACAGAGAGAAAGAGAGAGAGAGAGGGGCAGCGACAGAGAGAGAGTGGCAGTGACAGAGAGAGAGAGAGGCAGCGTCAGAGAGGGGCAGCGACAGAGAGAGAGAGAGGGGGCAGCGACTGAGAGAGAGGGGGCAGCGACACAGAGAGAGAGGGGCAGCGACAGAGAGAGAGGGCGAGAGAGGCAGCGACAGAGAGAGGCAGCGACAGAGAGAGAGAGGGGCAGCGACAGAGTGAGAGGCAGCGACAGACTGAGAGAGAGGCAGCGACAGACAGAGAGAGAGGGGCAGCGACAGAGAGAGAGAGGCAGCGACGGAGGGGAAGCGACAGAGAGAGAGAGAAAGAGAGAGAGAGAGGCAGCGACAGACAGAGAGAGAGCGGCAGCGACAGAGAGGGGCAGCGACAGAGAGAGAGAGCGAAACAGAGAGAAAGAGAGGGAGTGGGGCAGCGACAGAGAGAGAGAGAGGCAGCGACAGAGAGAGAGAGGCAGCGACAGAGAGAAAGAGCGAAACAGAGAGAAAGAGAGAGAGAGGGGCAGCGACAGAGAGAGAGAGGGGCAGCGACAGAGAGAGAGAGGGGCAGCGACAGAGAGAGAGAGCGAAACAGAGAGAGAGAGAGAGGCAGCGACAGAGAGAGAGTGGCAGTGACAGAGAGAGAGAGAGGCAGCGTCAGAGAGGGGCAGTGACAGAGAGAGAGAGAGGGGGCAGCGACTGAGAGAGAGGGGGCAGCGACAGAGAGAGAGAGAGGCAGCGACAGAGAGAGAGGGCGAGAGAGGCAGCGACAGAGAGAGAGAGGCAGCGACAGAGAGAGAGAGGCAGCGACAGAGAGAGAGGCAGCGACAGAGAGAGAGAGGGGCAGTGACAGAGAGAGGCGACAGAGAGAGAGAGAGAGAGAGAGAGAGAGGCAGCGACAGACAGAGAGAGAGAGGCAGCGACAGACAGAGAGAGAGTGGCAGTGACAGAGAGAGAGAGAGGCAGCGTCAGAGAGGGGCAGTGACAGAGAGAGAGAGAGGGGGCAGCGACTGAGAGAGAGGGGGCAGCGACAGAGAGAGAGAGAGGCAGCGACAGAGAGAGAGGGCGAGAGAGGCAGCGACAGAGAGAGAGAGGCAGCGACAGAGAGAGGGGGCAGCGACAGAGAGAGAGGCAGCGACAGAGAGAGAGAGGGGCAGTGACAGAGAGAGGCGACAGAGAGAGAGAGAGAGAGAGAGAGGCAGCGACAGACAGAGAGAGAGAGGCAGCGACAGACAGAGAGAGAGGGGCAGCGACAGAGAGAGAGAGGCAGCGACGGAGGGGAAGCGACAGAGAGAGAGAGCGAAACAGAGAGAAAGAGAGAGAGAGGGGCAGCGACAGAGAGGGGCAGCGACTGAGAGAGAGAGAGCGAAACAATGAGAGAGAGGGGCAGCGACAGAGAGAGAGTGGCAGTGACAGAGAGAGAGAAAGAGGCAGCGTCAGAGAGAGGCAGCGACAGAGAGAGAGAGGGGGCAGCGACAGAGAGAGAGAGTGGCAGTGACAGAGAGAGAGGGAGAGAGTGGCAGTGACAGAGAAAGGCAGCGTCAGAGAGCGAGAGAGGCAGCGTCAGAGAGCGAGAGAGGCAGCGACAGAGAGAGAGAGGGGCAGCGACAGAGAGAGAGAGAGTGAGAGGGGCAGCGACAGAGAGAGAGAGAGGGGCAGTGACGGAGAGAGGCAGCGACAGAGAGAGGGGCAGCAACACAGAGGGCTGATGGAGTGATAAATGAGAAGGAGAAAGCAGTAAAGAGATCGATAGAGAGAAAGAGACACAAAATATGTCTTGTTAACTTGCCTTCCTTGTTTCGTCTGAAATGTTTCTGCACAATTTGCCCCACCCAACAAAAGTTCTGTGCTGGTGTCTGCTTATCAGAATGACACAGCACTTTGTTTTATCTCAATGTTTCAACCTTCCCTCTGGTTGAACAGAGATGGTGCAGGAGGGAGGTGATTCAGATTTGGGGGAAATTGGAACCGGTTCTGGGAGAGGTGGGACCAGTACAAAACGGACAGTCGACTTGTGGGCAGGACTGGAACCAATGTCCTCGGTGGGAGTTGAAGGGGGTGATGGTTTTATTTGAAGTGAAGTGAAATGAAATGAAAATGAAACTCGCTTATTGTCACAAGTAGGCTTCAAATGAAGTTACTGCGAAAAGCCCCTAGTCGCCACATTCCGGCGCCTGTTCGGGGAGGCTGGTACGGGAATTGAACCGTGCTGCTGGCCTGCCTTGGTCTGCTTTAAAATCCAGCGATTTAGCGCATTGTGCTAAACCAGCCCTTAATGAGTTAGGAGGTGATGTTTTTATTTGAATGGAGTGAGGGGGGTTACGTTGATATTTGAATAGAGCCGGGAGGGAGTGGGGGGAATCGAGGCTGGTATTTGCATGGATGTTTTTGAATTGAGGGGAGCGGGAGGGGGTGGTTGTTTTTGAATTGAGTGTAGGACAAATTTTGTATCGAATGGAGTTGGGGGGTGGGGTGATGTTTTTATTTGAAACTAGTGTGGGGGGTGATGATTGAATATGAATTGTGCGGGGGAGCAATATAGATTTTTGAATTGAGTGGAGGGCGGCGGGGGGGGGGGGAGTCTGACGTTTGTATTTGAATTGAGTGGGGTGGGAACTGAAAACATCGTCTCCCCCCCACCCCTACTCAATTTGAATACAAACCTCAATCATCTCCCCTCAACTTGAATACCGAGACAGGTTGAGCACCCCTTATCCAAAATTCCCAAAACCGGACAATTACAAATTCCGCACATTTTTTCCCGAGCACCGACGAGACGTCACGAGCGGGAAATCACACAAACTCTGGGAAGGTTCCCAGGCGATGCATGATTCCAACATGGCGCACATGCACAGGTCCCAATGTGGTGCACATGCGCAGTTCCCAATGTGGTGCACATGCACAGTTCCCAATGTGACGCACATGCGCAGGTCCCAATGTGGCGCACATGCGCAGGTCCCAATGTGGCGCACATGCGCAGTTCCCAATGTGGTGCACATGCACAGTTCCCAATGTGACGCACATGCGCAGGTCCCAATGTGGTGCACATGCACAGTTCCCAATGTGACGCACATGCACAGGTCCCAATGTGGTGCACATGCGCAGTTCCCAATGTGGCGCACATGCGCAGTTCCCAATGTGACGCACATGCGCAGTTCCCAATGTGGCGCACATGCGCAGTTCCCAATGTGACGCACATGCGCAGGTCCCAATGTGGTGCACATGCGCAGTTCCCAATGTGGCGCACATGCGCAGTTCCCAATGTGACGCACATGCGCAGTTCCCAATGTGGTGCACATGCACAGTTCCCAATGTGACGCACATGCGCAGGTCCCAATGTGGCGCACATGCGCAGTTCCCAATGTGATGCACATGCGCAGTTCCCAATGTGGTGCACATGCACAGGTCCCAATGTGGTGCACATGCCCAGTTCCCAATGTGGTGCACATGCGCAGGTCCCAATGTGGCGCACATGCACAGTTCCCAATGTGACGCACATGCACAGTTCCCAATGTGGTGCACATGCGCAGGTCCCAATGTGGTGCACATGCGCAGTTCCCAATGTGACGCACATGCGCAGGTCCCAATGTGGTGCACATGCACAGTTCCCAATGTGACGCACATGCACAGGTCCCAATGTGGTGCACATGCGCAGTTCCCAATGTGGCGCACATGCGCAGTTCCCAATGTGACGCACATGCGCAGTTCCCAATGTGGCGCACATGCGCAGTTCCCAATGTGACGCACATGCGCAGGTCCCAATGTGGTGCACATGCGCAGTTCCCAATGTGGCGCACATGCGCAGTTCCCAATGTGACGCACATGCGCAGTTCCCAATGTGGTGCACATGCACAGTTCCCAATGTGACGCACATGCGCAGGTCCCAATGTGGCGCACATGCGCAGTTCCCAATGTGATGCACATGCGCAGTTCCCAATGTGGTGCACATGCACAGGTCCCAATGTGGTGCACATGCCCAGTTCCCAATGTGGTGCACATGCGCAGGTCCCAATGTGGCGCACATGCACAGTTCCCAATGTGGTGCACATGCACAGTTCCCAATGTGGTGCACATGCGCAGGTCCCAATGTGGTGCACATGCCCAGTTCCCAATGTGGTGCACATGCGCAGGTCCCAATGTGGCGCACATGCACAGTTCCCAATGTGGTGCACATGCACAGTTCCCAATGTGGTGCACATGCGCAGGTCCCAATGTGGCGCACATGCACAGTTCCCAATGTGGCGCACATGCACAGTTCCCAATGTGGCGCACATGCACAGTTCCCAATGTGGTGCACATGCGCAGGTCCCAATGTGGCGCACATGCACAGTTCCCAATGTGGTGCACATGCGCAGGTCCCAATGTGGCGCACATGCACAGTTCCCAATGTGGTGCACATGCACAGTTCCCAATGTGGTGCACATGCGCAGGTCCCAATGTGGTGCACATGCCCAGTTCCCAATGTGGTGCACATGCGCAATTCCCAATGTGGCGCACATGCACAGTTCCCAATGTGGTGCACATGCACAGTTCCCAATGTGGTGCACATGCGCAGGTCCCAATGTGGCGCACATGCACAGTTCCCAATGTGGCGCACATGCACAGTTCCCAATGTGGCGCACATGCACAGTTCCCAATGTGGTGCACATGCGCAGTTCCCAATGTGGTGCACATGCACAGTTCCCAATGTGGTGCACATGCGCAGTTCCCAATGTGGTGCACATGCGCAGTTCCCAATGTGGTGCACATGCACAGTTCCCAATGTGGTGCACATGCACAGTTCCCAATGTGGTGCACATGCGCAGTTCCCAATGTGGTGCACATGCACAGTTCCCAATGTGGTGCACATGCACAGTTCCCAATGTGGTGCACATGCACAGTTCCCAATGTGGTGCACATGCACAGTTCCCAATGTGGTGCACATGCACAGTTCCCAATGTGGTGCACATGCACAGTTCCCAATGTGACGCACATGCACAGTTCCCAATGTGGTGCACATGCGCAGTTCCCAATGTGGTGCACATGCACAGTTCCCAATGTGACGCACATGCACAGTTCCCAATGTGGTGCACATGCGCAGTTCCCAATGTGACGCACATGCACAGGTCCCAATGTGGTGCACATGCGCAGTTCCCAATGTGACGCACATGCACAGGTCCCAATGTGGTGCACATGCACAGTTCCCAATGTGACGCACATGCGCAGTTCCCAATGTGGTGCACATGCACAGTTCCCAATGTGACGCACATGCGCAGTTCCCAATGTGGTGCACATGCACAGTTCCCAATGTGACGCACATGCACAGTTCCCAATGTGGTGCACATGCGCAGTTCCCAATGTGACGCACATGCACAGTTCCCAATGTGGTGCACATGCACAGTTCCCAATGTGGTGCACATGCACAGTTCCCAATGTGGTGCACATGCCCAGTTCCCAATGTGACGCACATGCACAGTTCCCAATGTGACGCACATGCGCAGTTCCCAATGTGACGCACATGCGCAGTTCCCAATGTGACGCACATGCGCAGTTCCCAATGTGGTGCACATGCGCAGTTCCCAATGTGGTGCACATGCACAGTTCCCAATGTGGTGCACATGCACAGTTCCCAATGTGACGCACATGCACAGTTCCCAATGTGACGCACATGCGCAGTTCCCAATGTGACGCACATGCGCAGTTCCCAATGTGACGCACATGCGCAGTTCCCAATGTGGTGCACATGCGCAGTTCCCAATGTGGTGCACATGCACAGTTCCCAATGTGGTGCACATGCACAGTTCCCAATGTGGTGCACATGCACAGTTCCCAATGTGGTGCACATGCACAGTTCCCAATGTGGTGCACATGCACAGTTCCCAATGTGACGCACATGCGCAGTTCCCAATGTGGTGCACATGCGCAGTTCCCAATGTGGTGCACATGCACAGTTCCCAATGTGGTGCACATGCGCAGTTCCCAATGTGGTGCACATGCGCAGTTCCCAATGTGGTGCACATGCACAGTTCCCATCGTGGTGCACATGCGCAGTTCCCATCGTGGTGCACATGCGCAGTTCCCAATGTGGTGCACATGCACAGGTCCCAATGTGACGCACATGCGCAGTTCCCAATGTGGTGCACATGCGCAGTTCCCAATGTGGTGCACATGCGCAGTTCCCAATGTGGTGCACATGCACAGTTCCCATCGTGGTGCACATGCGCAGTTCCCATCGTGGTGCACATGCGCAGTTCCCAATGTGGTGTACATGCACAGTTCCCAATGTGACGCACATGCACAGTTCCCAATGTGGGGGGGGGTGATATTTGTATTTAAAGTGAGGGGCAGTGTTTGAATTAGGAACATGGGAACAAGAGTAGGCCATTCAGCCCCTCGAGTATGTCCCGCTGTTCTGTGAGATCACGGCTACCTGAGGCCTAACTCCATATACCAAGGGGCCCTTACCCCTTAATATCCTTGTATTTTGTTATTTTTTATTTACAGCACAAAAGGAGGCCATTCGCTCTATCATGTCTGCACCGGCTCCCAAAAGAGCTGCCCAGATTGTCCCGTTCCCCAGCCCCATCTCCCTCGTCCTCTAAATTTGTCACTTTCTGATATATATCCAGCTCCCTTATGAGACCCCGTCTGGAATCCGCCTCCACCACTCTCCCAGGCAGCGCATTCCAAATCCTGACCACTCTCTGAGTAAAGACGTTTCTCCTCATCTCACTCCGGGCTCTCTTGATGACCACCTTGAAGGAGCGGTTGAATAAACTCGGTTTGTTCGCACTGGAATGATGGAGGTTGAGGGGAGATCTGATAGAGGTCTACAAAATTATGAGGGGCATAGACAGAGTGGATAGTCAGAGGCTTTTCCCCAGGGTAGAGGGGTCAATTACTAGGGGGCATAGGTTTAAGGTGAGAGGGACAAGGTTTTGAGGAGATGTACGAGGCAAGTTTTTTTACACAGAGGGTAGTCGGTGCCTGGAACTCGCTACCGGAGGAGGTGGTGGAAGCAGGGACGAGAGTGACATTTAAGGGGCATCTTGACAAATATATGAATAGGATGGGACTAGAGGGATACGGACCACGGAAATGTAGATGATTTTAGTTTAGACGGGCAGCATAGACGGCACAGGCTTGGAGGGCCGAAGGGCCTGTTCCTGTGCTGTACATTTCTTTGTTCTTTGTTCTTGAAATTGTGACCCCCAGTCACCGACATACCAACTATTGGAAACAGAATATCCTTCTTTACCCTGTCAAAATTGTTCAGAATTTTGAACACCTCAATAAGGTCGCCTCTTAGTTTTCTCAGCTCCAAGGAGAACAAGCCCAATTTCTCCAATCTTTCCTTGCGTCTAAAATTCCTCCTTTCTGGAATCATGCTGGTAAATCTCCTCTGCACTCTCTCCAGGACTTTACCATCCTTCCAGAAGGTGCCCAGAACTGAACACATTGCTCCAAATGTGGTCTGACCAATGATTTGTCGTGGTGTAGTATCACTTCCTTGCTTTTATACTCCATGCCTCTATTTAGAAACCCAAGGATCCGATAAGCCTTCTTAACAACTGTTTCAACTTGCCTGGCCACCTTCAGAGAATGATGCACTTGAGCCCCGAGGTCCCTCTGCTCCCCTCAAAGTTGTACCATGGAGCCGGTATTGTCTCCCATGTTTCTTCCACCAAAATGCATCACCTCACATTTCACGACATTGAAGTTCATCTGCCAGGTGTCTGCCCATTTGGCCAACTTGTCAAAGTCCCTCTGAAGTTACTCAGCGTGATCCTCACCATTCACTATTCTCCCGAGCTTAGTATCATCTGTAAATTTAGACATTTTACTCTCAACACCCACTTCTGAATCATTGATAGAAATCAGAAAAATCAAGGGTCCCAACACTGAGCCCTGGGGAAGATCACTTCCAACTCGTCCCAGTCTGAGAATTGGCCCTCGATACCTACCCTCTCTTTCCTGTCTCTTTTTTTTAGAAAATATTTTATTGAAGCATTTGTAATTTTCACAGTTTAACAAATTAAAATTCTAAACAGCCTAGGGGCCCGACGCACACAACCGCATCACAATAACAAACCCAACCACCCTCCCGCCCTCGCTCCTAACTACCTCACGCAACCGCATCACAATAACAAACCCAACCACCCTCCCGCCCTCGCTCCTAACTACCTCACGCAACCGCATAACAATAACAAACCCAACCACCCTCCCGCCCTCGCTCCTAACTACCTCACGCAACCGCATCACAATAACAAACCCAACCACCCTCCCGCCCTCGCTCCTAACTACCTCACGCAACCGCATCACAATAACATACCCAACCACCCTCCCGCCCTCGCTCCTAACTACCTCACGCAACCGCATCACAATAACAAACCCAACCACCCTCCCGCCCTCGCTCCTAACTACCTCACGCAACCGCATCACAATAACAAACCCAACCACCCTCCCGCCCTCGCTCCTAACTACCTCACGCAACCGCATCACAATAACAAACCCAACCACCCTCCCGCCCTCGCTCCTAACTACCTCACGCAACCGCATCACAATAACAAACCCAACCACCCTCCCGCCCTCGCTCCTAACTACCTCACGCAACCGCATCACAATAACATACCCAACCACCCTCCCGCCCTCGCTCCAAACTACCTCACGCAACCGCATCACAATAACAAACCCAACCACCCTCCCGCCCTCGCTCCTAACTACCTCACGCAACCGCATCACAATAACAAACCCAACCACCCTCCCGCCCTCGCTCCTAACTACCTCACGCAACCGCATCACAATAACAAACCCAACCACCCTCCCGCCCTCGCTCCTAACTACCTCACGCAACCGCATCACAATAACATACCCAACCACCCTCCCGCCCTCGCTCCTAACTACCTCACGCAACCGCATCACAATAACAAACCCAACCACCCTCCCGCCCTCGCTCCTAACTACCTCACGCAACCGCATCACAATAACAAACCCAACCACCCTCCCGCCCTCGCTCCTAACTACCTCACGCAACCGCATCACAATAACAAACCCAACCACCCTCCCGCCCTCGCTCCTAACTACCTCACGCAACCGCATCACAATAACATACCCAACCACCCTCCCGCCCTCGCTCCTAACTACCTCACGCAACCGCATCACAATAACAAACCCAACCACCCTCCCGCCCTCGCTCCTAACTACCTCACGCAACCGCATCACAATAACAAACCCAACCACCCTCCCGCCCTCGCTCCTAACTACCTCACGCAACCGCATCACAATAACAAACCCAACCACCCTCCCGCCCTCGCTCCTAACTACCTCACGCAACCGCATCACAATAACAAACCCAACCACCCTCCCGCCCTCGCTCCTAACTACCTCACGCAACCGCATCACAATAACAAACCCAACCACCCTCCCGCCCTCGCTCCTAACTACCTCACGCAACCGCATCACAATAACAAACCCAACCACCCTCCCGCCCTCGCTCCTAACTACCTCACGCAACCGCATCACAATAACAAACCCAACCACCCTCCCGCCCTCGCTCCTAACTACCTCACGCAACCGCATCACAATAACATACCCAACCACCCTCCCACCCTCGCTCCAAACTACCTCACGCAACCGCATCACAATAACATACCCAACCACCCTCCCGCCCTCGCTCCTAACTACCTCACGCAACCGCATCACAATAACATACCCAACCACCCTCCCGCCGTCGCACCTAACTACCTCACGCAACCGCATCACAATAACATACCCAACCACCCTCCCGCCCTCGCTCCTAACTACCTCACGCAACCGCATCACAATAACATACCCAACCACCCTCCCGCCGTCGCACCTAACTACCTCACGCAACCGCATCACAATAACATACCCAACCACCCTCCCGCCGTCGCACCTAACTACCTCACGCAACCGCATCACAATAACATACCCAACCACCCTCCCGCCGTCGCACCTAACTACCTCACGCAACCGCATCACAATAACATACCCAACCACCCTCCCGCCATCGCTCCTAACTACCCGTATGTTAGATTCCTTGTCTGGGATTCTCCGACCCATCCCCGGGGGAGGCACGAAACCCGCCCCGCCACCGGCTGCCCTATTCTTCGGTGCCAATTTCCAGGGGCCGGCGGGATTCCCGCCACGCTGGTCGGGGGCCGTTGGCAGCGCCCCCCCCCCCCACCCGGAGATTCTCTGGGCCCCGATGGGCCGAGTGGCCATAAAGGTTTGGCCAGTCCCGCCGGCGTGAATTACTCACCTCACACACGGCGGGACCTGGCAGGTAAGTGTGCGGGGGCGTGGGGACTCCGACCCCGGGGGGGGGGGGGGGGGGGGGGGGGAGGGCACCCACGGTGGCCTGGACCGCGATCAAGGCCTACCGATCTGCGGCGGGCTGTTTCAGTGGGGGCCTTCTTTCCTCCGTGCCAGGCCCATGTAGAGCTCTGCCATATTGCCCGGGGGCCGGCGCGGAGAAGGGAACCCCCGCGCATTCGCGAAAATACGCCAGCCGGTCTGCGCATGCGAATACGCCGGCCGTTCCGCGCATGCGGAAGATCACGCCGCCCCTTCCGCGCATGCATGAACTCGCACCGGCCCTTCGTCACCGGCTGGATCGGCGCCAACCCCTCCGGCGCCAACCTAGCCCCCGAGAAATTGGAGAATTCCTCACTTTTGGGGGCTGTTGCCGCCGGAGTGGTTGGTGCCGGTATTCCCGCCGGCGTGGAGACATAGCCCCATTTCCGGAGAATCCCACCCCTTGACCTTATTTTACACTGCCATGCCTCCCATTGCCTCCCCCCTCCCTTTTCCGTGACGTTCAGTTTTCCTCAAAGAAGTCGATGAATGGCTGCCACCTCCGAGCAAACCCGAGTTGAACCTCTCAAGGTGAATTTAATCTTCTCCAGGCTGATAAACCCTGTCGCTGACCCACACTCCTGGCTTTGGAGGCTCCGAGTCCCTCCCTCCCAGAAAAATCCGTCTCCGGGCCACCAGGGAGGTGAAGGCCAGAACATCGGCCTCCCTCCCCTACTCGGCCCCTGGAACTTCCGATACCCTCAACTTCGGACATGCCCGGAACATCGGACGCGCCCGGAACACCGGACGCGCCCGGAACACCGGACGCGCCCGAACACCGGACGCGCCCGGAACACCGGACACGCCCGGAACATTAGACACGGAACATCGGACGCGCCCGGAACATCGGACGCGCCCGGAACATCGGACACGCCCAGAACATATGCACATGATTTGCCGGGCTTCTCCCACAGCGTCTGCACCTGTCCTCCACTTCCTCAAAAAACCTACACATCAGGGCTACCATCATGTGGGCCCTATGGACCACCTTGAACTGGATCAGGCTCAGCCTGGCACACGGTGAGGATGAATTGACTCTCTTCAAGGCTTTCTCCCATAGTCCGACTTCCAACTCCCCTCCCAACTCTTCCTCCCACTTCCTCTTCACCTGCCCGATAGGGACCCCTTCCCACTCCATCAATTCCTTGTATATCTCCGAGACCCTCCCCTCCCCAACTCCCTTTAGACATTACCTTATCCTGTAGTCCCCTCAGGGGCAGGCCAGGAAAGCTTGGAACCTGGCTCCGGACAAAGTCCCGTACCTGTAGGTACTGAAACCCGTTCCCAGCAACTCAAACTCCTCCTCCAGCTCCTCCAGGCTCGGAAAGCCCTCCTCAATGAAGAGATCCCCAAATCTCTCAATCCCTGCCTGCTGCCACCTCCTAAAGCCCCCATCCAGCGCCCCCAGAACAAACCGGTGATTATCACAGACCGGTGACCACACTGACGCCCCCTCCAACCCCCTGTGCAGCCCCCACTGTCCTGACACCCTCAGGATTGCCACTACCACCAGGCTTGTGGAGTACCGAGCCGGCGAGAACGGCAAGGGCGCTGTTAGCAAAGCCTACAAACTCGTACCCTTACACAGTGCCGCCTCTACTCGCTCCCACACCGACCCCTCCCCCACTACCCACTTCCAGTAATAGTTCATAAAATTCGGAAGGGCTAAGCTCCCCTCCCCGCTCCCCCGTTCCAAAAGTACCTTCTTCGCCCTCGGGGTTGTTTCCTATCTCTTAGCCAACTTCGAATCCATGCTGCCAAGGGCCCTTCAATCGCAAACGTTTATAATTTGCGAACCAACCTGCCATGTGGCACCGTATCAAATACTTTCTGAAAGTCCAAATATACAACATCCACGGCACCACCTTCATCCACTGCCGGTGTCACCTCGTCAAAGAATTCAATTAAATGTGTCAGACATGACCTGCCCTTGTCAAAGCCACGTTGACTGTCTGGTATTAACTTATTTTTCTCGAAGTGTATATTTATCTCATCCCGTTTTATGGCCTCCATCATGTTTTCCCACTATTGATGTCAAGCTGACAGGTCTGTAGTTTCCTGCCTTATCCTTCGCCCATTTCTCAAACAACGGTGTCACATTTGCAATCCTCCAGTCCCCCAGGTGTTTAGAGAGGCCTGCAAAATTTCGGTCAACGGCTCCGCAATACGCTCCCTTACCTCTCTCAGCAATCTAGGATGCATTCCATCCGGGCCTGGCGACTTCTCTACCTGCAGTGCTGCCAACCTTTTTAGCATCTTTTCTTTGTCTACCGCTATACTGCTCAGTTGCTCAACACCCACATTTTCAACTGGGCCATTGTCACCATCTTCTAATTTGGTACAGACCAGAAGCAAAGTATCATTTAATATCACTGCCACACCCTCCGCTTCAGTGAGCCGTTTACCTTCCATGTCCCTTGTGGGCCCCGCTCTGTCC
The DNA here is from genome assembly GCF_047496885.1 of Scyliorhinus torazame. Lineage (NCBI taxonomy): Eukaryota > Metazoa > Chordata > Chondrichthyes > Carcharhiniformes > Scyliorhinidae > Scyliorhinus > Scyliorhinus torazame. The sequence continues at coordinate 77,221,211 of NC_092710.1, read as the reverse complement.
TTCACTGATCTTTTACCATTAATATGCTTGAAGAAGATCTTGCTATTTGTTTTAGCACAGCCTGCAGTCCTTTCCTCATGCTTCCTCTTAGCTTGTATTCCAGCCTTAGCTTCTCTCCTGAATTTGAGATAAGCTTCCTGATTTCTATTGCTATTATTATTCCGGCATACATCATCTGCTTCTTTTCTCTTCCTTATGTATCATCAATATCGTCAGTCATCCAGGGTACTCTAGCTCTGGATACGCTGTTTCTATTTCTCATGGGTACGTACCTCGCTTGCACTCTATTCATCTCTCCTTTGAAAGTCTCCCATTTTTCATCCACTGTTTTCTCCACCAAAATACGTTTCCAATCAACCTGCTCCAGTTCAACTTTGCTGAACAAAAATCTACCTACCTCAGATTTAATATTGACAACTGTTCTGGCTTCACCTGATGTTTGTGGGAGAAAGTTCCAAACCTCTAGTGAGGCCACATTCGGAATATTGCGGGCAGTTCTGGTCACCACACTACCAGAAGGACGTGAATGCTTTGGAGAGAGCGCAAGGAAGGTTTACCAGGATGTTGTTGGTCAGGAGGGTGTGAGCTATGAGGAGAGGTTGAATAAACTTCGGATTGTTTTTGTTGGAAGGATGGAGGCTGAGGGGAGACCTGATTGAGGTCGACAAAATGAGAGGCATAGACAAGGTGGACAGTCAGAGGCCTTTTTCAAGGGTGGAAGTGTCAATTACAAGGGGGAACAGGTTCAAGGTGAGGGGGGAAAAATTTTCAGAGAATCGTAGAATTTACAGTGCAGGAGGAGGCCATTCGGCCCATCGAGTCTGCACCGGCCCTTACAAAGAGCACCCCACTGAGGCCCACGTATCTACCCTATCCCCGTAACCCAGTAAACCCCACTTAATATTTTTTGGACACCAAGGACAATCTAGCATGGCCAATCCACCTAATCTGCACATCTTTGGACTGTGGGAGGAAACCGGAGCACCCGGAGGAAACCCACGAAGACATGGGGAGAACGTGCAGACTCCGCACAGACAGTGACCCAGCCGGGAATCGAACCTGGGACCCTGGAGCTGTGAAGCAATTGTGCTAACCACTGTGCTACCAGGCAGAGGGTGGTGGGTGCCTGGAACGCGTTGCCAGTGGAGGTGGTGGAGACAGGTGCGATGGCAGGGTTTAAGATGTATCTTGATAGACACATGGACGGGCGGGGAATAGAGAGGTACAGATCGTTTGGGCGACAAGCAGCCGGTCTAAATAAGGAAACAGTGTCACCGCAGGCTTGATGGGCCGAAGGGCCTGTTCCTGTGCTGTAACGTTCTTTGTTCTTTTCTCTACCACCCTTTTGAGTGAAGAAGTTCTTACGAGCATCTCTCCTGAACGGTCTGGCCCTAATATTTAAACTATGTCCTAGTTTTTGAATCTCCAGCCAGTGGAAATAGTTAATCTTTATCTACACTGTCTTTTCTTGTTGTCATGTGAGAGTGCCTTTAAGAAATGGGTGTTTAAGCAATGTACCTTTAAGAAATGCAGTGATGTCAGAGTGTGGGTGGAGCTAGGTTTTAGATCAGCCATTTTGCAGTTTTTAGTTTCAATTTGAAAGGGCTTGGGTGCGTCTGGGTTTGCAGTGAGCTGGATCTGCTGTGATCTCTGCCATGAAAGACTATCTCTGGATCATTTGGGTGATTTAAACTCATAATAGCAATGCCTTTAACCTGATGTGTTTCTGTTTAAAGGTGTTAAGTCTCTTGGATGTTGAAAGGAATAACTGAAGGATTATTTAGTGTTGTATTATTTTCAGGGTTATCTTTGAAGTAAGGGGTGTTAAGAGATCTAATGTTTATTTAAAAGGTTAAGTTGAGTTCATGGAATAAACAGTGTTTTGTTTTAAAAACCACGTGTGCATAATTGTAATCCCACACCTGGGGAACAAGCCGTGTGCTCGGAAAAGCAATAATAGCATTAAAGAGGGAGGTTGGATGAACTCCATGATACATTTTGGGGTTCTGAAAATGCCTTTCCCATAACACTGTTAATATCCTGAAGACTTCAATCAGATCACCCCTCAACCTTCTAAATTCTATGGAAAACAGGCCTAACTTGTATAACCACTCCCAGTAACTTAACCCCTGTAGTCCCGGTATCATTTCTGTAAACCTATGTTGCACTCCCTCCAAAGCCAAAATATCCTTCCTAAGGTGTGGTGCCCAGAACTGCTCCCAGTGACTCCAAGTGGGGTCTAACCAGGGTTTGTATAGCTGCAGCATAACCTTTGTGGCTTTATACTCCAATCCTCCAGATATAAAGACCTGCATTCCATTAGCCTTTTTGATTATTTTCTGCACTTGTTCCATGTTTGTATTTTAACGATCTATGCACCTGAACCCCCCACGTCTCTTTGGACACCCACTGTACTGAACCTCTTTCCATTTAGAAAGTACTCTGCTCCATCCTTTTTTTGATCCAAACTGGAAAATCTCACCCATGCCGACATTAAATTCCATCTGCCATAATTTTGCCCATTCACCTCGTCTGTCAGTATCTCCTTGCAATTTTATGCTGTCATCTCAACTGTCTACGATGTCACCTAACTTTGTATCACCAGCAAATTTGATGTCTGACTTTCCATGCCATCATCCAGGTCATTAATGAACAATGTGAATAACTGAGGCCCCTGTGATACACCACTAGTCACATTCTGCCAATTAGAGGACTTAACTCTCTCTCACTTGCCACTCAACCAATTTCTGAACTATGTCAATAATTTGCCCTCCACTCCGTGGGCTTCCACCTTAGTTAACAGTCTCTGATGTGGGACTTTATCAAATGCCATCTGGAAGTCCATATCAATAACATCCATTGATGTTCCCTTGTCTACTACCTTAGCCACCTCTTTTAAAACTTCAATGAGATTTGTCATTCCCTTCCCTTCCCGAATCCATGCTGGCTCTCCATGATCCACCCAAATGTTTTCAAAACATTCAGTTCCCTATCCCTGATTATAGACTGCAGTAATTGAGTCGGGGGGATGTTCGTTTTCGAATTGACTGGGGGGGGGCGATGTTTGTATTTGAATTGAGTGGAGGAGGAGCGATGTTTTTATTTGTATTGAGTGGAGGGGGAACGATGTTTGTATTTGTATTGAGTGGAGGGGGAGCGATGTTTGTATTTGAATTGAGTGGAGGGGGAGCGATATTTGTATTGAGTGGAGGGGAGCGATGTTTGTATTTGTATTGAGTGGAGAGGGAGTGATGTTTGTATTTGTATTGAGTGGAGGGGGAACGATGTTTGTATTTGTATTGAGTGGAGGGGGAGCGATGTTTGTATTTGAATTGAGTGGAGGGGGAACGATGTTTGTATTTGTATTGAGTGGGAGAGGAGAGATGTTTGTATTTGTATTGAGTGGAGGGGGAACGATGTTTGTATTTGTATTGAGTGGAGGGGGAACGATGTTTGTATTTGTATTGAGTGGAGGAGAAGAGATGTTTGTATTTGTATTGAGTGGAGGGGGAGCGATGTTTGTATTTGAATTGAGTGGAGGGGGAACGATGTTTGTATTTGTATTGAGTGGAGGGGGAGAGATGTTTGTATTTGTATTGAGTGGAGGGGGAACGATGTTTGTATTTGAATTGAGGGGAGGAGGAGTGATATTTGTATTTGTATTGAGTGGAGAGGGAGAGATGTTTGTATTTGAATTGAGGGGAGGGGGAACGATATTTGTATTTGTATTGAGTGGAGGAGAAGAGATATTTGTATTGAGTGGAGGGGGAGAGATGTTTGTATTTGAATTGAGTGGAGGGGAGAGATGTTTGTATTTGTATTGAGTGGAGGGGGAGCGATATTTGTCTTGAGTGGAGGGGGAGCGATGATTGTATTTGTATTGAGTGGAGGGGGAACGATGTTTGTATTTGAATTGAGTGGAGGAGAAGAGATGTTTGTATTTGTATTGAGTGGAGGGGGAACGATGTTTGTATTTGTATTGAGTGGAGGGGGAACGATGTTTGTATTTGTATTGAGTGGAGGAGAAGAGATGTTTGTATTTGTATTGAGTGGAGGGGGAACGATGTTTGTATTTGTATTGAGTGGAGGAGAAGAGATGTTTGTATTTGTATTGAGTGGAGGGGGAACGATGTTTGTATTTGTATTGAGTGGAGGGGGAACGATGTTTGTATTTGTATTGAGTGGAGAGGGAGAGATGTTTGTATTTGAATTGAGTGGAGGGGGAACGATATTTGTATTTGTATTGAGTGGAGGAGAAGAGATGTTTGTATTTGTATTGAGTGGAGGAGGAGTGATGTTTGTATTTGTATTGAGAGGAGGGGGAACGATGTTTGTATTTGTATTGAGTGGAGAGGGAGAGATGTTTGTATTTGAATTGAGTGGAGGGGGAACGATATTTGTATTTGTATTGAGTGGAGGAGAAGAGATATTTGTATTTGTATTGAGTGGAGGGGGAGAGATGTTTGTATTTGAATTGAGTGGAGGGGAGAGATGTTTGTATTTGTATTGAGTGGAGGAGGAGAGATGTTTGTATTTGTATTGAGTGGAGGGGGAGCAATGTTTTATATTTGTATTGAGTGGAGGGGGAGTGATGTTTGTATTTGTATTGAGTGGGGGGGGCGATGTTTGTATTTGTATTGAGTGGAGGGGGAGAGGTGATGGTATTTGTATTGAGTGGAGGAGGAGCGATGTTTGTATTTGAATTGGGTGGAGGGGGAGTGATGTTTGTATTTGAATTGAGTGGAGGGGGAGTGATGTTTGTATTTGAATTGAGTGGAGGGGGAGAGATGTTTGTATTTGAATTGAGTGGAGGGGGAGAGATGTTTGTATTTGTATTGAGTGGAGGGGGAAGCGATGTTTGTATTTGTATTGAGTGGAGGGGGAAGCGATGTTTGTATTTGTATTGAGTGGAGGGGGAGCGATGTTTGTATTTGAATTGAGTGGAGGAGGAGAGATGTTTGTATTTGTATTGAGTGGAGGGGGAGCGATGTTTGTATTTGAATTGAGTGGAGGAGGAGAGATGTTTGTATTTGTATTGAGTGGAGGGGGAGCGATGTTTACAAAGAACAAAGAAATGTACAGCACAGGAACAGGCCCTTCGGCCCTCCAAGCCCGTGCCGACCATGCTGCCCGACTAAACTACAATCTTCTACACTTCCTGGGTCCGTATCCCTCTATTCCCATCCTATTCATGTATTTGTCAAGATGCCCCTTAAATGTCACTATCGTCCCTGCTTCCACCACCTCCTCCGGTAGCGAGTTCCAGGCACCCACTACCCTCTGCGTAAAAAAACTTGCCTCGTACGTCTACTCTAAACCTTGCCCCTCTCACCTTAAACCTATGCCCCCTAGTAATTGACCCCTCTACCCTGGGGAAAAGCCTCTGACTATCCACTCTGTCTATGCCCCTCATAATTTTGTGTACCTCTATCAGGTCTCCCCTCAACCTCCTTCGTTCCAGTGAGAACAAACCGAGTTTATTCAACCGCTCCTCATAGCTAATGCCCTCCATACCAGGCAACATTCTGGTAAATCTCTTCTGCACTCTCTCTAAAGCCTCCACATCCTTCTGGTAGTGTGGCGACCAGAATTGAACACTATACTCCAAGTGTGGCCTAACTAAGATTCTATACAGCTGCAACATGACTTGCCAATTCTTATACTCAATGCCCCGGCCAATGAAGGCAAGCATGCCGTATGCCTTCTTAACTACCTTCTCCACCTGTGGTGCTCCTTTCAATGACCTGTGGACCTGTACTCCTAGATCTCTTTGACTTTCAATACTCTTGAGGGTTCTACCATTCACTGTATATTCCCAACCTGCATTAGACCTTCCAAAATGCATTACCTCACATTTGTCCGGATTAAACTCCATCTGCCATCTCTCCGCCCAAGTCTCCAAACAATCTAAATCCTGCTGTATCCTCTGACAGTCCTCATCGCTATCCGCAATTCCACCAACCTTTGTGTCGTCTGCAAACTTACTAATCAGACCAGTTACATTTTCCTCCAAATCATTTATATATACTACAAACAGCAAAGGTCCCAGCACTGATCCCTGTGGAACACCACTGGTCACAGCCCTCCAATTAGAAAAGCATCCTTCCATTGCTACTCTCTGCCTCCTATGACCTAGCCAGTTCTGTATCCAACTTGCCAGCTCACCCCTGATCCCGTGTGACTTCACCTTTTGTACTAGTCTGCCATGAGGGACCTTGTCAAGGGCCTTACTGAAGTCCATATAGACAACATCCACTGCCCTACCTGCATCAATCATCTTAGTGACTTCCTCGAAAAACTCTATCAAGTTAGTGAGACACGACCTCCCCTTCACAAACCGTGCTGCCTCTCACTAATATGTCCATTTGCTTCCAAATGGGAGTAGATCCTGTCTCGAAGAATTCTCTCCAGTAATTTACCTACCACTGAAGTAAGGCTCACCGGCCTGTAGTTCCCGGGATTATCCTTGCTACCCTTCTTAAACAGAGGAACAACATTGGCTATTCTCCAGTCCTCTGGGACATCCCCTGAAGACAGTGAGGATCCAAAGATTTCTGTCAAGGCCTCAGCAATTTCCTCTTCAGCCTCCTTCAGTATTCTGGGGTAGGTCCCATCAGGCCCTGGGGACTTATATACCTTAATATTTTTTAAGACACCCAACACCTCGTCTTTTTGGATCTCAAGGTGACCCAAGCTATCTACACACCCTTCTCCAGACTCAACATATACCAATTTCTTCTCTTTGGTGAATACTGATGCAAAGTATTCATTTAGTACCTCGCCCATTTCTTCTGGCTCCACACATAGATTCCCTTGCCTATCCTTCAGTGGGCCAACCCTTTCCCTGGCTACCCTCTTGCTTGTTTGTATTTGTATTGAGTGGGGGGGGGCGATGATTGTATTTGTATTCAGTGGAGGGGGAGTGATGTTTGTATTTGAATTGAGAGGAGGAGGAGAGATGTTTGTATTTTTATTGAGTGGAGGGGACGCAATGTTTGTATTTGTATTGAGTGAAGGAGGAGCGATGTTTGTATTTGTATTGAGTGGAGGGGGAGCGATCTTTGTATTTGTATTGAGTGAAGGAGGAGCGATGTTTGTATTTGTATTGAGTGGAGGGGGAGCGATGTTTGTATTTGTATTGAGTGGAGGGGGAGCGATGTTTATATTTGTATTGAGTGGAGGGGGAGCGATAGTTGTATTTGTATTGAGTGGGGGGGGGGCAATGATTGTATTTGTATTCAGTGGAGGGGGAGTGATGTTTGTATTTGTATTGAGTGGAGGGGGAGCGATGTTTGTATTTGTATTGAGTGGAGGGGGAGCGATAGTTGTATTTGTATTGAGTGGGGGGGGGGCAATGATTGTATTTGTATTCAGTGGAGGGGGAGTGATGTTTGTATTTATATTGAGTGGAGGAGGAGCGATGTTTGTATTTGTATTCAGTGGAGGGGGAGCGATATTTGTATTGAGTGGGGGGGCGATGATTGTATTTGTATTCAGTGGAGGGGGAGTGATGTTTGTATTTGTATTGAGTGGAGGGGGAGAGATGTTTGTATTTGAATTGAGTGGAGGGGGAGCCATGTTTGTATTTGTATTGAGTGGAGGGGGAAAGATGTTTGTATTTGAATTGAGTGGAGAAGGAGAGATGTTTGTATTTGTATTGAGTGGAGGGGGAGCCATGTTTGTATTTGTATTGAGTGGAGGGGCAAAGATGTTTGTATTTGTATTGAGTGGAGGGGGAAAGATGTTTGTATTTGAATTGAGTGGAGGGGGAGCGATATTTGTATTTGTATTGAGTGGTGGGGGCGATGTTTGTATTTGAATTGAGTGGAGGAGCGATGATTGTATTTGTATTGAGTGGTGGGGGCGATGTTTTTATTCGTATTGAGTGGAGGGGGAGCGATGTTTGTATTTGTATTGAGTGGAGAGGGAGAGATGTTTGTATTTGAATTGAGTGGAGGGAGAACGATGTTTGTATTTGAATTGAGTGGAGGGGGAGAGATGTTTGTATTTGTATTGAGTGGAGGGGAGTGATGTTTGTATTTGAATTGAGTGGAGGGGGAGAGATGTTTGTATTTGTATTGAGTGGAGGGGGAGCGATATTTGTATTGAGTGGGGGGGCGATGATTGTATTTGTATTGAGTGGGGGGAGCGATGTTTGTATTTGTATTGAGTGGAGGGGGAGCGATGTTTGTATTTGTATTGAGTGAAGGAGGAGCGAAGTTTGTATTTGAATTGAGTGGAGGGGGAGCGATGTTTGCATTTGTATCGAGTGGAGGGGGAAAGATGTTTGTATTTGAATTGAGTGGAGGGGGAGCGATATTTGTATTTGTATTGAGTGGTGGGGGCGATGTTTGTATTTGAATTGAGTGGAGGAGCGATGATTGTATTTGTATTGAGTGGTGGGGGCGATGTTTTTATTCGTATTGAGTGGAGGGGGAGCGATGTTTGTATTTGTATTGAGTGGAGAGGGAGAGATGTTTGTATTTGAATTGAGTGGAGGGAGAACGATGTTTGTATTTGAATTGAGTGGAGGGGGAGAGATGTTTGTATTTGTATTGAGTGGAGGGGAGTGATGTTTGTATTTGAATTGAGTGGAGGGGGAGAGATGTTTGTATTTGTATTGAGTGGAGGGGGAGCGATATTTGTATTGAGTGGGGGGGCGATGATTGTATTTGTATTGAGTGGGGGGAGCGATGTTTGTATTTGTATTGAGTGGAGGGGGAGCGATGTTTGTATTTGTATTGAGTGAAGGAGGAGCGAAGTTTGTATTTGAATTGAGTGGAGGGGGAGCGATGTTTGCATTTGTATTGAGTGGAGGAGGAGAGATGTTTGTATTTGAATTGAGTGGAGGGGGAGAGATGTTTATATTTGTATTGAGTGGAGGAGGAGCGATGTTTGTATTTGTATTGAGTGGAGGGGGAGAGATGTTTGTATTTGTATTGAGTGGAGGGGGAAAGATGTTTGTATTTGTATTGAGTGGAGGGGGAAAGATGTTTGTATTTGAATTGAGTGGAGGGGGAGCGATATTTGTATTGAGTGGTGGGGGCGATGTTTGTATTTGAATTGAGTGGAGGAGCGATGATTGTATTTGTATTGAGTGGTGGGGGCGATGTTTTTATTCGTATTGAGTGGAGGGGGAGCGATGTTTGTATTTGTATTGAGTGGAGAGGGAGAGATGTTTGTATTTGAATTGAGTGGAGGGGGAACGATGTTTGTATTTGTATTGAGTGGAGGGGGAGCGATGTTTGTATTTGAATTGAGTGGAGGGGGAACGATGTTTGTATTTGTATTGAGTGGAGAGGGAGAGATGTTTGTATTTGTATTGAGTGGAGGAGAGTGATGTTTGTATTTGAATTGAGTGGAGGGGGACAGATGTTTGTATTTGTATTGAGTGGAGGGGGAGAGATGTTTGTATTTGTATTGAGTGGAGGGGGAGAGATGTTTGTATTTGTATTGAGTGGAGGGGGAGCGATATTTGTATTGAGTTGGGGGGCGATGATTGTATTTGTATTGAGTGGGGGGAGCGATGTTTGTATTTGTATTGAGTGGAGGGGGAGCGATGTTTGTATTTGTATTGAGTGAAGGAGGAGCGAAGTTTGTATTTGAATTGAGTGGAGGGGGAGCGATGTTTGCATTTGTATTGAGTGGAGGAGGAGAGATGTTTGTATTTGTATTGAGTGGAGGGGAGCGATGTTTGTATTTGAATTGAGTGGAGGGGGAGAGATGTTTATATTTGTATTGAGTGGAGGAGGAGCGATGTTTGTATTTGTATTGAGTGGAGGGGGACAGATGTTTGTATTTGTATTGAGTGGAGGGGGAGAGGTGTTAGTATTTGTATTGACTGGAGGGGGAGAGATGTTTGTATTTGTATTGAGTGGAGGAGGAGAGATGTTTGTATTTGTATTGAGTGGAGGGGGACAGATGTTTGTATTTGTATTGAGTGGAGGGGGAGAGATATTTGTATTGAGTGGAGGGGGAGCGATATTTGTATTGAGTGGGGGGGGGGCGATGATTGTATTTGTATTGAGTGGTGGGGGCGATGTTAGTATTTTATGAGTGGAGGAGCGATGATTGTATTTGTATTGAGTGGTGGGGGCGATATTTGTATTTGTATTGAGTGGAGGGGGAGCGATGTTTGTATTTGTATTGAGTGGAGGGGGAGTGATGTTTGTATTTGTATTGAGTGGAGGGGGAGCCAAGTTTGCATTTGTATTGAGTGGAGATGGAGAGATGTTTGTATTTGTATTGAGTGGAGAGGGAGAGATGTTTATATTTGTATTGAGTGGAGTGGGAGAGATGTTTGTATTTGTATTGAGTGGCCGGGGAGAGATGTTTGTATTTCAATTGAGTGGAGGGGGAACGATGTTTGTATTTGTATTGAGTGGCGGGGGAGAGATGTTTGTATTTGTATTGAGTGGAGGAGGAGAGATGTTTGTATTTCTATTGAGTGGAGGGGGACAGATGTTTGTATTTGTATTGAGTGGAGGGGGAGAGATGTTTGTATTTGTATTGAGTGGAGGGGGAGCGATATTTGTATTGAGTGGGTGCGCGATGATTGTATTTGTATTGAGTGGGGGGAGCGATGTTTGTATTTGAATTGAGTGGAGGGGGTGAGATGTTTGTATTTGTATTGAGTGGAGGGGAGCGATGTTTGCATTTGTATTGAGTGGAGATGGAGAGATGTTTGTATTTGTATTGAGTGGAGAGGGAGAGATGTTTATATTTGAATTGAGTGGGGGGGAGCGATGATTGTATTTGTATTGAGTGGGGGGAGCGATGTTTGTACTTGTATTGAGTGGTGGGGGCGATGTTAGTATTTGTATGAGTGGAGGAGCGATGATTGTATTTGTATTGAGTGGTGGGGGCGATATTTGTATTTGTATTGAGTGGAGGGGGAGTGATGTTTGTATTTGTATTGAGTGGAGGGGGAGAGATGTTTGTATTTGTATTGAGTGGAGGGGGAGCCATGTTTGCATTTGTATTGAGTGGAGGGGGAGCGATGTTTGTATTTGTATTGAGTGGAGGGGGAGAGATGTTTGTATTTGTATTGAGTGGAGGAGGAGAGATGTTTGTATTTGTATTGAGTAGAGGGGGAGAGATGTTTGTATTTGTATTGAGTGGAGGGGGAGAGATGTTAGTATTTGTATTGAGTGGAGGGGGAGAGATGTTTGTATTTGTATTGAGTGGAGGGGAGCGATGTTTGTATTTGTATTGAGTGGAGGGGGAGAGATGTTTGTATTTGTATTGAGTGGAGGGGAGCGATGTTTGTATTTGTATTGAGTGGAGGGGGAGAGATGTTTGTATTTGTATTGAGTGGAGGGGGAGAGATGTTTGTATTTGTATTGAGTGGAGGGGAGCGATGTTTGTATTTGTATTGAGTGGAGGGGGAGAGATGTTAGTATTTGTATTGAGTGGAGGGGGAGAGATGTTTGTATTTGTATTGAGTGGAGGGGAGCGATGTTTGTATTTGTATTGAGTGGAGGGGGAGAGATGTTTGTATTTGTATTGAGTGGAGGGGAGCGATGTTTGTATTTGTATTGAGTGGAGGGGGAGCGATGTTTGTATTTGTATTGAGTGGAGGGGGAGAGATGTTTGTATTTGTATTGAGTGGAGGGGAGCGATGTTTGTATTTGTATTGAGTGGAGGGGGAGAGATGTTTGTATTTGTATTGAGTGGAGGGGAGCGATGTTTGTATTTGTATTGAGTGGAGGGGGAGAGATGTTTGTATTTGTATTGAGTGGCCGGGGAGAGATGTTTATATTTCAATTGAGTGGAGGGGGAACGATGTTTGTATTTGTATTGAGTGGAGGGGGAGAGATGTTTGTATTTGTATTGAGTGGAGGGGGAGCGATGTTTGTATTTGTATTGAGTGGAGAGGGAGAGATGTTTGTATTTGAATTGAGTGGAGGGGGAGAGAATTTTGTATTTGTATTTAGTGGAGGGGATGCGATGTTTGTATTTGAATTGAGTGGAGGAGGAGAGATGTTTGTATTTATATTGAGTGGAGGGGAGCGATGTTTGTACTTGTATTGAGTGGAGGGGGAGCGATGTTTGTATTTGTATTGAGTGGAGAGGGAGAGATGTTTGTATTTGTATTGAGTGGAGGGGAGCAATGTTTGTATTTGTATTGAGTGGAGGGGGTGAGATGTTTGTATTTGTATTGAGTGGAGGAGGAGCGATGTTTGGATTTGTATTGAGTGGACGGGGAGCGATGTTTGTATTTGTATTGAGTGGAGGGGGAGCAATGTTTGTATTTGTCTTGAGTGGAGGGGGAGAGATGTTTGTATTTCTATTGAGTGGAGGAGGAGCGATGTTTGTATTTGTATTGAGTGGAGGGGGAGCGATGTTTGTATTTGTATTGAGTCGAGAGGGAGAGATGTTTGTGTTTGTATTGAGTGGAGGGGAGCGATGTTTGTATTTGTATTGAGTGGAGGAGAGATGTTTGTATTTGTATTGAGTGGGGGGGGAAGAGATGTTTGTATTTGTATTGAGTGGAGGGGGAGAGATGTTTGTATTTGAATTGAGTGGAGGAGTGATGTTTGTATTTGAATTGATTGGAGGGGGAGAGATGTTTGTATTCGTATTGAGTGGAGGGGGAGAGATGTTTGTATTTGTATTGAGTGGAGGGGAGCGATGTTTGTATTTGTATTGAGTGGAGGAGAGATGTTTGTATTTGAATTGAGTGGAGGGGGAGCGATGTTTGTATTTGGATTGAGTGGAGGGGGAGCGATGTTTGTATTTGTATTGAGTGGAGGGGAGATGTTTGTATTCATATTGAGTGGAGGGGGAGCGATGTTTGTATTTGTATTGAGTGGAGGGGGAGAGATGTTTGTATTTGTATTGAGTGGAGGGGGAGTGATGTTTGTATTTGTATTGAGTGGAGAGGGAGAGATGTTTGTATTTGAATTGAGTGGAGGGGTGCGATGTCTGTATTTGAATTGAGTGGAGGGGGAGTGATATTTGTATTGAGTGGAGGGGGAGAGATGTTTGTATTTGAATTGAGTGGAGAGGGAGAGATGTTTGTATTTGTATTGAGTGGAGGGGGAGCGATATTTTTATTGAGTGGAGGGGGAGCGAGGTTTTTATTTGTATTGAGTGGAGGGGGAGCGATGTTTGTATTTGTATTGAGTGGGGGGGCGATGATTGTATTTGTATTGAGTGGAGGGGGAGCGATGATTGTATTTGTATTGAGTGGGGGAGCGATGTCTGTATTTGTATTGAGTGGCGGGGGAGCGATATTTGTATTGAGTGGGGGGGGAGCGACGTATGTATTTGTATTCAGTGGAGGGGGAGCAATGTTTGTATTTGAATTGAGTGGAGGAGGAGAGATGTTTGTAATTCCAATGAATGGAGGAGGAGAGATGTTTGTATTTGAATTGAGTGGAGGGGGAGCGATGTTTGTATTTGAATTGAGTGGAGAGGGAGACATGTTTGTATTTGTATTGAGTGGAGAGGGAGAGATATTTGTATTGAGTGGAGGGGGAGCGACGTATGTATTTGTATTGAGTCGAGGGGGAGAGTTGTTTGTATTTGTATTGAGTGGGGGGGCGATGTTTGTATTTGAATTGAGTGGAGGGGGAGCGACGTATGTATTTGTATTGAGTCGAGGGGGAGAGTTGTTTGTATTTGTATTGAGTGGGGGAGAGATGTTTGTATTTGTATTGAGTGGAGGGGGAGCGATGTTTGTATTTGTATTGAGTGGAGAGGGAGAGATTTTTGTATTTGTATTGAGTGGAGGGGGAGAGATGTTTGTATTTGTATTGAGTGGAGGGGGAGCGATGTTTGTATTTGTATTGAGTGGAGGAGGAGAGATGTTTGTATTTGTATTGAGTGGAGGGGAGCGATGTTTGTATTTGTATTGAGTGGAGAGGGAGAGTGGTTTGTGTTTGTATTGAGTGGAGAGGAGCGAATATTGTATTTGTATTGAGTGGAGGAGAGATGTTTGTATTTGTATTGAGTGGAGGAGGAGATGTTTGTATTTGTATTTGAGTGGAGGAGTGATGTTTGTATTTGTATTGAGTGGAGGAGGAGCGATGTTTGTATTTGAATTGAGTGGAGAGGGAGAGATGTTTGTATTTGTATTGAGTGGAGGGGGAGCGATGTTTGTATTTGTATTGAGTGGAGGGGGAGCGATATTTGTATTTGTATTGAGTGGAGGGGGAGCGATGTTTGTATTTGTATTGAGTGGAGGGGGAGCGATGTTTGTATTTGGATTGAGTGGAGGCGGAGCGATATTTGTATTGAGTGGAGGGGGAGCGAGGTTTTTATTTGTATTGAGTGGAGGGGGAGCGATGTTTGTATTTGTATTGAGTGGGGGGGCGATGATTGTATTTGTATTGAGTGGAGGGGGAGCGATGATTGTATTTGTATTGAGTGGAGGGGGAGCGATGTTTGTATTTGTATTGAGTGGGGGGCGATGATTGTATTTGTATTGAGTGGAGGGGGAGCGATGATTGTATTTGTATTGAGTGGGGGAGCGATGTCTGTATTTGTATTGAGTGGCGGGGGAGCGATATTTGTATTGAGTGGGGGGGAGCGACGTATGTATTTGTATTGAGTGGAGGGGGAGCGATGTTTGTATTTGTATTGAGTGGAGGGGGAGTGATGTTTGTATTTGTATTGAGTGGAGGGGGAGTGATGTTTGTATTTGTATTGAGTGGAGGGGGAGCGATGTTTGTATTTGTATTGAGTGGAGGGGGAGTGATGTTTGTATTTGTATTGAGTGGAGGGGGAGAGATGTTTGTATTTGTATTGAGTGGAGGGAGAGCCATGTTTGCATTTGTATTGAGTGGAGGGGGAGCGATGTTTGTATTTGTATTGAGTGGTGGGAGCGATATTTGTATTTGTATTGAGTGAAGGAGGAGAGATGTTTGTATTTGTATTGAGTGGAGGGGAGCGATGTTTATATTTGTATTGAGTGGAGGGGAGCGATGTTTGTATTTGTATTGAGTGGAGGGGGAGAGATGTTTGTATTTGTATTGAGTGGAGGGGAGCGATGTTTGTATTTGTATTGAGTGGCGGGGGAGAGATGTTAGTATTTGTATTGAGTGGAGGGGAGCGATGTTTGTATTTGTATTGAGTGGAGGGGGAGAGATGTTTGTATTTGTATTGAGTGGAGGGGGAGCGATGTTTGTATTTGTATTGAGTGGAGGGGGAGAGATGTTTGTATTTGTATTGAGTGGAGGGAAGCGATGTTTGCATTTGTATTGAGTGGAGAGGGAGAGATGTTTGTATTTGTATTGAGTGGAGAGGGATAGATGTTTGTATTTGTATTGAGTGGAGGGGGAGAGATGTTTGTATTTGTATTGAGTGGCCGGGGAGAGATGTTTATATTTCAATTGAGTGGAGGGGTAACGATGTTTGTATTTGTATTGAGTGGAGGGGGAGAGATGTTTGTATTTGTATTGAGTGGAGGGGAGCGATGTTTGCATTTGTATTGAGTGGAGAGGGAGAGATGTTTGTATTTGTATTGAGTCGAGAGGGAGAGATGTTTGTATTTGTATTGAGTGGCCGGGGAGAGATGTTTATATTTCAATTGAGTGGAGGGGGAACGATGTTTGTATTTGTATTGAGTGGAGAGGGAGAGATGTTTGTATTTGTATTGAGTGGAGGGGGAGAGATGTTTGTATTTGTATTGAGTGGAGGGGGAGCGATGTTTGTATTTGTATTGAGTGGAGAGGGAGAGATGTTTGTATTTGAATTGAGTGGAGGGGGAGAAATGTTTGTATTTGTATTGAGTGGAGGGGAGCGATGTTTGTACTTGTATTGAGTGGAGGGGGAGCGATGTTTGTATTTGTCTTGAGTCGAGAGGGAGAGATGTTTGTGTTTGTATTGAGTTGAGGGGAGCGATGTTTGTATTTGTATTGAGTGGAGGAGAGATGTTTGTATTTGTATTGAGTGGGGGGGGAGAGATGTTTGTATTTGTATTGAGTGGAGGGGAGCGATGTTTGCATTTGTATTGAGTGGAGAGGGAGAGATGTTTGTATTTGTATTGAGTGGAGAGGGAGAGATGTTTGTATTTGTATTGAGTGGAGGGGGAGAGATGTTTGTATTTGAATTGAGTGGAGGAGTGATGTTTGTATTTGAATTGATTGGAGGGGGAGAGATGTTTGTATTTGTATTGAGTGGAGGGGGAGAGATGTTTGTATTTGTATTGAGTGGAGGGGAGCGATGTTTGCATTTGTATTGAGTGGAGAGGGAGTGATGTTTGTATTTGTATTGAGTGGAGAGGGAGAGATGTTTGTATTTGTATTGAGTGGCCGGGGAGAGATGTTTATATTTCAATTGAGTGGAGGGGGAACGAGGTTTGTATTTGTATTGAGTGGAGGGGGAGAGATGTTTGTATTTGTATTGAGTGGAGGGGGAGCGATGTTTGTATTTGTATTGAGTGGAGGGGGAGTGATGTTTGTATTTGTATTGAGTGGAGGGGGAGAGATGTTTGTATTTGTATTGACTGGAGGGAGAGCCATGTTTGCATTTGTATTGAGTGGAGGGGGAGCGATGTTTGTATTTGTATTGAGTGGTGGGAGCGATATTTGTATTTGCATTGAGTGAAGGAGGAGAGATGTTTGTATTTGTATTGAGTGGAGGGGGAGCGATGTTTGTATTTGTATTGAGTGGAGGGGGAGAGATGTTTGTATTTGTATTGAGTGGAGGGGGTGAGATGTTTGTATTTGTATTGAGTGGAGGAGGAGCGATGTTTGCATTTGTATTGAGTGGAGAGGGAGAGATGTTTGTATTTGTATTGAGTAGAGAGGGAGAGATGTTTGTATTTGTATTGAGTGGAGGGGGAGAGATGTTTATATTTCAATTGAGTGGAGGGGGAACGATGTTTGTATTTGTATTGAGTGGAGGGGGAGAGATGTTTGTATTTGTATTGAGTGGAGGGGGAGCGATGTTTGTATTTGTATTGAGTGGAGAGGGAGAGATGTTTGTATTTGAATTGAGTGGAGGGGGAGAGATGTTTGTATTTGTATTTAGTGGAGGGGATGCGATGTTTGTATTTGAATTGAGTGGAGGAGGAGAGATGTTTGTATTTGTATTGAGTGGAGGGGAGCGATGTTTGTACTTGTATTGAGTGGAGGGGGAGCGATGTTTGTATTTGTATTGAGTGGAGAGGGAGAGATGTTTGTATTTGTATTGAGTGGAGGGGGTGAGATGTTTGTATTTGTATTGAGTGGAGGAGGAGCGATGTTTGGATTTGTATTGAGTGGAGTGGGAGCGATGTTTGTATTTGTATTGAGTGGAGGGGAGATGTTTGTATTCGTATTGAGTGGAGGGGGAGCAATGTTTGTATTTGTCTTGAGTGGAGGGGGAGAGATGTTTGTATTTCTATTGAGTGGAGAAGGAGCGATGTTTGTATTTGTATTGAGTGGAGGGGGAGCGATGTTTGTATTTGTCTTGAGTCGAGAGGGAGAGATGTTTGTGTTTGTATTGAGTGGAGGGGAGCGATGTTTGTATTTGTATTGAGTGGAGGAGAGATGTTTGTATTTGTATTGAGTGGGGGGGGAAGAGATGTTTGTATTTGTATTGAGTGGAGGGGGAGAGATGTTTGTATTTGAATTGAGTGGAGGAGTGATGTTTGTATTTGAATTGATTGGAGGGGGAGAGATGTTTGTATTTGTATTGAGTGGAGGGGAGCGATGTTTGTATTTGTATTGAGTGGAGGAGGAGAGATGTTTGTGTTTGTATTGAGTGGAGGGGAGCGATGTTTGTATTTGTATTGAGTGGAGGAGAGATGTTTGTATTTGTATTGAGTGGGGGGGAAGAGATGTTTGTATTTGAATTGAGTGGAGGGGGAGCGATGTTTGTATTTGAATTGAGTGGAGGGGGAGAGATGTTTGTGTTTGTATTGAGTGGAGGGGAGCGATGTTTGTATTTGTATTGATTGGAGGAGAGATTTTTGTATTTGTATTGAGTGGAGAGGGAGAGATGCTTGTCTTTGTATTGAGTGGAGGGGGAGCGATGTTTGTATATGAATTGAGTGGAGAGGGAGACATGTTTGTATTTGTATTGAGTGGAGGGGGAGAGATGTTTGTATTTGTATTGAGTGGAGGGGGAGCGACGTATGTATTTGTATTGAGTCGAGGGGGAGAGTTGTTTGTATTTGTATTGAGTGGGGGGGCGATGATTATATTTGTATTGAGTGGGGGAGAGATGTTTGTATTTGTATTGAGTGGAGGAGGAGATGTTTGTATTTGTATTGAGTGGAGTGGGAGCGATGTTTGTATTTGTGTTGAGTGGAGGGGGAGCGATGTTTGTATTTGAATTGAGTGGAGGGGGAGCGATGTTTGTATTTGTGTTGAGTGGAGGGGGAGAGATGTTGGTATTTGTATTGAGTGGAGGAGGAGCGATGTTTGTATTTGTATTGAGTGGAGGGGGAGCGATGTTTGTATTTGTATTGAGTGGAGAGGGAGAGATTTTTGTATTTGTATTGAGTGGAGGGGGAGAGATGTTTGTATTTGTATTGAGTGGAGGGGGAGCGATGTTTGTATTTGTATTGAGTGGAGGAGGAGAGATGTTTGTATTTGTATTGAGTGGAGAGGGAGAGTTGTTTGTGTTTGTATTGAGTGGAGAGGAGCGAATATTGTATTTGTATTGAGTGGAGGAGAGATGTTTGTATTTGTATTGAGTGGAGGAGGAGTGATGTTTGTATTTGAATTGAGTGGAGGGGGAGCGATCTTTGTATTGAGTGGAGGGGGAGCGATATTTGTATTGAGTGGAGGGGGAGCGATGTTTGTATTTGTATTGAGTATCGGGGGAGCGATATTTGTATTGAGTGGAGGAGGAGAGATGTTTGTATTTGTATTGAGTGGAGAGGGAGCGATGTTTGTATTTGTATTGAGTGGAGGGGAGCGATGTTTGTATTTGTATTGAGTGGAGGAGGAGAGATGTTTGTATTTGTATTGAGTGGAGAGGGAGCGATGTTTGTATTTTTATTGAGTGGAAGAGAAGCGATGTTTGTGTTTGTATTGAGTGGAGGGGGAGCGATGTTTGTATTTGTATTGAGTGGAGAGGGAGCGATGTTTGTATTTGTATTGAGTGGAAGAGAAGCGATGTTTGTGTTTGTATTGAGTGGAGGGGGAGCGATGTTTGTATTTGTATTGAGTGGAGGGGGAGCGATGTTTGTATTTGAATTGAGTGGAGGGGAGAGATGTTTGTATTTGTATTGAGTGGAGGGGGAGAGATGTTTGTATTTGTATTGAGTGGAGGGGGAGAGATGTTTGTATTTGTATTGAGTGGAGGGGGAGCGATGTTTGTATTTGTATTGAGTGGAGGGGGAGAGATGTTTGTATTTGTATTGAGTGGAGGGGGAGAGATGTTTGTATTTGAATTGAGTGGAGGGGAGCGATGTTTGTATTTGTATTGAGTGGAGGGGGAGAGATGTTTGTATTTGTATTGAGTGGAGGAGGAGCGATGTTTGTATTTGTATTGAGTGGAGGGGAGCGATGTTTGTATTTGAATTGAGTGGAGGGGGAGAGATGTTTGTATTTGTATTGAGTGGAGGAGGAGCGATGTTTGTATTTGTATTGAGTGGAGGGGGAGAGATGTTTGTATTTGTATTGAGTGGAGGGGGAGCGATATTTGTATTTGTATTGAGTGGAGGAGGAGCGATGTTTGTATTTGAATTGAGTGGAGGGGGAGTGATGTTTGTATTTGTATTGAGTGGAGGGGGAGAGATGTTTGTGTTTGAATTGAGTGGAGGGGGCGAGATGTTTGTATTTGTATTGAATGGAGGGGAGAGATGTTTGTATTTGAATTGAGTGGAGAGGGAGAGATGTTTGTATTTGAATTGAGTGGAGGGGGAGCGATGTTTGTATTTGGATTGACTGGAGGCGGAGCGATATTTGTATTGAGTGGAGGGAGAGCGAGGTTTTATTTGTATTGAGTGGAGGGGGAGCGATGTTTGTATTTGTATTCAGTGGAGGTGGGGACGACGTTTGTATTTGTATTGAGTGGAGAGGGAGCGATGTTTGTAATTGTATTGAGAGGAGGGGGAGCGATGTTTGTATTCGTATTGAGTGGAGAGGGAGCGATGTTTGTATTTGAATTGAGTGGAGGGGGAGCGTTGTTTGTATTTGAACTGAGCGGAGGGGAGCGATGTTTGTATTTGGATTGAGTGGAGGGGGAGTGATGTTTGTATTTGTATTGAATGGAGGAGGAGCAATGTTTGTATTTGTATTGAGTGGAGGGGGAGAGATGTTAGTATTTGTATTGAGTGGAGGGGAGCGATGTTTGTATTTGTATTGAGTGGAGGGGGAGAGATGTTTGTATTTGTATTGAGTGGAGGGGGAGCGATGTTTGTATTTGTATTGAGTGGAGGGGAGCGATGTTTGCATTTGTATTGAGTGGAGAGAGAGAGATGTTTGTATTTGTATTGAGTGGAGAGGGAGAGATGTTTGTATTTGTATTGAGTGGAGGGGGAGAGATGTTTGTATTTGTATTGAGTGGCCGGGGAGAGATGTTTATATTTCAATTGAGTGGAGGGGGAACGATGTTTGTATTTGTATTGAGTGGAGGGGGAGAGATGTTTGTATTTGTATTGAGTGGAGGGGGAGCGATGTTTGTATTTGTATTGAGTGGAGAGGGAGAGATGTTTGTATTTGAATTGAGTGGAGGGGGAGAGATGTTGTATTTGAATTGAGTGGAGGAGGAGAGATGTTTGTATTTGAATTGAGTGGAGGAGGAGAGATGTTTGTATTTGAATTGAGTGGAGGGGAGATGTTTGTATTCGTATTGAGTGGAGGGGGAGCAATGTTTGTATTTGTCTTGAGTGGAGGGGGAGAGATGTTTGTATTTCTATTGAGTGGAGGAGGAGCGATGTTTGTATTTGTATTGAGTGGAGGGGGAGCGATGTTTGTATTTGTCTTGAGTCGAGAGGGAGAGATGTTTGTGTTTGTATTGAGTGGAGGGGAGCGATGTTTGTATTTGTATTGAGTGGAGGAGAGATGTTTGTATTTGTATTGAGTGGGGGGGGAAGAGATGTTTGTATTTGTATTGAGTGGAGGGGGAGAGATGTTTGTATTTGAATTGAGTGGAGGGGAGATGTTTGTATTCGTATTGAGTGGGGGGGGAAGAGATGTTTGTATTTGTATTGAGTGGAGGGGGAGAGATGTTTGTATTTGAATTGAGTGGAGGAGGAGATGTTTATATTTGTATTTGAGTGGAGGCATGATGTTTGTATTTGGATTGAGTGGACGGGGAGCGATGTTTGTATTTGTATTGAGTGGAGGGGAGATGTTTGTATTCATATTGAGTGGAGGGGGAGAGATGTTTGTATTTGTATTGAGTGGAGGAGGAGCGATATTTGTATTTGGATTGAGTGGAGAGGGAGAGATGTTTGTATTTGAATTGAGTGGAGGGGTGCGATGTCTGTATTTGAATTGAGTGGAGGGGGAGTGATATTTGTATTGAGTGGAGGGGGAGAGATGTTTGTATTTGAATTGAGTGGAGAGGGAGAGATGTTTGTATTTGAATTGAGTGGAGGGGGAGCGATGTTTGTATTTGGATTGAGTGGAGGCGGAGCGATATTTGTATTGAGTGGAGGGGGAGCGAGGTTTTTATTTGTATTGAGTGGAGGGGGAGCTATGTTTGTATTTGTATTGAGTGGGGGGGCGATGATTGTATTTGTATTGAGTGGAGGGGGAGCGATGATTGTATTTGTATTGAGTGGGGGAGCGATGTCTGTATTTGTATTCAGTGGAGGGGGAGCAATGTTTGTATTTGAATTGAGTGGAGGAGGAGAGATGTTTGTAATTCCAATGAATGGAGGAGGAGAGATGTTTGTATTTGAATTGAGTGGAGGGGGAGCGATGTTTGTATTTGAATTGAGTGGAGAGGGAGACATGTTTGTATTTGTATTGAGTGGAGAGGGAGAGATATTTGTATTGAGTGGAGGGGGAGCGACGTATGTATTTGTATTGAGTGGAGGGGGAGCGATATTTGTATTGAGTCGAGGGGGAGAGTTGTTTGTATTTGTATTGAGTGGGGGGGCGATGATTATATTTGTATTGAGTGGGGGAGAGATGTTTGTATTTGTATTGAGTGGAGGAGGAGTGATGTTTGTATTTGTATTGAGTATAGGAGAGGAGATGTTTGTATTTGTATTGAGTGGAGTGGGAGCGATGTTTGTATTTGTGTTGAGTGGAGGGGGAGCGATGTTTGTATTTGAATTGAGTGGAGGGGGAGCGATGTTTGTATTTGTATTGAGTGGAGGGGGAGCGATGTTTGTATTTGTATTGAGTGGAGAGGGAGAGATTTTTGTATTGAGTGGAGGGGGAGAGATGTTTGTATTTGTATTGAGTGGAGGGGGAGCGATGTTTGTATTTGTATTGAGTGGAGGAGGAGAGATGTTTGTATTTGTATTGAGTGGAGGGGAGCGATGTTTGTATTTGTATTGAGTGGAGAGGGAGAGTTGTTTGTGTTTGTATTGAGTGGAGAGGAGCGAATATTGTATTTGAATTCAGTGGAGGGGGAGCGATATTTGTATTGAGTGGAGGGGGAGCGATGTTTGTATTTGTCTTGAGTGGAGGAGGAGAGATGTTTGTATTTGTATTGAGTGGAGAGGGAGCGATGTTTGTATTTGTATTGAGTGGAAGAGAAGCGATGTTTGTGTTTGTATTGAGTGGAGGAGGAGCAATGTTTGTATTTGTATTGAGTGGAGGGGGAGAGATGTTTGTATTTGAATTGAGTGGAGGGGGAGCGATGTTTGTATTTGTATTGAGTGGAGGGGGAGCGATGTTTGTATTTGTATTGAGTGGAGGGGAGAGATGTTTGTATTTGTATTGAGTGGAGGAGGAGCGATGTTTGTATTTGTATTGAGTGGAGGGGGAGAGATGTTTGTCTTTGTATTGAGTGGAGGGGGAGCGATGTTTGTATTTGTATTGAGTGGAGGGGGAGCGATATTTGTATTTGTATTGAGTGGAGGAGGAGCGATGTTTGTATTTGAATTGAGTGGAGGGGGAGTGATGTTTGTATTTGTATTGAGTGGAGGGGGAGAGATGTTTGTGTTTGAATTGAGTGGAGGGGGAACGATGTTTGTATTTGTATTGAGTGGAGGGGGAGAGATGTTTGTATTTGAATTGAGTGGAGGGGAGAGATGTTTGTATTTGAATTGAGTGGAGAGGGAGAGATGTTTGTATTTGAATTGAGTGGAGGGGGAGCGATATTTGTATTGGGTGGAGTGGGAGCAATATTTGTATTTGTATTGAGTGGAGGGGGAGCGATGTTTGTATTTGTATTGAGTGGAGGGGAGCGATGTTTGTATTTGTATTGAGTGGAGGAGGAACGATGTTTGTATTTGTATTGAGTGGAGGGGGAGCGATGTTTGTATTTGTATTGAGTGGAGGAGGAACGATGTTTATATTTGTATTGAGTGGAGGGGGAGCGATGTTTGTATTTGGATTGACTGGAGGCGGAGCGATATTTGTATTGAGTGGAGGGAGAGCGAGGTTTTATTTGTATTGAGTGGAGGGGGAGCGATGTTTGTATTTGTATTCAGTGGAGGTGGGGACGACGTTTGTATTTGTATTGAGTGGAGAGGGAGCGATGTTTGTAATTGTATTGAGTGGAGGGGGAGCGATGTTTGTATTCGTATTGAGTGGAGAGGGAGAGATGTTTGTATTTGTATTGAGTGGAGGGGGAGCGTTGTTTGTATTTGAACTGAGCGGAGGGGAGCGATGTTTGTATTTGGATTGAGTGGAGGGGGAGTGATTTTTGTATTTGTATTGAATGGAGGAGGAGCGATGTTTGTATTTGTATTGAGTGGAGAGGGAGAGATGTTTGTATTTGTATTGAGTGGAGGGGAGCGATGTTTGTATTTGTATTGAGTGGAGGAGGAGCGATGTTTGCATTTGTATTAGTGGAGGGGGAGCGATGTTTGTATTTGTGTGGAGGGGAGAGATGTTTGTATTTGTATTGAGTGGAGGGGAGATAATTGTATTTGTATTGAGTGGAGAGAGAGAGATGTTTGTATTTGTATTGAGTGGAGGGGGAGCGATGTTTGTATTTGTATTGAGTAGAGACGGAGAGATGTTTGTATTTGTATTGAGTGGAGGAGGAGATGTTTGTATTTGAATAGAGTTGTGGGGGTGAGATGTTTGTATTTGAATTGAGTGGAGGGTGAGAGATGTTTGTATTTGTATTGAGTGGAGGGGGACAGATGTTTGTATTTGTATTGAGTGGAGGGGAGAGATGTTTGTATTTGTATTGAGTGGAGGGGGAGCGATATTTGTATTGAGTGGGGGGGCGATGATTGTATTTGTATTGAGTGGAGGGGGAGCGATGATTGTATTTGTATTGAGTGGGGGAGCGATGTCTGTATTTGTATTGAGTGGCGGGGGAGCGATATTTGTATTGAGTGGGGGGGAGCGACGTATGTATTTGTATTCAGTGGAGGGGGAGCAATGTTTGTATTTGAATTGAGTGGAGGAGGAGAGATGTTTGTAATTCCAATGAATGGAGGAGGAGTGATGTTTGTATTTGAATTGAGTGGAGGGGGAGCGATGTTTGTATTTGAATTGAGTGGAGGGGGAGATATGTTTGTATTTGTATTGAGTGGAGGGAGAGCGAGGTTTTATTTGTATTGAGTGGAGGGGGAGCGATGTTTGTATTTGTATTCAGTGGAGGTGGGGACGACGTTTGTATTTGAACTGAGCGGAGGGGAGCGATGTTTGTATTTGGATTGAGTGGAGGGGGAGTGATGTTTGTATTTGTATTGAATGGAGGAGGAGAGATGTTTGTATTTGTATTGAGTGGAGGGGAGCGATGTTTGTATTTGTATTGAGTGGAGGGGGAGAGATGTTTGTATTTGTATTGAGTGGAGGGGGAGCGATGTTTGTATTTGTATTGAGTGGAGGGGAGCGATGTTTGCATTTGTATTGAGTGGAGAGGGAGAGATGTTTGTATTTGTATTGAGTGGAGAGGGAGAGATGTTTGTATTTGTATTGAGTGGAGGGGGAGAGATGTTTGTATTTGTATTGAGTGGCCGGGGAGAGATGTTTATATTTCAATTGAGTGGAGGGGGAACGATGTTTGTATTTGTATTGAGTGGAGGGGGAGAGATGTTTGTATTTGTATTGAGTGGAGGGGGAGAGATGTTTGTATTTGAATTGAGTGGAGGAGGAGAGATGTTTGTATTTGTATTGAGTGGAGGGGAGCGATGTTTGTATTTGTATTGAGTGGAGGGGAGCGATGTTTGTATTTGTATTGAGTGGAGGGGAGATGTTTGTATTCGTATTGAGTGGAGGGGGAGCAATGTTTGTATTTGTCTTGAGTGGAGGGGGAGAGATGTTTGTATTTCTATTGAGTGGAGGAGGAGCGATGTTTGTATTTGTATTGAGTGGAGGGGGAGCGATGTTTGTATTTGTCTTGAGTCGAGAGGGAGAGATGTTTGTGTTTGTATTGAGTGGAGGGGAGCGATGTTTGTATTTGTATTGAGTGGAGGAGAGATGTTTGTATTTGTATTGAGTGGAGGGGGAGAGATGTTTGTATTTGAATTGAGTGGAGGAGTGATGTTTGTATTTGAATTGATTGGAGGGGGAGAGATGTTTGTATTTGTATTGAGTGGAGGGGGAACGATGTTTGTATTTGTATTGAGTGGAGGGGGAGAGATGTTTGTATTTGAATTGAGTGGAGGAGGAGATGTTTATATTTGTATTTGAGTGGAGGCATGATGTTTGTATTTGAATTGAGTGGAGGGGTGCGATGTCTGTATTTGAATTGAGTGGAGGGGGAGTGATATTTGTATTGAGTGGAGGGGGAGAGATGTTTGTATTTGAATTGAGTGGAGGGGGAGCGAGGTTTTTATTTGTATTGAGTGGAGGGGGAGCTATGTTTGTATTTGTATTGAGTGGGGGGGCGATGATTGTATTTGTATTGAGTGGAGGGGGAGCGATGATTGTATTTGTATTGAGTGGGGGAGCGATGTCTGTATTTGTATTCAGTGGAGGGGGAGCAATGTTTGTATTTGAATTGAGTGGAGGAGGAGAGATGTTTGTAATTCCAATGAATGGAGGAGGAGAGATGTTTGTATTTGAATTGAGTGGAGGAGGAGAGATGTTTGTAATTCCAATGAATGGAGGAGGAGAGATGTTTGTATTTGAATTGAGTGGAGGAGGAGTGATGTTTGTATTTGTATTGAGTGGGGGGGCGATGATTATATTTGTATTGAGTGGGGGAGAGATGTTTGTATTTGTATTGAGTGGAGGAGGAGTGATGTTTGTATTTGTATTGAGTATAGGAGAGGAGATGTTTGTATTTGTATTGAGTGGAGTGGGAGCGATGTTTGTATTTGTGTTGAGTGGAGGGGGAGCGATGTTTGTATTTGAATTGAGTGGAGGGGGAGCGATGTTTGTATTTGTATTGAGTGGAGGGGGAGAGATGTTTGTATTTGAATTGAGTGGAGGGGGAGAGATGTTTGTATTTGTATTGAGTGGAGGGGGAGCGATGTTTGTATTTGTATTGAGTGGAGGAGGAGAGATGTTTGTATTTGTATTGAGTGGAGGGGAGCGATGTTTGTATTTGTATTGAGTGGAGAGGGAGAGTTGTTTGTGTTTGTATTGAGTGGAGAGGAGCGAATATTGTATTTGTATTGAGTGGAGGAGGAGATGTTTGTATTTGTATTTGAGTGGAGGAGTGATGTTTGTATTTGTATTGAGTGGAGGGGGAGCGATATTTGTATTGAGTGGAGGGGGAGCGATATTTGTATTGAGTGGAGGAGGAGAGATGTTTGTATTTGTATTGAGTGGAGAGGGAGCGATGTTTGTCTTTGTATTGAGTGGAGGGGAGCGATGTTTGTATTTGTATTGAGTGGAGGAGGAGAGATGTTTGTATTTGTATTGAGTGGAGGGGGAGAGATGTTTGTATTTGTATTGAGTGGAGGGGAGCGATGTTTGTATTTGTATTGAGTGGAGGAGGAGCGATGTTTGTATTTGTATTGAGTGGAGGGGGAGCGATGTTTGTATTTGTATTGAGTGGAGGGGGAGAGATGTTTGTATTTGTATTGAGTGGAGGGGAGCGATGTTTGTATATGTATTGAGCAGAGGAGGAGAGATGTTTGTATTTGTATTGAGTGGAGAGGGAGCGATGTTTGTATTTGTATTGAGTGGAAGAGAAGCGATGTTTGTGTTTGTATTGAGTGGAGGGGGAGCGATGTTTGTATTTGTATTGAGTGGAGGGGGAGCGATGTTTGTATTTGAATTGAGTGGAGGGGATAGATGTTTGTATTTGTATTGAGTGGAGGGAGCGATGTTTGTATTTGTATTGAGTGGAGGGGAGAGATGTTTGTATTTGTATTGAGTGGAGGAGGAGCGATGTTTGTATTTGAATTGAGTGGAGGGGGAGCGATGTTTGTATTTGTATTGAGTGGAGGGGAGAGATGTTTGTATTTGTATTGAGTGGAGGAGGAGAGATGTTTGTATTTGTATTGAGTGGAGGAGGAGCGATGTTTGTATTTGAATTGAGTGGAGGGGGAGTGATGTTTGTATTTGTATTGAGTGGAGGGGGAGAGATGTTTGTGTTTGAATTGAGTGGAGGGGGCGAGATGTTTGTATTTGTATTGAATGGAGGGGAGAGATGTTTGTATTTGAATTGAGTGGAGAGGGAGCGATATTTGTATTGGGTGGAGGGGGAGCGATGTTTGTATTTGTATTGGGTGGAGGGGGAGCAATATTTGTATTTGTATTGAGTGGAGGGGGAGCGATGTTTGTATTTGTATTGGGTGGAGGGGGAGCAATATTTGTATTTGTATTGAGTGGAGGGGGAGCGATGTTTGTATTTGTATTGAGTGGAGGGGAGCGATGATTGTATTTGTATTCAGTGGAGGAGGAACGATGTTTATATTTGTATTGAGTGGAGGGGGAGCGATGTTTGTATTTGGATTGACTGGAGGCGGAGCGATATTTGTATTGAGTGGAGGGAGAGCGAGGTTTTATTTGTATTGAGTGGAGGGGGAGCGATGTTTGTATTTGTATTCAGTGGAGGTGGGGACGACGTTTGTATTTGTATTGAGTGGAGAGGGAGCGATGTTTGTAATTGTATTGAGTGGAGGGGGAGCGATGTTTGTATTCGTATTGAGTGGAGAGGGAGAGATGTTTGTATTTGTATTGAGTGGAGGGGGAGCGTTGTTTGTATTTGAACTGAGCGGAGGCGAGCGATGTTTGTATTTGGATTGAGTGGAGGGGGAGTGATGTTTGTATTTGTATTGAATGGAGGAGGAGCGATGTTTGTATTTGTATTGAGTGGAGAGGGAGAGATGTTTGTATTTGTATTGAGTGGAGGGGAGCGATGTTTGTATTTGTATTGAGTGGAGGAGGAGCGATGTTTGCATTTGTATTAGTGGAGGGGGAGCGATGTTTGTATTTGTGTGGAGGGGAGATAATTGTATTTGTAATGAGTGGAGAGAGAGAGATGTTTGTATTTGTATTGAGTGGAGGGGAGCGATGTTTGTATTTGTATTGAGTGGAGGGGGTGAGATGTTTGTATTTGTATTGAGTGGAGGGTGAGAGATGTTTGTATTTGTATTGAGTGGAGGGGGACAGATGTTTGTATTTGTATTGAGTGGAGGGGAGAGATGTTTGTATTTGTATTGAGTGGAGGGGGAGCGATATTTGTATTGAGTGGGGGGGCGATGATTGTATTTGTATTGAGTGGAGGGGGAGCGATGATTGTATTTGTATTGAGTGGGGGAGCGATGTCTGTATTTGTATTGAGTGGCGGGGGAGCGATATTTGTATTGAGTGGGGGGGAGCGACGTATGTATTTGTATTCAGTGGAGGGGGAGCAATGTTTGTATTTGAATTGAGTGGAGGAGGAGAGATGTTTGTAATTCCAATGAATGGAGGAGGAGAGATGTTTGTATTTGAATTGAGTGGAGGGGGAGCGATGTTTGTATTTGAATTGAGTGGAGAGGGAGACATGTTTGTATTTGTATTGAGTGGAGGGGGAGATATGTTTGTATTTGTATTGAGTGGAGAGGGAGCGATGTTTGTACTTGTATTGAGTGGAGGGGGAGAGATGTTTGTATTTATATTGAGTGGAGGGGATGAGATGTTTGTATTTGTATTGAGTAGAGGGGGAGAGATGTTTGTATTTGTATTGAGTGGAGGGGGAGAGATATTTGTATTTGTATTGAGTGGAGGGGGAGAGATGTTTGTATTTGAATTGAGTGGAGGGGGAGCGACGTATGTATTTGTATTGAGTCGAGGGGGAGAGTTGTTTGTATTTGTATTGAGTGGGGGGGCGATGATTATATTTGTATTGAGTGGGGGAGAGATGTTTGTATTTGTATTGAGTAGAGGGGGAGAGATGTTTGTATTTGTATTGAGTGGAGGAGGAGCGATGTTTGTATTTGTATTGAGTGGAGGACGAGTGATGTTTGTATTTGTATTGAGTGGAGGGGAGCGATGTTTGTATTTGTATTGAGTGGAGTGGGAGAGATGTTTGTATTTGTATTGAGTGGAGGAGGAGAGATGTTTGTATTTGTATTGAGTGGAGGGGGAACGTTGTTTGTATTTGTATTGAGTGGAGGGGAGCGATGTTTGTATTTGTATTGAGTGGAGGGGAGCGATGTTTGTATTTGTATTGAGTGGAGAGGAGCGAATATTGTATTTGTATTGAGTGGAGGGGGAGAGATGTTTGTGTTTGTATTGAGTGGAGAGGAGCGAATATTGTATTTGTATTGAGTGGAGGAGGAGATGTTTGTATTTGTATTTGAGTGGAGGAGTGATGTTTGTATTTGAATTGAGTGGAGGGGGAGCGATATTTGTATTGAGTGGAGGGGGAGAGATGTTTGTATTTGTATTGAGTGGAGGAGGAGCGATGTTTGTATTTGTATTGAGTGGAGGGGGAGCGATGTTTGTATTTGTATTGAGTGGAGGGGAGAGATGTTTGTATTTGTATTGAGTGGAGGAGGAGCGATGTTTGTATTTGTATTGAGTGGAGGGGGAGAGATGTTTGTATTTGAATTGAGTGGAGGGGGAGCGATGTTTGTATTTGTATTGAGTGGAGGGGGAGCGATGTTTGTATTTGTATTGAGTGGAGGGGGAGAGATGTTTATATTTGTATTGAGTGGAGGGGAGCGATGTTTGTATTTGTATTGAGTGGAGGGGGAGCGATGTTTGTATTTGTATTGAGTGGAGGAGGAGCGATGTTTGTATTTGTATTGAGTGGAGGGGGAGCGATGTTTGTATTTGTATTGAGTGGAGGGGGAGCGATGTTTGTATTTGTATTGAGTGGAGGGGGAGAGATGTTTGTATTTGTATTGAGTGGAGGGGGAGCGATGTTTGTATTTGTATTGAGTGGAGGGGGAGCGATATTTGTATTGAGTGGAGGAGGAGCGATGTTTGTATTTCTATTGAGTGGAGGGGGAGCGATATTTGTATTGAGTGGAGGAGGAGCGATGTTTGTATTTGAATTGAGTGGAGGGGGAGTGATGTTTGTATTTGTATTGAGTGGAGGGGAGCGATGTTTGTATTTGTATTGAGTGGAGGGGAGATGTTTGTATTCATATTGAGTGGAGGGGGAGCAATGTTTGTATTTGTATTGAGTGGAGGGGGAGCGATGTTTGTATTTGTATTGAGTGGAGGGGGAGAGATGTTTGTATTTGTATTGAGTGGAGGGGGAGCGATGTTTGTATTTGAATTGAGTGGAGGGGGAGCGATATTTGTATTGGGTGGAGGGGGAGCAATATTTGTATTTGTATTGAGTGGAGGGGGAGCAATGTTTGTATTTGTATTGAGTGGAGGGGGAGCGATGTTTGTATTTGGATTGAGTGGAGGCGGAGCGATATTTGTATTGAGTGGAGGGAGAGTGAGGTTTTTATTTGTATTGAGTGGAGGGGGAGCGATGTTTGTATTTGTATTCAGTGGAGGTGGGGACGACGTTTGTATTTGTATTGAGTGGAGAGGGAGCGATGTTTGTATTTGTATTGAGTGGAGGGGGAGCGTTGTTTGTATTTGAACTGAGCGGAGGGGAGCGATATTTGTATTTGGATTGAATGGAGAGGGAGAGATGTTTGTATTTGGATTGAGTGGAGGGGGAGCGATGTTTGTATTTGGATTGAGTGGAGGGGGAGTGACGTTTGTATTTGTATTGAGTGGAGAGGGAGCGATGTTTGTAATTGTATTGAGTGGAGGGGGAGCGATGTTTGTATTCGTGTTGAGTGGAGAGGGAGAGATGTTTGTATTTGGATTGAGTGGAGGGGGAGTGATGTTTGTATTTGAATTGAGTGGAGGGGGCGCGATATTTGTATTTGTATTGAGTGGAGGGGGAGAGATGTTTGTATTTGGATTGAGTGGAGAGGGAGAGATGTTTGTATTTGGATTGAGTGGAGGGGGAACGATATTTGTATTTGTATTGAGTGGAGGGGGAGAGATGTTTGTATTTGTATTGAGTGGAGGTGGTGGCGATGTTTGTATTTGAGTTTGGAAACGGAGTTCAACATTGACATTTGGGCTGAAGAATGGGATAAACTAGAAGGATAGAACCTTACTGCTTCGCCTTCCATGGAGGTTACAAGGAGGCTGGGCAGCACGGTAGCACAGTGACTAGCACAATTGCTTCACAGCTCCAGGGTCCCAGGTTCAATTCCCCGCTGGGTCACTGTCTGTGCGGAGTCTGCACGTCCTCCCCGTGTGTGCATGGGTTTCCTCCGGGTGCGTGGGTTTCCTCCCACAGTCCAAAGATGTGCAGGTTAGGTGGATTGGTCATGATAAATTGCCCTTAGTGTCCAAAAAGGTTGGGTGGATTTACTAGGTTATGGGATAGGGTGCAGGCGTGGGCTTAAGTGGGCTCTTACCAAGAGCCGGTGCAGACTCGCTGGGCTGAATGCCTCCTTCTGCTCTGTAAATTCTATGACTCCAGGGTAATGGAATCAGAAAGATAAATGAGGGTTGGCCCCATGGCTGTCCGTCTTCACTGCGCCTGCGTCAGTTTACACTGCCGGCAGGAAGCACAGTCTCCACTGCACATGCGTCGGTTGACACTGCGGGCAGGAGGAAGGCAGTCTCCACTGGGCGTGCGTCGGTTTACATTGCCGTCAGGAGAAAGGCACAGTCTGCACTGCGCCTGCGTCAGTTTACACTGCCGGCAGGAGGAAACAACAGTCTCCACTGCGCGTGCGTCGGTTTACATTGCCGTCAGGAGGAAACAACAGTCTCCACTGCGCGTGCGTCGGTTTACATTGCCGTCAGGAGAAAGGCACAGTCTGCACTGCGCCTGCGTCGGTGTATGCTGCCGGTAGGAAGTCACAGTCTGCAATGCGCCTGCGCAAGGTCTCCGGCGAGTCGGTTTGTGCCGAAAATCTTCCGATTTGCAGCCCAGAAACGCGTCCGACCTTTCGTCCCAAATAAAGTAAATCTAAACCGAGGTGGAGGCAATAAACACATACAGTGTAATATTTAAGCAGAAGAAGAGGGGGCAATAAAAAAATCCCAACTCACAATTTCCGGCGGCGCCACCGTGAGACTTGGCGGTGACCCCGATGCGCATGCGTACTTTCATATCGCGCAACGGTCAAAACCTGGCGCGTGCGCGTGCGTCATTAATGTGTTAGTTCCAATGCGCATGTCGCTGAAGAGGCGCGTTGCGTTTCACTGCGCATGCGCCTCCTTGCCAAAATTGTAATCAGGGCTAAGGGGCTTCTGGGAGATGTAGTTCCAGACCAGCCAATCTCCCACCTGGCCCTCCAGCAGCTAAAGGTGTGGCAGGCCAGGTTCAATCAGACTCTATCAGGCATGGTAGCACAGTGCTTGGCACTGTTGCTTCACAGCAGCAGGCTCCCAGGTTCGATTCCCGACTTGTGTCACTGTGCGGAGTCTGTGCATTCTCCCCGTTTGCGTGGGTTTCCTCCGGGGGCTCCGGTTTCCTCCCACAAGTCCCGAAAGTCGTGCTGTTAGGTAATTTGGACATTCTGAATTCTCCCTCTGTGTACCCGAACAGGCGCCGGAATGTGGCAACTAGGGGATTTTCACAGTAACTTAATTGCGGTGTTAATGTAAACCTACTTGTGACAATAAAGATTATTTTTATTACTACAATCATCCTCCTTTGTATCAGGTATGACTCCAACCAGCGGAGTTTCCCCTGATTCCCATTGACTACAGTTTAGCGAGGGTTCCTTGATGCCATACTTGCTCAAATGCTGCCTTGATGTCGAGGGCAGTCACTCGCACCTCACCTCTGGCATTCAGCTCTTTTCTCCATGTTTGAACCAAGGCTGTAATGAGATCAGGAGCTGAGTGACCCTGGCGGAACCCAAACTGAGCATCTGTGAGCAGGTTATTGCTGAGTAAGTGCCGCTTGGTCGCACTGTTGATGACTCCTTCCATCATTTTGCTCGAGGTGGGCCCCTAAAATCTGATCCGTGAGTTTGAGTGCGCAAGAATTTCCACCATTTGCAAGGCACAAGTCAGGGGTGTGATGGAATAGTCCCCACTTGCCTGGATGACTGCAGCTCCAACAACGCTCGAGAGGTTTGTCACCATCCAGGGTGGCATGGTGATTAGCACTGCTGTCTCACAGCACCAGGGACCTGGGTTTGATTCCCGGCTTGGGTCACTGTGTGGAGTTTCAGCTTTCTCCCTGTGTCTGCGTGGGTTTCCTCCAGGTGCTCCTGTCTCCTCCCACAGTCCAAAGACTGTGCAGGTGGGGTTACAAGGATAGGGTGGGGAGACGGCCTACAACTCAATGCAGCTTTGACCAAAAGATACTCCAGACTTTGAAGTAAGTTCAGTGTGATTTATTGAA
Source organism: Scyliorhinus torazame (assembly GCF_047496885.1). Lineage (NCBI taxonomy): Eukaryota > Metazoa > Chordata > Chondrichthyes > Carcharhiniformes > Scyliorhinidae > Scyliorhinus > Scyliorhinus torazame. The sequence goes on along the minus strand of NC_092710.1, from coordinate 77,187,467 downwards.
CCATTAGCAAGATTAACAGGAGAGTCGAACTCATAGAGAACTGTGCTATAGTAACTCAGTCTAACTAACCAGTCTGCTCTAAGCCACGTGGTGGGTTTGATGCTTCTGATCTGCCCCTGTCCTACTCCCTAAGTGTCGCCTGTGGAAAGAGACAGAGCATGTGTGCCCTGTCCTTTTATATGGGTTGTGTAATGCCCCCTTGTGGTAATGCCATCTTTGGGTGTCTTGACTGCTCATTGGTTGTGTCCTATTCTAAGTGTTCATTAGCTGCCTGTTTGCATATCATGACATCTGAGGTGGGAAATGGTTCAACTTGGCACAGAAGATGGCTGCCTGACACACAAGATGGAGACACAGAGAATAAAGCAGACATAACTGATGCCTGGAGTCCAGCGGGGTGCCAGTAGGACAGATAGGAACAGATCCAGGACAAAGGAAGATTAAGAAATACATAAATGCGGGACACCACTTGAATAAAGCTGACTTCAGCCAAGGTGTACACAATGATATGCTGATATGAATGTCTTGGGCCATTTCCCAAAACAAAGGGACAATCGATACTACCTTCCTGCTGCCTGTGGCCTGTTGGACCTCTTTGACTGTGGCCATGTGTAAATGGCAAAATGCTTACAAATAGCAATGTACAATCTATAAAATGTTTAAAGATAACAAAGTGATAATTGTTTTGTTTCTGGGCTCATTGTGAACCCGGAGTGGCTGTTTAAAGATAACAAGGTGATAATTGTTTTGTATCTGGGCTCATTGTGAACCCAAAGTATAAAATGAATGACTGCCATTCAAACCGAGAGAAAGGCTGGCTACCGTACCGCGGGGTACGTACGCTTTCTCCCGAAGCTTCGTGTAACAATAAACTGCATTTATCTGATCACAGCAAGTCTAACTCTTGAAGTGGTTGATTTTTCCCACAACATATTGGCGTAGTCAGCAGGATCGTACTTCTGGTGAGTTCCGATCGAAGGCCTCGATCGGAAAGCCGGGGTAAAGATCGTTTCGAATCTGCAGGAGTCAGACAGATCAAAAGGTGCAGTTTAAAATAAGGTACCTATCGTGATAAGCATAGTGATATAAGTCTTGACTGTATAGTGACATGATAATAGATCAGATTTGGTACTAACTGCTGATAGTATTAAGGATTTGTGGCTTGTGCTGATCAACAAACGGACAAGGTAGTGCTGTCCCAAACGCCCAGCCTTAGACTGGCTGTCAAGAGGAGGAATCTCCCACGCGATGGTCAGGATTTGAAGTGGGTATTGAGGCACCAAAGACACTGAGGATTGCGAAGCACAAGTGGCAGAAATCGGCTAACCCCGAACTCTGTAGTTGCGAACAAACGCAGAGTTCTTGTATGAAAGTAGAGCATAAGTTGGGTACTGGGCTGTCCAATGTCTTATTAGCGGTGCGGAAAAGGAGCTGATCAACTCTGACCTAGAGCCGAACTCCGGTGGAGAAGCACGTTGCCGAGGTGGTAATAGTGGACACCGTGAGTATAAGTCAAACCCTGAGAGACGGTAGCGATAGCGCGGCGCTGGAATAATAATAGTGGCTGGGGGGTAGTGAAGTCCCTTCAGTAGAGAACACACTTTGCTAGGAGGCAGCTGCGGCCGTAAAGACAGTGCTAGGGTAGTAATAGTGGCTGGGGGGTAGTGAAGTCCCTCCAGGCGGAGATTTTAAAAGCGGAGGAGCTGCGAGTCCGAGCGGAGATTTAAAAAGCGTGGGAGCTGCGAGTCGGAGCGGAGATTTTAAAAGAGTGGGAGCTGCGAGTCGGAGCGGAGATTTAAAAAGCGCGGGAGCTGCGAGTCGGAGCGGCGATTTAAAAAGTGCGGGAGCTGCGAGTCGGAGCGGAGATTTAAAAAGAGCCGGAGCTGCGAGTCTGAGCGGCGATTTAAAAAGTGCGGGAGCTGCGAGTCGGAGAGGAGATTTAAAAAGCGCAGGAGCTACGAGTCGGAGCGGAGATTAAAAAAGCACGCGAGCTGCGAGTCGGAGCGGAGATTTAAAAAGCACGGGAGCTGCGAGTCGGAGCGGAGATTTAAAAAGCATGGGAGCTGCGAGTCGAAGCGGAGATTTAAAAAGCGCGGGAGCTGCGAGTCGGAGCGGAGATTTAAAAAGCGCGGGAGCTGCGAGTCGGAGCGGAGATTTAAAAAGACCGCGGCCTAGTTTCGGGAGCCGTTCAGAGGAGGAGCAGTCTCTGTCAGGGAGAGAACCTGAGAACATCTGAGACCCTCAGAAGGTAAGTGATTTTTACTCATTTTTACTTTTATTACCTTATCAAATTGTGTGTGTCGGGGGGGGGGAAACTGAAGTGACATCACAGAAAGGCTGTGACCTGAGTGGCTGGTTGGGAAGCTACACTAAATTAAAAAAAATTAAGCATTGGGAACTAATTAAACATAATTACTTAATTATAATTTAGAGGGGTATCTAAGCCAGAGATCGGAGAGTACTATATTTAGCTTTCACATTTATAGTAGAAATCTAGTGCTAGGAAACAGTTAGTCAACAGTAACTTTAAAAAAAAATGTTTAAAACTTTTAATTTTAATTTACTAATTAATTGACGCAATGTCAGTTAGAGGGGTGCAGTGCTCTGACTGTGAGATGTGGCAGGTCCGGGAGGCTTCCAGCGTCCCGAATGGCTTCATCTGCAGAAAGTGCACCCAACTGAAGCTCCTCACAGACCGCATGGTTCGGTTGGAGCAGCAATTGGATGCACTTAGGAGCATGCAGGTGGCGGAAAGCGTCATAGACCGCAGTTATATAAATGTGGTCACACCCAAGGTGCAGGCAGAGAAATGGGTGACCACCAGAAAGGGCAGGCAGTCAGTGCAGGATTCCCCTGTGATTGTCCCCCTCTCGAACAGGTATACCCCTTTGGATACTGTTGGGGGGGATAGCCTATCAGGGGAAAACAGCAGCAGCCAGAGCAGTGGCACCACGGCTGGCTCTGATGTTCAGAAGGGAGGGTCAAAGCGCAGAAGAGCAATAGTAATAGGGGACTCTATAGTCAGGGGCACAGATAGGTGCTTCTGTGGACATGAAAGAGACTCCAGGATGGTATGTTGCCTCCCTGGTGCCAGGGTCCAGGATGTCTCCGAACGGGTAGAGGGCATCCTGAAGGGGGAGGGCAAACAGGCAGAGGTTGTTGTACATATTGGTACCAACGACATAGGCAGGAAGGGGCATGAGGTCCTGCAGCAGGAGTTCAGGGAGCTAGGCAGAAAGTTAAAAGACAGGACCTCTAGGGTTGTAATCTCGGGATTACTCCCTGTGCCACGTGCCAGTGAGGCTAGAAATAGGAAGATAGAGCAGCTAAACACGTGGCTAAACAGCTGGTGTAGGAGGGAGGTTTCCGTTATCTGGACCACTGGGAGCTCTTCCGGGGCAGGTGTGACCGATACAAGAATGACGGGTTGCATCTAAACTGGAGAGGCATAAATATCCTGGCCGCGAGATTTGCTAGTGTCATACGGGAGGGTTTAAACTAGTATGGCAGTGGGGTGGGCACGGGAACAATAGGTCAGAAGGTGAGAGCATTGAGGGAGAACTAGGGAATAGGGCCAGTATGGCTCTGAGGCAGAGCAGACGGGGAGAAGTTGCTGAACACAGTGGGTCTGGTGGCCTGAAGTGCATATGTTTTAATGCAAGGAGCATTACGGGTAAGGCAGATGAACTTAGAGCTTGGATTAGTACTTGGAACTATGATGTTGTTGCCATTACAGAGACCTGGTTGAGGGAAGGGCAGGATTGGCAGCTAAACGTTCCAGGATTTAGATGTTTCAGGCGGGATAGAGGGGGATGTAAAAGGGGTGGCGGAGTTGCGCTACTGGTTAGGGAGGATATCACAGCTGTACTACGGGAGGACACCTCAGAGGGCAGTGAGGCTATATGGGTAGAGATCAGGAATAAGAAGGGTGCAGTCACAATGTTGGGGGTTTACTACAGGCCTCCCAACAGCCAGCAGGAGATAGAGGAGCAGATAGGTAGACAGATTTTGGAAAAGAGTAAAAACAACAGGGTTGTGGTGATGGGAGACTTCAACTTCCCCAATATTGACTGGGACTCACTTAGTGCCAGGGGCTTAGACGGGGCAGAGTTTGTAAGGAGCATCCAGGAGGGCTTCTTAAAACAATATGTAGACAGTCCAACTAGGGAAGGGGCAGTACTGGACCTTGTATTGGGGAATGAGCCCAGCCAGGTGGTAGAAGTTGCAGTCGGGGAGCATTTCGGGAACAGTGACCACAATTCAGTAAGTTTTAAAGTGCTGGTGGACAAGGATAAGAGTGGTCCTAGGGTGAATGTGCTAAATTGGGGGAAGGCTAATTATAACAATACTAGGCGGGAACTGAAGAACCTAGATTGGGGGAGGATGTTTGAGGGCAAAGCAACATCTGACATGTGGGAGGCTTTCAAGTGTCAGTTGAAAGGAATTCAGGACCGGCATGTTCCTGTGAGGAAGAAGGATAAATACGGCAATTTTCGGGAACCTTGGATAACGAGAGATATTGTAGGCCTCGTCAAAAAGAAAAAGGAGGCATTTGTCAGGGCTAAAAGGCTGGGAACAGACGAAGCCTGTGTGGAATATAAGGAAAGTAGGAAGGAACTTAAGCAAGGAGTCAGGAGGGCTAGAAGGGGTCACGAAAAGTAATTGGCAAATAGGGTTAAGGAAAATCCCAAGGCTTTTTACACGTACATAAAAAGCAAGAGGGTAGCCAGGGAAAGGGTTGGGCCACTGAAGGATAGTCAAGGGAATCTATGTGTGGAGCCAGAGGAAATGGGCGAGATACGAAATGAATACTTTTCATCAGTATTCACCAAAGAGAAGGAATTATCATAGATTATCATAGAATTTACAGTGCAGAAGGAGGCCATTCAGCCCATCGAGTCTGCACCGGCTCTTGGAAAGAGCACCCTACCCAAGGTCAACACCTCCACCCTATCCCCATAACCCAGTAACCCCACCCAACACTAAGGGCAATTTTGGACACTAAGGGCAATTTATCATGGCCAATCCACCTAACCTGCACATCTTTGGACTGTGGGAGGAAACCCACGCACACACGGGGAGGAAACCCACGCACACACGGGGAGGATGTGCAGACTCTGCACAGACAGTGGCCCAAGTCGGAATCGAACCTGGGACCCTGGAGCTGTGAAGCAATTGTGCTAACCACCGTGCTACAGTGCTGCCCTTCTTGGTAGATTTGGTAGATGTTGAGTCTGGAGAGGGGTGTGTAGATAGCCTGGGTCACATTGAGATCCAAAAAGACGAGGTGTTGGGCATCTTAAAAAATATTAAGGTAGATACGTCCCCAGGGCCTGATGGGATCTACCCCAGAATACTGAAGGAGGCTGGAGAGGAAATTGCTGAGGCCTTGACAGAAATCTTTGGATCCTCACTGTCTTCAGGTGATGTCCCGGAGGACTGGAGAATAGCCAATGTTGTTCCTCTGTTTAAGAAGTGTAGCAAGGATAATCCAGGGAACTACAGGCCGGTGAGCCTTACTTCAGTGGGAGGGAAATTACTGGAGAGAATTCTTCGAGACAGGATCTACTCCCATTTGGAAGCAAATGGACGTATTAGTGAGAGGCAGCATGGTTTTGTGAAGGGGAGGTCGTGTCTCACTAACTTGATAGAGTTTTTCGAGGAGGTCACAAAGATGATTGATGCAGGTAGGGCAGTGGATGTTGTCTATATGGACTTCAGTAAGGCCTTTGACAAGGTCCCTCATGGTAGACTAGTACAAAAGGTGAAGTCACACGGGATCAGGGGTGAGCTGGCAAGGTGGATACAGAACTGGCTAGGTCATAGGAGGCAGAGTAGCAATGGAAGGATGCTTTTCTAATTGGAGGACTGTGACCAGTGGTGGTCCGCAGGGATCAGTGCGGGGACCTTTTTGCTGTTTGTAGTATATATAAATGATTTGGAGGAAAATGTAACTGGTCTGATTAGTAAATTTGCAGACGACACAAAGGTTGGTGGAATTACGGATCGCGATGAGGACTGTCAGAGGATACAGCAGGATTTAGATTGTCTGGAGACTTGGGCGGAGAGATGGCAGATGGAGTTTAATCCGGACAAATGTGAGGTAGTGCATTTTGGAAGGTCCATTGCAGGTCGGGAATATACAGTGAATGGTAGAACACTCAAGAGTATTGAAAGTCAGAGAGATCTAGGAGTACAGGTCCACAGGTCACTGAAAGGGGCAACACAGGTGGAGAAGGTAGTCAAGAAGGCATACGGCATGCTTGCCTTCATTGGCCGGGGCATTGAGTATAAGAATTGGCAAGTCATGTTGCAGCTGTATAGAACCTTAGTTAGGCCACACTTGGAGTATAGTGTTCAATTCTGGTCGCCACACTACCAGAAGGATGTGGAGGCTTTAGAGAGGGTGCAGAAGAGATTTACCAGAATGTTGCCTGGTATGGAGGGCAATAGCTATGAGGAGCAGTTGAATAAACTCAGTTTGTTCTCACTGGAACGACGGAGGTTGAGGGGCGATCTGATAGAGGTCTACAAAATTATGAGGGGCATAGACAGAGTGGATAGTCAGAGGCTTTTCCCCAGGGTAGAGGGGTCAATTACTAGGGGGCATAAGTTTAAGGTGAGAGGGGCAAGGTTTAGAGTAGATGTACGAGGCAAGTTTTTTGCACAAAGGGTAGTGGGTGCCTGGGACTCGCTACCGGAGGAGGTGGTGGAAGCAGGGACGATAGTGACATTTAAGGGGCATCTTGACAAATACATGAATAGGATGGGAATAGAGGGATGCGGACCCAGGAAGTGTAGAAGATTGTAGTTTAGTCGGGCAGCATGGTCGGCACGGGCTTGGAGGGCCGAAGGGCCTGTTCCTGTGCTGTACATTTCTTTGTTCTTTGTTCTTTGTTCGAGAGAGTGTTAGGGAACGCTCCCACTAACTGGAGCAAGATCACTACCACAAGACAGCAGAAAGGGGAAGGAGCTTCTGAATACGGGAACGATTATTCCACGTGTACCAAGAGTGCTCAGGGCAAGGGAACCCATGCCATGGGGATCGGGCATTCATCCAAGCTTTTAAAGATGGACTCTCTAGTGCCCACCAGGCTATCCTAATCACTCCCATTTTTATGTCCCAGGATTACGACGAGTTGGTAGAGTGGGCTAGCCGTGTACAGGCAGAGGAGACATCCCAGGTCAGAGCAAGACCAGAAAGAGTAGCAACCCCCAGTAACGGGAACTGGGCCAAGCCGAAACTGACCTGCCACAATTGTGGCCGGCAAGGGCACGATGCGAGGGATTGCGGGGCCCCACAGAAAGGAGGCAGACCAGGAGACAGTGGGAAGCATTGCAGCCACTGTAATAAGTATGGACACTCAGAGGCAGTGTGTTGGGAGAAGCATGGGAGACCCCCGACCCGCTCCAGAACCACCACAGAACCGGAGGGATCACGGAACCTCCGAGGTCGGCAGGGCTGACTGTCTGCAGCCCCCACTCACAAGGGTAAAAAGGAGGGCCAAGTGGGAAGCTGTCCTCCTACCCCCAAAAGTAAGAGATATAGGGGAGAATCCAGCAGAAGGGATTTTAGATACAGGAGAGCCACACACCTGTGGAGATGTAGGCAGAGATGAAGGAGAAGGTAGAATAAAAGACACACCATTAACAACAGCTGAGGAGACCCTCTTTGTAGATGGGTCACGAAAATATGTGGAAGGATCACCCCGGACAGGGTGGGCAGTAGTGAATGATAAGTTAGAAACCATAAGGTCAGGAAGGATTGACGGAGGTCAATCCACGCAAGTAGCTGAACTAGTGGCGCTCACACAGGCACTAGAGTTATCAGGGAAAAACCGTGAACATATACACGGATAGCCGATATGCATTTGGAATTATACGTGATTACATGACAACATGGGGAAGGAGAGGGTTCATAACCACTGGAGGAACCCCTATCAAACATCAGCAAAGAATTAAGGGGCTATTAAAAGCCAGTGAGAACCCCCGAGAAGCTGCAGTAATCAACATTAAAGCCCACCAGAAGGAGCCAGGAAGAGACAACCTGGATTGGTTGGATTTCAAAGGAAACCAAGCAGCTGATGCAGCAGCTCAACTGGCTCTAGAACAAAAAACGATTAGCGAGCTATCAATAGCAGCTACAGAACCAGTAGAAGAAGATATAGATATTAGGGAATTACAGGAGAACACCCCAAGTGAGGAGAGAGAGAGATGGGAAGCGCAGGGTGCAGCCAAAGGGGCTGATAATGTTTGGAGACGAGAGGATAAGGTGATAGCACCGGAATGCATACAGAACACCCTATTGGAATTACACCATGGGCTCTCGCATGTGGGTAGAGAGGCCATGATAACCAGCTGAGGAAGAGAATGGTGGTGGAAAGGGATGGGAAGAGACGTAGCCCGACACTGCCACCGATGCGTGATATGTGCACAACACAACCCGGGTAAACCCATCAAAATTAAAATGGGACACCAACCCAGACCCAAGGGACCCTGGGAACATCTGCAAATGGATTTCACAGGGCCACTACCACAATCCCATGGAAAAACTTATTGTCTGGTCATCATAGACCAATTCACCCGGTGGGTAGAAGCATTCCCTACCAGAAATTGTGCTGCTACCACGGTAGCCAGAATATTGGCAGAGGAAGTAATCCCTAGATGGGGAGTGCCCCTACAAATTGATTCAGACCAGGGGACACACTTCACTGGGAAAGTGATGAAAACAGTATGTAAGCTGATGGGGATAAAACAAAAATTCCATATCCCCTATCATCCACAGAGTTCTGAAATGGTGGAACGTATGAATAGAACACTTAAGAATACATTAGCTAAAGCCATGCAAACATCGGGAAAAATGTGGACAGAGGTGTTGCCCACTATACTAATGAGGCTAAGAGCTCCTACAAACCGGACAACCGGATTAACCCCTTATGAGCTAATGACAGGACGGGCGATGTAATTACCAGAAAGCATCATAACAGGTGGGACCGATGTAGGTCCGCTAAAAGACAGAATCAGGAGATATGTTTCGGAACTGAGCACCCAGCTAAAAGGGATGCGCAAAATTCGTAAAAGACAATCAGGAACAAAAAGACACACAAAGGAGCTTGAAATATTCCCTGATGTCCCAGCAGCGGGAAGTCGCGTCCTAATAAAAACACGACCTGTTAAGCCAGGATTTGCCCCAAAATGGAATGGGCCATATGAAGTCATAATTAGTGGAGACACCTGTGCCTGTATTGACATAAGAGGGAAGGGAACATGGAAACACTGGAGCCAGCTCAAATTGTATAAACCTGCACATGAGTGAACTAATCCGATTGCTTTCCCCCAAACACAGGAGGAGACCGCGAGGGAAGGACCAGTGTACTCGGAAAGTGTGGAACAATTCTGCAACCAAGCACACAGACAGATTATAAACTATAGTGTGAGAATTGATACTTGCTCGTTGTAAAAATGTGTCTAACCACGGGTGTGATTATGATACTTTGCGTTGTCGTGACTGTAAATTTGACTGGGCTAGAGGATAATCTATTTTACAAAGCCCACATAAACTTACACGGGAATCGAACTGTATGCTATCCATTAGCACAGGCGGTAGAAGCCCTATTTGTAGCCACTCCTGGGTGGATCCCGAGCAATTTATATATAGTCCCTGTAAGGGAGAAATCAGAAAGTATAAAAAGGGGATACAGGGGAGATGTGTGAAACTTGTAAATCCCACCGACTCTGGGGGCGGGGAGCTCCAAAAGGAGGGAGGGAAAGCTGGTCAAGATACAGCAAGCTACCCGCTTTGTTTCACAGGGCAGGGATGGGGATGTGCCTATGCCCTGGTCCCCACAAATAATTCCTGCATACAGACGCAGTGCATCCGCCAGCACTGTCGGGTTAATAAAGGACAGTTTACTTGCACCTGCAATGAACTAAAATGCCTGAACATAACCGCAGGAAGACAGCTCATGTGTGGGCAGTGCAATGGGACTCACGTAAGCTCAGCCACATGGACATACCTGTTTGATACTTACCAGGTGGTGGAATCCAAAAAATTGGGAATACAGGCAGAGTCATAATCAGGACACCACATGCTACCGGGCAAAGGAGGGATACGTCTTCATCTTCAATGGAACGTACGCGACAGAAACACTAGATCTCCCAGGCCTTTTTGCAGTGGGAACCATAGGACCACTCACCGTACCATGCCCTCAGAAGGGACATAGTCAGAGAAGAATAGTGGCCCGGGCTATCAGCAAGGAATTCTGCGCTGATTGGGACCAGTGGACATTAGGATCATCCCTGGGGTACGGGTTCCTCGGGACTCTATCTCTGGGGGGAGCAGCAGGAGTGATTAGTGCTAAGAACAGAAATGTAATTGTTTGTGGATTAACAGTCTTGGGAAACAGTACCTCAAAAGCGCTAGAGGCTGTCAACCAAGAAATGGCTGATCTCAGATTATATGCACCACAGACACGGTATGCAGTAGACTAACAGTTAGCCCAACAAGGGGGAGTGTGTACAATCGTGGGAGATAAATGTATAACCCATGTCATAGACGAATCCTATAATATTACAGAGGCCATTCACAATATCAGGGAACAACTGGATAACTTCAGACAGGGACACACAAAAGGAAGTAGCTGGCTAGAGTGGCTAGTGGGAAATACCTGGGGACCCTATTTAATACACGGACTGGTCATGTTCATATCGGTCACACTGGTGTGCTGCCTTAGCTTTGGGTGTCTAAAAATCTGCTGTAGTACCGGAACAAAGGTCGTGTCAGGAGCCAGTGTCACCCTTAACGAAACCACGATATTCCCCGAAGAATCCAGGAAATGCAGAGAAAGACGGGAAGTTGCGGACCTGTACCTATGAGAGGTACCGTGGTGTTGGTCTACGGGGCTGTTGGGGCGACAACAGCCCGGACCAAAAGGAGGGGTTGAAGTGGGAAATGGTTCAGAAGGGCACTTGGCACAGAAGATGGCTGCCTGACACGCAAGATGGAGACACAGAGAATAAAGCAGACATAACTGATGCCTGGAGTCCAGCGGGGTGCCAGTAGGACAGAGGAACAGATCCAGGACAAAGGGAGCCAGACAGGAAGATTAAGAAATACATAAATGCGGGACACCACTTGAATAAAGCTGACTTCAGCCGAGGTGTACACAATGAGATGCTAATACGAATGTCTTGGGCCATTTCCCAAAACAAAGGGACAATCGATACTGCTGTCCTGCTGCTACCTGTAACCTGTTAAACCTCTTTGACTGTGGCCATGTGTAAATGGCAAAACACTTACAAATAGCAACGTACAATCTATAAAATGTTTAAAGATAACAAGGTGATAATTGTTTTGTATCTGGGCTCATTGTGAACCCAAAGTATAAAATGAATGACTGCCATTCAAACCGGGAGAAAGGCTGGCTACCGTACCGCGGGGTACGTACGCTTTCTCCCGAAGCTTCGTGTAACAATAAACTGCATTTATCTGATCACAGCAAGTCTGACTCTTGAACTGGTTGATTTTTCCCACAACAACATCTATGGTGCTCCCTCTAGTGTTTACTTAGTTGTAGTGCATTTACATTAACGCCTTGTGTATATACAGTGATGCATATCACCAGCGGCTAGTCAGATAATCGATGCGTTGGATTTAGTTTTCCCAAATTCCCTCGATTCGGGCAAGCTGAATGTAAAACCTTTATTCCAAAAGGAAGATCAGAAGTCAGGAAGCTACAGGATAGTTAGCTTAACATCTGTCAGATGGAAAATGTTAGAAACTAATTAAATGTTACAGCAGGGCACGTAGATAAATTCAAAATAATCGGGCAGAGTTTAACCATCTTATTGGAGTTTACTGAAGGAGTCATGTGTGGTGTGGTTAAAACAGGTTCTTGCCGAAAAAGGGGGCGGGAGGGGGAATTGCTCGCGGTGTAGGAAGTAACATGTTATCATGGATAGAAGATTAGCTCGCTAACAGCAAACTCAGAGTAGGCAGAAATAGGTCTGATGAAGTAATCCTGACTCGAAACGTCAGCTCCATTCTCTCTCCAAAAATAACGTCAGACCCGCTGCGGCTTTCCAGGATTTTCTGTTTTAGTTTCGGATTCCAGCATCCGCAGTAATTCACTTTTATTTTCTACAAAGATGACCTATTCCTGGTGGCAAGATGCAATGAATGGCACGTCACAGGAATAAGGGCCGGGGCCTCAACCTTTTACAATTTATATAAGGAACCAAAGTTGCTAAATGTGCTGATGACACAAAGATCGAGAGAAAAGTAATTTGTGAATAGGACGGAGATAGGTTAGTTGAGTGGGATAGAAAACCACCCAGTACGGTCTCTGGGCGAAGGGAGACCCTGGAGTACAGGGGCCTACCTATGTGGCAGACGCACTGTTGGTGGCCGTATTGGGTGCCCCCTGGACAAAGGGAAACCCCGGAGGGCAGGGACCCACTGCCTGGGGAGAGCTGTGACAGTGGCCATCTTGGACGGCCCCCTAACAAAGGGAAACCCGGAGGGCAGGGGCGCATCCACCAGGTAAGTATGGTTAATCCCACAGGAGCGGGGGGACAGAAACCCCCCCCACCAGGAGAATCACTTGGAACGTCAGGGGACTCAACGGCCCAGTGAAAAGATCCAGAGTCTTCACCCACCTAAGAAACATGAGAGCCGACGTAGTCTTTCTCCAAGAGATACATCTGAGAGAGCAGGACCGACTGCGGGTAAGGAAGGGCTGGGTTGGACAGACTTACCATTCCTGCTTTGGGACGAGGGCCGGGGGGGGGGGGGGGGGGGGGGGGGTGGGGGGGGGGGGGGGGGGCGATTCTGTTAAATAAGAGGACGGCTATGAGGGAGTAGGTCGCACATTTGGTGACTCCCGTTTTGGTCAGACTTTTGGACCTTTTCCCCTGACCTTTTTACGCTTTTGAGCGCGGAACTGGAAAGCAATAGTACTCAGGCACAGGACCCAAACAGAATTGTATGGACCTAAGAAGCCGGAGGGACCGTAAACAGCAGAAGAAGTGGTCGAGTAAGGGCATAATGGAGGCTGTGAGAGAGACCAGTATGGCTGGTGTTCAGAGCAAGGCGCCGACAGCCCAGCCCACAATGGAGCAGCTGCTGCAGGCTATGCAGGAGGGCTTTTTGGCTCTGCAGTGTGACAACTTGTGCTTCTGGAAAGGCTGGAGGACCTGGACAACAGATCTCGCCAGCAGAACGTGAGAATCATGGGCCTCCCGGAGGGGACAGAGGGGCTAGACGCTGCCGCGTATGTGGAGGGTATGTTTCAGAAGTTGCTGGGGAACGAGGTGTTCCTGCTCCCGCCGGTGGTGGACAGGGCACACAGAGTGCAGGTGAGGCAGCCGTGACAAGGGGGTCCCCCACGAGCGATGGTGGTACGCTTTCACAGGTACCTGGACAAGGTACGGGTGCTGCAATGGGCAAGGAGCACACAAAGCTGTATTTGGGACAATACCACCCTGCGTGTGTACCAAGATTTGAGTGCGGAGGTGGCCAGGAGGAGAGGAGGCTACAGGCAGGTGGAGATACTGTATAAAAACAAGGTGAAATTCGGGTTGCTTTTTCCGGCGCGACTGTGGGTTACGTATAAGGGTCAGCACCACTATTTCGAGGAACCCGAAGAGGCGATGGACTTCGCTAAGAAGCAAGGGCTGGCCCTGAGCTGAGGATGTTTGGACTCATGTTAGAGCTTTTAAGTATATGTGGTGTCTCTCCCGTTTTGGGATGTATCTTTTTTTTGTGGTTGTTTTTGCATAGTTTACCTGAATGTTTCCTGTTTGGGCTCTTTGCTGAGTTGGAGTTTGGCTGGGGGAGGGAATTAATAAAGAAAACAGTTAAAAGGGTTGGGTTAAAATGGATGCCTCAGGAGAACTTTGTGCTATATTTTCTGTGTCTGTATGGGAAGGACTGAAGAGGGCTTGTTATTTCTTATCTCTTTTTTTTTTGTTGAACTCGAATTGTGCTATTGTGGGGGTTGTTTGTGACTTGTGTAGAGTGTTTGCTTAAGTAGGGCTGATCTGGGGAAGTGGTGTGGAGGGGTCGGGGGGAAGGGTGACTGGGAACAATGGGTGGGAGACGGGCTGGAGCCGAGGCTGGGAGCCCCAGGCTAGCTGAGTGCAGCTAGTCAACGGGAGCCGAGGTGGGGGGTGTCCATGTAGTTAGATTAGAGCAGGGTTTAGGTGGTAGGATGGTGTTGCAGGGGGGGAGGGGGGGGGGAGTTGTTCTGCTGACGGGGATGGAAACTGGGCATGGTAACAGTGAGGAGGTCATGGGTGGAGCAGGCCAGGGAGCGGGCCGGAGGAAGCGCGACACATGGCTGGGGGGCTGGCCAAGGAAAGGGGATGGCTGATCGGCAAAGAGGGGGGGGCGTAGTGCCCCCCAACCAGGCTGATCATCTGGAATGTTAGAGGGTTAAACGGGCCAGTGAAGAGGGCGCGTGTGTTTGCGCATCTACGGGTTCTGAAGGCGGACGTAGCCATGCTGCAGGAGACGCACCTGAAAGTGGCAGACCAGGTTAGGTTAAGAAAGGGCTGGGTCAGTCAGGTCTTTCATTCGGGGCTGGATTCTAAGACGAGGGGGGTTGCGATCCTGATTAATAAAAGGGTACAATTTGAGGCGGAGGGCACAGTCATGGATGGAGGTGGCAGGTTCGTTATGGTGAGGGGTAAGGTCGAAGGGGTGAGAGTAGTCCTGGGCAGTGTGTATGTCCCTAATTGGATTTTATTAGGAGGATGATGGGGAAGATCCCCGACTTGGACTCGCGTAAGCTGATCATGGGCGGGGACTTTAATACAGTCCTGGACCCGAGCCTGGACCGGTCATGTTTAACAACGGGCAGGTTGCCAGCGATGGCAAAGGAACTGAGAGGGTTCATGGAGCAAATGGGGGGAGCAGATCCGTGGAGATTTAGCCGGCCGACGGCGAGGGAGTTCTCGTACTACTCCCACGTCCACAAGGTGTATTCCCGAATTGACTACTTTGTTGTGAGTAGGGACCTGCTGGCCGGAATGGTGGGGGCAGAATATTCGGCAATTGCCATATCGGACCATGCTCCACACTTGGTAGACCTGCAGTTTTGTAAGGACAGCTTTCAGCGCCCACCATGGAGGCTGGAAGTTGGATTACTCGCGGACGAGGCGGTGTGCGAGAGGCTGAGGAAGTCCCTGCAGAATTACCTGCAGGTGAACGATACTGGAGAAGTCTCGGCAGCAGTGCTCTGGGAGACAGTGGTGAGAGGGGAGCCGATTTCAATCCGGGCGTACAGGGACAGGACAGATAGGGCAGAGAGTTGCTAACTTTTGGTTGGTTCAATTTGCTCTGTTTTATAACCTTTGCTCTCGGGTCGCCAGGTATCTTTATGATACCGCCACGAGGTTCAAGTTCAAGTAATGATCAATAACTCAATACACCGATTAGTAAGATTCAAATCAAAGCACATTTATTATACACAGTATTCATTACTCATGCATAAACTCTACTTTCTAAGCTATTTCTATCATTAACAGGCCAATACTTAGCTTCGGACTGGCCCACCAGGTCAGGGGAACAAATGGCCTTTCGTTCGGGTTCTGAGTCTGCGGGATTCAAAGTTGGTACCGATTGGTAGCTAGGAGCGCCTATCTCGTAGCGAGCGTTGACTTGAGACTTACTTGCTTGGAGGCCGCTGGACAGTTCACTCTGAGGGGTTGCTTCGCGTTGCTGAGTGACCCTGTCAAGAAGAAACAATTTGAACTTGGGGGCTTTGCTTTATAGACCCCAGGGGCTTCCCGCCCTTCGGGGAGGACCCCGTACTGGTTTCAAGTGATTGGACTTCCTTCCAATCACTTGGTTCGATTTCTCCAATGCTGGAGCGGTTCCCTGATCGATGGGCGGTCTTTAAGTGTCTGTTAACCTCTTTTGTGTTGGCTCCTGCTGGCGCCGAGGAGTCTGGCTTGGCTTTGTTTATCCCAAATATTTCGATTGTTCCCGGGGATCGCTCATTAATTTGTAGATGGCTGCTACATTACTATGCAGATGGTGTCATGATATCCAGATCAGCATATCATGGTGCAATCACACACACACTGATGGACAGGCATTTGGACCAACCAGCGCACACACAACACCACAGCCAATCACGAGTAAGAGCACAGCACTATAAAAGGGGGAACACCGGAACTCCCGCTCATTCTGGCAGGAGACAGCTCGGGACACAGAACTTGCAGCGTGACACTCAGACATAGACCATGTGCTGAGTGCCTCACCAACATTAGTCATAGGGCTAGGTCCATAGGGTGGCTGGTAGCGAACGTACCCAAGTCTATAGTTAGTTGCATCTGTTAGTTAACATAATAAAATCAAGTTGTACCATCTACAGCCGTGTTGGCTCATTTGTGTATCAGGACACCCAACACAACATGGCTGCTGGTTTCAGTGCTGCCTGGTTCCTTACAGGTCTTAATACACATGATTTCTGTATTTGCTAGTCTTTGCCTGTGTTGGCTGAATTTCCCTTCAGCCTTTGCGCTTCTCTGTTTTAAGTCGGGAAGTGGCCAACTCAGAGACTGACCGACTGATTAAGGAAATTCTACAGACGGACAGGAGTTACGCAGAATCCCCGAGGCCAGAGTTACTCAGGAAACGACAGAGGCTGCAGGCCGAATTTGGGGTGCTGACTACAGGCAAGGTTGTAGAGCAGCTTAGAAAGGTAAAAGGGGCGATTTATGAGCATGGGGAGAAGGCCAGTAGAATGCCTGCGCAGCAACTGAGGAAGAGAGAGAAGCGGTTAGGGAAATAGGGAGGGTAGTGGATGGGGAAGGTAATCTAGTGGGTGATCCAGCAGGGCTGAACAAGGGGCGGGATTCTCCTCTACCCGGCGGGGGCTCCCAGCTGATGTGTTGGGTATGCCGGGTCTGCGAGGACTGCGTTTACTGTAGCAGAGCGAGAGAGACAGGCTTCCAACACTTAAAGAAATGCAACTCAATTTTATTAAACTCTTAACTATTAAACATGCTTGAACTGTGGGTTGACACTATGCTGACTTGACTGGAGACCTGAGACTAACCTGACCAGACTATCTTACTACCACATGGTGCATGTTCTAGTTGCTGCTCATGGGCTCTGACTGTCTCAGAGGCTGCATCCCAAGAGAACGGGAAAACTAGTGCCCTCTGGCTTTATAGTGGTCGTGTCCTGTCGGGTGATTGGCTGCTGTGTTCTGTGTGTTCACTGGTCATCCTGTGTGTCAATCACTGCCTGTCTGTGCACCATCATATACCTGTGTGCATATTATGACATCTCCCCCCGCCTTTTTTTTAAACTTATTTTTTTAAATGATGTAGGTCAATAAATAGTGAGTGTGTGTGTACAGGAGCCTGACTATATACAAAGTGTGTTAACGTATTCACATGGGAAGGTGTCTAGTGCAGATAGAGGGCAGATAACAAATTAGAACGAAACAATATGTACAGATGTGTAAACGGATCAGAAGGTAATGCAACATTCAGTCTATAAATTCAGTCTCTGTGGCGGGCGGCGAGTTCTGGTTGACCGCCTCAAGGGTGGGTCAGGAGCCGCCTGCCCTTGAACGAGCGGAACTGCCTCCAATGTAGAGGCCGGTAAAAGAACTGGCAGATCGGTGGCCTCGTGGAAGGAACCTGAGGAAGCAGTGTGCGAGGCGGGACATCACGTTCAGGTGGCGGGCGTGGAAGCAGCCGCAGTGCCCGCCTATTATGCCGAAGAAAGGAGCCATCAGGCATGCGAACGAGGAACGATCTCGGGGCCACTTGCTTGACCACCACAGCTGTGGCAGACCAGCCACCGTCAGGTAGCTGAACACGAACTCGGTCAGCAGGAGCCAGAGCAGGGAGATCTGTGGCGTGGGCATCGTACGCCGACTTGTATTGGGCCCGAGACTGTTGCATCCTCTGCAGGACCGGAAAATTGTCAAGGTTCGGGATGTGGATAGCCGTCACCATTGTCCGTAGTGTGCGGTTCATTAGCAGCTGTGCTGGGGACAGGCCAGCGGACAAAGGAGTCGCCCTGCAGGCTAACAGCGCCAGGTTAAAATCCGAACCCGAGTCAGCAGCTTTGCACAACAGTCTTTTAACAATGAGGACCCCCTTTTTCAGCCTTCCCATTCGACTGGGGGTAGTGGGGGCTTGAAGTGACGTGCGTAAAATTGTACAGCCGGGCAAAATCCGTCCTCTCCTGGCTGAAGAAACAAGGGCCATCATCAGTCATAGCTGTCAGTGGAATGCCATGACGAGCAAAATTCTCTTTGCATGCCTTGATGACTTGCTGGTGTGAGGTCAGCCAGTCCGACCACCTCGGGGTAGTTGGAAAAGTAGTCCACGAGGAGGACATAGTCTCGGCCCTTTGCATGAAAGAGGTGTGGTAGTCTGTGTTAGGAGGATTACGGTACCTAGTAATGCCGGAATCCCATTGGTGGAGAATGTACTTGTTCCCATTGGATAAGCTTGTATGTTAGCTCCGCCCTGCAGGCGGGGTATAAGAGCTCGTGCCGCCCCAGCAGCTTCCTTCTGTACCTGCGCTGCTGGAGGAAACATCGAGCGTATTAAAGCCTTCAATTGTCTCCAATCTCGTTTCTGAGGTTGTTGATCGTGCTAAATTTAATACGCTAGATTTAAAAGAATGGAGCTCCGAATCAAGCCGGAGTGTCTGCAACTCAGCCCCCACGCGGCAACCTTCAAGCACTGGCTGGCGTGTTTCAACGGATATCTCGGATCGGCCGAAAACACACCCACGGGAGAACAGAAACTACAAGTCCTGCACTCGAGGGTGAGCCCAGAAATCTACACCCTCATCGAGGACGCGGACGATTTCGATGCAGCAATGGAGCTGCTGAAAGGACATTATATTCGCCCTGTAAACCAGGTCTACGCCCGACATCTGCTAGCGACGAGGTGACAAATCCCTGGGGAATCGCTGGAAGAATTCTACCGTGCGCTCCTGGTGTTGGGGAGAAACTGCAGCTGCCCGCAAGTTTCAGCGATGGAAAGGGATAGGTATATATCGCAGGGCAAGAGTTATATCTGGGGGAAAGGCAATTATGATGCGATGAGGCAAGACTTAGGATGCATCAGATGGAGAGGAAAACTGCAGGGGATGGGCACAATGGAAATGTGGAGCTTGTTCAAGGAACAAGCTACTGCGTGTCCTTGATACGTATGTACCTGTCAGGCAGGGAGGAAGTGGTCGAATGTTGCCTGGTATGGAGGGAAGATCTTCTGAGGAAAGGCTGAGGGACTTGAGGCTGTTTTCGTTAGAGAGAAGAAGGTTAAGAGGTGACTTAATTGAGGCATACAAGATGATCAGAGGATTGGATAGGGTGGACAGTGAGAGCCTTTTTCCTCGGATGGTGATGTCTAGCACGAGGGGACAGCTTTAAATTGAGGGGAGATAGATATAAGACAGACGTCAGAGGTAGGTTCTTTACTCAGAGAGTAGTAAGGGCGTGGAATTCCCTGCCTGCAACAGTAGTGGACTCGCCAGCACTAAGGGCATTCAAATGGTCATTGGATAGACATATGGACGATAAGGGAATAGTGTAGATGGGCTTTAGAGTGGTTTCACAGGTCGGCGCAACATCGAGGGCCGAAGAGCCTGTACTGCGCTGTAATGTTCTATTCTATTCTATTCTATTCGGCGAGCGACCACACTGAACTTTTGATCTGGGTCGCTTTCGTTGCAGGTATGCTGTCCTCCCAAATCTGCCAGCGATTGCTGGAGAAAGAGACACTAGGCCTCAAGGAGGCATGGGCCCTTGCCGGCTCCCTGGATGTGGCCTCCCGAAACGCCCGCGCTTACATCCCCGACCGCGCGGCAGCCCCCTGGGCAGCGTGGAACCCCTCCGCGGCCGACCCCGAGGCATCTCCCATCCCCCCACAAGATTGTGCTGCAAGACGGCCTGGCAACCCCGGGGGGCCCCGCTGCTATTTTTGCGGGCAAGCCAAGCACCCCCGATTCCCATTCGCCATCCCCTGCCCCGACATGACCTCAACCACCGTCATAAAAGCCCTCCATAATATCTTTACGCTGTTCGGTTTCCCCCCCTACATACACAGTGATAGGTGGTCCTCCTTTATGAACGACGAACTGCGTCAATTCCTGCTCAGCAAGGGCATTGCCTCGAGCAGGATGACCAGTTACAACCACTGGGGAAATGGACAGGTAGAGAGGGAGAACGGAACGGTCTGGAAGACCGTCCTACTGGCCCTACGGTCCAGGAATCTCCCAGTCTCCCGCTGGCAGGAAGTCCTCCCGGATGCCCTCAAGTCACTGCTGTGTACCACGACCAACCAAACACCTCACGAACGTCTCCTTGTTTTCTCCAGGAAGTCCTCCTCTGGGACCTCGCTCCCGACCTGGCTGGCAGCTCCCGGACCAGTCCTGCTTCGAAAACACGTGCAGGCGCACAAATTGGACCCATTGGTCGAGAGGGTCCATCTCTTCCACGCTAACCCTCAGTACGCCTGCGTGGCGTACCCTGACGGCCGACAGGATACGGTCTCCCTACGGGACCTGGCGCCCGCTGGATCCCCACACACACCCCCGCCACCAGTCCCACCCTCCCTCCCACCGGCGCACCCTACAGTCGGCCCCTTCCCAGGTGGATCGATTCTTCCAACGGCCCCGTCTAGGCCCTGCCCACCGGCGCACCCCACAGCTGCCCCCTTCCCAGGTCAGTCGGCCCTTCCACCGGCCCCGTCTAGGGGTGATGAAGCTGCCACAGAAGCCGAAACCTCGCTCCCGGAGTCACAGACGCCCAAACCTCCACTGAGGATGTCCAGGGCCCCCGATCGACTAATTGCTCCCTTTTGACATGTACATTACTATTGTAAATAGTTAAGAGTTGTAATGAGGCAAAACGCTGTACGGAGACATTACGGTACCTTCATAACTGTAACTTCTACCACTTTTACCGCATTGTGATACGAAGCCACCACCCCCGCCGGACTCTTTTTTAACAGGGGGTGAATGTGGTAGTCTGCGTTAGAAGGATTACAGTACCTGGTAATGCCGGAATACCATTGGTGGAGAATGTAGTTGTTCCCATTGGATAAGCTTGTATGTTAGCTCCGCCCTGCAAGGCGGGGTATAAGAGCCCGTGCCGCCCCAGCAGCTTCCTTCTGTACCTGCGCTGCTGGGGGAAACATCCAGCGTATTAAAGCCTTCAATTGTCTCCAATCTCGAGGTTATTGATCGTGCATCAAGAGGTCAATGCCAACTTTGGACCATGGGGAGGACACCAGTTCATGCGGCTGTAGAGTCTCTTTGGGCTGAGCCGGCTGGAACCTTTGACATGTTGGGCAATTGAGGACCGTGTTGGCGATATCCTGACTGATTCCTGGCCAATATACTGCCTCTCGGGCTCGACGGCAACACTTTTCGACCCCCAGTGACCCTTGTGGATTTGGCCGAGAACCCGCTCTCGCATGCTCTGTGGGATTACTATCCTGTCCAGCTGCATTAATATGCCGTCCACTACCGCTAGATCGTCCTTAACATTATAAAACTGGGGGCACTGCCCCTTTTGCCAACCATCCGTGAGATGTTGCATTACCCGCTGGAGTAAAGGATCTCTGGCCATCTCCTGACGAATTTGCACGACCCTTTCATCAGTGGCCGGAAAGGTGGATGCACTAAACTTCACCTGAGCGTCTATCTGACAGACGAAGTCCGACTGCTCACACGGCGTGGTGATGGATCTAGAGAGTGTGTTGGCCACAATGAGCTCTTTGCCCGGGGTGTAGACCAGGTCAAAATCATAGCGACGGAGTTTGAGGAGGATACGTTGTAGCCGTGGCGTCATATCATTGAGATCTTTTTGGATGATGTGAATCAATGGCCTGTGGTCTGTCTCGACCGTGAATTCGGGGAGTCCATACACGTAATCATGGAATTTGTCAATCCCTGTGAGGAGGGCCAGGCATTCTTTTTCAATCTGAGCGTATCGTTGCTCAGTAGGTGTCATGGCTCGAGAGGCATATGCGACTGGGGCCCAGGAGGAGGATTCGTCCCGCTGGTGGAGTACTGCCCCAATGCCAGCCTGGCTCGCGTCGGTGGAGATCTTCATCTCCTTGGCGGAGTCGAAAAACGCCAGTATCGGGGCCTTGGTGAGTTTCGCCCTGAGCTCACGCCAGTCTCGCTCATGAGCGGGAAGCCACTGACGTTTTTTTGACAAGTCCGTTGTTTCTTTGACGAGACTGCGGAGAGCTGTGATGTGTGATGCAAGGTTGGGGATAAACTTCCCAAGTAAATTGACCATCCCTCGGAAGCGGAGGACTGCCTTCTTGTCCTCCGGCTCTTCATGGCATTGATCGCCGCCACCTTGCCTGCATCTGGCTGCACACCGAACTGCGAAATATGGTCGCCAAGGAACTTTATTTCTGCTTGACCGAACGAGCATTTGGCTCTATTGAGTCAGAGGCCATGCTCGAGGATCCTGTGGAACACTCGCTTGAGGCGATCGATGTGCTCCTGAGGAGTTGTGGACCAGACAATGATGTCATCGACGTACGCTCACACCCCCTCGATGCCCTCCATCATTTGCTCCATTATTCGGTGGAACACTTCCGAGGCGGAGATGATGCCAAAGGGCATCCGGTTGTAACAGTAACGACCAAATGGGATGTTAAATGTACACAACTTTCGACTGGACGCGTCCAGCTGTATTTGCCAAAACCCCTTGGAGGCATCCAGCTTCGTGAGCCATTTCGCTGGTGAGCTCTTCTCGTTTAGGTATAGGGTTGTCTTCCCTCATGATGTTACGGTTCAAATCTTTGGGGTCTATACAAATGCGAAGTTCCCCTGACGATTGTTTGACACAGACCATGGAACTAACACAGTCCGTGGGCTCAGTGACCTTAGAAATGACGCCCTGGTCCTGGAGGTCTTGCAGCTGCTGCTTGAGGCGGTCCTTGAGGGGTGCCGGCACCCGACGCAGTGCGTGAACCACAGGTGTGGCATTCGGCTTCAGCAGTATCTTGTATCGGTATGGTAGTGTACCCATACCTTTGAAGGCGCTGTGGTATTGTGCTGTGATGTCATCTAATTGGGCTTGGAAGTTGACATCTGGCGAGGCCGTTGCCTCTGCGGACGACATGGTGTGAACCCGCTGCACAAGATTCAGGATTTTGCAGGCCGGAGCACCGAGCAGGGAAGCTCTGTTGGTTCCTACAATTTCAAAACGCAGGGTTGCTTTTGAAGAACGATGGGATACCGCAAGCTGGCATGAACTGGCAGCAATGGCTTTGCCATTGCAGTCGAGTAGCTGGCAGGCCGGTGGAAGAATGCTTGGCTTGACGCAGATGGTGTCAAGGTCAGACTTTGAAATGAGGTTCGCTGAAGCGCCGGTGTCCAGCCTGAAGCGTATGCGAGCCTTGTTGACCGTGCGGGTGGCACACCACTCGTCGTCCGGATCAATGCTCATCATTGGGAGTTGCTTCACCTTCTTCGCTGAAGGCATCGTATGCTTGGTGATGATCACCCGGAATGGGGATGTGAGGCCCTCGGTGTCGGAATCTGGAACCATGTCGGAGTCGGAGTCTACAGCGAGTTGCTGTACTGACCGGACGTTCCTGCGCTGCGACTGGAATCGCTGTGTATTGGGCAGTGGAGCAGATCAGCACAGGGCTGCGTAGTGGCCAAGCTTGCCACACTGGAGACAGCATCGAGATTTCGCGGGACATTGCCGCTTTAAATGGGTGGAGCCACAGTTGTTGCACGTCATGGCGCCGACATCAGGACGCTCCGTGCACCACCGCGCATGCGCGGTGCGGTCGAACTATGTGCGCACATGCCTTCCCCTTGGTCGTGGTGCGCATGCGCAGGAGGCCGGGAAAAGGGCGCGAAATGGCTGCCCACATCCAGACTCAGGCCCTGGAGCTGTTTTACGGCCTGCACCCGCTCCGCATCGTGGGGGCCTTGCCGCGCCATCTCTGCCGTGATATGTGAGTACCGGTTGTTGCCGTGCGCGTGGAGGACGCAGGTTTCGATGGCGATGGTAAGGGTGAGCTGCTTAACTTTAAGGAGCTGCTGGCGGAGGGGATCGGAGAGGACCCCGAAAACGATCTGGTCGCTGATCATGGAGTGGGAAGTGGAGCCGTAGTTGCAGGATTGCGCGAGGGTACGGAGATGGGTTAAGGACTGAAAAGCTTCATCCTTACCCTGAAGCCTCTGCTGGAACACAGAGCGTTCAAAGCTCTCGTTGACTTCGATGTCACAGTGGCTGTCGAACTTCAGCAGGACTGTTTTGAACTTTGTCTTGTCCTCGCCTTCAGCAAAGGTGAGGGAGTTGAGGGAGGTGATTCCTGGACGGACTGACCTTCCCAAGAATGGGGAGGGGGTTGGTGGATGGACTGGGGGCCCTGGTCAGGATCGAGGAGGCATTGGGGGGCCTGAAGGTCATGCAGTCGGGTAAAGCCCCGGGGCCGGACGGGTACCTGGTGGAGTTTACAAAAGGTTTGCCGGGATAGTGGGGCCGGTGCTGGTCAGGGCCTTTAACGAGGCAAGAGACAGGGGGAGTTTACCCCCGACGATGTCGCAGGCCACCATCTCGCTCATTCTGAAACGGGATAAGGACCCGGAGGCCTGTGGGTCATACAGGCCGACCTCTCTGATCAATGTAGACGCCAAGTTACTGGCCAAGACCTTGGCGACCAGAATTGAGGACTGTGTACCGGATGTAATTGGGGAGGACCAAACCGGGTGTGTAAATGGGAGGCAGCTGGTGGCCAACCTAAGAAGGCTGCTCAACGTGATTATGATGCCCCCGGAGAGTAGGGAGGGAGAGATAGTCGTCGCCATGGATGCTGAAAAGGCTTTTGACCGGGTCGAGTGGGATTATCTGTGGGATGTACTAGGACGGTTCGGGTTCGGGGGGGGGTTCATCGACTGGGTTGGGCTATTGTATCAGGCCCCGGAGGCGAGTGTAAGGATGAACAGGACGACATCGGACTACTTTAGACTGCACCGTGGGACAAGACAGGGCTGCCCTCTCTCCCCACTGCTGTTTGCACTGGCCATAGAGCCGCTGGCAATTGCACTGAGAGCTTCTAGGGGCTGGAAAGGGCTGGTCCGGGGGGGCGTGGAACATAGAGTCTCGTTATACACGGACGATCTGCTGTTCTGTGTATCGGACCCAATGGTGGGGATGGACGGTATTATGGCAACCCTGAGGGAATTTGGCCGGTTCTCCGGATACAAACTGAACATGGCGAAGAGCGAGTTGTGTGTAATTCAGGCGAGGGGGCAGGAGAGTCGGCTGAAGGGGTTGCAGTTCAGGCTGGTGGGGGAGAGTTTCCGATATTTGGGGATTCAGGTGGCACGGGACTGGGGCAGGTTGCATAGGCTCAACCTGTCCCGACTGGTGGAACGAGTGAGGGAGGAGGTCCGGAGGTGGGATGCGCTCCCGCTGTCATTGGCGGGGAGGGTGCAGACTGTTAAGATGACGATTCTCCCACGGTTCTTGTTTGTTTTTCAGAGTCTCCCCATCTTTATCCCGTGGTCCTTCTTTAAGAGGCTGAATAAAATTATTCTGGGATTTGTATGGGCAGGGAAGTCCCCGCGGGTGAAGAGGGTGATGCTTTGAAGGAACAGCGGAGAAGGGGGGCTTGCGTTGCCGAACTTCAGCAACTATTACTGGGCGGCCAACAGAGCGATGATAAGGAAATGGATGGTGGGCGCGGGGTCGGTTTGGGAGCGGATGGAGGCTGCTTCGTGCAGGGGCACTAGCTTAGCAGCCCTGGTCACGGCACCTCTGCCGCTTCCGCCGGCACGGTACTCCACCAGCCCGATAGTGGTGGCTGCTCTTCGGATCTGGGGCCAGTGGAGGAGGCATGTAGGAGAGGTAAGAGCATCGGTGTGGACCCCAATCTGCGGCAACCACCGATTTGCCCCGGGGAACATGGACGGGGGGTAGCGACTGTGGAGGAGGGCGGGGAATGTGAGGATGGAGGATCTGTTCCTGGAAGGGAGCTTTCCGTGCATGAGGGTGCTGGAGGAAAAGTTTGGGCTGGCGAGAGGGACCAACTTTAGATATTTACAGGTGCGGGATTTTGTACGCAGACTGGTGCCATCCTTCCCACGTCTCCCGCCGAAGGGGAGGCAGGACAGGGTAGTTTCTAGGGGAGAGGTGGGCGAGGGTAGAGTTTCAGACGTCGACAAGGAACTAATGGGAGCTGAGGATACGCAGACCGAGGACCTGAAGCTTAAGTGGGAGGAGGAGCTCGGGGGGGTGGTGTTGGAGGACGGTATCTGGGCGGAAGCCCTGAGTAGAGTAAACATGACCACAACATGCGCCAGGCTCAGCCTGATCCAGTTTAAGGTTGTGCACCGGGCCCACATGACGGTGGCCCAGATGAGCAGATTCTTCGGGCTGGAGGACAAGTGTGACTGATGCGCTGGAGGGCCAGCTAACCATGTACACATGTTCTGGTCGTGCCCTAAACTCAGGGGGAACTGGCAGGGATTCGCAGATGTCATGTCCCGGGTATTGAAAACTGGGGTGGTCATGAGCCCTGAGGTGGTAATCTTTGGGATTTCGGAGGACCCGGGAGTCCAGAAAGAGAGGGAGGCCGATGTTCTGGCCTTTGCTTCCCTGGTAGCCCGGCGACGAATACTGTTAGTATGGAGGGACTCAAAACCCCCGAGGGCTGAGGTATGGCTATCGGACATGGCGAGCTTTCTTGGCCTAGAGAAAGTCAAGTTCACCTTGAGAGGTTCGCTATTAGGGTTCGCCCGAAGGTGGCAGCCATTTATTGACTTCTTCACAGAGGAGTAAGCGTCAGCAGGGGGGTTGGGGGTGGGGGCACGAGGGGGGGCACGGGGGGGAGGGGGGGCTAGGGTAGAGTAGAGTAGAGTAGGGGGATATTGAGGCAGGTCCGTGCGTGAGCAGAGCAGTGGTTTGCACAATGTTTAATTTGTAATTTGTGTCGACTTTTTTTTTGTACTGTACAATGTCACTTTTTGTATCTGCCTAAAATACCTCAATAAAATTGTTGTTATGTCATGTGAGAGTACCTTTAAGACATGGATGTTTAAGCAATGTACCTTTAAGAAAACAGTGATGCCAGAGAATGTGTGGGGCTGAGCTCAGGTCAGCCATTTTGCAGTTTAGTTTTGCAGGTTTTGTTTGAAAAGCGCTTGGGGAGTGTCGGTGTTTGCAGGGAGCTGGATCTCTGCCATGAAAGACTATCTCTGGATCATTTGGGTGATTTCAACTCATAATAGTAAAGCCTTTAACCTGATGTGATTCTGTTTAAAGGTGTTAAGTCTCTTGGAAGTTTGAAGGAACATTTTGAGGAATTATTTACTGTTGCAATATTTTCTGAGTTACCTTTGAAGTAAGGGGTGTTAAGAGATCCAATGTTTATTTCAGATGTTAAGTTGAGTTCATGGAATAAACAGTGTTTTGTGTTTAAAAACCCATGTGTCCATAATTGTAATCCCACACCTGGGGAGCAAGCCGTGTGCTAGGAAAAGCAACAAGTCCATTAAAGGGAGAGGTTGGTTGAACTCCCATGATACATTTTGGGGTATGAAAACACCTCGCCCATAACAGTTTTTGAAAAAGATCTGGTGTTCCGCATCGTTTGGCAAAGTCTGACTCCTGCCCCGGCCTCACATAGAAAATAGGAGCAGGAGGAGGCCATTCGGCCCTTTGAACCTGCTGCACCATTCATTATGATCACTGCTGACCATCCAACTCAATAGCCTAATCCCGCTTTCCCCCCGGATCCTTGGCTTTCCTTCGCCCGAAATGCGATATATTTTTTCTTTAAAAAAAAAATGTCGAATATTTTTTTCCAATTGAGGGGCAATTCAGCGTGGCCAATCCACCGAACCTGCACATCTTTGGGTTGTGGGGGTGTGTCCCACGCAGGCACGGGGAGAATGTGCAAACTCCACACGGACAGTGACCCAGAGCTGGGATTGAACCCGGGTCCTCAGCGCCGTGACACTGCAGTGCTAACCACTGCGTCACAGTGCTGCCCTCTAAGTGCTGTATCGAACTGCTCCTGGAAAACATACAATGTTTGGCCTGAACTACTTCCTGTGGTAACGGGTTCCACAGGCCGACCACTCTCTGGGTGAAGAAATGTCTCCTCATCTCGGTCCTAAATGGTCGACCCTGTATCCTCAGACTGTGCCCCTGGTTCAGGGCACACCCACCATCGGGAACATCCTTCCTGCATCGACCCTGTCCAGTCCTGTTGGAATTTTATAAGTTTCTATGAGATCCCCCCCCTCATTATTCTGAACTCCAGCGAATGCCATCCTAACCGAATCACATTCCACTCTCTGCCCGGGCAATCCCAGCATGCCTGCTGGCCATTCCATCACACGGGTCCCCAGACTTCAGGGGAGGAGGGGGTGGGGATGGGGTCCGGGGCGGGGGGGGGCCTTGGGGGTGGTGAACGGTGATGGGTCACTTACATGGTGCCCCGATATCTCTGGCCCAGTGCACTGCCACCTTCAAGGACGACATGGCCGCACAGTGGTTAGCACTATTGCTTCACAGCGCCGGCGTCCCAGGTTTGACTACCCGCTGGATCACTGTCTGTGCGGAGTCTGCACGTTCTCCCCGTGTCTGCGTGGGTTTCCTCCGAGTGCCCTGGTTTCCTCCCACAGTCCAAAGATGTGCAGGTTAGGTGGATTGGCCATGATAAATTGCCCTTAGTCCAAAAATGTTGGGTGGGGTTGCTGGGTTACGGGGATAGGGCAGAGGTGTGACCTTAAGTAGGTTGCTCTTCCCAAGGGCCAGTGCAGACTCGATGGGCCGAATGGCCTCCTTCTGCACTGTAAACTCTATGAAAGTTACGATGAAAATCTACCAGGGGGTACCTCCGACTGTCCTGGGCGCCCTGGTCCTCCAACACCCGCATCCCCCATCACCGGCCCTCACCATGTCAGCAGCACACCCCCCCCCCCCCCCCGTCTCTGCATCAGCCTAGCCCATCCCTCACACTCTGCGAATAGAGAACCGAGGCAGTTTGGGATGTCAGAGAGCGGGTGTTTATTGGTGACAGTGCTTTGGACAATGTATGTGCTCTCGCCCCTGACGCTATCCTATGTGCAGCACCCCTGCCAACTTAACAGGTGTCTACCTTCCTAATCTTACCTGTCCCAATGCTCCGTCTGGGTGGGCCCATTGCAGCAGATGTGGAGTCGGCCTGCTGTGTATCCCACCCTGTGGCCTGGGTCCCCCTTTGGTGGCCGTCCTCGACAGCAACCGGGCCTGGATGGGCCTGGCCGATTTCTGGGTGTCACAGGTGGTGCAATGCCACCTGTCCTGCCCACCGGATGGGCCAAGGGCCCGGGGGCGGGGGAGATTCATAGATGCTGCGGTGTTCCAGAACATCCCCAATCAGAGGCACGGGGACCAGCCCCATCGCCTCCTCCTCCTCCCTCGGGCTGCCCGATCGCCCCCGGGCTACTCCTTGGGATGGGGCACGGCTAGAGCAAGTTCCAGCGGCTCTGCCATCACCTGGCGCTGCCAGTCCTGGAGGCCCTTCCTCGTCTCAATCAGGTCTCAATGCTCACGGCCATGGAGCACAGGGACTGTGCCACGTCTCTCTGGGACTGTGCCACGTCTCTCTGGGACTGTGCTATGTCACTCGGTAACCGTGCCAGGTCCCTCCCTGACTGGCTCAGATCAGCCAGTGTGAGGCCAGCGCTCTCCATGCCCGCAGCCATGGCCGTTGTGACTGGGCCAAGCTCTGGGGTGCTGCAGCAATGTCCATGTGTCCCTGGTACATGGCCACCTGTAACATGGCTGCCCTGTCCAGTGCCTCAGCCACCGCCTGCACACCGTACCGCAGGCCTTGGACATCATGACCCATGGCCGTCACCCTCACACCCAAGGACTCCACCTCAGTCGCCACCCATGTAGTGTTGGCCCGGGTGCCATGCATTGTCAGCACTGCCTCCTGCTCCACCAGGCGGTTGGACACCCCCAAGTGCTCTTGTAGGTGCTGGATGTTTCCTGACACTCCTCATGGAGTCACTGGCTCTGCGCATCTCCAACATTGATGGGACCGCCCTTTCCTGGAGCTCGAGACCCGTCTGGATGGCAGCTAGTCCCTGGGCCCGCCCTCTGTAGTCCCCTTGGGGGTTCCTACCTCCACCTCATGTCCCGCAGCATGTGTGTCGTGCACACCAGATAGGGCCCCAGGAGCCTCTTCACTAAAGTGCCCAACCAACGCATTTGTTATCCCATGCTGACCTCCGCCTCTGTGACAGCCGCAGCTCCGGTGGGACCCCTCCGGTCTGCCCCCCCAGCGATTGTGGTGCAGGTTGGAGAACACACGGACCGCTGGCATGTGGCGTTGGGATGTGTGGGGCGATGGTGACCCTCACTAGCTGGCCTGGGATGTTGCCCATCTTCCTATCAGAAGCGCTGCCAACCGATCCGCCTGGTGGGTCTGCATTCGGAGGGGAGGGGGGAACAGGGGGTGGGAGGGCGGTGGTGCTGGGTGTGGGGTTGGGTGTGTGTGGGATGATGATGATGCCAGGGGCCGGAAGTGGGTTATTCATCCAGACCGCCCTGAGGAGGTTGTGCAGCTTCTGATGGCACTGCTGTCTGTTCCTCGCGGTGAGGCCCACTGCGCTCACGGCCTGTCACCTCTGCCCAGACCCGGTTGACGTTGGTGGGTGACAGCCTCCTTCCCACCCCGGGGTGGGGGTACAGGGTGTCCCACCTCTCCTCCGTGGCATCCAGCAAAAGCTCGAGCTGTGTCCGTGAATCCCGGGGTCTGCTTTGGAATTGCACCAGTGCCACGTAGGGCGAGAGCTGGCACATTGGCATGTCGTGAATGGCTCCGGCAGTCACACCCCCATCAGCACCAGGGAACAACCCCCATTCAGTCCTGGGGCGTCATTCTCCGACCCCCCCCGCTGGGTCGGAGAATGGCCGTTGGCCGCCGTGAATCCCGCCCCCACCCCCGCCGAAGTCTCCGGTACCGGAGATTGGGCGGGGGCGGAAATCGGGCCGCGCCGGTTGGCGGGACCCCCCGCTCAATTCTCCGGCCCGGATGGGCCGAAGTCCCGCCCAGAAATTGCCTGTCCCGCCAGGCGTAAATCAAAGCTGGTATTTACCGGCGGGACCAGGCGGCGTGGGAAGGCTCCAGGGTCCTGGGGGGGGGCGCGGGGCGATCTGACCCCGGGGGGGTGCCCCCACGGTGGCCTGGCTCGCGATCGGGGCCCACCGATCCGCGGGCGGGCCTGTGCCGTGGGGGCACTCTTTCCCTTCCGCCTCCGCCACGGCCTCCACCATGGCAGAGGCGGAAGAGACTCTCCCCACTGCGCATGCACGGGAAACTGTCGGCGGCCGCTGACGCTCCCGCGCATGCGCCGCATTTCCGCGCCAGCTGGCGGGGCAACAAACGCCATTTCCGCCAGCTGGCAGGGCGGAAATCCCTCCGGCGCCGGCCTAGCCCCTCAATGTTGGGGCTCGGCCCCCAAAGATGCGGAGCATTCCGCACCTTTGGGCCGGCACGATGCCCGTCTGATTGGTGCCAGTCGGCGGACATCACGCCGTTGGGGGAGAATTTCGCCCCTGGTGTCTACACTTAGCCTCTCAGAGAATTCTGCCCCCTGACTTGAGTGTCTAAATTGAGGAATTGTGGGTCCCTGTGACATCACACTGGGGGGTATGATGCTCTTGTGACAGAGTTCCGTGTTGTCACAGGACCCGCCCTGTTTGCTTACATCATCCCGCATCACCCGTTTCCATAGCACCCCACTTTAACTCGCTGTTGACAGAATGTTTACCATTGATTTGGGCTTCTACCTGCCAACTGCTCATTTGGAAAACGATATCAGCGAGTCAACGCTGTGTGAGCCATGATCGTCACAACGTGGATCATTTATTGCTGGGCAAATGAGAGAATCCACAGAGGGGTTCCCTCCATTTTCATCACAACCAGGATCACTGAAGTGGAAAAGCCAGAGAGTAAAGAACTTGTCCAAGGTGGAGGTCAGGCAGAAAGTGACAGCGATGTAAAGACCTCAGTCGCCATCGTGTCTGCCCAGTCATCACAAGAACGCGAGGAGATCGAAGTTGGAAGTGAAGAGTCAGATGGTGAAGATGAAGAGGAGCTGAGTCTCCATAATCTGCTGTCGGATGTGAAAAGTCAGCAGCTGTGGAGGAGAGCGGTCCTGATGTCGATGGTGCAGAACGGCCAGCAGGATCTTGGAGTTTCACAGGGAGTGGAGATCAGCGAAGGGGTGAGAGGTCGCAAGATGCTGGAGTGGGTGAAGAGACCAGCTGAACCACTGGTCGAATCCCCTACTCCAGCTGCCGATCTCGATGACGTCGAGGACCCGATTGAACAGCAGGAAGATAGCCCAAGCGGTAGCGTCAGCGAGACAGACAGATCTGCCGGTGAGCCCTCCTCTGTTGCCTCAGACCAACACGCAGAGGGACTGGAAGACCAAGAATCCCTGCTTAGC
Source organism: Scyliorhinus torazame (assembly GCF_047496885.1). NCBI lineage: Eukaryota > Metazoa > Chordata > Chondrichthyes > Carcharhiniformes > Scyliorhinidae > Scyliorhinus > Scyliorhinus torazame. The sequence continues at coordinate 77,154,988 of NC_092710.1, read as the reverse complement.
AACAGCGAGGAACCCAAAATGGACACTACCCCTGATGGTGCCTTTGGAAGTTTCCAACAAGGAGAAGACATGGACATCACGAACCAGGACTCCTCGTCGGACATGGGGAGCAGTGAACCACTGGCCGAATCCCCTACTCCAGCTGCCGATCTCGATGACGTTGAGGACCCGATTGAACAACAGGAAGTTAGCCTGAGCGGTAGCGTCAGCGAGACAGACAGATCTGCCGGAGAGCCCTCCTCTGTTGCCTCAGACCAACACACAGAGGGACTGGAAGACCAAGAATCCCTGCTTAGCAACAGTGAGGAACCCAAAATGGACACTACCCCTGAAGGTGCCTTTGGAAGTTTCCAAGAAGGCGTGGACATCACGAAGCTGGATTCCTCGTCGAACACGGGGAGCATCGATTACACTGGACTTTCCTACTTGCCCTTGCCGAGCAGCAGCGGTGAGAGCGAGCTCAGACCAGCAGACACTCTCTCCACTCAGAGACTGAAGCATTTGGTTGAGCGAATGCAGTCTTGGTTTGCTAAGAGGAAAGGACAGCAGACAGGACAAGGCCCTTCAGTCGCCATGGCTGTCCTGGAACGCTCGGCCGCCCGTCTCAGAGCTTGGAAGGAAGAAGTGGAAGCCAAGTTCCACAGGCAGCAGCGAAGACGACCAGTGGATTGAACAGATCGACAGGCCGAGACGGGAAAGGCGAAAGGTCCAATTGCGGGAAGTAGTGGAATTGTGTTACTTTTGGGCTTGGTTCCAATTCCGGCACCAAGTGGGACTTGGGTGCATGAGTGTAGTGGGGTGGCGTGGGGGGGTGGTGTGGGGGGGAGGGGAGTCGTGTGGGGATGTTGTGTGGGTTGTGGGTGGTGTGGGGGGAGGGGAGTCGTGTGGGGATGTTGTGTGGGTGGGGGATGTGAGTGGTGTGGAGGTGGTGTGGGGGCGGGGGGCGGAGGTAATGTGGGGGCGGGTGAGTGGTGTGGAGGTGGTGGGGGTGGGGGTTCTGGGGGTGGTGTGGTGTGGGGGCGGGGGGTGGTGTGGAGTGGAGGTGGTGGTAGGGTGTGTGTGGGGTGGTGTGGAGGTAATGTGGGGGCGGGTGAGTGGTGTGGTGGGGGTGGTGAGGGTGGTGTGGGGGTAGTGTGTGGGGGGTGGGGGTGGGGTGGGGGCGGGTACACACGTGCCATAGGGACAAGGCCACACAGCGGGGGCTCACTTGGTTCACCAATGCCGACCCCTGCCTCGGTGACTGCCCTCTCCGGGACCAGCGACCAGGTCCCGTGCCCGCCATTCTGTGACTGTGGGGGGGGGGGTCTGCAGGTCCGGCGGACCCCTCCAGTCTCCTCTCTCTCCCTGCGGCTGTGCGCTGCCTTCTCCTGTGGGGGTGGGGGAGGGTTGGGCCAGGGGGAAGGGACGAGTGTTGGGCGGATTACTATTTGAATGGGTGTAAATTGAGATACTCAGCGAGACCTTGGTGTCCTCGTGTATCAGTCGCTGAAAGTTAGCGCACAGGTAGAGAGGCAGTAAAGAAGGCAAATGGTCTGTTGGCCTTGATAGCGAGGGGTTTTGAGTACAGGAATAAGGGGCAAATTCGGGATTGGCCCCAGTGCCAACCCAAACGTGATGCTCCAGGCCCCTGCTGGTGGTGTGAATGAATTCCACCCCGCAGGCCAGCGGAAGCAGGTCATTAAAATAGAATCTTTTTATTGGCATTTTCAACATGTACTTTGACGTTTGTTTTTATTTATTGGACAGTGTATAAAATAGATTTTTGTCCTATGTTATTTGATTTACAAATTGCTGCCGTCTAGTTCGCTTGCTCCCCCCTCCCCCCATGTTGTCCCTGTTTGTCCGTCTCAGACTCTCTGTCCCCCCCCCGCCCCCGGGGTTGTGCGTCCCTGGCGTTCCTCTTTGTCTTTTGTTTTTTTTCCCTCTCCAATCCTTCCAGTTCTCCCTCGACTGGCTGTTGTTGGCCTCGAACAGCTTTTGGAACAGGCCAACAAACAGCCCCCATGCAGTGAGGCCTTCGACAGAGTCGAATGGAAGTACCTCCTCAAGGTACTGGAACAGTTTGGGCTCGGAGCAGGATTCGCCACCTGGGCGAGACTCCTGTACAACGCACCCAAGGTGAGCATTTGAACCAACACCACCAGCTCTGAATACTTCCAGCCACAGAGAGGCACAAGGCAGGGATGCCCACTGTTTGCAGGAGCAATCAAACCCCTGGCCCTGCCTCCCACCCTCGGATGGCGATCTTCTCCGGGTGGAGAAATTCCGAGAGGTCAGCGAGCCAGTCGCAGCTGTGGGTGGTGCTGCCGATCGCCAGCCGAGCAGGATTCTCCGGCGTGCGATTAGGGAAGTGAAAGCGAGGGCGTCGGCCCCCTTCCCCATGTGTAGCTCTGGCTGCTCCGATACCCCGAAGATTGCCACTATTGGGCTTGGCTTCACCCTCACCCCCACAACCTTGGACATTGCCTCGGAGAAGGCTGTCCAGAACCAACAAGTTTGGGACAAGCCCAGACATGTGGGTGTGGTTGGCCGGGCCCCTCTGGCACCGCTCACATTTGTCCTCCACCTCCGGGAAGAACCTGCTCATTCGGGTTCTGGTCAGGGCGTTCTGGAAGAAGGCTTTGGGGATGAAGATTCGGACAGACCTAAACAGGAAGAGGACCCCCGGCAGCACGTTCATCTTGTCTGCACTCTCCCCACCAGGGAGACTGGGAGTGAGCCCCACCTCTCTAGGCCCTTTTTCACTTCCTACACCAGGCGGGTCAGGTTCCACTTGTGGATCTGTGTCCAGTCTCTGGCTACCTGGATCCCCAGGTATCGGAATCTGTTCTGGTCTATTTTAAACGGGAGTCCCTCCAGCTCTGCCCCTCCCCCATTTGGGTTCTCTGGGAATGCCTCACTTTTCCCAGGTTGAGCTTGTAACCTGCGAACATTCTGAATCTCTTAGGATCTGCATGATTGCTTTCAGTCCTTCCTGTGGCTTTGAGACATACAGGAGCAGGTCATCTGCACAGAGTGAGGCTCTGTGCTCTCTGTCTCCTCTTTTTGCTTCGCGCAGGGCTGTCGCCAGGGGTTTGATTGCTCCTGCGAACAGTGGGCATCCCGGCCTTGTGCCTCTCTGTACCTGGAAGTATTCAGAGCTGGTGGTGTTGGTTGAAACGCTCACCGTGGGAGTGTTGTGCAGGAGTCTCGCCCAGGTGGCGAATCCAGCTCCGAGCCCAAACTGTTCCAGTACCTGGCGTCTGATGTTCGTGGTGAGCTGCCTACCCTTGACAAAGCCCGTTTGGTCTTCAGCATCCACCTTGGTACACAGTTCTCCAGCCTTTTAACCAGGACCTTTGCAAGTATTTTCGCATCCACATTCAGCAGCAAAATGGGTCTATATGCTCCACATTCCATCGGGTCTTTGTCTTTTTTGGGTATCAGTGAGATTGTGGCATGCGCTGGCGTGGGGGTCAGAGTGCCCCTTGCCAGCGAGTCCGCGGACATGTCCCTTGGATATGGGACCAGGTCCGGTGCGAATTTTGTACAGAAGTCCGCCAGGAACCCGTCCAGACCCGGTGCCTTCCCAGCCTGCATGGAGCTGATGTCCTGCATGATTTCTCCGAGATCTATTGGTGCTTCCAGCTCCCCCCTTCTGTCCTCCCACAACTGGTCGTTCCAGTCTGTCGAGGAACTGTTTCATCCCCGCGTCCCCGTCGGGAGCTCGGTGGTGTACAGTCCCCGGTAGAAGGTCTCAAATGTTGAGACCTTTTTGTTCTGTTACCAGTCTGCCTCTCCCATCCTGTACCTGCGCTATTTCCCTCGTGGCTGCCTGCTTTCTCAGCTGGTGAGCCAGTAGGCGGGTAGCATTTTCTCCATGTTCGCAAACTGTCCCATGGTCTGGCCGAGTTGGTACACTGCTTTCCTGGTGGATGATGTGGAGATGCCGGCGTTGGACTGGGGTGAGCACAGTAAGAAGTCTTACAACACCAGGTTAAAGTCCAACAGGTTTGTTTCAAATCACTAGCTTTCGGAGCACTGCTCCTTCCTCAGGTGAATGAACAGGTATGTTCCAGAAACATATATATAGACAAAGCCAATGATGCAAGACGATACTTTGAATGAGAGCATTTGCAGGTAATTAAGTCTTCACAGGTCCAGACAGTGCGACAGGAGAGAGGGGTAAGCCCAGGTTAAAGAGATGTGAATTGTCTCAAGCCAGGACAGTTGGTAGACTTCGCAAGCCCAGACCAGATGGTGGGGGTGAATATAATGCAACATGAATCCAAGGTCTCGGTTGAGGCCGCACTCATGTGTGCGGAACTTGGCTATCAGTTTCTGCTCGGCGATTCTGCGTTGTCGCGCATCCTGAAGGCCGCCTTGGAGAACGTTTACCCGAAGATCAGAAGCTGGATCCCTTGACTGCTGAACTGTTCTCCGACAGGAAGGGAACATTCCTGCCTGGCGATTGACGCGCGATGTCCGTTCATCCGTTGTCGCAGCGTCTGCATGGTCTCGCCAATGTACCACGCCTCGGGGCATCCTTTCCTGCAGCGTATGAGGTAGACAACGCTGGCCAAGGCGCACGCGTATGTGCCGCGTATGGTGGGTGGTGTTCTCATGTGTAATGGTTGATGATCTGGCACGTCTTGCAGAGATTGCCATGGCAGGGCTGTGTGGTGTCGTGGTCGCTGTTCTGAAGGCTGGGTAGTTTGCTGCAAACAATGGTCTGTTTGAGGTTGCGCGGTTGTTTGAAGGCAAGTAATGGGGGTGTGGGGATGGCCTTGGCAAGATGTTTGTCTTCAACGATGACATGTTGAAGGCTGTGAAGAAGATGTCGTAGTTTCTCCACTCTGGGGAAGTACTGGACGACGAAGTGTACTCCGTCGGTTGTGTCCCGTGTTTGTCTTCTGAGGAGGTCGGTGCAGTTTTTTGCTGTGACGCTTTGGAACTGTCGATCGATGAGTCAAGCGCCATATCCCGTTCGTACGAGGGCATCTTTCAACGTCTTAGGTGTCTGTTACGCTCCTCCTCGTCTGAGCAGATCCTTTGTATACGGAGGGCTTGTCCATAGGGGATGGTTTCCTTAATGTGTTTAGGGTGGAAGCTGGAGATGTGGAGCATCGTGGGGTTATCCGTGGGCTTGCGGTAAAGCAAAGTGCTGAGGTGACCGTCCTTGATGGAGATGAGTGTGTCCAAGAATGCAACTGATTTTGGAGAGTAGTCCATGGTGAGTCTGATGGTGGGATGGAACTTATTGATGTCATTGGGTAGTCGTTTCAGTGATTCTTCACCGTGGGGGTCATCGATGTATCTGGTATATTCGCCCCTGCACGTTCGCCCCGTGTCTGCGTGGGTTTCCTACAGGTGCTCCGGTTTCCTCCCACAGTCCAAAGACGTGCAGGGGAGGTGGATTGGTCATGATAAATTGCCCTTAGTGTCCAAAAAGGTTCAGAGAGGTTATTGGGTTACGGGGATAGGGTGGAAGTGAGGGCTTAATGTGGGTCGGTGAAAACTCGATGGGCCGAATGGCTTCCTTCTGCACTGTATGTTCTATATAACAGCTGTTCAAGGTCCTTTGCGGTGAGGAGGTCTTGTTCGAACTTGTGCATGAAGATGTTGGCGTACTGAGGTGCAAATCTGGTCCCCATGGCTGTTCCGTGTGTCTGGATGAAGAACTTGTTGTCGAAGGTGAAGATGTTGTGATCCAGGATGAAGGGATGAGTTGTAGAATTGCGTCTGAAGATTGGCAGTTGTCGGTGTTGAGTAGAGGCTGTTGCAGCAATGTCGTCGTCATGGGGAATGCTGGTGTAGAGTCTTCACCTTCAACAACAATTTGTTCACCTGGATACATGGAACAGCCATGGGGACCAAATTCGCACCTCAATACGGCAATTTTCATGCACAAGTTTGAACAGGACCTCCTCACTGCACAGGGCCTTCAACCGAGGTTATACATCAGATACATCGATGACATTTTTTTCCTTTGGACTCACGGTGAAGAATCACTGAAACGACTACACAATGACATCAATAAGTTCCATCCCACCATCAAACTCACCATGGACTACTCTCCAAAATCAGTTGCATTCTTGGACACACTCATCTCCATCAAGGACGGTCACCTCAGCACTTTGCTTTACCGCAAGCCCACGGATAACCCCATGATGCTCCACTTCTCCAGCTTCCACCCTAAACACATGAAAGAAGCCATCCCCTATGGACAAGCCCTCCGTACACACAGGATCTGCTCAGCCGAGGAGGAACGTAACAGACATCTACAGATGCTGAAAGATGTCCTCGTACGGACGGGATTTGGCGCTCGACTTATTGGCAGTTCCAATGCGCCACAGCAAAAAACCGCACCAACCTCCTCAGAAGGCAAACACGTTGGAATTTAAAAGGATGCGGGGGGATCTTATAGAAACATATAAAGTTACGAAGGGAATAGATAGGATAGATGCGGGGGGGGCGGGGGGGGGGGGGAGGCGGGGTGGGGGGGGTGGTTGCCTCTACTGGCGGGTGAAAGCAGAACTAAGCATAGCCTTAAAATAAGGGGAAGTAGATTTAGGACTGAGTTTAGGAGGAATTTCTTCACCTAAACGGGTGTGAATCTCTGGAATTCCTTGCCCAGTGAAGCAGTTGAGGCTCCTTCATTAAATGTTTTCAAGATAAAGATCGATAGTTTTTTGAAGAAGAAAGGGATTAAGGGAAATGGTGTTCAGGCGGGAAAGTGGAGCTGAGTCCACAAAAGATCAGCCATGATCTCATTGAATGGCGGAGCAGGCTCGAAGGGCCAGTTGCCCTGCTCCTGCTCCTAGTTCTTATGTTCTAAGACAAACACGGGACACAACCGACAGAGCACCCTTCGTCGTCTAGTACTTCTCTGGAGCAGAGAAACTACATCTTCTTCGCAGCCTTCAACACGCCATTGATGAAGTCGAACATCTTACCAAGTCCATCCCCACTACTTGCCTTCAAACAACCGCGCAACCTCAAACAGACCATTGTTTGCAGCAAACTACCCAGCCTTCAGAACAGCGACCACGACACCACACAACCCTGCCATGGCAATCTCTGCAAGACGTGCCAGATCATCGACATGGATACCACCATTACACGTGAGAACGCCACCCACCAGGTAAGCGGTACATCTCGTGCGACTTGGCCAACGTTGTCTACCTCATACGCTGCAGGAAAGGATGTCCCGAAGCGTGGTACATTGGCGAGACCATGCAGATGCTCTGACAACGGATGAACGGACATCGCGTGACAATCACCAGGCAGGAATGTTCCCTTCCATTCGGGGAACACTTCAGCAGTCAAGGGCATTCAGCCTCTGATCTCCGGGTAAACGTTCTCCAAGGTGGCCTTCAGGATGCACGACAACGCAGAATCGCCGAGCAGAAACTTATAGCCAAGTTCCGCACACATGAGTGCGGCCTCAACCAGGACCTTGGATTCATGTCCCAATATTCATCCCCCACCATCTGGCCTGGGTTTGCGAAGGCTACCAACTGTCCTGGCTTGAGACAATTCGCACCTCTTAAACCTGGGGTTACCCCTCATTCCAGTAGCACCGTCTGGACCTATAAAGACTTAATTACCTGCAAAGACCTGCATTCAAAGTATCGTCTTGCATCATTGACTTTGTCTATATATATGTTTCTGGAACATACCTCTTTATTCACCCGAGGAAGGAGCAGTGCTCTGAAAACTAGTGATTCAAACAAACCTGTTGGACTTTAACCTGGTCTTGTGAGACTTGTTGATGTTCCTGGTGGACAGCAAGTTAAAGTCCATTTGTAGATTTTTCCTCTGCCAGAAGCTCTGCGGTCGGGGCCTCGGAGAACTTTGTGTCCACCTCCAGGATAGAGTCGATCAGCTGTTGCTCGGCCTCCCTCTCTTCCCTATCTCTACATATCTTGTGGGCTATAATCTCCCCCCTGATCACAGCCTTCACTGCCTCCCACAACGTGGAGGGTGAGACTTCCCCGTTTCGCTTGTTAGTCACATAGTCACCTATGGCCTGTAATGTTTTTTGACAGAAGGCTTTGTTGGCCAGGAGGTCCGCGTCCAGCCTCCATGTGGGGCGCTGAGCACGGCCTGTCTCCAACCTCACATCCATGTAATGTGGAGCGTGGTCGGAGATGACTATCGTGGAGTACTCCGCTCCTATAATTCCAACGAGAACTCCTTTTCTCCTGGGTGCAGGAACTTCCACGGGTCCACCACCCACATCTGCTCCATAAACGCTCCCAGTTCCTTAGCCAGGCCTGTCTTTTCCCCCGTTCTGGGGCTAGGTCGGTCTGCGGTCCTGTACGCAGTTAATGTCGTCCCCCATAATCAGTTGGTGCCTCTCAATGTCGGGCATTTCCCCCATGGTTTTCTTTCTAAAGTCAGTGTGGTCCCCATTGGGAGCGTACACATTTACCAGCATCACTGCTGCCCCTTCCAGGACACGGCTGACCCTGACACACCGTCCCCTGGGTCTGGAACTGTCTTGGTTTCCGTAAACCTCATCCCCTTGCTAATCAATATGGCTACTCCCCTTGCCCTCGTCCCATAGGATGAATGGTACGTCTGTCCCACCCAGCCCGTCCTCGCCAGTGATCTGTCCTTCTCCCTCAGGTGTGTCTCCTACAGGTAGACTATGTCGGCCTTCAGTCTTCTTAGGTGGGTGAAGACTCTGGATCTTTTCACTGGGCCGTTGAGTCCCCTGACGTTCCAGGTGACTATCCTGGTGGGGGATTTCTGACCCCCCGCTCCTGTGGGATTAACCATACTTACCTGGTGGATGCGCCCCTGCCCTCCGGGGTTTCCCTTTGTTAGGGGGCCGTCCAAGATGGCCACTGTCACTGCTCTCCCCATGCGGTCGGGGAATTTGGTTCTAAGTATTCTAGATTGCTTCTTCTTCATTTTCCGAGCTTATCTAATTCCTATTTTCCCTGTTTCCTAAATGTTGCAGAGAGCACCGATCACTAGATCAGCGGAAAGATTAAAGAGCGGCGAGAGCACCGATCGCTAGATCAGCGGAAGGATTAAAGAGCGGGTAGAGCACCGATCGCTAGATCAGCGGAAGGATTAAAGAGCGGGGAGAGCACCGATCGCTAGATCAGCAGGGAAGATAAAGGAGCACCGATCGCTAGATCAGCAGGGAGGATAAAGGAGCACCGATCACTAGATCAGTAGGGAGGATGAAGGAGCACCGATCTCTATCTAGATCAGCAGGGAGGATGAAGGAGCACCGATCACTAGATCAGCAGGGAGGATGAAGGAGCACCGATCACTAGATCAGCAGCGTGGAAAACCAGGTGGTGACAGCAGCGAGATGTCAACACAAATATTCCCCGACTGACATTCTCAAACTAACTGAACAGAAACAATCTGAACAGCTGAAAGAAAATGTTGCCGAGCTGTCCACCAGTCAGCTCCCTCCCCTGTGCTGGCGTCACCATCATCATTGACCTCTCACCCTGAACCTTGTGCTCCCTCCCGATTGGACATTCAAACTCAACTTCAGTGTCCAACCCAATTTCCTCATTGAGATGTGGTTGTACACAGACTAATTCAAAATGTTTACTGATATAATCTGCCTCTTTGTTCAGAGGTGAATGCGTAAAATAAGAAATATTACGTTATGTATTTCATTAAGTTTCCTTTTTAATGAGGTTTACTGTTTAGCTTTTAATTAATTAATTGATCAAGCTTGTATTCAGGGTGGTTTAGATTAAATTCAATGTTTACAGATTTAACCCGACACGCCTCCTGGTGTTCTGATGTTTAGCACAGGGCTAAACAGCTGGCTTTGAAAGCAGACCTAAGCAGGTCAGCAGCACGGTTCAATTCCCGAACCTGGTATTGTACGACGTAAACACTGACAGCCAGGTATTTGATAGGCTGACTTTACTGAAATCAGTAAGTTACTGGGCCGGGATGAGACAGATTTAAGGATATGGAGTTTATATTAACGACAGAGGGAGAGAAGATCACAACAGGGGAACAGCAGCGGTTACAAAGATAGGGAGGGTCACAGGGGCTGGAGGAGATTACAGAGATAGGGAGGGTTGTAGGGACTGGAGGAGGTTACAGAGATAGAGAGGGTTGTAGGGACTGGAGGAGGTTACAGAGATAGAGAGGGTTGTAGGGACTGGAGGAGGTTACAGAGATAGGGAGGGTTGTAGGGGCTGAAGGAGGTTACAGAGATAGCGAGGGTTGTAGGGGCTGGAGGAGGTTACAGAGATAGCGAGGGTTGTAGGGACTGGAGGAGGTTACAGAGATAGGGAGGGTTGTAGGGGCTGGGGGAGGTTACAGAGATAGGGAGGGTTGTAGGGGCTGGAGGAGATTACAGAGATAGGGAGGGTTGTAGGGGCTGGGGGAGGTTACAGAGATAGGGAGGGTTGTAGGGGCTGGAGGAGATTACAGAGATAGGGAGATTGGGAGAAGGTAACAGGCAGAGGTCAGATTAAGAGTCTCAACAGAGTAACTGGGATGGAGCGGGTTTCAGCGCGAGGGGCAGAGTGAGAGAATGTGGGAGGGAAAGAGGGAGAGAAGGTGCAAGGGGCATAGAGAGAGATGGTGCGAGGGGCAGAGGGAGAGAAGGTGCGAGGGTCAGAGGGAGAGAAGGTGCGAGGGGTAGAGGGAGAAAAGATGCGAGGGGAAGAGGGAGAGAAGGTGCGAGGGGAAGAGAGAGAGAAGGTGCAAGGGGCAGAGGGAGAGATGATGCAAGGGGAAGAGGGAGAGAAGGTGCGAGGCAAGAGGGAGAGATGGTGCGATGGGGAAGAGTGAGAGAAGGTGCGAGGGGAAGAGGGAGAGGAGGTGCGAGGGGAGGAGGGAGAGAAGGTGTGAGGGGCAGAGGGAGAGAAGGTGTGAGGGGAAGAGGGAGAGACGGCGTGAGGGGCACAGAGAGAGAAGGTGCGAGAAGGGAAGAGGGAGAGAGGCAGAGGGAGAAATGGTGCAAGGGGAAGAGGGAGAGAAGGTGCGAGGCAAGAGGGAGAGATGGTGCGATGGGGAAGAGTGAGAGAAGGTGCGAGGGGAAGAGGGAGAGAAGGTGCGAGGGGAGGAGGGAGAGAAGGTGTGAGGGGCAGAGAGAAAGAAGGTGCGAGGGAAGAGGGAGAGAAGGTGCAATGGGCAGAGAGAAAGATGGTGCGAGGAGAAAAGGGAGAGAAGGTGCGAGGAGCAGAGAGAGAGAAGGTGCAAGGGGCAGAGAGAGAGAAGGTGTAAAGGGCAGAGAGAGAGAGAAGGTGCCAGGGGCAGAGGGAGAGAAGGTGCGAGGGGAAGAGGGAGAGAAGGTGCGAGGGGCAGAGGGAGAGAAGGTGTGAAGGGAAGTCAGAGAGAAGGTGCGAGGGGCAGAGGGAGAGATGATGCAAGGGGAAGAGGGAGAGAAGGTGCGAGGCAAGAGGGAGAGATGGTGCGATGGGGAAGAGGGAGAGATCGTGCGAGGGGAAGAGGGAGAGAACTTGCGACGGGCAGAGGGAGAGAAGGTGCGAGGGGCAGAGAGAGAGAAGGTGCAAGGGGAAGAGGGAGAGAAGGTGCGAGGGGCAGAGGGAGAGAAGGTGCGAGGGGCAGAGAGAGAGGTTGCGAGGGGCAGAGGGAGAGATGGTGCGAGGGGAAGAGGGAGAGAAGGTGCGAGGCAAGAGGGAGAGATGGTGCGAGGGAAAGAGGGAGAGAAGGTGCGAGGGGAAGAGGGACAGAAGGTGCGAGGGGAAGAGGGAGAGAAGGTGAGAATGGCAGAGGGAAAAATGGTGCAAGGGGCAGAGGGAGAGAAGGTGCGAGGGGCAGAGGGAGAGAAGGTGCGAGGGGCAGAGAAAGAGAGATGGTGCGAGGAGCCGAGGGAGAGATGGTGCAAGGGGATGAGGGAGAGAAGGTGCGAGGGGAAGAGGGAGAGAAGGTGCGAGGGGAAGAGGGAGAAAATGTGCGAGGGGCAGAGGGAGAGATGGTGCGAGGGGAAGAGGGAGAGAAGGTGCGAGTGGAAGAGGGAGAGAAGGTGCGAGGCGAAGATGGAGAGAAGGTGAGAGTGGAAGAGGGAGAGAAGGTGCAAGGGGCAGAGGGAGAGATGATGCAAGGGGAAGAGGGAGAGAAGGTGCGAGGCAAGAGGGAGAGATGGTGCGATGGGGAAGAGTGAGAGAAGGTGCGAGGGGAAGAGGGAGAGAAGGTGCGAGGGGAGGAGGGAGAGAAGGTGTGAGGGGCAGAGAGAAAGAAGGTGAGAGGGGCAGAGGGAGAGAAGGTGTGAGGGGAAGAGGGAGAGACGGCGTGAGGGGCACAGAGAGAGAAGGTGCGAGAGGGGAAGAGGGAGAGAGGCAGAGGGAGAAATGGTGCAAGGGGAAGAGGGAGAGAAGGTGCGAGGCAAGAGGGAGAGATGGTGCGATGGGGAAGAGTGAGAGAAGGTGCGAGGGGAAGAGGGAGAGAAGGTGCGAGGGGAGGAGGGAGAGAAGGTGTGAGGGGCAGAGAGAAAGAAGGTGCGAGGGAAGAGGGAGAGAAGGTGCAATGGGCAGAGAGAAAGATGGTGCGAGGAGAAAAGGGATAGAAGGTGCGAGGAGCAGAGAGAGAGAAGGTGCAAGGGGCAGAGAGAGAGAAGGTGTAAAGGGCAGAGAGAGAGAGAGGGTGCCAGGGGCAGAGGGAGAGAAGGTGCGAGGGGAAGAGGGAGAGAAGGTGCGAGGGGCAGAGGGAGAGAAGGTGTGAAGGGAAGTCAGAGAGAAGGTGCGAGGGGCAGAGGGAGAGATGATGCAAGGGGAAGAGGGAGAGAAGGTGCGAGGCAAGAGGGAGAGATGGTGCGATGGGGAAGAGGGAGAGATCGTGCGAGGGGAAGAGGGAGAGAACTTGCGACGGGCAGAGGGAGAGAAGGTGCAAGGGGAAGAGGGAGTGAAGGTGCGAGGGGCAGAGGGAGAGAAGGTGCGAGGGGCAGAGAGAGAGGTTGCGAGGGGCAGAGGGAGAGATGATGCGAGGGGAAGAGGGAGAGAAGGTGCGAGGCAAGAGGGAGAGATGGTGCGAGGGAAAGAGGGAGAGAAGGTGCGAGGGGAAGAGGGACAGAAGGTGCGAGGGGAAGAGGGAGAGAAGGTGAGAATGGCAGAGGGAAAAATGGTGCAAGGGGCAGAGGGAGAGAAGGTGCGAGGGGCAGAGGGAGAGAAGGTGCGAGGGGCAGAGAGAGAGAGATGGTGCGAGGAGCAGAGGGAGAGATGGTGCAAGGGGATGAGGGAGAGAAGGTGCGAGGGGAAGAGGGAGAGAAGGTGCAAGGGGAAGAGGGAGAAAATGTGCGAGGGGCAGAGGGAGAGATGGTGCGAGGGGAAGAGGGAGAGAAGGTGCGAGTGGAAGAGGGAGAGGTGCGAGGCGAAGATGGAGAGAAGGTGAGAGTGGAAGAGGGAGAGAAGGTGCAAGGGGCAGAGGGAGAGAAGGTGCGAGGGGAAGCGGGAGAAAATGTGCAAGTGGAAGACGGAGAGAAGGGGCGAGGGCTAATCGGAGAGAAGGTGCGAGGGGCAGAAAGAGGGATGTGTGAGGGGAAGAGGAAGGGAAGGTGCGAGGGGCAGAAGGAGAGATGGTGCAAGGGGAAGAGGGAGAGAATGTGCAATGGGCACAGGGAGAGAAGGTGCCAGTGGAAGAGGGAGAGAAGGTGCAAGGGGCAGAGGGAGAGGTGGGGCGAGGGAAGAGGGAGAGAAGGTGCGAGGGGAAGAGGGAGAGAAGGTGCGAGGGGAAGAGGGAGAGAAGGTGCGAGTGCAAGACGGAGAGAAGGGGTGAGGGGCAGATGGAGAGTAGGTGCGAGGGGAAGAGGGAGAGAAGGTGCAAGGCGACGCGGGAGAGGTGTTGCGAGGGGCAGAGGGAGAGAAGGTGTGAGGGGCAGAGGGAGAGAAGGTGTGAGGGGAAGAAGGAGAGAAGGTGTGAGGGGCAGATGGAGAGATGGTGCAAGGGGAAGAGGGAGAGAAGAAGCGAGGCAGGATGGAGAGATGGTGCGAGGGGAAGAGGAAGAGAAGGTGCGAGGGGCAGAGGGAGAGAAGGTGCAAGGGGCAGAGAGAAAGATGGTGTGAGGGGCGGAGTGAGAGAAGGTGCGAAGGGCAGAGAAAGAGGATGTGTGAGGGGAAGAGGGAGAGAAGGTGTGAGGGGCAGAGAGAGAGATGGTGCGAGGGGAAGAGGGAGGGAAGGAGTTCGGGGAAGAGGGAGAGAAGGTGTGAGAGGAAGAGGGAGAGAAGGTTCGAGGGGAAGAGGGAGGGAAGGTGCGATGGCCAGAGAGAGAGAAGGTTCGAGGGGAAGAGGGAGGGAAGGTGCGATGGCCAGAGAGAGAGAAGGTGCGAGGGGCAGAGAGAGAGGATGTGCGAGGGGAAGAGGGAGAGAAGGTGCATGGGGAAGAGTGAGAGATGTTGTGAGGGGAAGAGGGAGAGAAGTTGTGAGGGGAAGAGGGAGAGAAGGTGCAAGGGGCAGAGGGAGAAGGTGCGAGGGGCAGAGGGAGAGTAGGTGCGAGGGGCAGAGAGAGCAGGTGCGAGGGGCAGAGGGAGAGAAGGTGCGAGGGGCAGAGAGAGCAGGTGCGAGGGGAGGAGGGAGAGAATGTGTGAGGGGAAGAGGGAGGGAAGTTGTGAGGTGAAGAGGGAGAGAAGGTGTGAGGAGCAGAGGGAGAGAAGGTGCAAGGGGCAGAGAGAAAGATGGTGTGAGGGGCGGAGTGAGAGAAGGTGCGAAGGGCAGAGAGAGAGAAGGTGTGAGGGGAAGAGGGAGAGAAGGTGTGAGGGGCAGAGAGAGAGATGGTGCGAGGGGAAGAGGGAGGGAAGGAGTTCAGGGAAGAGGAAGAGAAGGTGTGAGAGGAAGAGGGAGAGAAGGTGTGAGGGGCAGAGAGAGAGAAGGTGTGAGGGGCAGAGAGAGAGATTGTGCGAGGGGCAGAGTGAGATATGGTGCGAGGGGAAGAGAGAGAGAACTTGCGAGGGGAAGAGGGAGAGAAGGTGCAAGGCGAAGCGGGGGAGATGGTGCGAGGGGCAGAGGGAGAGAAGGTGTGAAGGGAAGAGGGAGAGAAGGTGTGAGGGGCACAGAGAGAGATGGTGCGAGAGGCAGAGGGAGAGATGGTGCAAGGGGAAGAGGGAGAGAAGGTGTGAGGGGCAGAGTGAGAAGGTGCAAGAGGTAGAGAGAGAGAAGTTACGAGGGGGAGAGGGAGAGAATGTGCGAGGGGCAGAGGGAGAGAAGGTGCGAGTGGAAGACGGAGAGAAGGGGCGAGGGGCAGATGGAGAGAAGGGGCGAGGGGCAGATGGAGAGGGGTGAGGGGAAGAGTGAGAGAAGGTGCAAGGGGCAGAGAGAGAGAAGGTGCGAGTGGAAGACGGAGAGAAGGGGCGAGGGGGAGACGGAGAGAAGGGGAGAGGGCAAAACGGAGAGAAGGTGCGACGGGCAGAGAGAGGGAATGTGCGAGGAGAAGAGGGAGATAAGGTGCGAGGGGAGAGGGAGAGAAGGTGCAAGGGGCAGAGAGAGAGGAGGTGCGAGGGGCAGAAAGAGAGTAGGTGCGAGGGGCAGAGGGAGAGAAGGTGTGAGGGGCAGAGATAGAGATGGTGCTAGGGGCAGAGCGAAAATGTGTGAGGGGAAGAGGGAGAGAAGGTGTGAGGGGCAGAGAGAGAGATGGTGCGAGGGGCAGAGAGAAAATGTGCGAGGGGAAGAGGGAGAGAAGGTGCGAGGGGAAGAGGCATAGAAGGAGCGAGGGGAAAAGGGAGAGAAGGTGTGAGGCGCAGAGAGAGAGAAGGCGCGAGGGGCAGAGAGAGAGAAGGTGTGAGGCGCAGAGAGAGAGAAGGTGCGAGGGGCAGAGAGAGATAAGGTGCGATGGCCAGAGAAAGAGAAGGTGCGACGGGCAGAGTGAGAGGAGGTGCGAGGGGAAGAGGGAGAGAAGGTGCATGGGGAAGAGTGAGAGATGTTGTGAGGGGAAGAGGGAGAGAAGTTGTGAGGGGAAGAGGGAGAGAAGGTGCAAGGGGCAGAGGGAGAAGGTGCGAGGGGCAGAGGGAGAGAAGGTGCGAGGGGCAGAGTGAGCAGGTGCGAGGGGCAGAGGGAGAGAAGGTGCGAGGAGCAGAGAGAGCAGGTGCGAGGGGAGGAGGGACAGAATGTATGAGGGGAAGAGGGAGGGAAGTTGTGAGGTGAAGAGGGAGAGAAGGTGTGAGGGGCAGAGGGAGATATGGTGCAAGGGGCAGAGGGAGAGAAGGTGCAAGGGGCAGAGGGAGAGAAGGTGCAAGGGGCAGAGGGAGAGAAGGTGCGAGGGGAAGAGGGAGAGAAGGTGCGAGTGGAAGACGGAGAGAAGGGGCAAGGGGCAGATGGAGAGAAGGGGCGAGGGGTAGATGGAGAGAAGGTGCGAGGGAAGAGGGAGAGAATGTGCGAGTGGAAGAGGGAGAGAAGGTGCGAGGGGAAGAGGGAGAGAAGGTGCGAGTGCAAGACGGAGAGAAGGGGTGAGGGGCAGATGGAGAGTAGGTGCGAGGGGAAGAGGGAGCGAAGGTGCAAGGCGAAGCGGTAGAGGTGGTGCGAGGGGCAGAAGGAGAGAAGGTGTGAGGGGCAGAGGGAGAGAAGGTGTGAGGGGAAGAAGGAGAGAAGGTGTGAGGGGAAGAGGGAGAGAAGGTGCGAGGGTCAGATGGAGAGATGGTGCAAGGGGAAGAGGGAGAGAAGGAGCGAGGCAGGATGGAGAGATGGTGCGAGGGGAAGAGTGAGAGAAGGTGCGAGGGGCAGAGGGAGAGAAGGTGCAAGGGGCAGAGAGATAGATGGTGTGAGGGGCGGAGTGAGAGAAGGTGCGAAGGGCAGAGAGAGAGAAGGTGTGAGGGGAAGAGGGAGAGAAGGTGAGGGGCAGAGAGAGAGATGGTGCGAGGGGAAGAGAAAGAGATGATGCGAGGGGCAGAGTGAGAGATGGTGCGAGGGGAAGAGGGAGAGAAGGTGTGAGGGGCAGAGAGTGAGATGGTGTGAGGGGCAGAGAGAGAGAAGGTGCGAGGGGAAGAGAGAGAGAACTTGCGAGGGGAAGAGGGAGAGAAGGTGCAACGGGAAGCGGGGGAGTTGGTGCGAGGGGCAGAGGGAGAGAAGGTGTGAGGGGAAGAGAGAGAGAAGGTGCGAGAGGCAGAGGGAGAGATGGTGCAAGGGGAAGAGGGAGAGAAGTAGTGAGGGGCAGAGTGAGAGGGTGCAAGAGGTAGAGAGAGAGAATGTGCAAGGGGCAGCGAGAAAAAAGGTGCAAGGGGTAGAGGGAGAGAAGGTGCTTGGGGCAGAGGGAGAGAATGTGCGTCTGGCAGAGGGAGAGAAGGTGCGAATGGCAGACGGAGAGAACGGGCGAGGGGCAGATGGAGAGAAGGGGCGAAGGGCAGATGGAGAGAAGGGGCGAGGGGAAGAGGGATAGAAGGTGCATGGGGCAGAGAGAGAGAAGGTGTCAGTGGAAGACGGAGAGAAGGGGCGAGGGGAAGACGGAGAGAAGGGAGAGGGCAAAACGGAGAGAAGGTGCGACGGGCAGAGAGAGGGAATGTGCGAGGAGAAGAGTGAGATAAGGTACGAGGGGCAGAGGGAGAGAAGGTGCAAGGGGCAGAGAGAGAGGAGGTGCGAGGGGCAGAAAGAGAGAAGGTGCGAGGGGCAGAGGGAGAGAAGGTGTGAGAGGCAGAGATAGAGATGGTGCGAGGGGCAGAGAGAGAATGTGCGAGGAGAAGAGGGAGAGAAGGTGCGAGGGGAAGAGGCAGAGAAGGAGCGAGGGGAAGAGGGAGAGAAGGTGTGATGCGCAGAGAGAGAGAAGGTGCGAGGGGCAGAGAGAGAGAAGGTGTGAGGCGCAGAGAGAGAGAAGGTGCGAGGGGCAGAGAGAGATAAGGTGCGAGAGGAAGAGGGAGAGAAGGTGCGAGGGCCAGAGGGAGAGAAGGTTCGAGGGGAAGAGGGAGGGAAGGTGCGATGGCCAGAGAGAGAGAAGGTGCGAGGGGCAGAGAGAGCACGTGCGAGGGGAGGAGGGAGAGAATGTGTGAGGGGAAGAGGGAGGGAAGTTGTGAGGGGCAGAGTGAGAGAAGGTGCAAGGGGCAGAGAGAAAGATGGTGTGAGGGGCGGAGTGAGAGAAGGTGTGAAGGGCAGAGAGAGAGAAGGTGCGAGTGGAAGACGGAGAGAAGGGGCGAGGGGCAGATGGAGAGACGGCGCGAGGGGCAGATGGAGAGAAGGGGCGAGTGGAAGAGGGATAGAGGGTGCGAGGGGAAGAGGGAGAGAAGGTGCGAGTGGAAGACGGAGAGAAGGGGTGAGGGGAAGACGGAGAGAAGGTGCAAGGGGCAGAGGGAGAGGAGGTGCGAGGTGAAGAGGCAGAGAAGGTGCGAGGGGCAGCGAGAGAGATGGTGCGAGGGGCAGAGTGAGAGATGGTGCATGGGGAAGAGTGAGAGAAGTTGTGAGGGGAAGAGGGAGAGAAGTTGTGAGGGGAAGAGGGAGAGAAAGTGTGAGGGGAAGAGGGAGAGAAGGTGTGAGGGGCACAGAGAGAGAAGGTGCGAGAGGCAGAGTGAGAGATGGTGCAAGGGGAAGAGGGAGAGAAGGTGTGAGGGGCAGAGTGAGAAGGTGCATAAGGTAGAGAGAGAGAATGTGCAAGGGGCAGCGAGAAAGAAGGTGCAAGGAGTAGAGGGAGAGAAGGTGCGAGGGGCAGAGGGAGAGAATTGTCGAGGGGCAGAGGGAGAGAAGGTGCGAGTGGAAGACGGAGAGAAGGGGCGAGGGGCAGATGGAGAGAAGGGGCGAGGGGCAGATGGAGAGAAGGGGCGAGGGAGAGAAGGTGCGAGGGGCAGAGAGAGAGAAGGTGCGAGTGGAAGACGGAGAGAAGGGGCGAGGGGAAAACGGAGAGAAGGGGAGAGGGCAATACGGAGAGAAGGTGCGACGGGCAGAGAGAGGGAATGTGCGAGGAGAAGAGGGAGATAAGGTGCGAGGGCAGAGGGAGAGAAGTTGCAAGGGGCAGAGAGAGAGGAGGTGCGAGGGGCAGAAAGAGAGAAGGTGCGAGGGGCAGAGGGAGAGAAGGTGTGAGGGGCAGAGAGAGAGATGGTGCGAGGGGCAGAGAGAGAGATGGTGCGAGGGGCAGGGAGAGAATGTGCGAGGGGAAGAGGGAGAGAAGGTGCGAGGGGAAGAGGCAGAGAAGGAGCGAGGGGAAGAGGGAGAGAAGGTGTGAGGCGCAGAGAGAGAGAAGGTGCGAGGTGCAGAGAGAGAGAAGGTGTGATGCGCAGAGAGAGAGAAGGTGCGAGGGGCAGAGAGAGAGAAGGTGCGAGAGGAAGAGTGAGAGAAGGGGCGAGGGCCAGAGGGAGAGAAGGTTCGAGGGGCAGAGAGAGAAGGTGCGAGGGGAAGAGGGAGAGAAGGTGCATGGGGAAGAGGGAGAGAAGGTGCAAGTGGCAGAGGGAGAAGGTGCGAGGGGCAGAGGGAGAGAAGGTGCGAGGGGCAGAGAGCGCAGGTGCGAGGGGAAGAGGGAGAGAATGTGTGAGGGGAAGAGGGAGGGAAGTTGTGAGGGGAAGAGGGAGAGAAGGTGTGAGGGGAAGAAGGAGAGAAGGTGTGAGGGGAAGAGGGAGAGAAGGTGCGAGGGTCAGATGGAGAGATGGTGCAAGGGGAAGAGGGAGAGAAGGAGCGAGGCAGGATGGAGAGATGGTGCGAGGGGAAGAGTGAGAGAAGGTGCGAGGGGCAGAGGGAGAGAAGGTGCAAGGGGCAGAGAGATAGATGGTGTGAGGGGCGGAGTGAGAGAAGGTGCGAAGGGCAGAGAGAGAGAAGGTGTGAGGGGAAGAGGGAGAGAAGGTGAGGGGCAGAGAGAGAGATGGTGCGAGGGGAAGAGAAAGAGATGATGCGAGGGGCAGAGTGAGAGATGGTGCGAGGGGAAGAGGGAGAGAAGGTGTGAGGGGCAGAGAGTGAGATGGTGTGAGGGGCAGAGAGAGAGAAGGTGCGAGGGGAAGAGAGAGAGAACTTGCGAGGGGAAGAGGGAGAGAAGGTGCAACGGGAAGCGGGGGAGTTGGTGCGAGGGGCAGAGGGAGAGAAGGTGTGAGGGGAAGAGAGAGAGAAGGTGCGAGAGGCAGAGGGAGAGATGGTGCAAGGGGAAGAGGGAGAGAAGTAGTGAGGGGCAGAGTGAGAGGGTGCAAGAGGTAGAGAGAGAGAATGTGCAAGGGGCAGCGAGAAAAAAGGTGCAAGGGGTAGAGGGAGAGAAGGTGCTTGGGGCAGAGGGAGAGAATGTGCGTCTGGCAGAGGGAGAGAAGGTGCGAATGGCAGACGGAGAGAACGGGCGAGGGGCAGATGGAGAGAAGGGGCGAAGGGCAGATGGAGAGAAGGGGCGAGGGGAAGAGGGATAGAAGGTGCATGGGGCAGAGAGAGAGAAGGTGTCAGTGGAAGACGGAGAGAAGGGGCGAGGGGAAGACGGAGAGAAGGGAGAGGGCAAAACGGAGAGAAGGTGCGACGGGCAGAGAGAGGGAATGTGCGAGGAGAAGAGTGAGATAAGGTACGAGGGGCAGAGGGAGAGAAGGTGCAAGGGGCAGAGAGAGAGGAGGTGCGAGGGGCAGAAAGAGAGAAGGTGCGAGGGGCAGAGGGAGAGAAGGTGTGAGAGGCAGAGATAGAGATGGTGCGAGGGGCAGAGAGAGAATGTGCGAGGAGAAGAGGGAGAGAAGGTGCGAGGGGAAGAGGCAGAGAAGGAGCGAGGGGAAGAGGGAGAGAAGGTGTGATGCGCAGAGAGAGAGAAGGTGCGAGGGGCAGAGAGAGAGAAGGTGTGAGGCGCAGAGAGAGAGAAGGTGCGAGGGGCAGAGAGAGATAAGGTGCGAGAGGAAGAGGGAGAGAAGGTGCGAGGGCCAGAGGGAGAGAAGGTTCGAGGGGAAGAGGGAGGGAAGGTGCGATGGCCAGAGAGAGAGAAGGTGCGAGGGGCAGAGAGAGCACGTGCGAGGGGAGGAGGGAGAGAATGTGTGAGGGGAAGAGGGAGGGAAGTTGTGAGGGGCAGAGTGAGAGAAGGTGCAAGGGGCAGAGAGAAAGATGGTGTGAGGGGCGGAGTGAGAGAAGGTGTGAAGGGCAGAGAGAGAGAAGGTGCGAGTGGAAGACGGAGAGAAGGGGCGAGGGGCAGATGGAGAGACGGCGCGAGGGGCAGATGGAGAGAAGGGGCGAGTGGAAGAGGGATAGAGGGTGCGAGGGGAAGAGGGAGAGAAGGTGCGAGTGGAAGACGGAGAGAAGGGGTGAGGGGAAGACGGAGAGAAGGTGCAAGGGGCAGAGGGAGAGGAGGTGCGAGGTGAAGAGGCAGAGAAGGTGCGAGGGGCAGCGAGAGAGATGGTGCGAGGGGCAGAGTGAGAGATGGTGCATGGGGAAGAGTGAGAGAAGTTGTGAGGGGAAGAGGGAGAGAAGTTGTGAGGGGAAGAGGGAGAGAAAGTGTGAGGGGAAGAGGGAGAGAAGGTGTGAGGGGCACAGAGAGAGAAGGTGCGAGAGGCAGAGTGAGAGATGGTGCAAGGGGAAGAGGGAGAGAAGGTGTGAGGGGCAGAGTGAGAAGGTGCATAAGGTAGAGAGAGAGAATGTGCAAGGGGCAGCGAGAAAGAAGGTGCAAGGAGTAGAGGGAGAGAAGGTGCGAGGGGCAGAGGGAGAGAATTGTCGAGGGGCAGAGGGAGAGAAGGTGCGAGTGGAAGACGGAGAGAAGGGGCGAGGGGCAGATGGAGAGAAGGGGCGAGGGGCAGATGGAGAGAAGGGGCGAGGGAGAGAAGGTGCGAGGGGCAGAGAGAGAGAAGGTGCGAGTGGAAGACGGAGAGAAGGGGCGAGGGGAAAACGGAGAGAAGGGGAGAGGGCAATACGGAGAGAAGGTGCGACGGGCAGAGAGAGGGAATGTGCGAGGAGAAGAGGGAGATAAGGTGCGAGGGCAGAGGGAGAGAAGTTGCAAGGGGCAGAGAGAGAGGAGGTGCGAGGGGCAGAAAGAGAGAAGGTGCGAGGGGCAGAGGGAGAGAAGGTGTGAGGGGCAGAGAGAGAGATGGTGCGAGGGGCAGAGAGAGAGATGGTGCGAGGGGCAGGGAGAGAATGTGCGAGGGGAAGAGGGAGAGAAGGTGCGAGGGGAAGAGGCAGAGAAGGAGCGAGGGGAAGAGGGAGAGAAGGTGTGAGGCGCAGAGAGAGAGAAGGTGCGAGGTGCAGAGAGAGAGAAGGTGTGATGCGCAGAGAGAGAGAAGGTGCGAGGGGCAGAGAGAGAGAAGGTGCGAGAGGAAGAGTGAGAGAAGGGGCGAGGGCCAGAGGGAGAGAAGGTTCGAGGGGCAGAGAGAGAAGGTGCGAGGGGAAGAGGGAGAGAAGGTGCATGGGGAAGAGGGAGAGAAGGTGCAAGTGGCAGAGGGAGAAGGTGCGAGGGGCAGAGGGAGAGAAGGTGCGAGGGGCAGAGAGCGCAGGTGCGAGGGGAAGAGGGAGAGAATGTGTGAGGGGAAGAGGGAGGGAAGTTGTGAGGGGAAGAGGGAGAGAAGGTGCAAGGGGCAGAGGGACAGAAGGTGCAAGGGGCAGAGGGAGAGAAGGTGCGAGGGGAAGAGGGAGAGAAGATGCGAGTGGAAGATGGAGAGAAGGGGCAAGGAGCAGATGGAGAGAAGGGGCGAGGGGCAGATGGAGAGAAGGTGTGAGGGAAGGTGGAGAGAAGGTGCGAGTGGAACAGGGAGAGAAGGTGCGAGGGGAAGAGGGAGAGAAGTTGCAAGGGGCAGAGGGAGAGAAGGTGCAAGGGGCAGAGGGAGAGAAGGTGCGAGGGGAAGAGGGAGAGAAGGTGCGAGTGGAAGACGGAGAGAAGGGGCAAGGGGCAGATGGAGAGAAGGGGCGAGGGGCAGATGGAGAGAAGGTGCGAGGGAAGGGGGAGAAAAGGTGCGAGTGGAACAGGGAGAGAAGGTACGAGGGGAAGAGGGAGAGAAGGTGCGAGTGCAAGACGGAGAGAAGGGGTGAGGGGCAGATGGAGAGTAGGTGCGAGGGGAAGAGGGAGAGAAGGTGCAAGGCGAAGCGGGAGAGGTGGTGTGAGGGGCAGAGGGAGAGAAGGTGTGAGGGGCAGAGGGAGAGAAGGTGTGAGGGGAAGAAGGAGAGAAGGTGTGAGGGGAAGAGGGAGAGAAGGTGCGAGGGGCAGATGGGGAGATGGTGCCAGGGGAAGTGGGAGAGAAGGAGCGAGGCAGGATGGAGAGATCGTGCGAGGGGAAGAGGGAGAGAAGGTGCGAGGGGCAGAGGGAGAGAAGGTGCCATGGGCAGAGAGAAAGATGGTGTGAGGGGCGGAGTGAGAGAAGGTGCGAAGGGCATAGAGAGAGAAGGTGTGAGGGGAAGATGGAGAGAAGGTGTGAGTGGCAGAGAGAGAGATGTTGCGAGGGGAAGAGGGAGAGAAGGTGCGAGGGGAAGAGATAGAGAACTTGCGAGGGGAAGAGGGAGAGAAGGTACAAGGCGAAGCGGGGGAGATGGTGCGAGGGGCAGAGGGAGAGAAGGTGTGAGGGAAGAGAGAGAGAAGGTGCGAGAGGCAGAGGAAGAGATGGTGCAAGGGGAAGAGGGAGAGAACGTGTGAGGGGAAGAAGGAGAGAATGTGCAAGGGGAAGAGGGAGAGAAGGAGCGAGGCAGGATGGAGAGATGGTGCGGTGGGAAGAGGAAGAGAAGGTTCGAGGGGCAGAGGGAGAGACGGTGCAAGGGGCAGAGAGAAAGATGGTGTGAGGGGCGGAGTGAGAGAAGGTGCGAAGGGCAGAGAGAGAGAAGTGGTGAGGGGAAGAGGGAGAGAAGGTGTGAGGGGCAGAGAGAGAGATGCTGCGAGGGGAAGAGGGAGGGAAGGAGTTGGGGAAGAGGGAGAGAAGTTGTGAGAGGAAGAGGGAGAGAAGGTGTGAGGGGAAGAGGGAGAGAAGGTGCGAGTGGAAGACGGAAGAAGGGGCAAGGGGCAGATGGAGAGAAGGGGCGAGGGGCAGATGGAGAGAAGGTGCGAGGGAAGGGGGAGAAAAGGTGCGAGTGGAACAGGGAGAGAAGGTGCGAGGGGAAGAGGGAGAGAAGGTGCGAGGGGAAGAGGGAGAGAAGGTGCGAGTGCAAGACGGAGAGAAGGGGTGAGGGGCAGATGGAGAGTAGGTGCGAGGGGAAGAGGGAGAGAAGGTGCAAGGCGAAGCGGGAGAGGTGGTGCGAGGGGCAGAGTGAGAGAAGGTGTGAGGGGAAGAAGGAGAGAAGGTGTGAGGGGAAGAGGGAGAGAAGGTGCGAGGGGCAGATGGGGAGATGGTGCAAGGGGAAGAGGGAGAGAAGGAGCGAGGCAGGATGGAGAGATCGTGCGAGGGGAAGAGGGAAAGAAGGTGCGAGGGGCAGAGGGAGAGAAGGTGCAAGGGGCAGAGAGAAAGATGGTGTGAGGGGCGGAGTGAGAGAAGGTGCGAAGGGCAGAGAGAGAGAAGGTGTGAGGGGAAGATGGAGAGAAGGTGTGAGGGGCAGAGAGAGAGATGTTGCGAGGGGAAGAGAGAGAGATGGTGCGAGGGGAAGAGGGAGAGAATGTGCGAGGGGAAGAGATAGAAAACTTGCGAGGGGAAGAGGGAGAGAAGGTACAAGGCGAAGCGGGGGAGATGGTGCGAGGGGCAGAGGGAGAGAAGGTGTGAGGGGAAGAGAGAGAGAAGGTGCAAGAGGCAGAGGAAGAGATGGTGCAAGGGGAAGAGGGAGAGAAGGTCTGAGGGGCAGAGTGAGAAGGTGCAAGAGGTAGAGAGAAAGAATGTGCAAGGGGCAGCGAGAAAAAAGGTGCAAGGGGTAGAGGGAGAGAAGGTGTGAGGGGCAGAGGGAGAGATGTTGCGAGGGGAAGAGAGAGAGATGGTGCGAGGCGCAGAGTGAGAGATGGTGCAAGGGGAAGAGGGAGAGAAGGTGCGAAGGGAAGAAATAGAGAACTTGCGAGGGGAAGAGGGAGAGAAGGTACAAGGCGAAGCGGGGGAGATGGTGCGAGGGGCAGAGGGAGAGAAGGTGTGAGGGGAAGAGAGAGAGAAGGTGCGAGAGGCAGAGGAAGAGATGGTGCAAGGGGAAGAGGGAGAGAAGGTGTGAGGGGCAGAGTGAGAAGGTGCAAGAGGTAGAGAGAAAGAATGTGCAAAGGGCAGTGAGAAAAAAGGTGCAAGGGGTAGAGGGAGAGAAGGTGTGTGGGGCAGAGGGAGAGAAGGTGCGAGGGGAAGAGGGAGAGAAGGAGCGAGGCAGGATGGAGAGGTGGTGCGGTGGGAAGAGGAAGAGAAGGTGCGAGGGGCAGAGGGAGAGAAGGTGCAAGGGGCAGAGAGAAAGATGGTGTGAGGGACGGAGTGAGAGAAGGTGCGAAGGGCAGAGAGAGAGAAGTGGTGAGTGGAAGAGGGAGAGAAGGTGTGAGGGGCAGAGAGTGAGATGCTGCGAGGGGAAGAGGGAGGGAAGGAGTTAGGGGAAGAGGGAGAGAAGGTGTGAGAGGAAGAGGGAGAGAAGGTGTGAGGGGCAGAGAGAGAGAAGGTGTGAGGGGCAGAGAGAGAGATGGTGCGAGGGGCAGAGTGAGAGATGGTGCGAGGGGAAGAGGGAGAGAAGGTGTGAGGGGCAGAGAGAGAGTAGGTGCGAGGGGAAGAGGGAGAGAAGGTGCAAGGCGAAGCGGGAGAGGTGGTGCGAGGGGCAGAGGGAGAGAAGGTGTGAGGGGCAGAGGGAGAGAAGGTGCGAGGGGAAGAAGGAGAGAAGGTGTGAGGCGAAGCGGGAGAGGTGGTGCGAGGGGCAGAGGGAGAGAAGGTGTGAGGGGCAGAGGGAGAGAAGGTGTGAGGGGAAGAAGGAGAGAAGGTGTGAGGGGAAGAGGGAGAGAAGGTGAGAGGGGCAGATGGGGAGATGGTGCAAGGGGAAGAGGGAGAGAAGGAGCGAGGCAGGATGGAGAGATCGTGCGAGGGGAAGAGGGAAAGAAGGTGCGAGGGGCAGAGGGAGAGAAGGTGCAAGGGGCAGAGAGAAAGATGGTGTGAGGGGCGGAGTGAGAGAAGGTGCGAAGGGCAGAGAGAGAGAAGGTGTGAGGGGAAGATGGAAAGAAGGTGTGAGGGGCAGAGAGAGAGATGTTGCGAGAGGAAGAGAGAGAGATGGTGCGAGGGGCAGAGTGAGAGATGGTGCGAGGGGAAGAGGGAGAGAAGGTGCGAGGGGAAGAGATAGAGAACATGCGAGGGGAAGAGGGAGAGAAGGTACAAGGCGAAGCGGGGGAGATGGTACGAGGGGCAGAGGGAGAGAAGGTGTGAGGTGAAGAGAGAGAGAAGGTGCGAGAGGCAGAGGAAGAGATTGTGCAAGAGGAAGAGGGAGAGAAGGTGTGAGGGGCAGAGTGAGAAGGTGCAAGAGGTAGAGAGAAAGAATGTGCAAGGGGCAGCGAGAAAATAGGTGCAAGGGGTAGAGGGAGAGAAGGTGTGAGGGGCAGAGGGAGAGATGTTGCGAGGGGAAGAGAGAGAGAAGGTACAAGGCGAAGCGGGGGAGATGGTACGAGGGGCAGAGGGAGAGAAGGTGTGAGGTGAAGAGAGAGAGAAGGTGCGAGAGGCAGAGGAAGAGATTGTGCAAGAGGAAGAGGGAGAGAAGGTGTGAGGGGCAGAGTGAGAAGGTGCAAGAGGTAGAGAGAAAGAATGTGCAAGGGGCAGCGAGAAAATAGGTGCAAGGGGTAGAGGGAGAGAAGGTGTGAGGGGCAGAGGGAGAGATGTTGCGAGGGGAAGAGAGAGAGAAGGTGCGAGAGGCAGAGGAAGAGATGGTGTAAGGGGAAGACGGAGAGAAGGTGTGAGGGGTAGAGTGAGAAGGTGCAAGAGGTAGAGAGAAAGAATGTGCAAGGGGCAGCGAGAATAAAGGTGCAAGGGGTAGAGCGAGAGAAGGTGTGAGGGGCAGAGGGAGAGAAGGTGTGAGGGGAAGAAGGAGAGAAGGTGCAAGGGGAAGAAGGAGAGAAGGAGCGAGGCAGGATGGAGAGATGGTGCGGTGGGAAGAGGAAGAGAAGGTGCGAGGGGCAGAGGGAGAGAAGGTGAAAGGCAGAGAGAAAGATGGTGTGAGGGGCGGAGTGAGAGAAGGTGCGAAGGGCAGAGAGAGAGAAGTGGTGAGGGGAAGAGGGAGAGAAGGTGTGAGGGGCAGAGAGAGAGATGCTGAAGGGGAAGAGGGAGGGAAGGAGTTAGGGGAAGAGGGAGAGAAGGTGTGAGAGGAAGAGGGAGAGAAGGTGTGAGGGGCAGAGAGAGACGGTGTGGTGGGAAGAGGGAGAGAAGGTCCGAGTGGAAGACGGAGAGAAGGGGCAAGGGGCAGATGGAGAGAAGGGGCGAGGGGCAGATGGAGAGAAGGTGCGAGGGAAGGGGGAGAAAAGGTGCGAGTGGAACAGGGAGAGAAGGTGCGAGGGGAAGAGGGAGAGAAGGTGCGAGTGCAAGACGGAGAGAAGGGGTGAGGGGCAGATGGAGAGTAGGTGCGAGGGGAAGAGGGAGAGAAGGTGCAAGGCGAAGCGGGAGAGGTGGTGCGAGGGGCAGAGGGAGAGAAGGTGTGAGGGGAAGAAGGAGAGAAGGTGTGAGGGGAAGAGGGAGAGAAGGTGCGAGGGGCAGATGGGGAGATGGTGCAAGGGGAAGAGGGAGAGAAGGAGCGAGGCAGGATGGAGAGATCGTGCGAGGGGAAGAGGGAAAGAAGGTGCGAGGGGCAGAGGGAGAGAAGGTGCAAGGGGCAGAGAGAAAGATGGTGTGAGGGGCGGAGTGAGAGAAGGTGCGAAGGGCAGAGAGAGAGAAGGTGTGAGGGGCGGAGTGAGAGAAGGTGCGAAGGGCAGAGAGAGAGAAGGTGTGAGGGGAAGATGGAGAGAAGGTGTGAGGGGCAGAGAGAGAGATGTTGCGAGGGGAAGAGAGAGAGATGGTGCGAGGGGCAGAGGGAGAGAAGGTGCGAGGGGAAGAGATAGAGAACTTGCGAGGGGAAGAGGGAGAGAAGATACAAGGCGAAGCGGGGGAGATGGTGCGAGGGGCAGAGGGAGAGAAGGTGTGAGGGGAAGAGAGAGAGAAGGTGCGAGAGGCAGAGGAAGAGATGGTGCAAGGGAAAGAGGGAGAGATGGTGTGAGGGGCAGAGTGAGAAGGTGCAAGAGGTAGAGAGAAAGAATGTGCAAGGGGCAGCGAGAAAAAAGGTGCAAGGGGTAGAGGGAGAGAAGGTGTGAGGGGCAGAGGGAGAGAAGTTGTGAGGGGAAGAAGGAGAGAAGGTGCAAGGGGAAGAGGGAGAGAAGGAGCGAGGCAGGATGGAGAGATGGTGCGGTGGGAAGAGGAAGAGAAGGTGCGAGGGGCAGAGGGAGAGAAGGTGGAAGGGGCAGAGAGAAAGATGGTGTGAGGGGCGGAGTGAGAGAAGGTGCGAAGGGCAGAGAGAGAGAAGTGGTGAGGGGAAGAGGGAGAGAAGGTGTGAGGGGCAGAGAGAGAGATGCTGCGAGGGGAAGAGGGAGGGAAGGAGTTAGGGGAAGAGGGAGAGAAGGTGTGAGAGGAAGAGGGAGAGAAGGTGTGAGGGGCAGAGAGAGAGAAGGTGTGAGGGGCAGAGAGAGAGAAGGTGCGAGGGGCAGAGTGAGAGATGGTGCGAGGGGAAGAGGGAGAGAAGGTGTGAGGGGCAGAGAGACAGATGGTGCGAGGGGCAGAGTGAGAGATGGTGCGAGGGGAAGAGGGAGAGAAGGTGCTAGGGGCAGAGGGAGAGAATGTGCGAGGATCAGAGGGAGAGATGGTGCGAGTGGAAGACGGAGAGAAGGGGCGAGGGGCAGATGGAGAGAAGGGGCGAGGGGCAGTTGGAGAGAAGGGGTGAGGATAAGAGTGAGAGAAGGTGCGAGGGGCAGAGAGAGAGAAGGTGCGAGTGGAAGACGGAGAGAAGGGGCGAGGGGGAGACGGAGAGAAGGGGAGAGGGCAAAACAGAGAGAAGGTGCGACGGGCAGAGAGACGGAATGTGCGAGGAGAAGAGGGAGATAAGGTGCGAGGGCAGAGGGAGAGATGGTGCAAGGGGCAGAGAGAGAGGAGGTGCGAGGGGCAGAAAGAGAGAAGGCGCGAGGGGCAGAGGGACAGAAGGTGTGAGGGGCAGAGATAGAGATGGTGCGAGGGGCAGAGAGAGAATGTGCGAGGGGAAGAGGGAGAGAAGATGCGAGGGGCAGATGGAGAGAAGGTGCGAAGGAAGAGGGAGAGAAGGTGCGAGTGGAAGTGGGAGAGAAGGTAAGAGGGGAAGAGGGAGAGAAGGTGCGAGTGCAAGTCGGAGAGAAGGGGTGAGGGGCAGATGGAGAGTAGGTGCGAGGGGAAGAGGGAGAGAAGGTGCAAGGCGAAGCGGGAGAGGTGGTGCGAGGGGAGGAAGGAGAGAAGGTGTGAGTGGCAGAGGGAAGGAAGGTGTGAGGGGAAGAAGGAGAGAAGGTGTGAGGGGAAGAGGGAGAGAAGGTGTGAGGGGCAGAGAGAGAGATGGTGCGAGGGGCAGGGAGAGAATGTGCGAGGGGAAGAGGGAGAGAAGGTGCGAGGGGAAGAGGCAGAGAAGGAGCGAGGGGAAGAGGGAGAGAAGGTGTGAGGCGCAGGGAGAGAGAAAGTGCGAGGGGCAGAGAGAGAGAGTGTGAGGCGCAGAGAGAGAGAAGGTGCGAGGGGCAGAGAGAGAGAAGGTGCGAGGGGCAGAGAGAGAGATGGTGCGAGGGGCAGGGAGAGAATGTGCGAGGGGAAGAGGGAGAGAAGGTGCGAGGGGAAGAGGCAGAGAAGGAGCGAGGGGAAGAGGGAGAGAAGGTGTGAGGCGCAGAGAGAGAGAAGGTGCGAGGGGCAGAGAGAGAGAAGGTGTGAGGCGCAGAGAGAGAGAAGGTGCGAGGGGCAGAGAGAGAGAAGGTGCGAGGGGAAGAGTGAGAGAAGGTGCGAGGGCCAGAGGGAGAGAAGGTTCGAGGGGCAGAGAGAGAGAAGGTGCGAGGGGAAGAGGGAGAGAAGGTGCATGGGGAAGAGTGAGAGAAGTTGTGAGGGGAAGAGGGAGAGAAGTTGTGAGGGGAAGAGGGAGAGAAGGTGTGAGGGGAAGAGGGAGAGAAGGTGCGAGGGGCAGATGGGGAGATGGTGCAAGGGGAAGAGGGAGAGAAGGAGCGAGGCAGGATGGAGAGATCGTGCGAGGGGAAGAGGGAAAGAAGGTGCGAGGGGCAGAGGGAGAGAAGGTGCAAGGGGCAGAGAGCGCAGGTGCGAGGGGAAGAGGGAGAGAATGTGTGAGGGGAAGAGGGAGGGAAGTTGTGAGGGGAAGAGGGAGAGAAGGTGCAAGGGGCAGAGGGAGAGAAGGTGCAAGGGGCAGAGGGAGAGAAGGTGCGAGGGGAAGAGGGAGAGAAGGTGCAAGTGGAAGACGGAGAGAAGGGGCAAGGGGCAGATGGAGAGAAGGGGCGAGTGGCAGATGGAGAGAAGGTGTGATGGAAGGGGGAGAGAAGGTGCGAGTGGAACAGGGAGAGAAGGTGCGAGGGGAAGAGGGAGAGAAGGTGCAAGGGGCAGAGGGAGAAGGTGCGAGGGGCAGAGGGAGAGAAGGTGCGAGGGGCAGAGAGGACAGGTGCGAGGGGCAGAGGTAGAGAAGGTGCGAGGGGCAGAGAGAGCAGGTGCGAGGGGAGGAGGGAGAGAATGTGTGAGGGGAAGAGGGAGGGAAGTTGTGAGGTGAAGAGGGAGATATGGTGCGAGGGGCAGAGGGAGATATGGTGCAAGGGGCAGAGGGAGAGCAGGTGCAAGGGGCAGAGGGAGAGATGGTGCGAGGGTTAGAGGGAGAGAAGATGTGAGTGGCAGAGGGAGAGAAGGTACGAGGGGTTGAGGGAGAGATGGTGCGACGGGAAGAGGGAGAGAAGGTGCAAGGGGAGAGAGAGAATGTGTGAGGGGAAGAGGGAGAGAAGGTGCGCGTAGAAGAGGGAGAGAAGGTGCAAGGGGCAGAAGGAGAGATGGTGCAAGGGTTAGAGGGAGAGAAGATGTGAGGGGCAGTGGGAGAGAAGGTGCGAGGGGAAGAGGGAGAGAAGGTGCAAGGGGCAGATGGAGAGAAGGTGCGAGTGAAAGAGGGAGAGAAGGTGCAATGGGCAGGGGGAGACAAGGTGCGAGGGGAGAGAGAGAGAATGTGTGAGGGGAAGAGGGAGAGATGGTGCGAGGGGAAGAGGGAGACAAAGTGCGAGGGGCAGATGGAGAGAAGGTGCGAGTGAAAGAGGGAGAGTAGGTGCAAGGGGAAGAGGGAGAGAAGGTGCGAATGGAAGAGGGAGAGAAGGTGCAAGGGGCAAGGGGAGAGAAGGTGCAAGGGGAGAGAGAGAATGTGTGAGGGGAAGAGGGAGAGATGGTGCGAGGGGAAGAGGGAGAGAAGGTGCTAGGGGCAGAGGGAGAGAATGTGCGAGGACCAGAGGGAGAGATGGTGCGAGTGGAAGACGGAGAGAAGGGGCGAGGGGCAGATGGAGAGAAGGGGCGAGGGGCAGTTGGAGAGAAGGGGTGAGGATAAGAGTGAGAGAAGGTGCGAGGGGCAGAGAGAGAGAAGGTGCGAGTGGAAGACGGAGAGAAGGGGCGAGGGGGAGACGGAGAGAAGGGGAGAGGGCAAAACAGAGAGAAGGTGCGACGGGCAGAGAGACGGAATGTGCGAGGAGAAGAGGGAGATAAGGTGCGAGGGCAGAGGGAGAGGAGGTGCGAGGAGCAGAGAGAGTGGAGGTGCGAGGGGCAGAAAGAGAGAAGGCGCGAGGGGCAGAGGGACAGAAGGTGTGAGGGGCAGAGATAGAGATGGTGCGAGGGGCAGAGAGAGAATGTGCGAGGGGAAGAGGGAGAGAAGATGCGAGGGGAAGAGTCAGAGAAGGAGCGAGGGGAAGAGGGAGAGAAGGTGCGAGGCGCAGAGAGAGAAAAGGTGCGAGGGGCAGAGAGAGAGGTGTGAGGCGCAGAGAGAGAGAAGGTGCGAGGGGCAGAGAGAGATAAGGTGCGAGGGGAAGAGGGAGAGAAGGTGCGAGGGCCAGAGGGAGAGAAGGTTCGAGTGGAAGAGGGAGGGAAGGTGCGATGGCCAGAGAGAGAGAAGGTGCGAGTGGAAGACGGAGAGAAGGGGCGAGGGGGAGACGGAGAGAAGGGGAGAGGGCAAAACAGAGAGAAGGTGCGACGGGCAGAGAGACGGAATGTGCGAGGGGAAGAGGGAGAGAAGGTGCGAGGGGAAGAGGCAGAGAAGGAGCGAGGGGAAGAGGGAGAGAAGGTGTGAGGCGCAGAGAGAGAGAAGGTGCGAGGGGCAGAGAGAGAGAAGGTGTGAGGCGCAGAGAGAGAGAAGGTGCGAGGGGCAGAGAGAGAGAAGGTGCGAGGGGAAGAGTGAGAGAAGGTGCGAGGGCCAGAGGGAGAGAAGGTTCGAGGGGCAGAGAGAGAGAAGGTGCGAGGGGAAGAGGGAGAGAAGGTGCATGGGGAAGAGTGAGAGAAGTTGTGAGGGGAAGAGGGAGAGAAGTTGTGAGGGGAAGAGGGAGAGAAGGTGTGAGGGGAAGAGGGAGAGAAGGTGCGAGGGGCAGATGGGGAGATGGTGCAAGGGGAAGAGGGAGAGAAGGAGCGAGGCAGGATGGAGAGATCGTGCGAGGGGAAGAGGGAAAGAAGGTGCGAGGGGCAGAGGGAGAGAAGGTGCAAGGGGCAGAGAGCGCAGGTGCGAGGGGAAGAGGGAGAGAATGTGTGAGGGGAAGAGGGAGGGAAGTTGTGAGGGGAAGAGGGAGAGAAGGTGCAAGGGGCAGAGGGAGAGAAGGTGCAAGGGGCAGAGGGAGAGAAGGTGCGAGGGGAAGAGGGAGAGAAGATGCAAGTGGAAGACGGAGAGAAGGGGCAAGGGGCAGATGGAGAGAAGGGGCGAGTGGCAGATGGAGAGAAGGTGTGATGGAAGGGGGAGAGAAGGTGCGAGTGGAACAGGGAGAGAAGGTGCGAGGGGAAGAGGGAGAGAAGGTGCAAGGGGCAGAGGGAGAAGGTGCGAGGGGCAGAGGGAGAGAAGGTGCGAGGGGCAGAGAGGACAGGTGCGAGGGGCAGAGGTAGAGAAGGTGCGAGGGGCAGAGAGAGCAGGTGCGAGGGGAGGAGGGAGAGAATGTGTGAGGGGAAGAGGGAGGGAAGTTGTGAGGTGAAGAGGGAGATATGGTGCGAGGGGCAGAGGGAGATATGGTGCAAGGGGCAGAGGGAGAGCAGGTGCAAGGGGCAGAGGGAGAGATGGTGCGAGGGTTAGAGGGAGAGAAGATGTGAGGGGCAGAGGGAGAGAAGGTACGAGGGGTAGAGGGAGAGATGGTGCGATGGGAAGAGGGAGAGAAGGTGCGTGGGGCAGAGAGAGAGAAGGTGCAAGGGGAGAGAGAGAATGTGTGAGGGGAAGAGGGAGAGAAGGTGCGCGTAGAAGAGGGAGAGAAGGTGCAAGGGGCAGAGGGAGAGATGGTGCAAGGGTTAGAGGGAGAGAAGATGTGAGGGGCAGTGGGAGAGAAGGTGCGAGGGGAAGAGGGAGAGAAGGTGCAAGGGGCAGATGGAGAGAAGGTGCGAGTGAAAGAGGGAGAGAAGGTGCAATGGGCAGGGGGAGACAAGGTGCGAGGGGAGAGAGAGAGAATGTGTGAGGGGAAGAGGGAGAGGTGGTGCGAGGGGAAGAGGGAGACAAAGTGCGAGGGGCAGATGGAGAGAAGGTGCGAGTGAAAGAGGGAGAGTAGGTGCAAGGGGAAGAGGGAGAGAAGGTGCGAATGGAAGAGGGAGAGAAGGTGCAAGGGGCAAGGGGAGAGAAGGTGCAAGGGGAGAGAGAGAATGAGTGAGGGGAAGAGGGAGAGATGGTGCGAGGGGAAGAGGGAGAGAAGGTGCTAGGGGCAGAGGGAGAGAATGTGCGAGGACCAGAGGGAGAGATGGTGCGAGTGGAAGACGGAGAGAAGGGGCGAGGGGGAGACGGAGAGAAGGGGAGAGGGCAAAACAGAGAGAAGGTGCGACGGGCAGAGAGACGGAATGTGCGAGGATAAGAGGGAGATAAGGTGCGAGGGCAGAGGGAGAGGAGGTGCGAGGGGCAGAGAGAGAGGAGGTGCGAGGGGCAGAAAGAGAGAAGGCGCGAGGGGCAGAGGGACAGAAGGTGTGAGGGGCAGAGATAGAGATGGTGCGAGGGGCAGAGAGAGAATGTGCGAGGGGAAGAGGTAGAGGAGATGCGAGGGGAAGAGTCAGAGAAGGAGCGAGGGGAAGAGGGAGAGAAGGTGCGAGGCGCAGAGAGAGAAAAGGTGCGAAGGTCAGAGAGAGAGGTGTGAGGCGCAGAGAGAGAGAAGGTGCGAGGGGCAGAGAGAGATAAGGTGCGAGGGGAAGAGGGAGAGAAGGTGCGAGGGCCAGAGGGAGAGAAGGTTCGAGGGGAAGAGGGAGGGAAGGTGCGATGGCCAGAGAGAGAGAAGGTGCGAGTGGAAGACGGAGAGAAGGGGCGAGGGGGAGACGGAGAGAAGGGGAGAGGGCAAAACAGAGAGAAGGTGCGACGGGCAGAGAGACGGAATGTGCGAGGAGAAGAGGGAGATAAGGTGCGAGGGCAGAGGGAGAGATGGTGCAAGGGGCAGAGAGAGAGGAGGTGCGAGGGGCAGAAAGAGAGAAGGCGCGAGGGGCAGAGGGACAGAAGGTGTGAGGGGCAGAGATAGAGATGGTGCGAGGGGCAGAGAGAGAATGTGCGAGGGGAAGAGGGAGAGAAGATGCGAGGGGAAGAGTCAGAGAAGGAGCGAGGGGAAGAGGGAGAGAAGGTGCGAGGCGCAGAGAGAGAAAAGGTGCGAGGGGCAGAGAGAGAGGTGTGAGGCGCAGAGAGAGAGAAGGTGCGAGTGGCAGAGAGAGATAAGGTGCGAGGGGAAGAGGGAGAGAAGGTGCGAGGGCCAGAGGGAGAGAAGGTTCGAGGGGAAGAGGGAGGGAAGGTGCGATGGCCAGAGAGAGAGAAGGTGCGAGGAGCAGAGAGAGAGAAGGTGCGAGGGGAAGAGGGAGAGAAGGTGCATGGGGAAGAGTGAGAGATGTTGTGAGGGGAAGAGGGAGTGAAGTTGTGAGGGGAAGAGGGAGAGAAGGTGCAAGGGGCAGAGCGAGAGAAGGTGCAAGGGGCAGAGGGAGAGAAGGTGCGAGGGGAAGAGGGAGAGAAGGTGCGAGTGGAAGACGGAGAGAAGGGGCAAGGGGCAGATGGAGAGAAAGGGCGAGGGGCAGATGGAGAGAAGGTGCGAAGGAAGAGGGAGAGAAGGTGCGAGTGGAAGTGGGAGAGAAGGTGCGAGGGGAAGAGGGAGAGAAGGTGCGAGTGCAAGTCGGAGAGAAGGGGTGAGGGGCAGATGGAGAGTAGGTGCGAGGGGAAGAGGGAGAGAAGGTGCAAGGCGAAGCGGGAGAGGTGGTGCGAGGGGAGGAAGGACAGAAGGTGTGAGGGGCAGAGGGAGGGAAGGTGTGAGGGGAAGAAGGAGAGAAGGTGTGAGGGGAAGAGGGAGAGAAGGTGTGAGGGGCAGAGAGAGAGATGGTGCGAGGGGCAGGGAGAGAATGTGCGAGGGGAAGAGGGAGAGAAGGTGCGAGGGGAAGAGGCAGAGAAGGAGCGAGGGGAAGAGGGAGAGAAGGTGTGAGGCGCAGAGAGAGAGAAGGTGCGAGGGGCAGAGAGAGAGAAGGTGTGCGGCGCAGAGAGAGAGAAGGTGCGAGGGGCAGAGAGAGAGAAGGTGCGAGGGGAAGAGTGAGAGAAGGTGCGAGGGCCAGAGGGAGAGAAGGTTCGAGGGGCAGAGAGAGAGAAGGTGCGAGGGGAAGAGGGAGAGAAGGTGCATGGGGAAGAGTGAGAGAAGTTGTGAGGGGAAGAGGGAGAGAAGTTGTGAGGGGAAGAGGGAGAGAAGGTGTGAGGGGAAGAGGGAGAGAAGGTGCGAGGGGCAGATGGGGAGATGGTGCAAGGGGAAGAGGGAGAGAAGGAGCGAGGCAGGATGGAGAGATCGTGCGAGGGGAAGAGGGAAAGAAGGTGCGAGGGGCAGAGGGAGAGAAGGTGCAAGGGGCAGAGAGCGCAGGTGCGAGGGGAAGAGGGAGAGAATGTGTGAGGGGAAGAGGGAGGGAAGTTGTGAGGGGAAGAGGGAGAGAAGGTGCAAGGGGCAGAGGGAGAGAAGGTGCAAGGGGCAGAGGGAGAGAAGGTACGAGGGGAAGAGGGAGAGAAGATGCAAGTGGAAGACGGAGAGAAGGGGCAAGGGGCAGATGGAGAGAAGGGGCGAGTGGCAGATGGAGAGAAGGTGTGATGGAAGGGGGAGATAAGGTGCGAGTGGAACAGGGAGAGAAGGTGCGAGGGGAAGAGGGAGAGAAGGTGCAAGGGGCAGAGGGAGAAGGTGCGAGGGGCAGAGGGAGAGAAGGTGCGAGGGGCAGAGAGGACAGGTGCGAGGGGCAGAGGTAGAGAAGGTGCGAGGGGCAGAGAGAGCAGGTGCGAGGGGAGGAGGGAGAGAATGTGTGAGGGGAAGAGGGAGGGAAGTTGTGAGGTGAAGAGGGAGATATGGTGCGAGGGGCAGAGGGAGATATGGTGCAAGGGGCAGAGGGAGAGCAGGTGCAAGGGGCAGAGGGAGAGATGGTGCGAGGGTTAGAGGGAGAGAAGATGTGAGGGGCAGAGGGAGAGAAGTTACGAGGGGTAGAGGGAGAGATGGTGCGACGGGAAGAGGGAGAGAAGGTGCGTGGGGCAGAGAGAGAGAAGGTGCAAGGGGAGAGAGAGAATGTGTGAGGGGAAGAGGGAGAGAAGGTGCGCGTAGAAGAGGGAGAGAAGGTGCAAGGGGCAGAGGGAGAGATGGTGCAAGGGTTAGAGGGAGAGAAGATGTGAGGGGCAGTGGGAGAGAAGGTGCGAGGGGAAGAGGGAGAGAAGGTGCAAGGGGCAGATGGAGAGAAGGTGCGAGTGAAAGAGGGAGAGAAGGTGCAATGGGCAGGGGGAGACAAGGTGCGAGGGGAGAGAGAGAGAATGTGTGAGGGGAAGAGGGAGAGATGGTGCGAGGGGAAGAGGGAGACAAAGTGCGAGGGGCAGATGGAGAGAAGGTGCGAGTGAAAGAGGGAGAGTAGGTGCAAGGGGAAGAGGGAGAGAAGGTGCGAATGGAAGAGGGAGAGAAGGTGCAAGGGGCAAGGGGAGAGAAGGTGCAAGGGGAGAGAGAGAATGTGTGAGGGGAAGAGGGAGAGAAGGTGTGAGGGGAAGAGGGAGAGAAGGTGCGAGGGGAAGAGGGAGAGAAGGTGCAAGGGGCAGAGGGAGAGATGGTGCGAGGATTAGAGCGAGAGAAGATGTGAGGGGAAGAGGGAGAGAAGGTGCGATGGGAAGAGTGAGAGAAGGTGTGAGGGGAAGAGGGAGAGAAGGTGCGAGGGGAAAAGGGAGAGAAGTTGCAAGTGCAAGAGTGAGAGATGGTGCGAGGGGCCGAGGGAGAGAAGGTGCGAGTGGCAGAGCGACCGATGCTGCGATTGGAAGAGGGAGAGAAGGTGTGAGGTCAGAGGGAGCGAAGGTGCGAGGGGAAGAGGGAGATAAGATGTGAGGGGCAGAGGGAGAGACGGTGCGAGGGACAGAGAGAGAGAAGTTGTGAGAGGCAGAGGGAGAGAAAGTGCAAGTGGCAGAGGGAAAGAAGGTATGTCGGGCAGAGGGAGTGAATGTGAAAGGGGTTGAGGGAGAGAAGGTGCGAGGGAAAGAGGGAGAGAAGGTGCAAGTGGCAGAGGGAGATGTGCAAGGAAAGAGGGAGCGAAGGTGCGAGGGTCAGAGGGAGAGAAGGTGCGAGGGGAATAGGGAGAGAAGGTGCGTGGGGCAGAGTGTGAAAAGGTGCAAGGGAAGAGAGAGAATGTGTGAGGGGAAGAGGGAGAGAAGGTGCGAGGGGAAGAGCGAGAGGAGGTGCAAGGGAGAGATGGAGAGAAGGTGCGAGTGAAAGAGGGAGAGAAGGTGCAAGGGGCAGGGGGAAAGAAGGTGCGAGGGGTAGATGCAGAGATGGTGTGACGGGAAGAGGGAGAGAAGGTGCAAGGGGAAGAGGGAGAGAAGGTGTGTGGGGCAGTGGGAGATAAGGTGCGAGGGGAAGAGTGAGAGACTGTACGATGGTCAGAGGGAGAGAAGGTGCGAGGGACAGAGGGAGAGGTGCAAGGAAAGAGGGAGAGAAGGTGCGAGGGGCAGAGGGAGAGTAGGTGCAAGGGGCAGAGAGAGAGAAGGGGCGAGGGGCAGAGGGAGAGAAGGTGCGAGGGGCAGAGGAAGAGATGGTGCGACGGGAAGAGAGAGAGAAGGTGCAAGGAGTAGATGGAAAGAAGGTGTGTGGGGCAGTGGGAGATCAGGTGCGAGGTGAAGAGTGCGAGAAGGTACGATGGGCAGAGGGAGAGAAGGTGCGAGGGACAGAGGGAGAGGTGCAAGGAAAGAGGGAGAGAAGGTGCGAGGGGCAGAGGGAGAGAAGGTGCGAGGGGAAGAGGGAGAGAAGGTGCGTGCGGCCGAGGGGGAGAAGGTGTGAGAGACAGAGGGAGATAAGTACGAGAGGAAGAGGGAGAGAACGGTGATGGGAAGACGGAGAGAAGGTGCGAGTGGCAGAGCGAGAGCTGGTGCGAGGGGAAGAGGGAGTGAAGGTGGAAGGGGAAGAGGGAGAGAAGGTGAGAGGGGCAGAGGGAAAGAAGGTGCGAGGGGGGGCAGAGGGACAGAAGGTGTGACGGGCAGAGGGAGAGAAGATGCGATGGGAAGGGGAGAGAAGGTGCGAGTGGAAGAGGGAGAGAAGGTGCAAGGGGCAGAGGGAGAGATGGTGCGAGGGTTAGAGGGAGAGAAGATGTGAGGGGCAGAGGGAGAGAAGGTACGAGGGGTAGAGGGAGAGATGGTGCGACGGGAAGAGGGAGAGAAGGTGCGTGGGGCAGCGAGAGAGAAGGTGCAAGGGGAGAGAGAGAATGTGTGAGGGGAAGAGGGAGAGAAGGTGCGCGTAGAAGAGGGAGAGAAGGTGCAAGGGGCAGAGGGAGAGATAGTGCAAGGGTTAGAGGGAGAGAAGATGTGAGGGGCAGAGGGAGAGAAGGTCCGAGGGGAAGAGGGAGAGAAGGTGCAAGGGGCAGATGGAGAGAAGGTGCGAGTGCAAGAGGGAGAGAAGGTGCAATGGGCAGGGGGAGAGAAGGTGCGAGGGGAGAGAGAGAGAATGTGTGAGGAGAAGAGGGAGAGATGGTGCGAGGGGAAGAGGGAGACAAAGTGCGAGGGGCAGATGGAGAGAAGGTGCGAGTGAAAGAGGGAGAGAAGGTGCGAATGGAAGAGGGAGAGAAGGTGCAAGGGGAGACAAGGTGCGAGGGGAGAGAGAGAATGTGTGAGGGGAAGAGGGAGAGATGGTGCGAGGGGAAGAGGGAGAGAATGTGTGAGGGGCAGAGGGAGAGAAGTACTAGGGGCAGAGGAACAGAACGGTGAGGGGACGAGGGAGAGAAGGTGCAAGTGCCAGAGCGAGAGGTAATGCGAGCGGAAGAGGGAGAGAAGGTGCGAGTGGAAGAGGGAGAGAAGTTGCAAGGGGCAGAGGGAGAGATGGTGCGAGGATTAGAGCGAGAGAAGATGTGAGGGGCAGAGGGAGAGAAGTTCCGAGGGGCAGAGGGAGAGAAGGTGCGATGGGAAGAGTGAGAGAAGGTGTGAGGGGAAGAGGGAGAGAAGGTGCGAGGGGTAGAAGGAGAGAATGGGTGAGGGGAAGAGGGAGAGAAGGTGCGAGGGGCAGAGCGACCGATGCTGCGATTGGAAGAGGGAGAGAAGGTGTGAGGGGCAGAGGGAGAGACGGTGCGAGGAGCAGAGGGAGAGAAGGTGCAAGGGGTTGAGGGAGAGAAGGTGCGAGGGAAAGATGGAGAGAAGGTGCGAGGGGCAGAGGGAGAGAAGGTGCGAGGGGAAGAGGGAGAGAAGGTGCGTGCGGCAGAGGGAGAAAAGGTGTGAGAGACAGAGGGTGAGAAGTACATGGGGAAGAGGGAGAGAAGGTGGAAGGGGAAGAGGGAGAGAAGGTGAGGGGGCAGAGGGAAAGAAGGTGCGAGGGGGGGGCAGAGGGACAGAAGGTGCGAGGGGAAGGGGGAGAGAAGGTGCGAGTGGAAGAGGGAGAGAAGGTGCAAGGGGCAGAGGGAGAGATGGTGCGAGGGTTAGAGGGAGAGAAGATGTGAGGGGCAGAGGGAGAGATGTACGAGGGGTAGAGGGAGAGATGGTGCGACGGGAAGAGGGAGAGAAGGTGCGCGTAGAAGAGGGAGAGAAGGTGCAAGGGGCAGAGGGAGAGATGGTGCAAGGGTTCGAGGGAGAGAAGATGTGAGGGGCAGAGGGAGAGAATGGGTGAGGGGAAGAGGGAGAGAAGGTGCGAGGGGAAGAGGGAGAGAATGGGTGAGGGGAAGAGGGAGAGAAGGTGCGAGGAGAAAAGAGAGAGAAGGTGCGAGGGGAAGAGGGAGAGACTGGGTGAGGGGAAGAGGGAGAGAAGGTGCGAGGAGAAAAGAGAGAGAAGGTGCGAGGGGAAGAGGGAGAGAAGGTGCGAGGGGAAGAGGGAGAGAATGGGTGAGGGGAAGAGGGAGAGAAGGTGCGAGGAGAAAAGAGAGAGAAGGTGCAAGAGGAAGAGTGAGAGAAGGTGTGAGGGGCAGAGTGAGAGAAGGTACGAGGGGCAGAGTGAGAGAAGGTGTGAGGGGCAGGAAGGAAAGAACGGTCAGGGGAAGAAGGAGAGAATGTGCGAGTGGCAGAGCGAGAGATGGTGCGAGGGGAAGAGGGAGAGAAGGTGCAAGCGGAAGAGGGAGAGAAGGTGCGAGGGGCAGAGAGACAGAAGGTGCAAGAGGAAGAGTGAGAGAAGGTGTGAGGGGCAGAGGGACAGAAGGTACGAGGGGCAGAGTGAGAGAAGGTGTGAGGGGCAGGAAGGAAAGAACGGTCAGGGGAAGAAGGAGAGAATGTGCGAGTGGCAGAGCGAGAGATGGTGCGAGAGGAAGAGGGAGAGAAGGTGCAAGGGGAAGAGGGAGAGAAGGTGCGAGGGGCAGAGAGACAGAAGGTGCAACGGGAAGAGGGAGAGAAGGTGCGAAGGGCAGAGACAGAGAAGGTGCGAGGGGAAGAGGGAGAGAAGATGTGAGGAGAACAGGGAGAGAAGGTGCGAGGGAGAGAGGGAGAGAAGATTTGAGGGGCAGAGGGAGAGAAGGTGCGAGGAGCAGAGGGAGAGATGGTGCGACGGGAAGAGGGAGAGAATGTGCGAGGGGGAGAGGGAGAGAAGGCTCGAGGGGAAGCGGGAGAGAATGTGTGCGGGGCAGAGGGACAGAACGGTGAGGGGAAGAGAGAGAGAAGGTGCGAGGGGCAGAGGGAGAGAAGGTGTGACGGGCAGAAGGAAAGAAGGTGCGAGGGGGAGAGGGAGAGAAGGTGCAAGGGAAGAGGGAGAGAAGGTGAGAGGGCCAGAGGGAGAGAAGGTGCGAGGGGAAGAGGGAGAGATAGTGTGAGGGTTAGAGGGAGAGAAGGTGTGAGGGGCAGAGGGAGAGAAGTACTAGGGGCAGAGGGACAGACCGGTGAGGGGACGAGGAAGAGGTGCGAGTGGCAGAGCGAGAGGTGGTGCGGTGGGAAGAGGGAGAGAAGGTGCGAGTGGAAGAGGGAGAGAAGGTGTGAGGGGAAGAGGGAGGGAAGTTGTGAGGGGAAGAGGGAGAGAAGGTGTGACGGGCAGAAGGAAAGAAGGTGCGAGGGGGAGAGGGAGAGAAGGTGCAAGGGAAGAGAGAGAGAAGGTGCGAGGGGCAGAGGGAGAGAAGGTGTGACGGGCAGAAGGAAAGAAGGTGTGAGGGGCAGAGGGAGAGAAGTACTAGGGGCAGAGGGACAGACCGGTGAGGGGACGAGGAAGAGGTGCGAGTGGCAGAGCGAGAGGTGGTGCGGTGGGAAGAGGGAGAGAAGGTGCGAGTGGAAGAGGGAGAGAAGGTGCAAGGGGCAGAGGGAGAGATGGTGCGAGGGTTAGAGGGAGAGAAGATGTGAGGGGCAGAGGGAGAGAAGGTACGGGGGGCAGAGGGAGAGAAGGTGCGATGGGAAGAGTGAGAGAAGGTGTGAGGGGAAGAGGGAGAGAAGGTGCGAGTGGCAGAGCGAGAGATGCTGCGAGGGGAAGAGGGAGAGTTGGTGCAAGGGGAAGAGGGAAAGAAGGTGTGAGGGGCAGAGGGAGAGAAGGTGCGAGGGGCAGAGGGTGAGAAGGTGGGACGGGCAGAGGGAAAGAAGATGCGAGAGGGAGAGGGAGAGCAGGTGCGAGGGGCAGATTAAGAGAAGGTGCGAGGGGCAGAGTGAGAGAAGGTGTGAGGGGCAGAGTGAGAGAAGGTGTGAGGGGCAGAGGGAGAGAATGTGTGAGCGGAAGAGGGAGAAAAGGTGTGAGGGGAAGAGGGGGAGAATGTGCAAGGGAAAGAGGGAGAGGTGTGTGGGGCCGAGAGAGAGAAGGTGCGAGGGCTGAAAGCAAGGGGGTGCGAAGGGAAGAGGGAGAGAATGTGCGAGGGGCAGATGGAGAGAAGGTGCGAGGGAAAGAGGGAGAGAAGGTGTGAGAGGAAGAGGGAGAGAAGGCGCGAATGGAAGAGGGAGAGAAGGTGCGAAGGGAAGAGGGAGAGAAGGTGCAAGGGGCAGAGAGAGAGGAGGGACAAAGAGAGAGAATGTGTGAGGGGAAGAGGGAGAGATGGTGCGAGGGGAAGAGGGAGAGTAGGTGCAAGGGGAAGAGGGAGAGAAGGTGCGAATGGAAGAGGGAGCGAAGGTGCAAGGGGCAAGTGGAGAGAAGGTGCGAGGGGAGAGAGAGAATGTGTGAGGGGAAGAGGGAGAGAAGGTG
Source organism: Scyliorhinus torazame (assembly GCF_047496885.1). NCBI lineage: Eukaryota > Metazoa > Chordata > Chondrichthyes > Carcharhiniformes > Scyliorhinidae > Scyliorhinus > Scyliorhinus torazame. The sequence continues at coordinate 77,112,588 of NC_092710.1, read as the reverse complement.
CGAGGGGAAGAGGGAGAGAAGGTGCAAGGGGCAGATGGAGAGATGGTGCAAGGGTTCGAGGGAGAGAAGATGTGAGGGGAAGGGGGAGAGAAGGCGCGAAGGGCAGAGACAGAGAAGGTGCGAGGGGAAGAGGGTGAGAAGATGTGAGGAGAACAGAGAGAGAAGGTGCGAGGGAGAGAGGGAGAGAAGATGTGAGGGGCAGAGGGTGAGAAGGTGCGAGGAGCAGAGGGAGAGATGGTGCGACGGGAAGAGGGAGAGAATGTGCGAGGGGGAGAGGGAGAGAAGGTGCAAGGGAAGAGGGAGAGAAGGTGCAAGGGGCAGGGGGAGAGAAGGTGCGAGGCGGGAGATAGAGAATGTGTGAGGGGAAGAGCGAGAGAAGGCGCGAGGGGAAGCGGGAGAGAATGTGTGCGGGGCAGAGGGACAGAACGGTGAGGGGAAGAGAGAGAGAAGGTGCGAGGGGCAGAGGGAGAGAAGGTGTGACGGGCAGAAGGAAAGAAGGTGCGAGGGGGAGAGGGAGAGAAGGTGCAAGGGAAGAGGGAGAGAAGGTGAGAGTGCCAGAGGGAGAGAAGGTGCGAGGGGAAGAGGGAGAGAAAGTGTGGGGGGCAGAGGGAGAGAAGGTGCGAGGGGCAGAGGGAGAGAAGGCGCAAGGGGCAGAGGGAGAGAATGTGTGAGGGTTAGAGGGAGAGAAGGTGTGAGGGGCAGAGGGAGAGAACTACTAGGGGCAGAGGAACAGAACGGTGAGGGGACGAGGAAGAGAAGGTGCGAGTGGCAGAGCGAGAGGTGGTGCGGTGGGAAGAGGGAGAGAAGGTGCGAGTGGAAGAGGGAGAGAAGGTGCAAGGGGCAGAGGGAGAGATGGTGCGAGGGTTAGAGGGAGAGAAGATGTGAGGGGCAGAGGGAGAGAAGGTACGAGGGGCAGAGGGAGAGAAGGTGCGATGGAAAGAGTGAGAGAAGGTTTGAGGGGAAGAGGGAGAGAAGGTGCGAGTGGCAGAGCGAGAGATGCTGCGACGGGAAGAGGGAGAGTTGGTGCAAGGGGAAGAGGGAAAGAAGGTGTGAGGGGCAGAGGGAGAGAAGGTGCGAGGGGCAGAGGGTGAGAAGGTGGGACGGGCAGAGGGAAAGAAGATGCGAGAGGGAGAGGGAGAGCAGGTGCGAGGGGCAGATTAAGAGAAGGTGCGAGGGGCAGAGTGAGAGAAGGTGTGAGGGGCAGAGTGAGAGAAGGTGTGAGGGGCAGAGGGAGAGAATGTGTGAGTGGAAGAGGGAGAGAAGGTGTGAGGGTAAGAGGGAGAGGTGTGTGGGGCCGAGAGAGAGAAGGTGCGAGGGCTGAAAGCCAGGGGGTGCGAGGGGAAGATGGAGAGAATGTGCGAGGGGCAGATGGAAAGAAGGTGCGAGGGAAAGAGGGAGAGAAGGTGTGAGAGGAAGAGGGAGAGAAGGCGCGAATGGAAGAGGGATAGAAGGTGCGAAGGGAAGAGGGAGAGAAGTTGCAAGGGGCAGAGAGGGAGAGAAGGTGCGAGAGGAAGAGGGAGAGAAGGTGCAAGGGGCAGAGAGAGAGGAGGGGCAGAGAGAGAGAATGTGTGAGGGGAAGAGGGAGAGATGGTGCGAGGGGAAGAGGGAGAGAAGGTGCAAGGGGCAGAGGGAGAGAATGTGTGAGGGTTAGAGGGAGAGAAGATGTGAGGGGCAGAGGGAGAGAAGTACTAGGGGCAGAGGAACAGAACGGTGAGGGGACGAGGGAGAGTAGGTGCACAGGGAAGAGGGAGAGAAGGTGCGAATGGAAGAGGGAGAGAAGTTGCAAGGGGCAAGGGGAGAGAAGGTGTGAGGGGAGAGAGAGAAGGTGCGAGTGGCAGAGCGAGAGATGGTGCGAGGGGAAGAGGGAGAGAAGGCAGAAGGGGAAGAGGGAGAGAAGGTGAGAGGGGCAGAGCGAAAGAAGGTGCGAGTGGAAGAGGGAGAGAAGGTTCAAGGTGCAGAGGGAGAGATGGTGCAAGGGTTAGAGGGAGATAAGATGTGAGGGGCAGAGGGAGAGAAGGTGCTTGGGGAAGTGTGTGAAAAGGTGCAAGGGAAGAGAGAGAATGTGTGAGGGGAAGAGGGAGAGAAGGTGTGAGGGGAAGAGGGAGAGTAGGTGCAAGGGACAGATGGAGAGAAGGTGCGAGTGAAAGAGGGAGAGAAGGTGCAAGGGGCAGGGGGAGAGAAGGTGCGAGGGGTAGATGCAGAGATGGTGCGACGGGAAGAGGGAGAGAAGGTGCAAGGGGAAGAGGGAGAGAAGGTGTGTGGGGCAGTGGGAGATAAGGTGCGAGGAGAAGAGTGAGAGAATGTACGATGGGCAGAGGGAGAGAAGGTGCGAGGGACAGAGGGAGAGGTGCAAGGAAAGAGGGAGAGAAGGTGCGAGGGGCAGAGGGAGAGTAGGTGCAAGGGGCAGAGAGAGAGAAGGGGCGAGGGGCAGAGTGAGAGAAGGTGCGAGGGGCAGAGGCAGAGATGGTGCGACGGGAAGAGGGAGAGAAGGTGCAAGGAGGAGATGGAGAGAAGGTGCGTGGGGCAGTGGGAGATCAGGTGCGAGGTGAAGAGTGCGAGAAGGTACGATGGGCAGAGGGAGAGAAGGTGCGAGGGACAGAGGGAGAGGTGCAAGGAAAGAGGGAGAGAAGGTGCGAGGGGCAGAGGGAGAGAAGGTGCGAGGGGCAGAGGGAGAAAAGTTGTGAGAGGCAGAGGGAGAGAAGGTGCAAGTGGCAGAGGGAAAGAAGGTATGTCGGGCAGAGGGAGAGAAGGTGCAAGGGGTTGAGGGAGAGAAGGTGCGAGGGAAAGAGGGAGAGAAGGTGCAAGTGGCAGAGGGAGAGAAGGTGTGAGGTTTATAGGGTAAGAAGGTGTGAGGGGCGGATGGAGAGAAGGTGCGAGGGACAGAGAGAGATGTGCAAGGAAAGAGGGAGAGAAGGTGCGAGGGGCAGAGGGAGAGAACGTGCGAGGGGAAGAGGGAGAGAAGGTGCGTGCGGCAGAGGGAGAAAAGGTGTGAGAGACAGAGGGTGAGAAGTACATGGGGAAGAGGGAGAGAAGGTGGAAGGGGAAGAGGGAGAGAAGGTGAGGGGGCAGAGGGAAAGAAGGTGCGAGGGGGGGGCAGAGGGAGAGAAGGTGCGAGGGGAAGGGGGAGAGAAGGTGCGAGTGGAAGAGGGAGAGAAGGTGCAAGGGGCAGAGGGAGAGATGGTGCGAGGGTTAGAGGGAGAGAAGATGTGAGGGGCAGAGGGAGAGAAGTTACGAGGGGTAGAGGGAGAGATGGTGTGATGGGAAGAGGGAGAGAAGGTGCGTGGGGCAGATGGAGAGAAGGTGCAAGGGGAGAGAGAGAATGTGTGGGGGAAGAGGGAGAGGAGGTGCGCGTAGAAGAGGAAGAGAAGTTGCAAGGGGCAGAGGGAGAGATGGTGCAAGGGTTCGAGGGAGAGAAGATGTGAGGGGCAGAGGGGGAGAAGGTGCGAGGGGAAGAGGGAGAGAAGGTGCAAGGGCAGATGGAGAGAAGGTGCGAGTGAAAGAGGGAGAGAAGGTGCATTGGGCAGGGGGAGAGAAGGTGCGAGGGGAGAGAGAGAGAATGTGTGAGGGGAAGAGGGAGAGATGGTGCGAGGGGAAGAGGGAGACAAAGTGCGAGGGGCAGATGGAGAGAAGGTGCGAGTGAAAGAGGGAGAGTAGGTGAAAGGGGAAGAGGGAGAGAAGGTGCGAATGGAAGAGGGAGCGAATGTGCAAGGGGCAAGTGGAGAGAAGGTGCGAGGGGAGAGAGAGAATGTGTGAGGGGAAGAGGGAGAGAAGGTGCGAGGGGAAGAGGGAGAGAAGGTGCAAGGGGCAGAGGGAGAGATGGTGCAAGGGTTCGAGGGAGAGAAGATGCGAGGGGAAGAGGGAGAGAAGGTGCAAGTGGCAGAGGGAAAGAAGGTATGTCGGGCAGAGGGAGAGAAGGTGCAAGGGGTTGAGGGAGAGAAGGTGCAAGGGAAAGAGGGAGAGAAGGTGCAAGTGGCAGAGGGAGAGAAGGTGTGATGGTTATAGGGTAACAAGGTGTGAGGGGCGGATGGAGAGAAGGTGCGAGGGACAGAGGGAGATGTGCAAGGAAAGAGGGAGAGAAGATGGGAGGGGCAGAGGGAGAGAAGGTGCGAGGGGAAGAGGGAGAAAAGGTGTGTGCGGCAGAGGGAGAAAAGGTGTGAGAGACAGAGGGTGAGAAGTACATGGGGAAGAGGGAGAGAAGGTGGAAGGTGAAGAGGGAGAGAAGGTGAGGGGGCAGAGGGAAATAAGGTGCGAGGGGGGGCAGAGGGAGAGAAGGTGCGAGGGGAAGGGGGAGAGAAGGTGCGAGTGGAAGAGGGAGAGAAGGTGCAAGGGGCAGAGGGAGAGATGGTGCGAGGGTTAGAGGGAGAGAAGATGTTAGCGGCAGAGGGAGAGAAGGTATGAGGGGTAGAGGGAGAGATGGTGCGACGGGAAGAGGGAGAGAAGGTGCGTGGGGCAGCGAGAGAGAAGGTGCAAGGGGAGAGAGAGAATGTGTGAGGGGAAGAGGGAGAGAAGGTGCGCGTAGAAGAGGGAGAGAAGGTGCAAGGGGCAGAGGGAGAGATGGTGCAAGGGTTCGAGGGAGAGAAGATGTGAGGGGCAGAGGGAGAGAAGGTGCGAGGGGAAGAGGGAGAGAAGGTGCAAGGGGCAGATGGAGAGAAGGTGCGAGTGAAAGAGGGAGAGAAGGTGCATTGGGCAGGGGGAGAGAAGGTGCGAGGGGAGAGAGAGAGAATGTGTGAGGGGAAGAGGGAGAGTTGGTGCGAGGGGAAGAGGGAGACAAAGTGCGAGGGGCAGATGGAGAGAAGGTGCGAGTGAAAGAGGGAGAGTAGGTGCAAGGGGAAGAGGGAGAGAAGGTGCGAATGGAAGAGGGAGCGAAGGTGCAAGGGGCAAGTGGAGAGAAGGTGCGAGGGGAGAGAGAGAATGTGTGAGGGGAAGAGGGAGAGAAGGTGCGAGGGAAGAGGGAGAGAAGGTGCAAGGGGCAGAGGGAGAGATGGTGCTAGGGTTCGAGGGAGAAAAGATGTGAGGGGCAGAGGGAGAGAAGGTGCAAGTGGCAGAGGGAAAGAAGGTATGTCGGGCAGAGGGAGAGAAGGTGCAAGGGGTTGAGGGAGAGAAGGTGCAAGGGAAAGAGGGAGAGAAGGTGCAAGTGGCAGAGGGAGAGAAGGTGTGATGGTTATAGGGTAACAAGGTGTGAGGGGCGGATGGAGAGAAGGTGCGAGGGACAGAGGGAGATGTGCAAGGAAAGAGGGAGAGAAGATGGGAGGGGCAGAGGGAGAGAAGGTGCGAGGGGAAGAGGGAGAAAAGGTGTGTGCGGCAGAGGGAGAAAAGGTGTGAGAGACAGAGGGTGAGAAGTACATGGGGAAGAGGGAGAGAAGGTGGAAGGTGAAGAGGGAGAGAAGGTGAGGGGGCAGAGGGAAATAAGGTGCGAGGGGGGGCAGAGGGAGAGAAGGTGCGAGGGGAAGGGGGAGAGAAGGTGCGAGTGGAAGAGGGAGAGAAGGTGCAAGGGGCAGAGGGAGAGATGGTGCGAGGGTTAGAGGGAGAGAAGATGTTAGCGGCAGAGGGAGAGAAGGTATGAGGGGTAGAGGGAGAGATGGTGCGACGGGAAGAGGGAGAGAAGGTGCGTGGGGCAGCGAGAGAGAAGGTGCAAGGGGAGAGAGAGAATGTGTGAGGGGAAGAGGGAGAGAAGGTGCGCGTAGAAGAGGGAGAGAAGGTGCAAGGGGCAGAGGGAGAGATGGTGCAAGGGTTCGAGGGAGAGAAGATGTGATGGGCAGAGGGAGAGAAGGTGCGAGGGGAAGAGGGAGAGAAGGTGCAAGGGGCAGATGGAGAGAAGGTGCGAGTGAAAGAGGGAGAGAAGGTGCATTGGGCAGGGGGAGAGAAGGTGCGAGGGGAGAGAGAGAGAATGTGTGAGGGGAAGAGGGAGAGTTGGTGCGAGGGGAAGAGGGAGACAAAGTGCGAGGGGCAGATGGAGAGAAGGTGCGAGTGAAAGAGGGAGAGTAGGTGCAAGGGGAAGAGGGAGAGAAGGTGCGAATGGAAGAGGGAGCGAAGGTGCAAGGGGCAAGTGGAGAGAAGGTGCGAGGGGAGAGAGAGAATGTGTGAGGGGAAGAGGGAGAGAAGGTACGAGGGAAGAGGGAGAGAAGGTGCAAGGGGCAGAGGGAGAGATGGTGCTAGGGTTCGAGGGAGAAAAGATGTGAGGGGCAGAGGGAGCGAAGGTGCGAGTGGCAGAGGGAGAGAAGGTGCGAGGGGCAGAGGGAGAGAAGGTGTGAGGGGGAGAGAAGGTGCGAGTGGAAGAGGGAGAGAAGGTGCAAGGGGCAGAGGGAGAGATGGTGCGAGGGTTAGAGGGAGAGAAGATGTGAGGGGCAGAGGGAGAGAAGGTACGAGGGGTAGAGGGAGAGACGGTGCGGCGAAAAGAGGGAGAGAAGGTGCGTGGTGCAGAGGGAGAGAAGGTGCAAGGGGAGAGAGAGAATGTGTGAGGGGAAGAGGGAGAGAAGGTGCGCGTAGAAGAGGGAGAGAAGGTGCAAGGGGCAGAGGGAGAGATGGTGCAAGGGTTCGAGGGAGAGAAGATGTGTGGGGCAGAGGGAGAGAAGGTGCTAGGGGAAGAGGGAGAGAAGGTGCAAGGGGCAGATGGAGAGAAGGTGCGAGTGAAAGAGGGAGAGAAGGTGCATTGGGCAGGGGGAGAGAAGGTGCGAGGGGAGAGAGAGAGAATGTGTGAGGGGAAGAGGGAGAGATGGTGCGACGGGAAGAGGGAGAGAATGTGCGAGGGGGAGAGGGAGAGAAGGTGCAAGGGAAGAGGGAGAGAAGGTGCAAGGGGCAGGGGGAGAGAAGGTGCGAGGCGGGAGATAGAGAATGTGTGAGGGGAAGAGCGAGAGAAGGCGCGAGGGGAAGCGGGAGAGAATGTGTGCGGGGCAGAGGGACAGAACGGTGAGGGGAAGAGAGAGAGAAGGTGCGAGGGGCAGAGGGAGAGAAGGTGTGACGGGCAGAAGGAAAGAAGGTGCGAGGGGGAGAGGGAGAGAAGGTGCAAGGGAAGAGGGAGAGAAGGTGAGAGGGCCAGAGGGAGAGAAGGTGCGAGGGGAAGAGGGAGAGAAAGTGTGGGGGGCAGAGGGAGAGAAGGTGCGAGGGGCAGAGGGAGAGAAGGCGCAAGGGGCAGAGGGAGAGAATGTGTGAGGGTTAGAGGGAGAGAAGTTGTGAGGGGCAGAGGGAGAGAAGTACTAGGGGCAGAGGGACAGACCGGTGAGGGGACGAGGAAGAGAAGGTGCGAGTGGCAGAGCGAGAGGTGGTGCGGTGGGAAGAGGGAGAGAAGGTGCGAGTGGAAGAGGGAGAGAAGGTGCAAGGGGCAGAGGGAGAGATGGTGCGAGGGTTAGAGGGAGAGAAGATGTGAGGGGCAGAGGGAGAGAAGGTACGAGGGGCAGAGGGAGAGAAGGTGCGATGGGAAGAGTGAGAGAAGGTTTGAGGGGAAGAGGGAGAGAAGGTGCGAGTGGCAGAGCGAGAGATGCTGCGACGGGAAGAGGGAGAGTTGGTGCAAGGGGAAGAGGGAAAGAAGGTGTGAGGGGCAGAGGGAGAGAAGGTGCGAGGGGCAGAGGGTGAGAAGGTGGGACGGGCAGAGGGAAAGAAGATGCGAGAGGGAGAGGGAGAGCAGGTGCGAGGGGCAGATTAAGAGAAGGTGCGAGGGGCAGAGTGAGAGAAGGTGTGAGGGGCAGAGTGAGAGAATGTGTGAGCGGAAGAGGGAGAAAAGGTGTGAGGGGAAGAGGGGGAAAATGTGCAAGGGTAAGAGGGAGAGGTGTGTGGGGCCGAGAGAGAGAAGGTGCGAGGGCTGAAAGCCAGGGGGTGCGAGGGGAAGATGGAGAGAATGTGCGAGGGGCAGATGGAGAGAAGGTGCGAGGGAAAGAGGGAGAGAAGGTGTGAGAGGAAGAGGGAGAGAAGGCGCGAATGGAAGAGGGAGAGAAGGTGCGAAGGGAAGAGGGAGAGAAGTTGCAAGGGGCAGAGAGGGAGAGAAGGTGCGAGAGGAAGAGGGAGAGAAGGTGCAAGGGGCAGAGAGAGAGGAGGGGCAGAGAGAGAGAATGTGTGAGGGGAAGAGGGAGAGATGGTGCGAGGGGAAAAGGGAGAGAAGGTGCAAGGGGCAGAGGGAGAGAATGTGTGAGGGTTAGAGGGAGAGAAGATGTGAGGGGCAGAGGGAGAGAAGTACTAGGGGCAGAGGAACAGAACGGTGAGGGGACGAGGGAGAGTAGGTGCACAGGGAAGAGGGAGAGAAGGTGCGAATGGAAGAGGGAGAGAAGTTGCAAGGGGCAAGGGGAGAGAAGGTGTGAGGGGAGAGAGAGAAGGTGCGAGTGGCAGAGCGAGAGATGGTGCGAGGGGAAGAGGGAGAGAAGGTAGAAGGGGAAGAGGGAGAGAAGGTGAGAGGGGCAGAGCGAAAGAAGGTGCGAGTGGAAGAGGGAGAGAAGGTTCAAGGTGCAGAGGGAGAGATGGTGCAAGGGTTAGAGGGAGATAAGATGTGAGGGGCAGAGGGAGAGAAGGTGCTTGGGGCAGTGTGTGAAAAGGTGCAAGGGAAGAGAGAGAATGTGTGAGGGGAAGAGGGAGAGAAGGTGTGAGGGGAAGAGGGAGAGTAGGTGCAAGGGACAGATGGAGAGAAGGTGCGAGTGAAAGAGGGAGCGAAGGTGCAAGGTGCAGGGGGAGAGAAGGTGCGAGGGGTAGATGCAGAGATGGTGCGACGGGAAGAGGGAGAGAAGGTGCAAGGGGAAGAGGGAGAGAAGGTGTGTGGGGCAGTGGGAGATAAGGTGCGAGGAGAAGAGTGAGAGAATGTACGATGGGCAGAGGGAGAGAAGGTGCGAGGGACAGAGGGAGAGGTGCAAGGAAAGAGGGAGAGAAGGTGCGAGGGGCAGAGGGAGAGTAGGTGCAAGGGGCAGAGAGAGAGAAGGGGCGAGGGGCAGAGTGAGAGAAGGTGCGAGGGGCAGAGGCAGAGATGGTGCGACGGGAAGAGGGAGAGAAGGTGCAAGGAGGAGATGGAGAGAAGGTGTGTGGGGCAGTGGGAGATCAGGTGCGAGGTGAAGAGTGCGAGAAGGTACGATGGGCAGAGGGAGAGAAGGTGCGAGGGGCAGAGGGAGAAAAGTTGTGAGAGGCAGAGGGAGAGAAGGTGCAAGTGGCAGAGGGAAAGAAGGTATGTCGGGCAGAGGGAGAGAAGGTGCAAGGGGTTGAGGGAGAGAAGGTGCGAGGGAAAGAGGGAGAGAAGGTGCAAGTGGCAGAGGGAGAGAAGGTGTGAGGGTTATAGGGTAAGAAGGTGTGAGGGGCGGATGGAGAGAAGGTGCGAGGGACAGAGAGAGATGTGCAAGGAAAGAGGGAGAGAAGGTGCGAGGGGCAGAGGGAGAGAACGTGCGAGGGGAAGAGGGAGAGAAGGTGCGTGCGGCAGAGGGAGAAAAGGTGTGAGAGACAGAGGGTGAGAAGTACATGGGGAAGAGGGAGAGAAGGTGGAAGGGGAAGAGGGAGAGAAGGTGAGGGGGCAGAGGGAAAGAAGGTGCGAGGGGGGGCAGAGGGAGAGAAGGTGCGAGGGGAAGGGGGAGAGAAGGTGCGAGTGGAAGAGGGAGAGAAGGTGCAAGGGGCAGAGGGAGAGAAGGTGCGAGGGTTAGAGGGAGAGAAGATGTGAGGGGCAGAGGGAGAGAAGGTACGAGGGGTAGAGGGAGAGATGGTGTGACGGGAAGAGGGAGAGAAGGTGCGTGGGGCAGATGGAGAGAAGGTGCAAGGGGAGAGAGAGAATGTGTGAGGGGAAGAGGGAGAGGAGGTGCGCGTAGAAGAGGAAGAGAAGGTGCAAGGGGCAGAGGGAGAGATGGTGCAAGGGTTCGAGGGAGAGAAGATGTGAGGGGCAGAGGGAGAGAAGGTGCGAGGGGAAGAGGGAGAGAAGGTGCAAGGGGCAGATGGAGAGAAGGTGCGAGTGAAAGAGGGAGAGAAGGTGCATTGGGCAGGGGGAGAGAAGGTGCGAGGGGAGAGAGAGAGAATGTGTGAGGGGAAGAGGGAGAGATGGTGCGAGGGGAAGAGGGAGACAAAGTGCGAGGGGCAGATGGAGAGAAGGTGCGAGTGAAAGAGGGAGAGTAGGCGCAAGGGGAAGAGGGAGAGAAGGTGCGAATGGAAGAGGGAGCGAATGTGCAAGGGGCAAGTGGAGAGAAGGTGCGAGGGGAGAGAGAGAATGTGTGAGGGGAAGAGGGAGAGAAGGTGCGAGGGGAAGAGGGAGAGAAGGTGCAAGGGGCAGAGGGAGAGATGGTGCAAGTGTTCGAGGGAGAGAAGATGCGAGGGGAAGAGGGAGAGAAGGTGCAAGTGGCAGAGGGAAAGAAGGTATGTCGGGCAGAGGGAGAGAAGGTGCAAGGGGTTGAGGGAGAGAAGGTGCAAGGGAAAGAGGGAGAGAAGGTGCAAGTAGCAGAGGGAGAGAAGGTGTGATGGTTATTGGGTAACAAGGTGTGAGGGGCGGATGGAGAGAAGGTGCGAGGGACAGAGGGAGATGTGCAAGGAAAGAGGGAGAGAAGATGCGAGGGGCAGAGGGAGAGAAGGTGCGAGGGGAAGAGGGAGAGAAGGTGTGTGCGGCAGAGGGAGAAAAGGTGTGAGAGACAGAGGGTGAGAAGTACATGGGGAAGAGGGAGAGAAGGTGGAAGGTGAAGAGGGAGAGAAGGTGAGGGGGCAGAGGGAAATAAGGTGCGAGGGGGGGCAGAGGGAGAGAAGGTGCGAGGGGAAGGGGGAGAGAAGGTGCGAGTGGAAGAGGGAGAGAAGGTGCAAGGGGCAGAGGGAGAGATGGTGCGAGGGTTAGAGGGAGAGAAGATGTTAGGGGCAGAGGGAGAGAAGGTACGAGGGGTAGAGGGAGAGATGGTGCGACGGGAAGAGGGAGAGAAGGTGCGTGGGGCAGAGGGAGAGAAGGTGCAAGGGGAGAGAGAGAATGTGTGAGGGGAAGAGGGCGAGAAGGTGTGCGTAGAAGAGGGAGAGAAGGTGCAAGGAGCAGAGGGAGAGATGGTGCAAGGGTTCGAGGGAGAGAAGATGTGAGGGGCAGAGGGAGAGAAGATGCGAGGGGAAGAGGGAGAGAAGGTGCAAGGGGCAGATGGAGAGAAGGTGCGAGTGAAAGAGGGAGAGAAGGTGCATTGGGCAGGGGGAGAGAAGGTGCGAGGGGAGAGAGAGAGAATGTGTGAGGGGAAGAGGGAGAGTTGGTGCGAGGGGAAGAGGGAGACAAAGTGCGAGGGGCAGATGGAGAGAAGGTGCGAGTGAAAGAGGGAGTGTAGGTGCGAGGGGAAGAGTGAGAGAAGGTGCATTGGGCAGGGGGAGAGAAGGTGCGAGGGGAGAGAGAGAGAATGTGTGAGGGGAAGAGGGAGAGATGGTGCGAGGGGAAGAGGGAGACAAAGTGCGAGGGGCAGATGGAGAGAAGGTGCGAGTGAAAGAGGGAGAGTAGGCGCAAGGGGAAGAGGGAGAGAAGGTGCGAATGGAAGAGGGAGCGAATGTGCAAGGGGCAAGTGGAGAGAAGGTGCGAGGGGAGAGAGAGAATGTGTGAGGGGAAGAGGGAGAGAAGGTGCGAGGGGAAGACGGAGAGAAGGTGCAAGGGGCAGAGGGAGAGATGGTGCAAGGGTTCGAGGGAGAGAAGATGCGAGGGGAAGAGGGAGAGAAGGTGCAAGTGGCAGAGGGAAAGAAGGTATTTCGGGCAGAGGGAGAGAAGGTGCAAGGGGTTGAGGGAGAGAAGGTGCAAGGGAAAGAGGGAGAGAAGGTGCAAGTGGCAGAGGGAGAGAAGGTGTGATGGTTATAGGGTAACAAGGTGTGAGGGGCGGATGGAGAGAAGGTGCGAGGGACAGAGGGAGATGTGCAAGGAAAGAGGGAGAGAAGATGCGAGGGGCAGAGGGAGAGAAGGTGCGAGGGGAAGAGGGAGAGAAGGTGTGTGCGGCAGAGGGAGAAAAGGTGTGAGAGACAGAGGGTGAGAAGTACATGGGGAAGAGGGAGAGAAGGTGGAAGGTGAAGAGGGAGAGAAGGTGAGGGGGCAGAGGGAAATAAGGTGCGAGGGGGGGCAGAGGGAGAGAAGGTGCGAGGGGAAGGGGGAGAGAAGGTGCGAGTGGAAAAGGGAGAGAAGGTGCAAGGGGCAGAGGGAGAGATGGTGCGAGGGTTAGAGGGAGAGAAGATGTTAGGGGCAGAGGGAGAGAAGGTACGAGGGGTAGAGGGAGAGATGGTGCGACGGGAAGAGGGAGAGAAGGTGCGTGGGGCAGAGGGAGAGAAGGTGCAAGGGGAGAGAGAGAATGTGTGAGGGGAAGAGGGCGAGAAGGTGCGCGTAGAAGAGGGAGAGAAGGTGCAAGGGGCAGAGGGAGAGATGGTGCAAGGGTTCGAGGGAGAGAAGATGTGAGGGGCAGAGGGAGAGAAGATGCGAGGGGAAGAGGGAGAGAAGGTGCAAGGGGCAGATGGAGAGAAGGTGCGAGTGAAAGAGGGAGAGAAGGTGCATTGGGCAGGGGGAGAGAAGGTGCGAGGGGAGAGAGAGAGAATGTGTGAGGGGAAGAGGGAGAGTTGGTGCGAGGGGAAGAGGGAGACAAAGTGCGAGGGGCAGATGGAGAGAAGGTGCGAGTGAAAGAGGGAGTGTAGGTGCAAGGGGAAGAGGGAGAGACGGTGCGAATGGAAGAGGGAGAGAAGGTTCAAGGGGCAAGTGGAGAGAAGGTGCGAGGGGAGAGAGAGAATGTGCGAGGGGAAGAGGGAGAGAAGGTGCGAGGGAAGAGGGAGAGAAGGTGCAAGGGGCAGAGGGAGAGATGGTGCTAGGGTTCGAGGGAGAAAAGATGTGAGGGGAAGAGGGAGAGAAGGTGCGAGGGGCAGAGGGAGAGATGCTGCGATTGGAAGAGGGAGAGAAGGTGTGAGGTCAGAGAGAGCGAAGGTGCGAGGTGAACAGGGAGAGAAGATGTGAGGGGCAGAGGGAGAGACGGTGCGAGGGGCAGAGGGAGAGAAGTTGTGAGAGGCAGAGGGAAAGAAGGTGCAAGTGGCAGAGGGAAAGAAGGTATGTCGGGCAGAGGGAGAGAAGGTGCAAGGGGTTGAGGGAGAGAAGGTGCGCGGGAAAGAGGGAGAGAAGGTGCAAGTGGCAGAGGGAGAGAAGGTGTGATGGTTATAGGGTAAGAAGGTGTGAGGGGCGGATGGAGAGAAGGTGCGAGGGACAGACGGAGATGTGCAAGGAAAGAGGGAGAGAAGATGCGAGGGGCAGAGGGAGAGAAGGTGCGAGGGGAAGAGGGAGAGAAGGTGCGTGCGGCAGAGGGAGAAAAGGTGTGAGAGACAGAGGGTGAGAAGTACATGGGGAAGAGGGTGAGAAGGTGGAATGTGAAGAGGGAGAGAAGGTGAGGGGGCAGAGGGAAATAAGGTGCGAGGGGGGGGCAGAGGGAGAGAAGGTGCGAGGGGAAGGGGGAGAGAAGGTGCGAGTGGAAGAGGGAGAGAAGGTGCAAGGGGCAGAGGGAGAGATGGTGCGAGGGTTAGAGGGAGAGAAGATGTGAGGGGCAGAGGGAGAGAAGGTACGAGGGGTAGAGGGAGAGACGGTGCGGCGAAAAGAGGGAGAGAAGGTGCGTGGTGCAGAGGGAGAGAAGGTGCAAGGGGAGAGAGAGAATGTGTGAGGGGAAGAGGGAGAGAAGGTGCGCGTAGAAGAGGGAGAGAAGGTGCAAGGGGCAGAGGGAGAGATGGTGCAAGGGTTCGAGGGAGAGAAGATGTGTGGGGCAGAGGGAGAGAAGGTGCTAGGGGAAGAAGGAGAGAAGGTGCAAGGGGCAGATGGAGAGAAGGTGCGAGTGAAAGAGGGAGAGAAGGTGCATTGGGCAGGGGGAGAGAAGGTGCGAGGGGAGAGAGAGAGAATGTGTGAGGGGAAGAGGGAGAGATGGTGCGAGGGGAAGAGGGAGACAAAGTGCGAGGGGCAGATGGAGAGAAGGTGCGAGTGAAAGAGGGAGAGTAGGTGCAAGGGGAAGATGGAGAGAAGGTGCGAATGGAAGAGGGAGCGAAGGTGCAAGGGGCACGGGGAGAGAATGTGTGAGGGTTAGAGGGAGAGAAGGTGTGAGGGGCAGAGGGAGAGAAGTACTAGGGGCAGAGGAACAGAACGGTGAGGGGACGAGGGAGAGAAGGTGCAAGTGCCAGAGCGAGAGGTGGTGCGAGCGGAAGAGGGAGAGAAGGTGCGAGTGGAAGAGGGAGAGAAGTTGCAAGGGGCAGAGGGAGAGATGGTGCGAGGGTTAGAGCGAGAGAAGATGTGAGGGGCAGAGGGAGAGAAGTTCCGAGGGGCAGAGGGAGAGAAGGTGCGATAGGAAGAGTGAGAGAAGGTGTGAGGGGAAGAGGGAGAGAAGGTGCGAAGGGTAGAAGGAGAGAATGGGTGAGGGGAAGAGGGAGAGAAGGTGCGAGGGGAAAAGGGAGAGATGGTGCAAGTGCGAGAGTGAGAGAAGGTGTGAGGGGAAGAGGGAGAGAAGGTGCGAGTGGCAGAGCGAGAGATTCTGCGATTGGAAGAGGGAGAGAAGGTGTGAGTTCAGAGGGAGCGAAGGTGCGAGGTGAACAGGGAGAGAAGATGTGAGGGGCAGAGGGAGAGAAGGTACGAGGGGCAGAGGGAGAGAAGTTGTGAGAGGCAGAGGGAGAGAAGGTGCAAGGGGCAGAGGGAAAGAAGGTATGTCGGGCAGAGGGAGAGAAGGTGCAAGGGGTTGAGGGAGAGAAGGTGCGAGGGAAAGAGGGAGAGAAGGTGCAAGTGGCAGAGGGAGAGAAGGTGTGAGGGTTATAGGGTAAGAAGGTGTGAGGGGCGGATGGAGAGAAGGTGCTAGGGGCAGTGGGAGAGATGGTGCGAGGGGAAGAAGGTGCGAGGGGCAAAGAGAGAGAAGGTGCGAGCGGTAGAGGGAGAGAATGTGTGAGGGGCAGAGGGAGAAGGTGCGAGGGGCAGAGGGAGAGAATGTGCGAAGGGAAGAGAGAGAGAAGGTGAGAGGGGCAGAGGGAGAGAAGGTGCAAGGGAAAGAGGGAGAGAAGGTGCGAGGGCAGAGGGTGAGGTGTGAGGTGAACAGGGAGAGTAGGTGTGTGGGACAGAGGGAGAGAAGGTGCGAGGGGAGAGAGAGGGAATGTGTGAGGGGAAGAGGGAGAGAAGGTGCAAGGGGAAGAGGGAGAGAATGTGTGTGGGGAAGAGGGAGAGAAGGTGCGAGGGGAAGAGGGAGTGGTGGACGGGGAGCGGGTAGAAGGGCTTGGGGTCCCATTCGGGATGGAAGAGATAATGGAGGGCTTGAAGGCCATGCAGGCGGGTAAGGCCCCGGGTCCGGACGTGTACACAGTGGGGTTTTATAACAGGTTCTTGGGGGTATTGGGGCCGGTGTTGTTGAGGTTGTCCCGGACAGCACAGTGGCGCAGTGGTCAGCACTGCTACCTACGGCGCTGAGGACCCGGGTTCGATCCTGACCCCGGGTTGCTGTCTGTGCGGAGTTTGCACATTCTCCCAGTGTCTGCGTGGGTTTCACCCCCACAACCCAAAGATGTGCAGGGTAGGTTAATTGGCCACTCTAAATTGCCGTTGGGGAAAAAAAAAAAAAGATTGGGTACAAGTTTTTGGGCAGCACGGTAGCATAGTGGTTAGCACAATTGCTTCACAGCTCCAGGGTCCCAGGTTCGATTCCCGGCTTGGGTCACTGTCTGTGCGGAGTTTGCACGTTCTCCCCGTGTGTGCGTGGGTTTCCTCCGGGTGCTCCGGTTTCCTCCCACAGTCCAAAGATGTGCAGGTTAGGTGGATTGGCCATGATAAATTGCCCTTAGTGTCCAAAATTGCCCTTAGTGTTGGGTGGGGTTATGGGGATAGGGTGGAGGTGTGGGCTCGGGTAGGGTGCTCTTTCAAAGAGCCGGTGCAGACTCGATGGGCCGAATGGCCTCCTTCTGCATTGTAAATTCTATGATTCTATGATGTTCAATGAGGCAAGGGAAAGAGGGATGTTGCCCCCGACGATGTCACAGGCAACGATTTCGCTGATTCTTACGCGGGACAAGAACCCGGAGCTGTGTGGATCCTGCAGGCCGATCTCCCTGTTGAATGTAGATGCCAAGTTGCTGGCCAAAGTCTTGTCCTCCAAGATCGAGGATTGTGTTCTGGACGTTATTGGGGAGGACCAGAGGGGTTTGTTAAGGGCAGGCAGTTGGTGGCCAATGTAAGAAGCCTGTTAAATGTGATCATGATGCCCCCGGAAGGTAGGAAGTTGGAGGTAGTGATCGCAATGGATGCAGAAAAGGCTTTTGATCGGGTGGAATGCAACTATCTGTGGGAGATACTTGGACGGTTCGGATTCTTGACTGGGCCAGGTGACTGTATCAGACTCCTGTGGCAAGTGTATGGACGAATAGGACAACATCAGACTATTTTAGACTGCACCGGGGGACAAGACCACTGTGGTTTGCACTGGCTATCGAGCCATTGGCCATTGCTCTGAGAGCCTCGAGGGGCTGGAGAGGACTGGTCGGGGCGGGGGGGGGGGTTGGAGAAGAGGGTTTCGCTCCATGCGGACCCAATAGAGGGGATGGAAGAAATCACGAGGACTCTAGGAAAATTTGGCTGGTTTTCGGGGTATAAGCTCAATATGGGAAAGACTGAGGTGGTCCAGGCAAGGGGACAGGAGAGGCGACTGGGGGAGCTGCCTATTAGGTGAGTAAAGGGAAGCTTTAGGTAACTAGGTATCCACATGGCGCGGGAATGGGACCGGCTGCATAAAGTAAATCTGGCCCGGCTGGTGGACCAAATGAAGGACGATTTTCGGAGATGGGACGCGCTTCCGTTGTCTCTGGCTGGGAGGATGCAAACGGTGAAGATTACGGTCCACCCAAGATTCCTATTTGTACTTCAGTGTCTCCCAATCTTTATTCCGCGGTCCTTTTTTAAGCGGGTCAACGGAGTGATCACGGGCTCCGTCATTGGAAGAGGGAGAGAAGGTGCAAGGGGAAGAAGGAGAGGTGGTGAAAGGGGCAGAGAGAGAGAAAGTGTGAGGGAAAGAGGGAGCGAAGGTGCAAGGGGCAGAGGGAGAGAAGGTGCGAAGGGCAGAGAGAGAGAACGTGTGGGCGGAAGAGGGAGAGAAGGTGCGAGGGGCAGAGGGAGAGAATGTGTGAGGGGAAGAGGGAGAGAAGGTGCAAGGGGAAGAAGGTGCGAAGGGCAGAGGGAGAGAAGGTGCGAGGGGAAGAGGGGGAGAAGGTGCAAGGGGGAGAGAGAGAAAAGGTGCGAGGGGCAGAGGGAGAGATGGTGCGACGAGAAGAGGGAGAGAAGGTGCAAGGGGAAGAGGGAGAGAAGGTGCAAGGGGAAGATGGAGAGAAGGTGCCAGGGGAAGAGGGAGAGAAGGTGCAAGGGGAAGATGGAGAGAAGGTGCCAGGGGAAGAGGGAGAGAAGGTGTCAGGGAAGAGGGAGAGAAGGTGGAAGGGGAAGAGGGAGAGAAGCTGTGAATGGAAGAGGGAGAGAACGTGCGAGGGGAAGAGGGAGAGAACATGCGAGGGGAAGAGAGAGAGAAGGTGCGAGTGAAGTGAGAGAGAATGTGTGAGGGGAAGAGGTAGAGAAGGCTCGAGGGTTAGAGAGAGAGAATGGTGAGGGGCAGAGGGCGAGTAGGGTGAGGGGCAGAGGGAGAGAAGGTGCGAGGGTTAGAGGGAGAGAAGATGTGAGGGGCAGAGGGAGAGAAGGTACGAGGGGTAGAGGGAGAGATGGTGCGACGGGAAGAGGGAGAGAAGGTGCGTGGGGCAGCGAGAGAGAAGGTGCAAGGGGATAGAGACAATGTGTCAGGGGAAGAGGGAGAGAAGGTGCGCGTAGAAGAGGGAGAGAAGGTGCAAGGGGCAGAGGGAGAGATGGTGCAAGGGTTAGAGGGAGAGAAGATGTGAGGGGCAGAGGGAGAGAAGGTGCGAGGGGAAGAGGGAGAGAAGGTGCAAGGGGCAGATGGAGAGAAGGTGCGAGTGAAAGAGACAGAGTAGGTGCAAGGGGACGAGGGAGAGAAGGTGCGAATGGAAGAGGGAGAGAAGGTACAAGGGGCAAGGGGAGAGAAGGTGCGAGGGTTAGAGGGAGAGAAGATGTGAGGGGCAGAGGGAGAGAAGGTACGAGGGGTAGAGGGAGAGATGGTGCGACGGGAAGAGGGAGAGAAGGTGCGTGGGGCAGAGAGAGAGAATGTGCAAGGGGAGAGAGAGAATGTGTGAGGGGAAGAGGGAGAGAAGGTGCGCGTAGAAGAGGGAGAGAAGGTGCAAGGGGCAGAGGGAGAGATGGTGCAAGGGTTAGAGGGAGAGAAGATGTGAGGGGCAGAGGGAGAGAAGGTGCGAGGGGAAGAGGGAGAGAAGGTGCAAGGGGCAGATGTAGAGAAGGTGCGAGTGAAAGAGGGAGAGTAGGTGCAAGGGGAAGAGGGAGAGAAGGTGCGAATGGAAGAGGGAGAGAAGGTACAAGGGGCAAGGGGAGAGAAGGTACGAGGGGAGAGAGAGAATGTGTGAGGGGAAGAGGGAGAGATGGTGCGAGGGGAAGAGGGAGAGAATGTGTGAGGGTTAGAGGGAGAGAAAGGGTGAGGGGCAGAGGGAGAGAAGTACTAGGGGCAGAGGAACAGAACGGTGAGGGGACGAGGGAGAGAAGGTGCAAGTGCCAGAGCGAGAGGTGGTGCGAGCGGAAGAGGGAGAGAAGGTGCGAGTGGAAGAGGGAGAGAAGTTGCAAGGGGCAGAGGGAGAGATGGTGCGAGGGTTAGAGCGAGAGAAGATGTGAGGGGCAGAGGGAGAGAAGTTCCGAGGGGCAGAGGGAGAGAAGGTGCGATAGGAAGAGTGAGAGAAGGTGTGAGGGGAAGAGGGAGAGAAGGTGCGAGGGGTAGAAGGAGAGAATGGGTGAGGGGAAGAGGGAGAGAAGGTGTGAGGGGAAAAGGGAGAGATGGTGCAAGTGCAAGAGTGAGAGAAGGTGTGAGGGGAAGAGGGAGAGAAGGTCCGAGTGGCAGAGCGAGAGATTCTGCAAAATAAAGAGGGAGAGAAGGTGCAAGTGGCAGAGGGAGAGAAGGTGTGAGGGTTATAGGGTAAGAAGGTGTGAGGGGCGGATGGAGAGAAGGTGCTAGGGGCAGTGGGAGAGATGGTGCGAGGGGAAGAAGGTGCGAGGGGCAAAGAGAGAGAAGGTGCGAGCGGTAGAGGGAGAGAATGTGTGAGGGGCAGAGGGAGAAGGTGCGAGGGGCAGAGGGAGAGAATGTGCGAAGGGAAGAGAGAGAGAAGGTGAGAGGGGCAGAGGGAGAGAAGGTGCAAGGGAAAGAGGGAGAGAAGGTGCGAGGGCAGAGGGTGAGGTGTGAGGTGAACAGGGAGAGTAGGTGTGTGGGACAGAGGGAGAGAAGGTGCGAGGGGAGAGAGAGGGAATGTGTGAGGGGAAGAGGGAGAGAAGGTGCAAGGGGAAGAGGGAGAGAATGTGTGTGGGGAAGAGGGAGAGAAGGTGCGAGGGGAAGAGGGAGTGGTGGACGGGGAGCGGGTAGAAGGGCTTGGGGTCCCATTCGGGATGGAAGAGATAATGGAGGGCTTGAAGGCCATGCAGGCGGGTAAGGCCCCGGGTCCGGACGTGTACACAGTGGGGTTTTATAACAGGTTCTTGGGGGTATTGGGGCCGGTGTTGTTGAGGATGTTCAATGAGGCAAGGGAAAGAGGGATGTTGCCCCCGACGATGTCACAGGCAACGATTTCGCTGATTCTTACGCGGGACAAGAACCCGGAGCTGTGTGGGTCCTACAGGCCGATCTCCCTGTTGAATGTACATGCCAAATTGCTGGCCAAAGTCTTGTCCTCCAAGATCGAGGATTGTGTTCTGGACGTTATTGGGGAGGACCAGAGGGGTTTGTTAAGGGCAGGCAGTTGGTGGCCAATGTAAGAAGCCTGTTAAATGTGATCATGATGCCCCCGGAAGGTAGGAGGTTGGAGGTAGTGATCGCAATGGATGCAGAAAAGGCTTTTGATCGGGTGGAATGCAACTATCTGTGGGAGATACTTGGACGGTTCGGATTCTTGACTGGGTCAGGTGACTGTATCAGACTCCTGTGGCAAGTGTATGGACGAATAGGACAACATCAGACTGTTTTAGACTGCACCGGGGTTCAAGACCACTGTGGTTTGCACTGGCTATTGAGCCATTGGCCATTGCTCTGAGAGCCTCGAGGGGCTGGAGAGGACTGGTCGGGGGGGGGGGGGGGGTTGGAGAAGAGGGTTTCGCTCCATGCGGACCCAATAGAGGGGATGGAAGAAATCACGAGGACTCTAGGAAAATTTGGCTGGTTTTCGGGGTATAAGCTCAATATGGGAAAGACTGAGGTGGTCCAGGCAAGGGGACAGGAGAGGCGACTGGGGGAGCTGCCTATTAGGTGAGTAAAGGGAAGCTTTAGGTAACTAGGCATCCACATGGCGCGGGAAGGGGACCGGCTGCATAAAGTAAATCTGGCCCGGCTGGTGGACCAAATGAAGGATGATTTTCGGAGATGGGACGCGCTTCCGTTGTCTCTGGCTGGGAGGATGCAAACGGTGAAGATTACGGTCCACCCAAGATTCCTATTTGTACTTCAGTGCCTCCCAATCTTTATTCCGCGGTCCTTTTTTAAGTGGGTCAACGGAGTGATCACGGACTTCGTCATTGGAAGAGGGAGAGAAGGTGCAAGGGGAAGAAGGAGAAAAGGTGCGAAGGGAAGAGGGAGAGAAGTTGCGAGGGGAAGAGGGAGAGGTGGTGAAAGGGGCAGAGAGAGAGAAAGTGTGAGGGAAAGAGGGAGCGAAGGTGCAAGGGGCAGAGGGAGAGAAGGTGCGAAGGGCAGAGAGAGAGAACGTGTGGGCGGAAGAGGGAGAGAAGGTGCGAGGGGCAGAGGGAGAGAATGTGTGAGGGGAAGAGGGAGAGAAGGTGCAAGGGGAAGAAGGTGCGAAGGGCAGAGGGAGAGAAGGTGCGAGGGGAAGAGGGGGAGAAGGTGCAAGGGGGAGAGAGAGAAAAGGTGCGAGGGGCAGAGGGAGAGATGGTGCGATGAGAAGAGGGAGAGAAGGTGCAAGGGGAAGAGGGAGAGAAGGTGCAAGGGGAAGATGGAGAGAAGGTGCCAGGGGAAGAGGGAGAGAAGGTGCAAGGGGAAGATGGAGAGAAGGTGCCAGGGGAAGAGGGACAGAAGGTGTCAGGGAAGAGGGAGAGAAGGTGGAAGGGGAAGAGGGAGAGAAGCTGTGAATGGAAGAGGGAGAGAACGTGCGAGGGGAAGAGGGAGAGAACATGCGAGGGGAAGAGAGAGAGATGGTGCGAGGGAAGTGTGAGAGAATGTGTGAGGGGAAGAGGGAGAGAAGGCTCGAGGGTTAGAGAGACAGAATGGTGAGGGGCAGAGGGCGAGTAGGGTGAGGGGCAGAGGGAGAGAAGGTGCGAGGGTTAGAGGGAGAGAAGCTGTGAGGGGCAGAGGGAGAGAAGGTACGAGGGGTAGAGGGAGAGATGGTGCGACGGGAAGAGGGAGAGAAGGTGCGTGGGGCAGAGAGAGAGAAGGTGCAAGGGGAGAGAGAGAATGTGTCAGGGGAAGAGGGAGAGAAGGTGCGCGTAGAAGAGGGAGAGAAGGTGCAAGGGGCAGAGGGAGAGATGGTGCAAGGGTTAGAGGGAGTGAAGATGTGAGGGGCAGAGGGAGAGAAGGTGCGAGGGGAAGAGGGAGAGAAGGTGCAAGGGGCAGATGGAGAGAAGGTGCGAGTGAAAGAGGGAGAGTAGGTGCAAGGGGAAGAGGGAGAGAAGGTGCGAATGGAAGAGGGAGAGAAGGTACAAGGGGCAAGGGGAGAGAAGGTGCGAGGGTTAGAGGGAGAGAAGATGTGAGGGGCAGAGGGAGAGAAGGTACGAGGGGTAGAGGGAGAGATGGTGCGACGGGAAGAGGGAGAGAAGGTGCGCGTAGAAGAGGGAGAGAAGGTGCAAGGGGCAGAGGGAGAAATGGTGCAAGGGTTAGAGGGAGAGAAGATGTGAGGGGCAGAGGGAGAGAAGGTGCGAGGGGAAGAGGGAGAGAAGGTGCAAGGGGCAGATGGAGAGAAGGTGCGAGTGAAAGAGGGAGAGTAGGTGCAAGGGGAAGAGGGCGAGAAGGTGCGAATGGAAGAGGGAGAGAATGTGTGAGGGTTAGAGGGAGAGAAGGTGTGAGGGGCAGAGGGAGAGAAGTACTAGGGGCAGAGGAACAGAACGGTGAGGGGACGAGGGAGAGAAGGTGCAAGTGCCAGAGCGAGAGGTGGTGCGAGAGGAAGAGGGAGAGAAGGCGCGAGTGGAAGAGGGAGAGAAGTTGCAAGGGGCAGAGGGAGAGATGGTGCGAGGATTAGAGCGAGA
Organism: Scyliorhinus torazame; assembly: GCF_047496885.1. Classification (NCBI taxonomy): domain Eukaryota; kingdom Metazoa; phylum Chordata; class Chondrichthyes; order Carcharhiniformes; family Scyliorhinidae; genus Scyliorhinus; species Scyliorhinus torazame. The sequence continues at coordinate 77,090,375 of NC_092710.1, read as the reverse complement.
GAAGATGTGAGGGGCAGAGGGAGAGAAGTTCCTAGGGGCAGAGGGAGAGAAGGTGCGATGGGAAGAGTGAGAGAAGGTGTGAGGGGAAGAGGGAGAGATGGTGCGAGGGGAAGAGGGAGAGAATGTGTGTGGGTTAGAGGGAGAGAAGGTGTGAGGGGCAGAGGGAGAGAAGTACTAGGGGCAGAGGAACAGAACGGTGAGGGGACGAGGGAGAGAAGGTGCAAGTGCCAGAGCGAGAGGTGGTGCGAGCGGAAGAGGGAGAGAAGGCGCGAGTGGAAGAGGGAGAGAAGTTGCAAGGGGCAGAGGGAGAGATGGTGCGAGGATTAGAGCGAGAGAAGATGTGAGGGGCAGAGGGAGAGAAGTTCCGAGGGGCAGAGGGAGAGATGGTGCGACGGGAAGGGGGAGAGAAGGTGCGTGGGGCAGAGGGAGAGAAGGTGCAATGGGAGAGAAAGAATGTGTGAGGGGAAGAGGGAGAGAAGGTGCGACGAGAAGAGGGAGAGAAGGTGCAAGGGGCAGAGGGAGAGATGGTGCAAGGGTTCGAGGGAGAGAAGATGTGAGGGGCAGAGGGAGAGAAGGTGCGAGGGGAAGAGGGAGAGAAGGTGCCAGGGGAAGAGGGAGAGAAGGTGTCAGGGAAGAGGGAGAGAAGGTGGAAGGGGAAGAGGGAGAGAAGCTGTGAATGGAAGAGGGAGAGAACGTGCGAGGGGAAGAGGGAGAGAACATGCAAGGGGAAGAGAGAGAGATGGTGCGAGGGAAGTGAGAGAGAATGTGTGAGGGGAAGAGGGAGAGAAGGCTCGAGGGTTAGAGAGACAGAATGGTGAGGGGCAGAGGGCGAGTAGGGTGAGGGGCAGAGGGAGAGAAGGTGCGAGGGGCGGGGGAGAGAAGGTGCGAGTGGAGGGGGAGAGAAGGTCCGAGGGGAAGAGGGAGAGAAGGTCCGAGGGGAAGAGGGAGTGAAGGTGCGAGTGGCAGAGAGAGAGAAGATGCAAGGGGAAGAGGGAGAGAAGGATCTAGGGGAAGAGGGAGAGAAGGTGCGAGGTGCAGAGGGAGAGATGGTGCGAGGATTAGAGCGAGAGAAGATGTGAGGGGCAGAGGGAGAGAAGTTCCGAGGGGCAGAGGGAGAGAAGGTGCGATGGGAAGAGTGAGAGAAGGTGTGAGGGGAAGAGGGAGAGAAGGTGCGAGGGGTAGAAGGAGAGAATGGGTGAGGGGAAGAGGGAGAGAAGGTGCGAGGGGAAATGGGAGAGAAGGTGCAAGTGCAAGAGTGAGAGAAGGTGCGAGGGGAAGAGGGAGAGAAGGTGCGAGTGGCAGAGCGACCGATGCTGCGATTGGAAGAGGGAGAGAAGGTGCGAGGGGCAGAGGGAGAGAAGTTGTGAGAGGCAGAGGGAGAGAAGGTGCAAGTGGCAGAGGGAAAGAAGGTATGTCGGGCAGAGGGAGAGAAGGTGCAAGGGGTTGAGGGAGAGAAGGTGCGAGGGAAAGAGGGAGAGAAGGTGCAAGTGGCAGAGGGAGAGAAGCTGTGAGGGTTATAGGGTAAGAAGGTGTGAGGGGCGGATGGAGAGAAGGTGCGAGGGACAGAGGGAGAGGTGCAAGGAAAGAGGGAGAGAAGGTGCGAGGGGAAGAGGGAGAGAAGGTGCGTGCGGCAGAGGGAGAAAAGGTGTGAGAGACAGAGGGTGAGAAGTACATGGGGAAGAGGGAGAGAAGGTGGAAGGGGAAGAGTGAGAGAAGGTGAGGGGGCAGAGGGAAAGAAGGTGCGAGGGGGGGGCAGAGGGAGAGAAGGTGCGAGGGGAAGGGGGAGAGAAGGTGCGAGTGGAAGAGGGAGAGAAGGTGCAAGGGGCAGAGGGAGAGATGGTGCGAGGCTTAGAGGGAGAGAAGATGTGAGGGGCAGAGGGAGAGGAGGTATGAGGGGTAGAGGGAGAGATGGTGCGACGGGAAGAGGGAGAGAAGGTGCGTGGGGCAGAGGGAGAGAAGGTGCAATGGGAGAGAGAGAATGTGTGAGGGGAAGAGGGAGAGAAGGAGCGACGAGAAGAGGGAGAGAAGGTGCAAGGGGCAGAGGGAGAGATGGTGCAAGGGTTCGAGGGAGAGAAGATATGAGGGGCAGAGGGAGAGAAGGTGCGAGGGGAAGAGGGAGAGAAGGTGCCAGGGGAAGAGGGAGAGAAGGTGTCAGGGAAGAGGGAGAGAAGGTGGAAGGGGAAGAGGGAGAGAAGCTGTGAATGGAAGAGGGAGAGAACGTGCGAGGGGAAGAGGGAGAGAACATGCAAGGGGAAGAGAGAGAGATGGTGCGAGGGAAGTGAGAGAGAATGTGCAAGGGGAAGAGGGAGAGAAGGTGCGAATGGAAGAGGGAGAGAAGGTACAAGGGGCAAGGGGAGAGAAGGTGCGAGGGTTAGAGGGAGAGAAGATGTGTGGGGCAGAGGGAGAGAAGGTACGAGGGGTAGAGGGAGAGATGGTGCGACGGGAAGAGGGAGAGAAGGTGCGCGTAGAAGAGGGAGAGAAGGTGCAAGGGGCAGAGGGAGAAATGGTGCAAGGGTTAGAGGGAGAGAAGATGTGAGGGGCAGAGGGAGAGAAGGTGCGAGGGGAAGAGGGAGAGAAGGTGCAAGGGGCAGATGGAGAGAAGGTGCGAGTGAAAGAGGGAGAGTAGGTGCAAGGGGAAGAGGGCGAGAAGGTGCGAATGGAAGAGGGAGAGAATGTGTGAGGGTTAGAGGGAGAGAAGGTGTGAGGGGCAGAGGGAGAGAAGTACTAGGGGCAGAGGAACAGAACGGTGAGGGGACGAGGGAGAGAAGGTGCAAGTGCCAGAGCGAGAGGTGGTGCGAGAGGAAGAGGGAGAGAAGGCGCGAGTGGAAGAGGGAGAGAAGTTGCAAGGGGCAGAGGGAGAGATGGTGCGAGGATTAGAGCGAGAGAAGATGTGAGGGGCAGAGGGAGAGAAGTTCCTAGGGGCAGAGGGAGAGAAGGTGCGATGGGAAGAGTGAGAGAAGGTGTGAGGGGAAGAGGGAGAGATGGTGCGAGGGGAAGAGGGAGAGAATGTGTGAGGGTTAGAGGGAGAGAAGGTGTGAGGGGCAGAGGGAGAGAAGTACTAGGGGCAGAGGAACAGAACGGTGAGGGGACGAGGGAGAGAAGGTGCAAGTGCCAGAGCGAGAGGTGGTGCGAGCGGAAGAGGGAGAGAAGGCGCGAGTGGAAGAGGGAGAGAAGTTGCAAGGGGCAGAGGGAGAGATGGTGCGAGGATTAGAGCGAGAGAAGATGTGAGGGGCAGAGGGAGAGAAGTTCCGAGGGGCAGAGGGAGAGATGGTGCGACGGGAAGGGGGAGAGAAGGTGCGTGGGGCAGAGGGAGAGAAGGTGCAATGGGAGAGAGAGAATGTGTGAGGGGAAGAGGGAGAGAAGGTGCGACGAGAAGAGGGAGAGAAGGTGCAAGGGGCAGAGGGAGAGATGGTGCAAGGGTTCGAGGGAGAGAAGATGTGAGGGGCAGAGGGAGAGAAGGTGCGAGGGGAAGAGGGAGAGAAGGTGCCAGGGGAAGAGGGAGAGAAGGTGTCAGGGAAGAGGGAGAGAAGGTGGAAGGGGAAGAGGGAGAGAAGCTGTGAATGGAAGAGGGAGAGAACGTGCGAGGGGAAGAGGGAGAGAACATGCAAGGGGAAGAGAGAGAGATGGTGCGAGGGAAGTGAGAGAGAATGTGTGAGGGGAAGAGGGAGAGAAGGCTCGAGGGTTAGAGAGACAGAATGGTGAGGGGCAGAGGGCGAGTAGGGTGAGGGGCAGAGGGAGAGAAGGTGCGAGGGGCGGGGGAGAGAAGGTGCGAGTGGAGGGGGAGAGAAGGTCCGAGGGGAAGAGGGAGAGAAGGTCCGAGGGGAAGAGGGAGTGAAGGTGCGAGTGGCAGAGAGAGAGAAGATGCAAGGGGAAGAGGGAGAGAAGGATCTAGGGGAAGAGGGAGAGAAGGTGCGAGGGGCAGAGGGAGAGATGGTGCGAGGATTAGAGCGAGAGAAGATGTGAGGGGCAGAGGGAGAGAAGTTCCGAGGGGCAGAGGGAGAGAAGGTGCGATGGGAAGAGTGAGAGAAGGTGTGAGGGGAAGAGGGAGAGAAGGTGCGAGGGGTAGAAGGAGAGAATGGGTGAGGGGAAGAGGGAGAGAAGGTGCGAGGGGAAATGGGAGAGAAGGTGCAAGTGCAAGAGTGAGAGAAGGTGCGAGGGGAAGAGGGAGAGAAGGTGCGAGTGGCAGAGCGACCGATGCTGCGATTGGAAGAGGGAGAGAAGGTGCGAGGGGCAGAGGGAGAGAAGTTGTGAGAGGCAGAGGGAGAGAAGGTGCAAGTAGCAGAGGGAAAGAAGGTATGTCGGGCAGAGGGAGAGAAGGTGCAAGGGGTTGAGGGAGAGAAGGTGCGAGGGAAAGAGGGAGAGAAGGTGCAAGTGGCAGAGGGAGAGAAGCTGTGAGGGTTATAGGGTAAGAAGGTGTGAGGGGCGGATGGAGAGAAGGTGCGAGGGACAGAGGGAGAGGTGCAAGGAAAGAGGGAGAGAAGGTGCGAGGGGAAGAGGGAGAGAAGGTGCGTGCGGCAGAGGGAGAAAAGGTGTGAGAGACAGAGGGTGAGAAGTACATGGGGAAGAGGGAGAGAAGGTGGAAGGGGAAGAGGGAGAGAAGGTGAGGGGGCAGAGGGAAAGAAGGTGCGAGGGGGGGGCAGAGGGAGAGAAGGTGCGAGGGGAAGGGGGAGAGAAGGTGCGAGTGGAAGAGGGAGAGAAGGTGCAAGGGGCAGAGGGAGAGATGGTGCGAGGCGTAGAGGGAGAGAAGATGTGAGGGGCAGAGGGAGAGGAGGTATGAGGGGTAGAGGGAGAGATGGTGCGACGGGAAGAGGGAGAGAAGGTGCGTGGGGCAGAGGGAGAGAAGGTGCAATGGGAGAGAGAGAATGTGTGAGGGGAAGAGGGAGAGAAGGTGCGACGAGAAGAGGGAGAGAAGGTGCAAGGGTTCGAGGGAGAGAAGATATGAGGGGCAGAGGGAGAGAAGGTGCGAGGGGAAGAGGGAGAGAAGGTGCCAGGGGAAGAGGGAGAGAAGGTGTCAGGGAAGAGGGAGAGAAGGTGGAAGGGGAAGAGGGAGAGAAGCTGTGAATGGAAGAGGGAGAGAACGTGCGAGGGGAAGAGGGAGAGAACATGCAAGGGGAAGAGAGAGAGATGGTGCGAGGGAAGTGAGAGAGAATGTGTGAGGGGAAGAGGGAGAGAAGGCTCGAGGGTTAGAGAGACAGAATGGTGAGGGGCAGAGGGCGAGTAGGGTGAGGGGCAGAGGGAGAGAAGGTGCGAGGGGCGGGGGAGAGAAGGTGCGAGTGGAGGGGGAGAGAAGGTCCGAGGGGAAGAGGGAGAGAAGGTCCGAGGGGAAGAGGGAGTGAAGGTGCGAGTGGCAGAGAGAGAGAAGATGCGAGGGGAAGAGGGAGAGAAGGATCTAGGGGAAGAGGGAGAGAAGGTGCGAGGGGCAGAGGGAGAGAAGGTGTGGGCGGAAGAGGGAGAGAAGGTGCGAGGGGCAGAGGGAGAGAACGGTGAGGGGCAGAGGGAGAGAAGGGTGAGGGTCAGAGGGAGAGAAAGGTGAGGGGCAGAGGGAGAGAAGGTGTGAGGGGCAGAGGGAGAGAAGGGTGAGGGGCAGAGGGAGAGAAGGGTGAGGGGCAGAGGGAGAGAAGGGTGAGGGGCAGAGGGAGAGAGAAGGGTGAGGGGCAAAGGGAGAGAAGGGTGAGGGGCAGAGGGAGAGTATGGTGAGGGGCAGAGGGGGAGAAGGGTGAGGGGCAGAGGGAGAGAAGGTGTGAGGGCAGAGGGAGAGAAGGGTGAGGGGCAGAGGGAGAGAAGGGTGAGGGGCAGAGGGAAAGAAGGTATGTCGGGCAGAGGGAGAGAAGGTGCAAGGGGTTGAGGGAGAGAAGGTGCGAGGGAAAGAGGGAGAGAAGGTGCAAGTGGCAGAGGGAGAGAAGCTGTGAGGGTTATAGGGTAAGAAGGTGTGAGGGGCGGATGGAGAGAAGGTGCGAGGGACAGAGGGAGAGGTGCAAGGAAAGAGGGAGAGAAGGTGCGAGGGGAAGAGGGAGAGAAGGTGCGTGCGGCAGAGGGAGAAAAGGTGTGAGAGACAGAGGGTGAGAAGTACATGGGGAAGAGGGAGAGAAGGTGGAAGGGGAAGAGGGAGAGAAGGTGAGGGGGCAGAGGGAAAGAAGGTGCGAGGGGGGGCAGAGGGAGAGAAGGTGCGAGGGGAAGGGGGAGAGAAGGTGCGAGTGGAAGAGGGAGAGAAGGTGCAAGGGGCAGAGGGAGAGATGGTGCGAGGCTTAGAGGGAGAGAAGATGTGAGGGGCAGAGGGAGAGGAGGTATGAGGGGTAGAGGGAGAGATGGTGCGACGGGAAGAGGGAGAGAAGGTGCGTGGGGCAGAGGGAGAGAAGGTGCAATGGGAGAGAGAGAATGTGTGAGGGGAAGAGGGAGAGAAGGTGCGACGAGAAGAGGGAGAGAAGGTGCAAGGGTTCGAGGGAGAGAAGATATGAGGGGCAGAGGGAGAGAAGGTGCGAGGGGAAGAGGGAGAGAAGGTGCCAGGGGAAGAGGGAGAGAAGGTGTCAGGGAAGAGGGAGAGAAGGTGGAAGGGGAAGAGGGAGAGAAGCTGTGAATGGAAGAGGGAGAGAACGTGCGAGGGGAAGAGGGAGAGAACATGCAAGGGGAAGAGAGAGAGATGGTGCGAGGGAAGTGAGAGAGAATGTGTGAGGGGAAGAGGGAGAGAAGACTCGAGGGTTAGAGAGACAGAATGGTGAGGGGCAGAGGGCGAGTAGGGTGAGGGGCAGAGGGAGAGAAGGTGCGAGGGGCGGGGGAGAGAAGGTGCGAGTGGAGGGGGAGAGAAGGTCCGAGGGGAAGAGGGAGAGAAGGTCCGAGGGGAAGAGGGAGTGAAGGTGCGAGTGGCAGAGAGAGAGAAGATGCGAGGGGAAGAGGGAGAGAAGGATCTAGGGGAAGAGGGAGAGAAGGTGCGAGGGGCAGAGGGAGAGAAGGTGTGGGCGGAAGAGGGAGAGAAGGTGCGAGGGGCAGAGGGAGAGAACGGTGAGGGGCAGAGGGAGAGAAGGGTGAGGGTCAGAGGGAGAGAAAGGTGAGGGGCAGAGGGAGAGAAGGTGTGAGGGGCAGAGGGAGAGAAGGGTGAGGGGCAGAGGGAGAGAAGGGTGAGGGGCAGAGGGAGAGAAGGGTGAGGGGCAGAGGGAGAGAGAAGGGTGAGGGGCAAAGGGAGAGAAGGGTGAGGGGCAGAGGGAGAGTATGGTGAGGGGCAGAGGGGGAGAAGGGTGAGGGGCAGAGGGAGAGAAGGTGTGAGGGCAGAGGGAGAGAAGGGTGAGGGGCAGAGGGAGAGAAGGGTGAGGGGCAGAGGGAGAGAAGGGTGAGGGGCAGAGGGAGAGAAGGGTGCGGGGTAGAGGGAGAGAAGGGTGAGGGGCAGAGGGAGAGAAGGGTGAGGGGCAGAGGGAGAGAAGGGTGAGGGGCAGAGGGAGAGAAGGGTGAGGGGCAGAGGGAGAGAAGGGTGAGGGGTAGAGGGAGAGAAGGGTGAGGGGCAGAGGGAGAGAAGGGTGAGGGGCAGAGGGAGAGAAGGGTCGGGGCAGAGGGACGGAAGGGTCGGGGCAGAGGGAGAGAAGGGTGAGGGGCAGAGGGAGAGAAGGGTGAGGGGCAGAGGGAGAGAAGGGTGAGGGGCAGAGGGAGAGAAGGGTTCAGGGGCAGAGGGAATGAAGGGTGAGGGGCAGAGGGAGAGACGGGTGAGGGGCAGAGGGAGAGAAGGGTCGGGGCAGAGGGAGAGAAGGGTGTGATGGGTGAGGGGCAAAGGGAGAGATGGGTGAGGGGCAGAGGGAGAGATGGGTGAGGGGCAAAGGGAGAGAAGGGTTCAGGGGCAGAAGGAGAGAAGGGCGAGGGGCAGAGGGAGAGAAGGGTGAGGGGCAGAGGGAGAGAAGGGTGAGGGGCAGAGGGAGAGAAGGTGTGAGGGGCAGAGGGAGAGATGGGCGAGGGGCAGAGGGAGAGAAGGGTGAGGGGCAGAGGGAGAGAAGGGTGAGGGGCAGAGGGAGAGAAGGGTGAGGGGCAGAGGGAGAGAAGGTGTGAGGGGCAGAGGGAGAGATGGGCGAGGGGCAGAGGGAGAGAAGGGTGAGGGGCAGAGGGAGAGAAGGGTGAGGGGCAGAGGGAGAGAAGGTGTGAGGGGCAGAGGGAGAGAAGGGTCGGGGCATAGGGAGAGAAGGTGTGAGGGGCAGAGGGAGAGATGGGTGAGGGGCAGAGGGAGAGAAGGGTGAGGGGCAGAGGGAGAGAAGGGTGAGGGGCAGAGGGAGAGAAGGTGTGAGGGGCAGAGGGAGAGATGGGCGAGGGGCAGAGGGAGAGAAGGGTGAGGGGCAGAGGGAGAGAAGGGTGAGGGCAGAGGGAGAGAAGGGTGAGGGGCAGAGGGAGAGAAGGGCGAGGGGCAGAGGGAGTGAAGGGTGAGGGGCAGAGGGAGAGAAGGGCGAGGAGCAGAGTGAGAGAAGGGTGAGGGGCAGAGGGAGAGAAGGGTGAGGGGCAGAGGGAGAGATGGGTGAGGGGCAGAGGGAGTGAAGGGTGAGGAGCAGAGGGAGTGAAGGGTGAGGGGCAGAGGGAGTGAAGGGTGAGGAGCAGAGGGAGTGAAGGGTGAGGGGCAGAGGGAGAGAAGGGTGAGGGGCAGAGGGAGAGGAGGGTGAGGGGCAGAGGGAGTGAAGGGTGAGGGGCAGAGGGGGAGAAGGGTGAGGGGCAGAGGGAGAGAAGGGTGAGGGGCAGAGGGAGAGAAGGGTGAGGGGCAGAGGGAGTGAAGGGTGAGGGGCAGAGGGAGAGAAGGGTGAGGGGCAGAGGGAGAGAAGGGTGAGGGGCAGAGGGAGAGAAGGGTGAGGGGCAGAGGGAGTGAAGGGTGAGGGGCAGAGGGAGTGAAGGGTGAGGGGCAGAGGGAGAGATGGGTGAGGGGCAGAGGGAGAGATGGGTGAGGGGCAGAGGGAGAGAAGGGTGAACGGCAGAGGGAGTGAAGGGTGAGGGGCAGAGGGAGTGAAGGGTGAGGGGCAGAGGGAGAAAAGGGTGAGGGGCAGAGGGAGAGATGGGTGAGGGGCAGAGGGAGTGAAGGGTGAGGAGCAGAGGGAGAGAAGGGTGAGGAGCAGAGGGAGAGAAGGGTGAGGGGCAGAAGGAGAGAAGGTGTGAGGGGCAGAGGGAGAGAAGGGTGAGGAGCAGAGGGAGAGAAGGGTGAGGGGCAGAGGGAGTGAAGGGTGAGGAGCAGAGGGAGAGAAGGGTGAGGAGCAGAGGGAGAGAAGGTCGAAGGGCAGAGGGAGTGAAGGGTGAGGGGCAGAGGGAGAGAAGGGTGAGGAGCAGAGGGAGTGAAGGGTGAGGGGCAGAGGGAGAGAAGGGTGAGGAGCAGAGGGAGAGAAGGGTGAGGAGCAGAGGGAGAGAAGGGTGAGGGGCAGAGGGAGTGAAGGGTGAGGAGCAGAGGGAGAGAAGGGTGAGGGGCAGAGGGAGAGAAGGGCGAGGGGCAGAGGGAGAGAAGGGTGAAGGGCAGAGGGAGAGAGGGTGAGGGGCAGAGGGAGTGAAGGGCGAGGGGCAGAGGGAGAGAAGGGTGAGGAGCAGAGGGAGAGAAGGGTGAGGAGCAGAGGGAGTGAAGGGTGAGGGGCAGAGGGAGAGAAGGGTGAGGGGCAGAGGGAGAGAAGGGTGAGGGGCAGAGGGAGAGAAGGGCGAGGGGCAGAGGGAGAGAAGGGTGAGGGGCAGAGGGAGAGAAGGGTGAGGAGCAGAGGGAGTGAAGGGTGAGGGGCAGAGGGAGAGAAGGGTGAGGGGCAGAGGGAGAGAAGGGTGAGGGGCAGAGGGAGAGAAGGGCGAGGGGCAGAGGGAGAGAAGGGTCGGGGCAGAGGGAGAGAAGGGTGAGATGGGTGAGGGGCAGAGGGAGAGAAGGGTGAGGAGCAGAGGGAGAGAAGGGTAAGGGGCAGAGGGAGAGAAGGGTGAGGGGCAGAGGGAGAGAAGGGTGAGGGGCAGAGGGAGAGAAGCGTTCAGGGGCAGAGGGAGAGAAGGGTGAGGAGCAGAGTGAGAGAAGGGTGAGGGGCAGAGGGAGAGAAGGGTGAGGAGCAGAGGGAGAGAAGGGTGAGGGGCAGAGGGAGAGAAGCGTTCAGGGGCAGAGGGAGAGAAGGGTGAGGAGCAGAGTGAGAGAAGGGTGAGGGGCAGAGGGAGAGAAGGGCGAGGGGCAGAGGGAGAGAAGGGTCGGGGCAGCACGGTGGTGCAGTGGTTATCCCTGCAGCCTCACGGCGCCGAGGTCCCAGGTTCGATCCCGGCTCTGGGTCACTGTCCGTGTGGAGGTTGCTGATTCTCCCCGTGTTTGCGAGGGTTTCGCCCCTGTGGTGATGGACATCACTGTAAAATAAAGCTTCTACTTACCATCGCGGCCCCAGAAGCAGCTGAAATCTTCCAGACCTTCAAATACTCAAAGGGGCAAAACAAGAGCGATTTCCAGGCAGTCCTGGACAAATTCCAAGAATTCTGCGAGGAACATACAAGAAGAAAAGGTAAAAGAGGCGCCAAAACTCACCGCGAGGGCGGCTGGCAGCAACGAACGGCAGTTTTGAATTGCAGCCATCTTGGGAAAGGTGCTGCACATGCGCAGTTGCGCGAAGAGCGCACAGAACGGGAAGGTCCGTTGGCGCATGCGCAATCTGTAAATGAAGGCCCCAAGTAAAGGAACAGCGATATGCGCATGCGCAGTCTTTTCCTACGTTTGCCATCACGACTTGTGACGTCAGACGCAGCGGACCACGCCCACTTAAAGGGGAAATGTCCCAAAACACGAAAAGAATTTAAAGCCTCAAAATCAGATTCTTTCACCTGGAACGACAGCACGATGCCTGACATTCGACCAGTCGCTGAAAGTAACCTCCGCAGAACCCTGCAACAAGCAGTTAGCATCGCCCAAAGAGATGATACAGTCCTTGAAGACTGTGACTCAGACCTTGAATTCTTCTTTGGACATCGCGGGCCCAATGCCAGCTCCGACACAAAACATGATGATATTGTCTTGGAAGACAACAACACAGACGAAGCTTTCACCTTGGGAGGCTACCCCAGTCCCAAATCCGAACCACAGCTAGACGTGTTGCACATTGACAACCCCGACGACGAGTTCTTCGGATTTGAGGATCTTCAGTCCAGCAGATATGACATCCCGACTCGTGAGTGCAGGATTGTGCTGCGGCCTGGCACCAAGAGACGGAGAGCGGTGCAAGCCCACAGAGAGCGGCCTGCTGCCACATAGAGAGTGGTCCACGCACCGCCAAGGGTCCCCGACTCCTCACAGAGAGTGGTCCACGCACCGCCAAGGGTCCCCGACTCCACACAGAGAGTGGTCCATGCACCGCCAAGGGTCCCCGACTCCACACAGAGAGTGGTCCACACACCGCCAAGGGTCCCCGACTCCACACAGAGAGTGGTCCACGCACCGCCAAGGGTCCCCGACTCCACACAGAGAGTGGTCCATGCACCGCCAAGGGTCCCCGACTCCACACAGAGAGTGGTCCACGCACCGCCAAGCGTCCCCGACTCCACACAGAGAGTGGTCCACGCACCGCAAAGGGTCCCCGACTCCACACAGAGAGTGGTCCACGCACCGCCAAGGGTCCCCGACTCCACACAGAGAGTGGTCCACGCACCGCCAAGGGTCCCCGACTCCACACAGAGAGTGGTCCACGCACCGCAAAGGGTCCCCGACTCCACACAGAGAGTGGTCCACACACCACGAAGGGTCCCCGACTCCACATAGAGAGTGGTCCACGCACCGCGAAGCGTCCCCGACTCCACACAGAGAGTGGTCCATGCACCGCCAAGGGTCCCCGACTCCACACAGAGAGTGGTCCACGCACCGCCAAGGGTCCCCGACTCCACACAGAGAGTGGTCCACGCACCGCAAAGGGTCCCCGACTCCACACAGAGAGTGGTCCACACACCACGAAGGGTCCCCGACTCCACATAGAGAGTGGTCCATGCACCGCCAAGGGTCCCCGACTCCACACAGAGAGTGGTCCACGCACCGCCAAGGGTCCCAGCCTCCATACAGAACGCGATGAAAGACTCCACAGAGAGCTCATGGACAGACTCCATGATAGAAGCAACGCAAGACTCCAGAGCGCAGTCCTTGCATCAACAAGAAGTGATGACAGTTTCCACAGAGAGCCCAATGCACGATTCCACACAAGGAACGCTGCAAGACTCCACAGAGGGAGTGACACAAGCCTCCTCAGCGAGCTCATGGACAGCCTCCACGATGGAAGGAACGCAAGACTCCAGAGCGCAGTCCTTGCATGAACAAGACCATGAGGGTCTAGCAATCTCCTCTGAGCAACCAGCAGCAGACAATGCAAGTCTGCCACGCTCAAGTGAACAACAGAAAGACTCTGACAGTCTACCACGCTCAAATGTACAGCAAGAAGACTATTGCAGTCTACCACGCTCAAATGTACAGCAAGCAGACTATGACAGTCTACCACGCTCAAGTGTACAGCAAGCAGACGATGACAGTCTGCCACGCTCAAGTGTACAGCAAGCAGACTGTGACAGTCTACCCAGATTATTGGAGCCACCAGAAGAAGACTCTGACGGTCTACCCAGCTCAGGTGAACGACAAGAAGACACTGAGGCTCCACCCACTGTATGTGAGACAAGTGATGACGACATCCCACTTCCCATACCAGCTGTGCAACGTGACAGACCTCAGCTAGAATGGACAGAGGCACTCGACAATCACAGTGAGACTACTGGTGACTCCGGTGACACCACGTTACTTCAAACCTCATCCGCTCGAGCCTCTCCACAAGCAAATGCATTCCTGAATGTTTTGACTCCGGATGGGGAGCATCAAGAAACCTCAGCTGACTCAAGTGAACCTGCAGTGACTCCGGACGGGGAGCGGCAAGAAACCAAAACTGACTCAGGTGAAACAGACCAGACTCCAGACGGGGAGCATCGACAAACCAAAACTGACTCAGGTGAACCAGACCAGACTCCAGACGGGGAGCATCGACAAACCAAAACTGACTCAGGTGAAACAGACCAGACTCCGGACGGGGAGCATCGACAAACCAAAACTGACTCAGGTGAAACAGACCAGACTCCAGACGGGGAGCATCGACAAACCAAAACTGACTCAGGTGAAACAGACCAGACTCCGGGCGGGGAGCATCGACAAACCAAAACTGACTCAGGTGAAACAGACCAGACTCCAGACGGGGAGCATCGACAAACCAAAACTGACTCAGGTGAAACAGACCAGACTCCGGGCGGGGAGCATCGACAAACCAAAACTGACTCAGGTGAAACAGACCAGACTCCGGGCGGGGAGCATCGACAAACCAAAACTGACTCAGGTGAAACAGACCAGACTCCAGACGGGGAGCATCGACAAACCAAAACTGACTCAGGTGAAACAGACCAGACTCCGGGCGGGGAGCATCGACAAACCAAAACTGACTCAGGTGAAACAGACCAGACTCCGGGCGGGGAGCATCGACAAACCAAAACTGACTCAGGTGAAACAGACCAGACTCCGGGCGGGGAGCATCGACAAACCAAAACTGACTCAGGTGAAACAGACCAGAATCCGGGCGGGGAGCATCGACAAACCAAAACTGACTCAGGTGAAACAGACCAGACTCCGGGCGGGGAGCATCGACAAACCAAAACTGACTCAGGTGAAACAGACCAGACTCCGGGCGGGGAGCATCGACAAGCCAAAACTGACTCAGGTGAAACAGACCAGACTCCGGGCGGGGAGCATCGACAAACCAAAACTGACTCAGGTGAAACAGACCAGACTCCGGGCGGGGAGCATCGACAAACCAAAACTGACTCAGGTGAAACAGACCAGACTCCAGACGGGGAGCATCGACAAACCAAAACTGACTCAGGTGAAACAGACCAGACTCCGGGCGGGGAGCATCGACAAACCAAAACTGACTCAGGTGAAACAGACCAGACTCCGGGCGGGGAGCATCGACAAACCAAAACTGACTCAGGTGAAACAGACCAGACTCCGGGCGGGGAGCATCGACAAACCAAAACTGACTCAGGTGAAACAGACCAGACTCCGGGCGGGGAGCATCGACAAACCAAAACTGACTCAGGTGAAACAGACCAGACTCCGGGCGGGGAGCATCGACAAACCAAAACTGACTCAGGTGAAACAGACCAGACTCCGGGCGGGGAGCATCGACAAACCAAAACTGACTCAGGTGAAACAGACCAGACTCCGGGCGGGGAGCATCGACAAACCAAAACTGACTCAGGTGAAACAGACCAGACTCCGGGCGGGGAGCATCGACAAACCAAAACTGACTCAGGTGAAACAGACCAGACTCCGGGCGGGGAGCATCGACAAACCAAAGCTGATTCAAGTAAAGCGGGCGTGACTCCAGACGGGGAGCGCCGCAAACTCAGTGGCGGCACCATCAAGAAAACAGCAGATGTCACAAAGCACGCTGACACGAGTAACTGTGTGAAGGACTCGTATTATCCACAGAGTGTGGTCCTTGAGCGCAGCAAACACAACAACATCAAAGACAATAGCAAGAAGTGTACCAGAGGCAACAGCGTCGACAACAAACACAACAACAACAACACCAATGGAACTACGACTGGTCCGACATGGTACAACTCTGCCCATGAGGGACACTGTTACTGCTCAGCTCGAGACTTCCGGTTGCGGCGATGCCTTGCTAGCCGCACGTTTCGGCGGCTCCAGCTCCGACGGACCTTCGGGCTCTTTTAAGAGCCCCAACGGGGAATTTTTTGACGACGCAACCCGGTGTGGGGTGTGTGAGAAGGGAGTCCCCCCCCAACGAAGGAGGAAAAAACCGGCGGCGGCGGCTGCAGCGCGAGGAATCGTCGACCAAAGGGTCAGAAAGAGAGAAGCACAAGATGGCGGCGGAGAAAGCGCAGGCGACATGGGGGCCTGAGCAGGATGAAAATTTGAGACGGTGCGTGGAGCTGCTGAAGAGGGAGGTGCTGACCCCGATGCTACAGGCAATTGAGGGGCTCAAGGAGACACTAAAGACCTAGGAGACAGAGCTCCGCGTGGTGGAGCAGAAGGTGACAGATATTGAGGACGAGATCCTGGGCCTGGCGGTTAAGACACAGACGCACGAGGCGCTCCATAAAAAGTGTATTGAAAGGATCGAGGCCCTAGAAAACGGAGCGCGAAGGAAGAACCTTCGGATACTGGGTCTCCCTGAGGGTGTGGAAGGAGTGGACTGTGGAGCTTATGCAAGTACGATGATGAGCTCACTGATGGGTGCTGAGGCCCCTACGGGCCCCTTGGTGGTGGAGTGGGCACATTGGAGCCGGCGAGAAGACCAAAAGCGGGAGAACCACCCAGGGCGATAATCGTGCGATTTTACCGCCTTAAGGATAGAGAAGAGGTCCTGAGATGGGCTAAAAAGGTGCGGAGTAGCAGATGGGAGAATGCAGTGGTACGGGTGTACCAGGATTGGAGTGCGGAGGTGGCGAGAAGGAGGGCGAGTTTTAACCGAGCCAAGGAGGTGTTACACAAAAAGAAGGTGAAGTTCGGGATGCTGCAGCCGGCAAGACTATGGGTCACGTATCAGGAGAGACACCATTATTTCGAGACGGCGGAGGAAGCATGGACCTTTATCAAAGAGGAGAAATTGGATCGGAACTGAGGGACTGATGCTGCAGGGAACTTTTATTGTTGTTATTATTGTTTTTGTTAATGGGATGGTGAAAGTTAATCGAGAAGTAAACAGGGAAGGGGGGGGACACTGGGGAAATGTGGGCGCCGGTGAGGGGGGAGAGGCGGGACATAGTCGGAGAATGGGGAAGGAGAGGGGGAGGGGAAAGGGAGCTGCGCCATAAGAGGCGGGTCAGGTAAAGGGATGTTCCCGCGCCAGAAAGAATAAGGCGGGAAAACAGGCGCAAGGCGGATGGGAGTTCCCTCACACTGGGGGGGTTGAGGAGCGAGCAGGAGTAGCCGGGGTCAGTTGAAGTCAGCTGACTTACGGAAGTGATATGGGGGGAGCAATCAAGCTAGATAGGGATCTAGCGGGGGCGGGGGGGGGGGTGGGGGGAGGGGGGAAGGGGACAACTGGGTTGCTGCTGCTGAAATCCAAAAGGAAATGGCTAAAGAGAGAGTGGTCGGGGGCGGAATGCGACGCTGGGGGAGCGAGCGGGAGCGCGGAGGCGGGATATGGGACTGGCCTAGAGAAGATAATGGCTAGTCGACACGGGAGGGGGGCAGGTAGCCCCCCAGTGAGGCTGATCACGTGGAATGTGAGAGGCCTGAATGGACCGATAAAAAGGGCCCAAGCGCTCGCGGATTTGAAAGGACTAAGGGCAGACGTGGTTATGCTCCAAGAGGCGCACCTAAATGTGGCGGACCAAGTTAGGCTAAGGAAAGGATGGGTGGGACAGGTGTTCCACTCAGGACTGGACGCAAAGAACAGAGGGGTGGCCATTTTGGTGGGGAAACAGGTAGCATTTGAAGCAAAGACCATCATAGCAGATAGTGGAGGTAGATATGTAATGGTGAGTGGTAGGCTGGAGGGAATGGAGGTCGTGTTGGCTAATGTATATGCCCCAAATTGGGACGATGCGGGGTTCATGAGACGGATGCTGGGGCGTATTCCGGACCTGGAGGCAGGAAATTTGATTTTAGGAGGGGACTTCAATACGGTGCTGGACCCGGGGCTAGATAGATAGAGCTCAAGGACTGGAAGAAGGCCGGCAGCGGCCAAGGTACTTAAGGGGTTTATGGACCAAATGGGGGGAGTGGATCCATGGCGATTTCTTAGACCGAGGGCGAGGGAGTTCTCCTTCTTCTCCCATGTCCATAAAGTGTACTCCCGGATAGATTTTTTTGTTTTGGGAAGGTCGTTGATCTCTAGGGTGGAAGAAGCTGAATACTCAGCCATAGCGGTTTCGGATCATGCCCCACATTGGGTGGACCTGGAAGTAGGAGAGGACAGGGAGCAGAGAGCACTCTGGCAATTAGATGTGGGACTGATGGCGGATGAGGGAGTGTGTGCAAGAGTGAGGGGGTGTATCGAGAGATACCTGGAGGTCAATGACGACGGCGAGGTCCCTGTGGGAGTGGTCTGGGAAGGACTAAAAGCGGTGGTCAGAGGAGAGCTGATTTCTATTGGGGCCCACAAAAGGAAAACAGAGGCCAAGGAAAGGGATAGATTACTGGGGGTGATTTTAAGGGTGGACAGGGAATTTGCAGAGACCCCGGAGGAGGAGCTGTACAGGGAGAGGAGACGACTCCAGACCGAGTTTGACCTTCTGACCACCAGAAAGGCGGAGGTACTGTGGAGGAAGGCACAGGGGAGGAGGTATGAATATGGGGAAAAGGCTAGTCGCCTGTTGGCGCACCAACTGCGAAAGAGGGCAGCAGCGAGGGAGATAGGAGGAATTAGGGATGAAAGGGGAGACACTGTGCGAAGGGCAGGAAAGATAAATGAGGTGTTTAAGACCTTTTATGAAGAACTGTATAGGTCTCAGCCCCCAGAGGGAGAGGAGGGGATGCGGCAGTTCCTGGACCAGTTGAGGTTCCCGAAAGTGGAGGAGCAGGCGGTGGCAGGCCTGGGGGCGCCGATTGAGGTGGACGAGGTTATTAAGGGACTGGGAAGCATGCAAGCAGGGAAGGCCCCGGGGCCGGACGGGTTCCCGGTGGAATTCTACAGAAAATATGTGGACTTGTTGGCCCCGTTGTTGGCGAGGACGTTCAATGAGGCCAGGGAAGGGGGGACACTACCCCCGACAATGTCGGAGGCGACGATATCGCTAATTTTGAAGAGGGACAAAGATCCGATGCAGTGTGGGTCCTATAGACCTATTTCACTATTGAACGTGGACGCCAAACTGCTAGCAAAGGTACTGGCATCGAGGATAGAGGACTGTGTCCCAGGGGTGGTGCACGAAGACCAGACAGGGTTCGTAAAAGGGAGACAATTGAATGTTAACGTGCGACGGCTATTAGGGGTGATAATGATGCCCTCAGTGGAGGGGGAGGCAGAGATAGTGGCGGCAATGGACGCAGAGAAGGCATTTGATAGGGTGGAGTGGGAGTATTTATGGGAAGTGTTAAGGAGGTTTGGGTTTGGGAACGGATTTATTCGCTGGGTTAGACTACTTTATGGGGCACCAACGGCAAGCGTAGTTACAGGTCGACATAGATCGGAGTATTTCCGACTATATAGGGGAACAAGACAGGGATGCCCGCTGTCTCCATTGTTGTTTGCGCTGGCAATTGAACCTCTGGCCATGGCGCTGAGAGACTCCAGGAAATGGAGAGAGGTGACTAGAGGGGGAGAAGAACACAGAGTCTCGTTATACACGGATGACCTATTGCTATACGTGTCGAACCCAGCGGGGGGATGATAGAGGTTATGCGAATCTTGAGGAGGTTCGGGGAATTTTCGGGGTATAGGTTAAACATGGGGAAGAGTGAATTATATGTGATACATCCAGGGGACCAGAGTAGAGAGATAGAAGGCTTACCGCTAAGGAAAGTGGAAAGAAACTTCCCATTCTTGGGGATTCAGATCGCTAGGAGCTGGGGAACCTTGCACAGACTTAATCTGACACGGCTGGTAGAACAAATGGAGGAGGACTTTAAGAGGTGGGACATGCAGCCTTTATCGCTGGCGGGCAGGGTGCAAGCAACTAAGATGATGGTCCTCCCGAGGTTCTTATTTGTATTTCAATGTCTCCCTATTTTAATCACCAGGACCTTTTTTAATAAAATAGATAGGAGCATTACGAGCTTTGTGTGGGCAGGGAAAGTTCCGAGAGTAAGGAGGGGGTTCCTTCAGCGCAGTAGGGACAGAGGAGGACTGGCACTACCGAACTTGGGAGATTATTATTGGGCCGCCAATGTGGCAATGATACGTAGATGGATGATGGAGGGTGAGGGAGCGGCGTGGAAAAGGCTGGAGATAAGGTCCTGTAAAGGGACGAGTCTAGAGGCGCTGGTGACGGCGCCGCTACCGTTCTCACTGAAAAAGTACACCACGAACCCGGTGGTGGCGGCAACACTGAACATATGGGGACAGTGGAGGCGACAGGGGTGCGGGGAGCCCTGGTGGGGTCCCCTATCAGGAACAACCATAGGTTCGTCCCAGGAAGAATGGATGGAGGATTTCAGAACTGGTACCAGTTGGGAATTAGGAAGGTGGGAGATTTATTCATAAATGGGACTTTTGCGAGCTTGGGAGCACTGGAGGAAAACTATAAGTTACCCCGGGGGAATTTCTTGAGATATATGCAGGTGAGGGCGTTTACTAGACAACAGGTGAGGGAATTTCCGCGGCTCCCGACACAGGGGATACAGAACAGGGTGCTTTCAGGGGTGTGGGTCGGAGAGGGCAAGGTGTCAGAGATTTATAGGGAGATGAGGGAAGAGGGGGAGGAGTCGGTGGGCGAACTAAAAAGAAAGTGGGAAGAAGAATTAGGGGAGGAGATAGAGGAGGGTATGTGGGCTGATGCCCTAAGCAGGGTAAATTCCTCTTCCTCATGCGCCAGGCTTAGCCTGATTCAATTTAAGGTGCTACATAGAGCACACATAACAGGAGCAAGATTGAGCAGGTTCTTTGGAGTGGAGGACAAATGTGGGAGGTGTGGCGGGAGCCCGGCAAACCACGCACATATGTTTTGGGCATGCCCGGCACTGGAAGGGTATTGGAAGGAAGTGACGGGAGTGATTTCGCAGGTGGTGAAGGCCCGGGTCAAACCAGGCTGGGGGTTAGCTCTATTTGGAGTTGCGGAAGAGCCGGGAGTGCAGGAGGCGAAAGAGGCCGACGTTGTGGCCTTTGCGTCCCTCGTAGCCCGGCGCAGGATCCTACTCATGTGGAAGGAGGCGAAACCCCCCGGACTGGAGGCCTGGGTAAATGATATGGCGGGGTTTATTAAACTGGAGCAGATAAAGTTTGCCCTGAGAGGATCGGCTCAAGGGTTCACCAGGCGGTGGCAGCCATTTCTCGACTACCTAGGGGAACGTTAGAGGGAAGACAGATGACCAGCAGCAGCAACCCAGGGGGGAGGGGGGGGGGGAGGGGGGGGGGGGGGGGGAGGAGGCTTAGTTGAGTATAGGTCAATAGAGTACGAGGTTTTGTTACTTGTATATTATTATTATTATTATTATTGTTAAAAAGTTTAAAAATTTCTGTTTTGTTATTGTTATCGTTTCGCTTGTTTTGTAAGCGGGAAAAATGTTGCTCAGGGAAAAAAAATTGCAATAAAATATATATATTTTTTAAAAAACAGGGAGATTGAGAGTATGCTGAAGAATGGCATAACTGAAGTGGGTTGTAGCCAATGGAGCTCACGCATAGTGATGGTACCTAAACCAGACGGTACCAAACGGTTGTGTGTGGACTATCGAAAGGTGAATGCAGTTACAAGAACGGACTCTTATCCTGTCCCACGTTTGAAGGATTGCATTGAGGAAGTGGGACAATCTGCTTTTATTTCCAACTTCCAGACATGGAAATAACATTTAAAACTTCGTATGGAGTTCTTCGATCGACTTCAGGAGGCGAGTTGGTGATGAACCTAGCCGAAAGTGAATTTGGAGAAGCCCGAATCACTTTCCTTGCGGAGTTTCCGATACCCTCAAGACAAAGGGAAATAATGCGATCTCTTAACATGAATGAATTTGATCGAACAGTTGTGCAAAGGTTTTGTGGCGTGATTACTCCACTGATGGACTTGTGAAAGAAACCTAAAAAATGTCAATGGACAGCGGACTTTCAACAGGCATTTGACTGCCTGAAAGCTGTGGTAACCAATGTTCCTGTATTGGAGAATTGCAACGGACTCTGTGGTCATATTGAACTAAATTATCTGATTCTGAAGAGAAATGCTGAGGAGTAGAGGAATGGATGGATCGTGCAAAGACTTTGTTCAAAGAGACTGTCTGTCGAGAACGTTTTCGGTTGGAGGAAGAAGAACAAAGAAAAATGGACTATATTATTATACCTGTTTGAGTGTGTTGTTGTTTTTTTAAAACGAAAAGGTATATTTACTGTGTACATTTCTTAGTGGATGGTGCAAAAGTGAAAAATGAAACCATCTTGAAGTTGATGGTTTATTTTTTTTCTTGAGGGGAGGTGTCATGTGAGAGTACCTTTAAGACATGGATGGTTAAGCAATGTACCTTTAAGAAAACAGTGATGTCAGAGAGTGGGTGGAGCTGGGCTTTAGGTCAGCCATTTTGCAGGTTTTTAGTTTCAGTTTAAAAAGCAGCTTGTGTGCGTCTGTGTGTTTCCAGAGAGCTGCAAGTTTGACAAGATCTTGGGAGTATCTGCGTTTGCAGGGAGCTGGATCTCTGACATGAAAGACTATCTCTGGATCATTTGGGTGATTTAAACTCATAATTGTAAAGCCTTTAACCTGATGTGATTCTGTTTAAAGGTGTTAAGTCTCTTGGAAGTTTGAAGGAACATTTTGAGGAGTTATTTACTGTTGTAATATTTTCTGAGTCATCTTTGAAGTAAGGGGTGTTAAGAGATCCAATGTTTATTTAAGATGTAAAGTTGAGTTCATGGAATAAACAGTGTTTTGTGTTTAAAAACCCACGTGTCCATAATTGTAATCCCACACCTAGGGAACAAGCCGTGTGCAAGGTAAAGCAACAAATCCATTAAAGGGAGAGGTTGGTTGAACTCCCATGATACATTTTGGGGTTCTGAAAACGCCTCGCCCATAACACTTGGTTGCGGGGGGTGGGGGGGGGGGGAGGTTGGAGGCCCGTAGAGGGAGCCAACAGTGGGATTGGAGGTAGAGGCGGGAGCGGCCAGGATCAGCATGAGTCAGCTGACTTACGGGAGAGTAATAGAATTTACAGTGCAGAAGGAGGCCATTCGGCCCATCGAGTCTGCACCGGCTCTTGGAAAGAGCACCCTACCCAAGGTCCACACCTCCACCCTATCCCCACCACCCAGCAACCCCACCCAACACTAAGGGCAATTTTGAACACTAAGGGCAATTTATCATGGCCAATCCACCTAACCTGCACATCTTTGGACTGTGGGAGGAAACCGGAGCACCCGGAGGAAACCCACGCACACACTGGGAGGATGTGCAGACTCCGCACAGACAGTGACCCAAGCCGGAATGGAACCTGGGACCCTGGAGCTGTGAAGCAATTGTGCTATCCACAATGCTACCGTGCTGCCCCTACGAAGTATCGAAGCATTCAAGGTTGTCATCATCGGTTGATCACGTGGAACGTGAGGGGCTTGAATGGGCCGGTCAAGAGGGCCTGTGTGTTCTCGCACTTAAAGGGGCTAAAGGCAGACGTCGCCGTGCTACAAGAAACGCATCTGAAGCTCGCTGATCAAACTAGGCTGAGGATGGGATGGGTGGGGCAGGTCTTTCACTCGGGGCTGGATGCGAAGACCTGGGGGGTCGCAATCTTGGTGAGCAAATGGGTGGCATTTGTGGCGGATAAAGGGGGTAGATATATTATGGTGAGTGGCAAGCTGCAGGGGGCCCGGGTGGTGCTAGTGAACGTGTATGCCCCGAATTGGGACAATGCGGATTTTATGAAGCGAATGTTGAGTAAAATCCCGAACCTGGAGTCATGCAGCATAGTAATGGGGGGGACTTTAACACGGTCCTGGACCCGGAACTGGACCGGTCTAGGTCTAGATCGGGTAAGAGGCAGGCAGCGGCCAAGGTCCTGAGGGGGTTCATGGACCAGATGGGGGGAATGAACCCGTGGAGATTGGCTCGGCCAAGGGCGAAGGAGTTTTCTTTCTTCTCCCACGTCCACAAAGTGTACTCGCGGATTGATTTTTTCGTGGTGAGCAGGTCGCCGAGAGTGGAGGGGGTGGAGTATTCGGCCATTGCGGTCTTGGACCATGCTCCGCACTGGGTGGAGTTGAGGCTGGGGGCGGAGAGAGGCCAACGCCCTCTATGGAGACTGGACGTAGGACTATTGGCGGATGAGGAGGTCTGTTGGCGGATTAGGAAGAGTATCCAAAACTATGCGGCGACCAATGATACAGGGGAGGTTTCAGTGAGTGTGGTCTGGGAGGCGCTGAAGGCAGTTATCAGGGGGGGAGGTCATTTCTATCAGGGCCCACAGAGAGAAGAGGGATAGGATGGAGAAGGAGAGGTTGGTGGGGGAGATACTCAGGGTGGACAGGAGGTATGCGGAGTCCCCCTAAGGAGGGGCTGCTAAAGGAGCGCCGGAGCCTGCAGGCGGAGTTTGACTTGCTTACCACAGGGAAAGCAGAGGCTCAGTTGAGGAAGTTACAAGGAGCAGGGTACGAGTATGGGGAGAAGGCAAGCAGGATGCTGGCGCACCAACTACGGAAGAGAGAGGCGGCCAGGGAAATTGGGGGAATTAGGGACAGGGGGGTAACACGGTCCTGAGCTCGGAAAGGATCAATGAGGTCTTCAAGGATTTCTATGGTAAATTGAATGAGTCAGAACCCCCGGAGGGGAGGGAAGGGATGAAGCAATTCTTGGATCAACTGAGGTTTCCGAAGGTGGAGGAGGAGCTCGTAGAGGGATTAGGGGCCCTGATTGAATTGGAGGAGTTGGTTGAAGGTTTGGAGAGTATGCAGTCGGGCAAGGCCCCGGGCGGATATCCTGTAGAGTTCTATAGGAAATTCTCAGAGCTGTTGAGCCTGCTATTGCTGAGAACCTTCAACGATGCTAAGGAAAGGGCTACTCTTCCCCCGACGATGTCGTGGGCCTTGATTTCGCTCATCCTTAAACGAGATAAGGACCCGTTGCAACGTGGCTCCTACAGGCCGATATCGCTCCTTAATGTAGATGCTGATGTGTTGAGTAAATTGGTTCAACGTTGACTGCAACTGGATGCAGTGAAACTAGAAACAGGCTTCTGACACAGGAGATAGTCCAACACTGTTTTATTGAACTTCCTGATTGCTGTACATAGTCTGCTGTGAGTTGACACTCTATCAATCTAACTGATAACCTCCTACTGGCTTGGCCAGACTAACTCTCTACCTCATGGTGATAGTGCTCACTGGCTTGTGCACTCTTACTATCTCAGTAGCTGTGTCCTGTAGAGAGAGAGGGAGTCTTAATGCCCTGTGTGCTTTACAGTGGTGGTGTCCTGTCTGGTGATTGGTTGTATGTGTCCTGTGTGTTCATTGGTTATCCTGTGTGTCAATCACTGCCTGTCTGCATCTCATTATATACATGAGTGGATATTATGACATCTCCCCTTTTTGAAGTAAATTTTGGAACGTGGCGATATCTATACAGGCATGATTATATACAAGTGGTGAGTGAATGAACATATGTACATGGGAAGGTGACTATCGTGCAGATACAGAGCAAACTGAACAAAATTTACAAGAATTAAGTCTATAGATTCAGTCTTTGTGGCGGGCGACAAATTCTTGTTGATCGCCTCAGAGGTGGAGGGGGGACGCCGGCACTTGGAGAGGCAGGATCGCTGCCATGTCGGTGGCCTCATGGATGTGGTGTTGGGTGCTCTGATGCACAGATGAGCCAACACAGTTGTATTTTGTACAACTCTATTTTATTTTAAAATCTATTTCCAGTTTGTTCTGGATACTCTGCACGTTGTGTCTCCCTGAGTGTGTATTGTAACAGGTCTGTCCTTGTCCTGGTCTCCAGCTAATACTGGCCACCAGGTGTCGTGTTTGTCCTTTTATACTGTCCCTGTCCTTGTCTGTGATTGGTTGTGGTGTTGTGTGTTCTGATTTGTCTGTTGGTGTGTCTATCATGATGTGTGTGTTTGAATATCATGACAATGGAGAGGCGGGATCGCTGCCAGATCGGTGGCCTCGTGTTGCGAGATGTCCGGAGGAGGCATGATGACATGCGGAGAAGTGGGGCCAGGCGGTGGGCAGGGAACTTTTCGTAGCGCCCTCCTGTTGCGCCGTAGAATGGAGCCATCAGCCATTTGGACAACGAAGGACCTGGGGG
Source organism: Scyliorhinus torazame (assembly GCF_047496885.1). NCBI lineage: Eukaryota > Metazoa > Chordata > Chondrichthyes > Carcharhiniformes > Scyliorhinidae > Scyliorhinus > Scyliorhinus torazame. The sequence goes on along the minus strand of NC_092710.1, from coordinate 77,065,496 downwards.
CAGCCTGCCTGATGACAATAGCTGGGGCTGACCAACCTCCCTCAGGCAACTGGACGTGAACAACATCGTCTGGAGCCAGCGCAGGTAGATCCTTGGCATGAGCAACATACGTGATCTTCTGCTGGTCACTGGATCGCTGCACTTTCTGCAGCACCGTGAGGCGGTCAAGGTCTGGAACATGGATGGCTGGAACAGTCGTCCTTGGGTTGCGGTTCATGAGCAGCTGCGCCGGAGACAAACACAGTCGACAGAGGGGTTGCCCTGTATGCCAACAGCGCCAGGTTGAAGTCCAAGGCTGAGTCTGCAGCCTTGCACAGCAACCGCTTGACAATATGGACCCCTTTTTCGGCCTTCCCATTTGATTGCGGTAATGGGGACTGGATGTGATGTGACTCAAGTGGTAGGAGCGTGCAAAGTCGGACCACTCTTGGCTTTAGAAACATGGGCCGTTGTCACTCATTACTGTGAGTGGTATGCCGTGCCTGGCAAATGTCTCTTTGCAGGCTTTAATCACTGACTTGGACGTGAGGTCTGACAGTTTCACGTAATCTCGCCCATTTGCGTGAAAGAGGTCTATCCCCACCTTGGACCACGGAGAAGTCACGATCTCGTGCTGTTGCAGTGTTTCCTTGGGCTGAGCTGGTTGAAACTTCTGGCATGTTGTGCAGTTGAGGACCGTGTTGGCAATGTCCTGGCTGATGCCAGGCCAGTAGACTGCCTGCCGAGCTCTGCGTCAACATTTTTCGACCCAAGGTGACCCTCATGGATCTGTCTGAGCACCATGGCCTGCATGCTTTGGGGAATGACGATTCTATTTAGTTTAAGAAGGATCCCCTCGACAACCGTTAACTCGTCCTTCACGTTGAAGAACTGGGGGCACTGCCCCTTTTGCCAGCCATGGGCAAGGTGTTGCATCACGCGCTGCAGTAGAGGATCTTTGGCAGTTTCTTTGCGTATCTGGACAACTCGTTCATCCGTGGCTGGGAGGTTGCTGGTACACAACTGCACCTGTGCCTTGATGTGACGAATGAAGTCGCCCGGTTCACACGGCATGGTGATGGATCGGGATAGTGCATCCGCGACGATCAGCTCCTTGCCCAGTGTATAGACGAGTTCGAAGTCATATCGGCGGAGACGAAGAAGAATTGGCTGCAGCCGAGGTGTCATGTCATTTAAATCCTTCTGGATTATGTGGACTAAAGGCCGGTGGTCTGTTTCCACCGTGAACTTCGGCAGACCGTATCCGTAGTCCTGTCAGGAGACCCAGACACTCCTTTTCGATCTGGGCATACCGTTGTTCGGTCGGAGTCATGGCCCTGGAGGCATATGCCACTGGAGCCCAGGACGAGGAATCGTCTCGCTGGAGGAGCACCACCCCAATGCCGTCCTGGCTTGTGTCTGTGGATATCGTGGTATCCTTGGTTGGGTCAAAGAACGCCAGTACTGGGGCTGTGGTGAGCTTCGCCTTCAGCTCAAGCCACTCCGCTTGACGTGCGGGAAGCCACTGGAACACTGTCGACTTTTTAACGAGATGGCGGAGGGCCGTGGTGTGGGATGCCATGTTGGGAATGAATTTTCCGAGAAACTTTACCATCGCGAGGAAGCGGAGGACCGCCTTTTTGTCCTCTGGTGTCTTCATGGCATTGATTGCCAGCACCTTGTCGGCGTCAGGTTGCACACCTTGCTGTGAAATGAGGTCACCTAAAAACTTGAGAGCGGACGGCCCAAACCAGCATTTGGCCCTGTTGGGCAGGAGGCCATTTTCATGAATCCTCTGGAAAACCTGTTTGAGGCGAGCAATGTGATCCTCAGGCGTCATGGACCAGATGTTCACGTTGTCCACATAGACTCACACCCCCTCGATGCCCTCCATCATTTGCTCCATTATGCGATGAAATACTTCGGAAGCTGATATGGTACCAAAAGGCAGGCGGTTGTAGCAGTACCTGCCAAACGGTTAAAAGTGCACAGCTTCCGACTGGACTCGTCCAGCTGAATTTGCCAGGAGCCACGGGAGGCGTCCAGCTTGGTAAAGAATTTGGCGTGAGTTATCTCACAGGTCAATTCTTCACCCTTCGGGATCGGGTAATGCTCTCGCATGATGTTGCGATTCAGGTCTTTGGGATCAATGCAAATGCGGAGTTCGCCAGAGGGTCTCTTGACGCAGACCATGGAGCTGACCCAGTCTGTGGGTTCCGTGACCTTTGAGATGATGCCCTGGTCTTGGAGCTCTCGTAGCTGCGTTTTCAGGCTCTATCAGGCTTGGTAGCACAGTGGATAGCACTGTTGCTTCACAGCGGCAGGCTCCCATGTTCGATTCCCGACTTGTGTCACTGTGTCACAAAGGTTGGTGGAATTGCGGATAGCGATGAGGACTGTCGGAGGATACAGCAGGACTTAGATCGTTTGGAGATTTGGGCGGAGAGATGGCAGATGGAGTTTAATCCGGACAAATGTGAGGTAATGCATTTTGGAAGGTCTAATGCAGGTAGGGAATATACAGTGAATGGTAGAACCCTCAAGAGTATTGAAAGTCAAAGAGATCTAGGAGTACAGGTCCACAGGTCATTGAAAGGGGCAACACAGGTGGAGAAGGTAGTCAAGAAGGCATACGGCATGCTTGCCTTCATTGGCCGGGGCATTGAGTCTAAGAATTGGCAAGTCATGTTGCAGCTGTATAGAACCTTAGTTAGGCGACACTTGGAGTATAGTGTTCAATTCTGGTCGCCACACTACCAGAAGGATGTGGAGGCTTTAGAGAGGGTGCAGAAGAGATTTACCAGAATGTTGCCTGGTATGGAGGGCATTAGCTATGAGGAGCGGTTGAATAAACTCGGTTTGTTCTCACTGGAACGAAGGAGGTTGAGGGGAGACCTGGTAGAGGTATACAAAATTATGAGGGGCATAGACAGAGTGGATAGTCAGAGGCTTTTCCCCAGGGTAGAGGGGTCAATTACTAGGGGGCATAGGTTTAAGGTGAGAGGGGCAAGGTTTAGAGTAGATGTACGAGGCAAGTTTTTTACGCAGAGGGTAGTGGGTGCCTGGAACTCGCTATCGGAGGAGGTGGTGGAAGCAGGGACGATAGTGACATTTAAGGGGCATCTTGACAAATACATGAATAGGATGGGAATAGAGCGATACGGACCCAGGAAGTGTAGAAGATTGTAGTTTAGTCGGGCAGCATGGTCGGCACGGGCTTGGAGGGCTGAAGGGCCTGTTCCTGTGCTGTACATTTCTTTGTTCTTTGTTCTTTGTGTGGAGACTGTGCGTTCTCCCCGTGTTTGCGTGGGTTTCCTCCGGGGGCTCCGGTTTCCTCCCACAAGTCCCGAAAGACGTGCTGTTGGGTAATTTGGACATTCTGAATTCTCCCTCTGTGTACCTGAACAGGCACCGGAATGTGGCGACTAGGGGATTTTCACAGTAACTTAATTGCAGTGTTAATGTAAACCTACTTGTGACACTAATAAAGATCATTATTATTACTACAATCATCTTCCTTTGTGTCAGGTATGACTCCAACCAGCGGAGTTTCCCCTGATTCCCATTGACTACAGTTTAGCTCCGGCTCCTTGATGCCACACTCGGTCAAATGCTGCCTTGATGTCGAGGGCAGTCACTCGCACCTCACCTCTGGCATTCAGCTCTTTTCTCCATGTTTGAACCAAGGCTGTAATGAGATCAGGAGCTGAGTGACCCTGGCGGAACCCAAACTGAGCATCTGTGAGCAGGTTATTGCTGAGTGAGTGCCGCTTGATAGCACTGTTGATGACTCCTTCCATCATTTTGCTCGAGGTGGGCCCCTAAAATCTGACCCGTGAGTTTGAGTGCGCAAGAATTTCCACCATCTGCAAGGCACAAGTCAGGAGTGTGATGGAATACTCCCCACTTGCCTGGATGACTGCAGCTCCAACAACACTCGAGAGGTTTGACACCATCCAGGGTGGCATGGTGATTAGCACTGCTGTCTCACAGCACCAGGGACCTGGGTTTGATTCCCGGCTTGGGTCACTGTGTGGAGTTTCAACTTTCTCCCTGTGTCTGCGTGGATTTCCTCCAGGTGCTCCGGTTTCCTCCCACAGTCCAAAGACTGTGCAGGATGGGTTACTAGGTGATGCACGATCAATGACCACTAAAGCGAGGTTGTAGTCCAACTGAAGGCTTTAATATGCTAGATGTTTCCCCCAGCAGCTCAGGTACAGCATGAAGGCTGCTGGGGCGGCACAGGCTCTTATACCCCGCCTAGCAGGGCGGAGCTACCATACCGCTTGACCAATAGGAGGCATACAATTTCTACCAATGGTGTTCCAGCATTACCAGGTACCGTAATACCTCTACTACCACACTCACCCCGTTAAAAAGAGTCCGGCGAGGGTGGTGGCCTGATACTACAAACATGGCAACGTGGTAGAATTAGTTATGGAAGTATCGTAATACAGCGTTACAGCATTTTGTAACTATTTACAATTAGAATCATAGAATCATAGAAGTTTACAGCATGGAAACAGGCCCTTCGGCCCAACCAGTCTATGCCGCCCAGTTTTTACCATTAAGCTAGTCCCAGTTGCCCGCACTTGGCCCATAACCCTCTATACCCATCTTACCCATGTAGCTATCTAAATGCTTTTTAAAAGACACAATTGTACCCGCCTCTACTATTACCTCTGGCAGCCCATTCCAGACACTCACTACCCTCTGAGTGAAGAAATTGCCCCTCTGGGCCCTTCTGAATCTCTCCCCTCTCACCTTAAACCTATGCCCTCTAGTTTTAGACTCCCCTACCTTTGGGAAAAGATGTTGACTATCTACCTTATCTATGCCCCTCATTATTTTATAGACCTCTATAAGATCACCCCTAAGCCTCCTACGCTCCAGGGAAAAAAGTCCCAGTCTATCCAGCCTCTCCTTATAACTCAAACCATCAAGTCCCGGCAACATCCTAGTAAATCTTTTCTGCACTCTTTCCAGTTTAATAATATCCTTTCTATAATAGGGTGACCAGAACTGCACACAGTATTCCAAGTGTAGCCGTACCAATGTCTTGTACAACTTCAACAAGACGTCCCAACTCCTGTATTCAATGTTCTGACCAATGAAACCAAGCATGCCGAATGCCTTCTTCACCACCCTGTCCACCTGCGACTCCACCTTCAAGGAGCTATGAACCTGTACTCCTAGATCTCTTTGTTCTATAACTCTCCCCAACGCCATACCATTAACTGAGTAGGTCCTGGCCTGGTTCGATCTGCCAAAATGCATCACCTCACATTTATCTAAATTAAACTCCATCTGCCATTCATCGGCCCACTGGCCTAATTGATCAAGATCCCGTTGCAATCCTAGATAACCTTCTTCACTATCCACTGTGCCACCAATCTTGGTGTCATCTGCAAACTTACTAACCATGCCTCCTAAATTCTCATCCAAATCATTAATATAAATCACAAATAACAGTGGACCCAGCACCGATCCCTGAGGCACACCACTGGTCACAGGCCTCCAGTTTGAAAAACAACCCTCTACAACCACCCTCTGCCTTCTGTCGTCCAGCCAATTTTGAATCCAATTGGCAACCTCACCCTGGATCCCGTGAGCTTTAACCTTCTGCAACAACCTACCATGCGGTACCTTGTCAAAGGCTTTGCTAAAGTCCATGTAGACAACGTCTACTGCACTGCCCTCATCTACCTTCTTGGTCACCCCCTCAAAAAACTCAATCAAATTTGTGAGACATGATTTTCCACGCACAAAGCCATGCTGACTGCCCCGAATCAGTCCTTGCCTCTCTAAATGCTTGTAGATCCTGTCTCTCAGAATACCTTCTAGCAATCAGTCCTTGCCTCTCTAAATGCTTGTAGATCCTGTCTCTCAGAATACCTTCTCGCAACTTACCTACTACAGACGTTAGGCTCACCGGTCTGTAGTTCCCAGGCTTTTCCCTGCTGCCCTTCTTAAACAAGGGCACAACATTCGCCACTCTCCAATCTTCAGGCACCTCACCTGTGGCTGCCGATGATTAAAATATCTCTGTTGGGGGACCCGCAATTTCCTCCCTAGCCTCCCACAACATCCTGGGATACATTTCATCAGGTCCCGGGGATTTATCTACCTTGATGCGCTTTAAGACTTCCAGCACCTCCTCCTCTGTAATACGCACACTTCTCAAGACATCACTATTTATTTCCCTTAGTTTCCTAACATCCATGCCTTTCTCCACCGTGAATACCGAAGAGAAATATTCATTCAGGATCTGGTAACTATTTACAAGTTATGATTTAAAATTACAATTTAAAATGAAGCAATCAGTCGATCGGGGGCCCTGGTCGTCCTCTGTGATCGTCGGAGCTTCGGTGGTGACTCCGGTGGAGGCTCGGGCGTCTGTGACTCCGGGAGCGTGGCCTCGGTCTCTGTGGCAGCTTCAACACCTTGTGGGAAAAACGGTTGACCTGGGAAGGGAACGCCTGCGGGGTGCGTCGGTGGGTGGGGGGGGGTCTAGCCGGTGCCGGCGGAAGGACCGATCCTCCTGTAAGGTGCCCTGGTGGAGGGGAGGGTGGCTGGGGTGTGCGTGGGACTCCGGCGGGCGCCAGGTCTCGTAGGGAGACTGTATCTTGTCGGCCGTCGGGGTACGTCCCGTAGGCGTACTGGGGGTTAGCGTGAAGAAGATGGACCCTCTCGACCAACGTGTCCGACTTGTGCGCCCGCACGTGTTTTCGGAGCAGGATGGGTCTGGGAGCTGCCAACCAGGTCAGGAGCGAGGTCCCAGAGGAGGACCTGCTGGGGAAGACAAGGAGACATTCGTGAGGTGTCTGGTTGGTTGTGGTACACGGCAGTGACCGGATGGAGTGGAGGGCATCCGGGAGGACTTCCTGCCAGCGGGAGACTGGGAGGTTCCTGGACCGTAGGGCCAGTAGGATGGTCTTCCAGACCATTCCGTTCTCCCTCTCTCCCTGTCCGTTACCCCGGGGGTTGTAACTGGTCACCCTGCTCGACGCGATGCCCTTGCTGAGCAGAAGTTGACGCAGTTCGTTGCTCATAAAGGAGGACCCCCTATCACTGTGTATGTACGCGGGGAAACCGAACAGTGTAAAGATACCCTGGAGGGCCTTGATGACAGTGGTTGCGGTCATGTCGGGGCAGGGGATGGTGAATGGGAACCGGGAGTACTCGTCAATCACGTTCAGGAAGTACGTGTTGTGGTCGGTGGAGGGGAGGGGACCTTTGAAGTCCATACTGAGACGTTCAAAGGGACAGGAAGCCTTTATCAGGTGCGCTTTCTCTGGCCGGTAGAAGTGCGGTTTGCACTCCGCGCAGATTTGGCAGTCCCAGGTGGCTGTCCTGACCTCCTCGATGGAGTAGGGCAGGTTGCGGGTCTTGATAAAGTGGAAAAAGCGAGTGACCCCTGGGTGGCAGAGGTCCAGGTGGAGGGCCTGGGGGCGGTCCACTTGTGCGGTGGCACATGTGCCGCGGAACATAGACTATATATCATAGAATTTACAGTGCAGAAGGAGGCCATTCGGCCCATCGAGTCTGCACCGGCTCTTGGAAAGAGCACCCTACCCAAGGTCCACACCTCCACCCTATCCCCATAACCCAGTAACCCCACCCAACACTAAGGGCAATTTTGGACACTATGGGCAATTTAGTATGGCCAATCCACCTAACCCGCACATCTTTGGACTGTGGGAGGAAACCGGAGCACCCGGAGGAAACCCACGCTGACACGGGGAGAACGTGCAGACTCCGCACAGACAGTGACCCAAGCCGGAATCGAACCTGGGACCCTGGAGCTGTGAAGCAATTGTGCTATCCACAATGCTACCGTGCTGCCTGTTCCGCCTAGCCATCCTCGGCTACGTAGTGCGGAACGGAGTTATAGGGCCCAACCCAGAATGCATGCGCCCCCTTATGGAGTTCCCCCTCCCTCACTGCGCCAAGGCCCTGAAGCGCTGCCTAGGGTTTTTCAGTTACCGGGTCCCCAGCTATGCAGACAAGGCCGCGGAACAGGGCGCGGGAGGCTCGTTTAGCTTCCCGGGACGATACAAGATCTCGTAGGTGGAGAGTTCGATCCTCCACCGCAAGATTTTATTGTTTTTGATCTTGCCCCGCTGTACATTATCGAACATGAAAGGAACCGACCGTTGGTCCGTGAGGAGAGTGAATCTCCTGCCGGCCAGGTAATGCCTCCAATGTCACACAGCTTCTACTATGGATTGGGCCTCCTTTTCTACTGAGGAGTGGCGGATTTCGGAAGCATGGAGGGTACGTGAGAAGAAGGTCACGGGCCTGCCCGCTTGGTTGAGGGTGGCCGCCAGAGCTACGTCAGGCACGTCGCTCTCGACCTGGAAGGGGAGGGACTCGTCGATGGCGCGCATCGTGGCCTTTGCAATGTCCGTTTTACAAAGAACAAAGAAATGTACAGCACAGGAACAGGCCCTTCGGCCCTCCAAGCCCGTGCCGACCATGCTGCCCGACTAAACTACAATCTTCTACACTTCCTGGGTCGTATCCCTCTATTCCCATCCTATTCATGTATATGTCAAGATGCCCCTTAAATGTCACTATCGTCCCTGCTTCCACCACCTCCTCTGGTAGTGAGTTCCAGGCACCCACTACCCACTGTGTAAAAAACTTGCCTCGTACATCTACTCTAAACCTTGCCCCTCTCACCTTAAACCTATGCCCCCTAGTAATTGACCCCTCTACCCTGGGGAAAAGCCTCTGACTATCCACTCTGTCTATGCCCCTCATAATTTTGTAGACCTCTATCAGGTCGCCCCTCAACCTCCGTCGTTCCAGTGAGAACAAACCGAGTTTATTCAACCGCTTCTCATAGCTAATGCCCTCCATACCAGGCAACATTCTGGTAAATCTCTTCTGCACCCTCTCTAAAGCCTCCACATCCTTCTGGTAGTGTGGCGACCAGAATTGAACATTATACTCCAAGTGTGGCCTAACTAAGGTTCTATACAGCTGCAACATGACTTGCCAATTCTTATACTCAATGCCCCGGCCAATGAAGGCAAGCATGCCGTATGCCTTCTTGACTACCTTCTCCACCTGTGTTGCCCCTTTCAGTGACCTGTGGACCTGTACTCCTAGATCTCTTTGACTTTCAATACTCTTGAGGCTTCTACCATTCACTGTTTTGATGCGGCTGACGGCCTGGAGGGCCTCTATCGACAGGGGAAAAGCTGTGGATTGGATCAAGGGACGGGCCTTGTCCGCATAGTTGGGTACCCACTGGGCATAGTAACTGAAAAACCCTAGGCAGCGCTTCAGGGCCTTGGGGCAGTGAGGGAGGGGGAACTCCATCAGGGGGCGCATGCATTCCGGGTTGGGCCCTATAACTCCATTTCTCACTACGTAGCCGAGGATGGCTAGACGGTCGGTGCTAAACACGCATTTATCCTTCTTGTATGTAAGGTTAAGGATCTTTGCGGTCTGAAGGAATTTTCGGAGGTTGGTGTCGTGGTCCTGCTGGTCGTGGCCGCAGATGGTGACATTATCGAGATACGGGAATGTTGCCCGTAAACCGGACCGGTCAACCATTCGGTCCATCTCGCACTGGAAGACCGAGACCCCGTTGGTGACACCGAAGGGAACCCTTAAGAAGTGATAGAGCCGCCCATCTGCCTCGAAGGCAGTGTATTTGCGGTCACTAGTGCGGGTGGGGAGCTGGTGGTGGACGGACTTGAGATCCACCGTGGAGAAGACCTTTTACTGCGCGATCCTGTTCACCAGGTTGGATATGCGGGGGAGAGGGTACGCGCCCAGCTGCGTAAACCTGTTGATGGTCTGGCTATAATCGATGACCATCCTATGCTTCTCCCCGGTCTTTACCACCACAACGTGAGCTCTCCAGGGACTGTTTCTAGCTTCAATGACTCCTTCCCTCAGTAGCCTTTGGGCCTCTGACCTAATAAAGATCCTGACCTGGGCACTGTACCGTCTGCTCCTGGTGGCGACGGGTTTGCGATCCGGGGTGAGGTTCGCAAACAGGGAAGGCGGATCGACCTTAAGGGTCGTGAGGCCGCAGACAGTGAGGGGGGGGGGGGGGGGGGGGGGGCGGAATATGGCCGCCGAATTTGAAGGTTAGACTTTGAAGGTTACACTGGAAGTCTAAACATAGGAGTGTGGCCGCGCAGAGGTGGGGAAGGACGTAGAGCCGGTAATTTTTAAACTCCCTCCCCTGGACTGTGAGGTTTGCCACACAAAACCCCTTTATCTCCACTGAGTGGGAACCGGAGGCCAGGGAGAATTTTTGATTAACGGGGTGGACGAGGAGAGAACAGCGCCTTACCGTGTCGGGGTGTATGAAGCTCTCCGTGCTCCCAGAGTTGATTAGGCAGGACGTCTCGTGCCCGTTGATAAATAGTCGTTGTAGCAGTTGAGAGGTTCGAGGCCAGGACTGATCCAGAGTCACCGAGGCTAATCGCAGCTGTTGAGTGTTCTCTTCGGGGAGTGCGTGGTCAGCCGAGCTGGGGTCCTGGGGGTCCATCCAAGATGGCGGTTCCCATTGGTCGCACATGGCTGGGGTGCACAAAATGGCGGTGCCCATCCATCGAACGTGGCGACTGCGGGACAAGATGGCAGCACCCGGGGGCCGCCCGTGGCCCTGGAGTAGGAAGATGGCGGCGCCTGCTGGCCGCACGGGGACCGTGGAGAGGTTTGTGGTGGCGGTCCGCATTCGCCGCCGGAGATTCCGGGGGATGTCTCGGGGTCGGCTGCGGAGGGGTTCCACGTTGCCCAGGGGACTGCCACGCGGTCGGGAACGTAAGCACCGGCATTTCAGGAGGCCACATCCAGGGAGCCTGCAAGGGCCCATGCCTCCTTGAGGCCTAGAGTGTCTTTTTCCAGCAATCGCTGGCGGATTTGTGAGGACAGCATACCTGCCACAAAAGCATCCCGGACCAAGAGTTCTGTGTGTTCGCTCGCCGAAACGTGCGGGCAGCTGCAGTTTCTCCCCAACACCAGGAGTGCACGGTAGAATTCTTCCAGCGATTCCCCAGGGATTTGTCGCCTCGTCACTAGCAGATGTCGGGCGTAGACCTTGTTAACGGGCGGATATAATATCCTTTTAGTAGCTCTATTGCCGCATCAAAGTCTTCCGCTTCCTCGATGAGGGCGTAAATCTCCGGGCTCACCCTCCAGTGCAGGACTTGCATTTTCTGTTCTCCCGTGGGTGTGTTTTCGGCCGTCTCGAGATAACCTTCAAAACACGCCAGCCAGTGCTTGAAGGTTCCCGCTGAGTTCGCCGCTTGGGGGCTGAGTTGCAGAAACTCCGGCTTGATTCGGAGCTCCATCCTTTTAAATCTAGCTTATTAAATTGATGCACGATCAATGACGGCTAAAGTGAGGTTGTAGCCCAACTGAAGGCTTTAATAAGCCAGATGTTTCCCCCAGCAGCTCAGGTACAGAATGAAGGCTGCTGGGCGGCACGGGCTCTTATACCCCGCGTAGAAAGGCGGAGCTACCATACCGCTTGACCAATAGGAAGCATACAATTTCTACCAATGGTGTTCCAGCATTACCAGGTACCGTAATACCTCTACTACCACACGAGGATAGGGTGGGGAGAGGGCCTACGTGGAGTGCTCTTTTAGAGGGTCGGTGCAGAATCGATGGACCGAATGGCCTCCTTCCTCACTGTAAGGATTTTATGTTCGGTATCAGATAAGTAGCTAGTCAGATAATCGATGCGTTGGATTTAGTTTTCCCAAATTCCCTCGATTCGGGCAAGCTGAATGTAAAACCTTTATTCCAAAAGGAAGATCAGAAGTCAGGAAGCTACAGGATAGTTAGCTTAACATCTGTCAGATGGAAAATGTTAGAAACTAATTAAATGTTACAGCAGGGCACGTAGATAAATTCAAAATAATCGGGCAGAGTTTAACCATCTTATTGGAGTTTACTGAAGGAGTCATGTGTGGTGTGGTTAAAACAGGTTCTTGCAATACGTATCGGATCCAATGGTGGGGATGGACGGTATTATGGCAACCCTGAGGGAATTTGGCCGGTTCTCCGGATACAAACTGAACATGGCTAAGAGCGAGTTGTTTGTAATTCAGGCGAGGGGGCAGGAGAGTCGGCTGACGGGGTTACCGTTCAGGCTGGTGGGGGAGAGTTTCCGATATTTGGGAATTCAGGTGGCACGGGACTGGGGCAGGTTGCACAAGCTCAACCTGTCCCGACTGGTGGAACGAGTGAGGGAGGAGGTCCGGAGGTGGGATACCAGTGACTGATGGAAATAAGGATATGATAGGTGAGGACCTTGAGATGATTGTAATCACTAGGGAGGCAGTATTGGGCAAGCTAATGGGGCTAAAGGTAGACAAATCTCCTGGCCCTGATGGGATGCATCCCAGAGTGTTAATGATGGCTAGGGAAATTGTAAACGCACTAGTGATAATTTATCAAAATTCACTAGACTCTGGGGTGGTCCCAGAGGATTGAAAAGTAGCAAACATGACACCACTGTTTAAAAAAGGAGGTCGGCAGAAAGCGGGTAATTATAGGCCGGTAAGCTTAACTTCGGTTGTAGGGAAAATGCTGGAATCTATCATTAAGGAGGAAATAGCGGGGCACCTGGAGGGAAATTGTCCCATTGGGCAGACGCAGCATGGGTTCACAAAGGGTAGGTCATGTCTGACTAATTTGGTAGAATTTTTTGAGGACGTTACCAGTGCAGTAGATAACGGGGAGCCAATGGATGTGGTATTCTGGATTTCCAGAAAGCTTTTGACAAGGTGCCACACAAAAGGTTGCTGCATAAACTAAAGATGCATGGCATTGAGGGTAAAGTGGTAGCATGAGTAGAGGATTGGTTAACTAACAGAAAGCAGAGAGTGGGGATAAATGGGTGTTTCTCTGGTTGGCAACCTGTAACTAGTGGGGTCCCTCAAGGATCAGTGTTGGGCCCGCAGTTGTTCACAATTTACATAGACGATTTGGAGTTGGGGACCAAGTGCAATGTGTCAAAGTTTGCAGACGACACTAAGATGAGTGGCAAAGCAAAAAGGGCAGAGGATACCGGAAGTCTGCAGAAGGATTTGGATTGGTTAGGTGAATGGGCTAGGGTCTGGCAGATAGAATTCAATGTTGCCAAGTGTGAGGCTATCCATTTTGGGAGGAATAACAGCAGAATGGATTATTATTTAAACGTTAAGATGTTAAAACATGCTGCTGTGCAGAGGGACCTGGGTGTGCTGGTGCACGAGTCGCAAAAAGTTGGTGTGCAGGTGCAACAGGTGATTAAGAAGGCTAATAGAGTTTTGTCTTTCATTGCTGGAGGGATGGAGTTCAAGACTAGTGAGGTTATGCTGCAATTGTATAGGGTGTTGGTGAGGCCGCATCTGGAGTATTGTGTTCAGTTTTGGTCTCCTTACCTGAGAAAGGACATATTGGCACTGGAGGGAGTGCAGAGGAGATTCACTAGGTTGATCCCAGAGTTGAGGGGATTAGATTATGACGAGAGGTTGAGTAGACTGGGACTGTACTCATTGTAGTTTAGAAGGATGCGGGGGGATCTTATTGAGACATATAAAATCATGAAGGGAATAGATAGGATAGATGCGGGCAGGTTGTTTCCACTGGTCGGGGAAAGCAGAACTAGGGGGCATAGGCTCAAAATAAGGGGAGGTAGATTTAGGACGGAGTGTAGGAGGAACTTCTTCACCCAAAGGGTTGTGAATCTCTGGACTTCCTTGCCCAGTGAAGCAGTTGGGGCTCCTTCTTTAAACGTTTTTAAGAAATAGATGCCTTTCTAAAGAATAAAGGGATTTGGGGATATGGTGTACGGGCCGGAGAGTGGAGCTGAGTCCACAAAGATCAGCCATGATCGCATTAAATGGCGGAGCAGGCTCGAGGGGCCAGATGGCCTACTCCTGTTCCTAGTTCTTATGTTCTTATGATACGCTCCCGCTGTCATTGGCGGGGAGGGTGCAGACTGTTAAGTTGACAATTCTCCCACGGTTCTTGTTTGTTTTTCAGTGTCTCCCCATCTTTATTCCGCGGTCCTTCTTTAAGAGGCTGAATAAAATTATTCTGGGATTTGTATGGGCAGGAAAGTCCCCGCGGGTGAAGAGGGTGATGCTTGAAAGGAACAGTGGAGAAGGGGGGCTTGCATTGCCGAACTTCAGCAACTATTACTGGGCGGCCAACAGAGCGATGATAAGGAAATGGATGGTGGGCGCGGGGTCGGTTTGGGAGCGGATGGAGGCTGCTTCGTGCAGGGGCACTAGCTTAGCAGCCCTGGTCACGAGGCCTCTGCCGCTTCCGCGGGCACGGTACTCCACCAGCCCGATAGTGGTGGCGGCTCTTCGGATCTGGGGCCAGTGGAGGAGGCATGTAGGAGAGGTAAGAGCATCGGTGTGGAACCCAATCTGCGGCAACCACCGATTTGCCCCGGGGAACATGGACGGGGGGTAGCGACTATGGAGGAGGGCGGGGATTGTGAGGATGGAGGATCTGTTCCTGGAAGGGAGCTTTCCGAGCATGAGGGTGCTGGAGGAAAAGTTTGGGCTGGCGAGAGGGAACGACTTTAGATATTTGCAGGTACGGGATTTTGTATGCAGACTGGTGCCGTCCTTCCCACGTCTCCCGCCGAAGGGGAGGCAGGACAGGGTAGTTTCTAGGGGAGAGGTGGGCGAGGGTAGAGTTTCAGACGTCTACAAGGAACTAATGTGGGCTGAGGATACGCAGACCGAGGACCTGAAGCTTAAGTGGGAGGAGGAGCTCGGGGGGGGGGGTGGTGTTGGAGGACGGTATCTGGGCGGAAGCCCTGAGCAGAGTAAACATGACCACAACATGCGCCAGGCTCAGCCTGATCCAGTTTAAGGTCGTGCACCGGGCCCACATGACGGTGGCCCGGATGAGCAGATTCTTCGGGCTGGAGGACAAGTGTGGCCGATGCGCTTGAGGGCCGGCTAACCATGTACACATGTTCTGGTCGTGCCCTAAACTCAGGGGGTATTGGCAAGGATTCGCAGATGTCATGTCCCGGGTATTGAAAACTGGGGTGGTAATGAGCCCGGAGGTGGCAATCTTTGGGATTTCGGAGGACCCGGGAGTCCAGAAAGAGAGGGAGGCCGACGTTCTGGCCTTTGCTTCCCTGGTAGCCCGGCGACGAATACTGTTAGTATGGAGGGACTCAAAGCCCCCGAGGGCTGAGGTATGGCTATCGGACATGGCGAGCTTTCTGGGCCTCGAGAAAGTCAAGTTCACCTTGAGAGGTTCGCTACTAGGGTTCGCCCGAAGGTGGCAGCCATTTATTGACTTCTTCACAGAGGAGTAAGCATCAGCAGGGGGTGGGGGCGAGGGAGGGGGGCTAGGGTAGAGTAGAGTAGAGCAGGGGGATATTGAGGCAGGTCCGTGATATAACATAAGCAGCTTCCTTGTGGTGCACTTGACAAAGGAAGGTTCAGACGTGGAGATAACTTCAACACGTTTATTCAACTATTTACACTTCTATTACTCGGGTTCGACACTACTGCTAATCCTACTATAGCTACCCAGACTGACTAACCAGTTGCTGCAATCCACGTGGTGGGTGTAATACTGAATCAACCCTGTGTCTCTACTCACTGACTGTCTCCACTGGAAAGAGGCAGATCATGTGTGTGGTGTCCTTTATATATGGGTTGGTGTAATGCCCCCCTGTGGTCGTGTCACCTCCTTGTGTATCGTGAATGTCTATTGGTCGTCTCCTATCTAACTTATCTATTGGTTGAGTGTGTGTGTGTGATGTTTCTGGTGCTCCCTCTAGTGTCTAGCTAGCCTACATGCATTTACATTGATGCACATCACCACATCCCCCCTTTTTATATGTTCATTATTTCTGTACACTTTAAGAAAATTGAACAAAGAACAGGTCGATAAGGTAAGGTATATACAAGTCATGGGAACAGTGATCAAACAAGTCCAAATCATTCGTGTGAGTCCATAAACCACCAATCATCATGGCCAAATGTCTCTCTTGGTTATGAACGCCATCAACGTCCCTGTGCCACAGGAACCAAGAAGTGGTCAAATCACTTTGCTTATCTGATTTGGAGTCCCTTTCTTTTTCCGATGTTTGTGATGATGCTGTCGGATGTCATTTTGTGGCTGATAACGTGTTGACGTTGAAGAGGTACCATCAACAGTATCATTCGAGGTCATGGATGTGCCATGTGTTGAAGTTGGATAAGACTGTACATACTGGTTCTGGCCACATGCTGTGCAGGAAGGGTGATCCTGCTGAGAACCGTTGAAGCTTGTCGAATTGGAAACAGAATTGCTGCTCGCATAAATACCTGGTGATGGTGTGGAACTAGAACCTTGCATCTGATAGGAATATGCCGTCTGGCCAGGCTGGGGTGCAGCAAATCCTGGGCTGTAACTAAGGCATCCAGTCTGTAGTGCAGATTGCGCTTGCGGTAGTCCTCCTTCGTTCTTGATTCCATTAGTGGGCAATCCGTAGTGCTGGCCTGTTTGAGAATATGCTGCATAGACTGCTGGCTGCTGCAGGCTTGAATACTGGGTCTGTCCAGCATGAGCTGTCATTGGCTGCACTGCTGGTGTGGAAAACATGTGTGGATATGGCTGTGGTGAATATTGGTGTATTCCTCTTGGACTGTCGACGCTGCTTGTTATTACTGACCCAGTGTAATTTTTAAGTGATCCATCTCCTGTCGTTGTGGCTATTTGCTGTCACCCTGAGCGTGCCATCACTGAGGTTGCGGCACTCCCTGTCTGGAGTAAAGTCCGGCTGACGTGAATCAGAGTCGGCGTTTGGTTGCTCCCTATCTGGAGTCTGGTCTGTTTTAACTGAGTCAGTGTTGGTTTGTTGATGCTCCCCGTCCGGAGTCTTAGCAGGTTCACTGGAGTCAGCTGAGATTTCTTGAAGCTGCACGTCTGGAGTCAGAACATGCAGGAATGCATTGACTTGTGGAGAGATTCGAGCGAATGAGGGTGGAAGTATTGTGGTGTCACCAGAGTCACCAGTGGTCTCACAGTGATCGTCGAGTGCCTCTGTACACGCTAGCTGAGGTCTGTCACTTTGCACATCTTGCATGGGAAGTGGGATGCTGTCGTCACTCGTCTCACATACTGTGGGTAGATCCTCAGTAGCTGCTTGTTGTTCACTTGGGTTGGGTAAATTGTCAGAGTCTTCATCTGGTGGTGCAAACAATGTGGGTGGACTGTCATTGTCTTGCTGTTGTCCTTCATTTGGGCTTGGACTGTCATTGTCGCTTTGTTCTTCACTGTAGCATGATAGACCGTCATGGTCGTCCTGCTGTGCACTGGAGCATGATAGACTGTCATAATCTTCTTGCTGTTTACTTGAGCATGGCAGACTTGCATCATCTGCCGCTAGTTGGTCAGAGGAAGTTGCTAGACCCTCGTGGTCTTGTTCCTGCAAGGACTGCGCGTCAGAGTCTTGCGTTGCTTCTATCATGGAGGATGTCCACGAGCTCTCTGTGGAGGCTTGTGACACTGGAGTCACTCCTTGTTCATGCAAGGACGGCGGTGTGGAGTCTTGCGTGTCTTCTTCCGTAGAGTCGGGAACCCTGAGCGGTGCGTGGACCATGCTCTGTGTAGCAGCAGGCCGCTCTCTCTGGGCTTGTACCACTCTCTGTCTCTTGGTTTCAGGCTGCAGCATCATCCTGCACTCACGAGCTGGGATGTAATATTTGCTGGGCTGAAGATCCTCAAATCTGAAGAATGAATCCGTGTCTGCGTCGGATTCAGTACGGGGGTCGCCAATGTGCAACACGTCTAATTGCTGTTCGGATTTGGTACTGGGGTAGCTTCCCAAGGTGAAAGGTTCGTCTGAGTCGTAGTCTTCTAGGACCATATCATCACTGTTTGCGTCGGAGCTGGCATTGGGCTCGCGAGGTCCAGAGAAAATGTCAAGGTCGGTATCGAAGTATTCAAGGTCGGAATCATCGGTTTGTGCGTAGGTAACTGCTTGTTGCAGGGTTCTTCGGAGGTTAAATTCATTTCCTGGTTCAATTTGAGGCATTGTGCTGTCATTCCAGGTGAAGGAAGTTTGTTTTACAGCTTTAAAAGATTTTTTCTTTGATTTGGGACGTTTCCCCTTTAAATGGGCGTGGTCCGGGGCCTCTGACATCATGACGCATGTGACGTAGGGCGCAGGAAGCGATTGCGCATGCGCAGATCGCGGTTCCTTTACTTGGGGCCGTTTTCGTGATTGCGTATGCGCGGCTTCTCGCGCAGACGCAAACGGACATTCCCGTTCTGTGCGCTTCTCGCGCAAACGGACATTCCCGTTCTGTGCGCTTCTCGCGCAAACGGACATTCCCGTTCTGTGCGCTTCTCGCGCAACTGCAGTCCCTTTAGCAAGATGGCCACCGAGCAAAATCGTTCTCTGCTCCTGGATTTCGGCCTCGAGGTGAGTACTGGCGCTTCTCTTGCTGGTTGGAGTGTGTTTTCCTCACAGTATTTGCCCAGGACTGCCTGGAAGTCGCTCCTGTTTTGCCCCTTGGAGAACTTGAACTTTTTAAAGATTTCTTCTGCTCTGGCACCGGCGATGGTGAGGAGAAGCTCTGTCTTTTAAACATCGGCCAGGTCTTCTAGCTCGGCTGCCACCAGGATGATTTCAAACATTTGCCGGAATACCTGCCAGTTTTCACGGAGATCGCCATGGCACTGGAGCTGCTGCGGAACCTGGATCTCGAACATCTTGCCTGGGTATCGTTGCTGGTTGTCACTGTACGCTGAGGTATGGCTATCAGGATTGAAACAGTTCAGTCCTGGTACCATGTCTTGTTATGTTCTAGGTATAACATAAGCGGCTTCCTTGTGGTGCACTTGACAAAGGAAGGTTCAGACGTGGAGATAACTTCAACACGTTTATTAAACTATTGACACTTCTATTACTCGGGTTCGACACCACTGCTAATCCTTCTATAGCTACCCAGACTGACTAACCAGTTGCTGCAATCCACGTGGTGGGTGTAATACTGAATCAACCCTGTGTCTCTACTCACTGACTGTCTCCACTGGAAAGAGGCAGATCATGTGTGTGGTGTCCTTTGTATATGGGTTGGTGTAATGCCCCCCTGTGGTCGTGTCACCTCCTTGTGTATCGTGAATGTCTATTGGTCGTCTCCTATCTAACTTATCTATTGGTTGTGTGTGTGTGTGTGATGTTTCTAGTGCTCCCTCTAGTGTCCAGCTAGCCTACATGCATTTACATCGATGCACATCACCACAGTCCGTGCGTGAACAAAGCCGTGGTTTGCACTATGTTTAATTTGGAATTTGGGTCTTGACTTCTATTTTTTTGTACTGTACAATGTCACTTTTTCTATCTGCCTAAAATACCTCAATAAAATTGTTTGTAAAAAAAAAAAGCTCTGGTGTTCCGCATCGTTTGGCAGAGTCTGACTCCTGCCCCGGCCTCACATAGAAAATAGGAGCAGGAGGAGGCCATTCGGCCCTTTGAACCTGCTGCACCATTCATTATGATCACTGCTGACCATCCAACTCAATAGCCTAATCCCGCTTTCCCCCCCGGATCCTTGGCTCTCCTTCGCCCTAAATGCTATATATTTTTTTTTACATTTCCAATACTTTTTTCCAATTAAGGGGCAATTCAGCGTGGCCAATCCACCGAACCTGTACATCTTTGGGTTGTGGGGGTAAGACCCATGCAGGCACAGGGAGAATGTGCAAACTCCACACGGACAGTGACCCAGAGCTGGGATTGAACCCGGGTCCTCAGCGCCGTGACACTGCAGTGCTAACCACTGCGTCAGAGTGCTGCCCTCGAAGTGCTGTATCGAACTGCTTCTGGAAAACATACAATGTTTGGCCTGAACTACTTCCTGTGGTAACAGGTTCCACAGGCCGCCCACTCTCTGGGTGAAGAAATGTCTCCTCATCTCGGTCCTCAATGGTCGACCCTGTCTCCTCAGACTGTGACCCCTGGTTCAGGGCACACCCACCATCGGGAACATCCTTCCTGCATCGACCCTGTGCAGTCCTGTTAGAATTTTATAAGTTTCTATGAGATCCCCCCCCTCATTATTCTGAACTCCAGCGAATGCCATCCTAACCGAATCACATTCCACTCTCTGCCCGGGCAATCCCAGCATGCCTGCTGGCCATTCCATCACACGGGTCCCCAGACTTCAGGGGAGGAGGGGGTGGGGATGGGGTCCGGGGCGGGGGGGGGCCTTGGGGGTGGTGAACGGTGATGGGTCACTGACATGGTGCCCCGATATCTCTGGCCCAGTGCACTGCCACCTTCAAGGACGACATGGCCGCACAGTGGTTAGCACTATTGCCTCACAGCGCCGGCGTCCCAGGTTTGACTACCCGCTGGATCACTGTCTGTGCGGAGTCTGCACGTTCTCCCCGTGTCTGCGTGGGTTTCCTCCGGGTGCTCCGGTTTCCTCCCACAGTCCAAAGATGTGCAGGTTAGGTGGATTGGCCATGATAAATTGCCCTTAGTGTCCAAAAATGTTGGGTGGGGTTGCTGGGTTACGGGGATAGGGCAGAGGTGTGACCTTAAGTAGGTTGCTCTTCCCAAGGGCCAGTGCAGACTCGATGGGCCGAATGGCCTCCTTCTGCACTGTAAACTCTATGAAAGTTACAATGAAAATCTACCAGGGGGTACCTCCGACTGTCCTGGGCGACCTGGTCCTCCAACACCCGCATCCCCCATCACCGGCCCTCACCATGTCAGCAGCACCCCCCCCCCCCCCTCTCTGCATCAGCCTAGCCCATCCCTCACACTCTGCGAATAGAGAACCGAGGCAGTTTGGGATGTCAGTGAGCTGGTGTTTATTGGTGACAGTGCTTTGGACAATGTATGTGCTCTCGTCCCTGACGCTATCCTATGTGCAGCACCCCTGCCAACTTAACGGGTGTCTACCTTTCTAATCTTACCTGTCCCAATGCTCCCTGCTGTGTATCCCACCCTGTGGCCTGGGTCCCCCTTTGGTGGCCGTCCTCGACAGCAACCGGGCCTGGATGAGCCCGGCCGATTTCTGGGTGTCACAGGTGGTGCGATGCCACCTGTCCTGCCCACCGGATGGGCCAAGGGCCCGGGGGCGGGGGGAGATTCATAGATGCTGCGGTGTTCCAGAACATCCCCAATCAGAGGCACGGGGACCAGCCCCATCGCCTCCTCCTCCTCCCTCGGGGTGCCCGATCGCCCCCGGGCTACTCCTTGGGATGGGGCACGGCTAGAGCAAGTTCCAGTGGCTCTGCCATCACCTGGCGCTGCCAGTCCTGGAGGCCCTTCCTCGTCTCAATCAGGTCTCAATTCTCGCGGCCATGGAGCACAGGGACTGTGCCACGTCTCTCTGGGACTGTGCCACGTCTCTCTGGGACTGTGCTATGTCACTCGGTAACCGTGCCAGGTCCCTCCCTGACTGGCTCAGGTCAGCCAGTGCGAGGCCAGCGCTCTCGATGCCCGCAGCCATGGCCGTTGTGACTGGGCCAAGCTCTGGGGTGCTGCAGCAATGTCCATGTGTCCCTGGTACATGGCCACCTGTAACATGGCTGCCCTGTCCAGTGCCTCAGCCACCACCTGCACACCGTACCGCAGGCCTTGGACATCATGACCCATGGCCGTCACCCTCACACCCAAGGACTCCACCTCAGTCGCCACCCATGTAGTGTTGGCCCGGGTGCCACGCATTGTCAGCACTGCCTCCTGCTCCTCCAGGCGGTTGGACACCCCCAAGTGCTCTTGTAGGTGCTGGATGTTTCCTGACACTCCTCATGGAGTCACTGGCTCTGCGCATCTCCAACATTGATGGGACCGCCCTTTCCTGGAGCTCGAGACCCGTCTGGATGGCAGCTAGTCCCTGGGCCCGCCCTCTGTAGTCCCCTTGGGGGTTCCTACTCCACCTCATGTCCCGCAGCATGTGTGTCGTGCACACCAGATAGGGCCCCAGGAGCCTCTTCACTAAAGTGCCCAACCAACGCATTTGTTATCCCATGCTGACCTCCGCCTCTGTGACAGCCGCAGCTCCGGTGGGCCCCCTCCGGTCTGCCCCCCCAGCGATTGTGGTGCAGGTTGGAGAACACACGGACCGCTGGCATGTGGCGTTGGGATGTGTGGGGCGATGGTGACCCTCACTAGCTGGCCTGGGATGTTGCCCATCTTCCTATCAGAAGCGCTGCCTACCGATCCGCCTGGTGGGGTCTGCATTCGGAGGGGAGGGGGGAACAGGGGGGTGGGAGGGCGGTGGTGCTGGGTGTGGGGTTGGGTGTGTGTGGGATGATGATGGTGATGCCAGGGGCCGGAAGTGGGTTATTCATCCAGGCCGCCCTGAGGAGGTTCTGCAGCTTCTGATGGCACTGCTGTCTGTTCCTCGCGGTGAGGCCCACTGCGCTCACGGCCTGTCACCTCTGCCCATGCCCGGTTGATGTTGATGGGTGACAGCCTCCTTCCCACCCCGGGGTGGGGGTACAGGGTGTCCCACCTCTCCTCCGTGGCATCCAGCAAAAGCTCGAGCTCTGTCCGTGAATCCCGGGGTCTGCTTTGGAATTGCACCAGTGCCACGTGGGGCGAGAGCTGGCACATTGGCATGTCGTGAATGGCTCCGGCAGTCACACCCCCATCAGCACCAGGGAACAACCCCCATTCAGTCCTGGGGCGTCATTCTCCGACCCCCCGCCGGGTCGGAGAATGGCCGTTGGCCGCCGTGAATCCCGCCCCCGCCCCCGCCGAAGTCTCCGGTACCGGAGATTGGGCGGGGGCGGAAATCGGGCCGCGCCGGTTGGCGGGAGCCCCCGCTCAATTCTCCGGCCCGGATGGGCCGAAGTCCCGCCCAGGAATTGCCTGTCCCGCCAGGCGTAAATCAAAGCTGGTATTTACCGGCGGGACCAGGCGGCGTGGGAAGGCTCCGGGGTCCTGGGGGGGGCGCGGGGCAATCTGACCCCGGGGGGGTGCCCCCACGGTGGCCTGGCCCGCGATCGGGGCCCACCGATCCGCGGGCGGGCCTGTGCCGTGGGGGCACTCTTTCCCTTCCGCCTCCGCCACGGCCTCCACCATGGCGGAGGCGGAAGAGACTCTCCCCACTGCGCATGCGCGGGAAACTGACAGCGGCCGCTGACGCTCCCGCGCATGCGCCGCATTTCCGCGCCAGCTGGCGAGGCAACAAACGCCATTTCCGCCAGCTGGCGGGGCGGAAATCCCTCCGGCGCCAGCCTAGCCCCTCAATGTTGGGGCTCAGCCCCCAAAGATGCGGAGCATTCCGCACCTTTGGGCCGGCACGATGCCCGTCTGATTGGTGCCAGTCGGCGGACATCGCGCCGTTGGGGGAGAATTTCGCCCCTGGTGTCTACACTTAGCCTCTCAGAGAATTCTGCCCCCTGACTTGAGTGTCTAAATTGGGGAATTGTGGGTCCCTGTGACATCACACTGGGGGGTATGATGCTCTTGTGACAGAGTTCCGTGTTGTCACAGGACCCGCCCTGTTTGCTTACATCATCCCGCATCACCCGTTTCCATAGCACCCCACTTTAACTCGCTGTTGACAGAATGTTTACCATTGATTTGGGCTTCTACCTGCCAACTGCTCATTTGGAAAACGATATCAGAGAGTCAACGCTGTGTGAGCCATGATCGTCACAACGTGGATCATTTATTGCTGGGCAAATGAGAGAATCCACAGAGGGGTTCCCTCCATTTTCATCACAACCAGGATCACTGAAGTGGAAAAGCCAGAGAGTAAAGAACTTGTCCAAGGTGGAGGTCGGGCAGAAAGTGACAGCGATGTAAAGACCTCAGTCGCCATCGTGTCTGCCCAGTCATCTCCAGAACGCGAGGAGATCGAAGTTGGAAGTGAAGAGTCAGATGGTGAAGATGAAGAGGAGCTGAGTCTCCATAATCTGCTGTCGGATGTGAAAAGTCAGCAGCTGTGGAGGAGAGCGATCCTGATGTCGATGGTGCAGAACGGCCAGCAGGATCTTGGAGTTTCACAGGGAGTGGAGATCCCTGGGGTGAGAGGTCGCAAGATGCTGGAGTGGGTAAAGAGACCAGCTGAACCACTGGTCGAATCCCCTACTCCAGCTGCTGATCTCGATGACGTCGAGGACACGATTGAACAGCAGGAAGTTAGCCTGAGCGGTAGCGTCAGCGAGACAGACAGATCTGCCGGTGAGCCCTCCTCTGTTGCCTCAGACCAACACACAGAGGGACTGGAAGACCAAGAATCCCTGCTTAGCAACAGCGAGGAACCCAAAATGGACACTACCCCTGATGGTGCCTTTGGAAGTTTCCAACAAGGAGAAGACGTGGACATCACGAACCAGGACTCCTCGTCGGACATGGGGAGCAGTGAACCACTGGTCGAATCCCCTACTCCAGCTGCCGATCTCGATGACGTCGAGGACCCAATTAAACAACAGGAAGTTAGCCTGAGCGGCAGCGGCAGCGAGACAGACAGATCTGCCGGTGAGCCCTCCTCTGTTGCCTCAGACCAACACACAGAGGGACTGGAAGACCAAGAATCCCTGCTTAGCAACAGTGAGGAACCCAAAATGGACACTACCCCTGAAGGTGCCTTTGGAAGTTTCCAAGAAGAAGGCATGGACATCACGAACCAGGACTCCTCGTCGAACACGGGGAGCATCGATTACACTGGACTTTCCTACTTGCCCTTGCCGAGCAGCAGCGGTGAGAGCGAGCTCAGACCAGCAGACACTCTCTCCACTCAGAGACTGAAGCATTTGGTTGAGCGAATGCAGTCTTGGTTTGCTAAGAGGAAAGGACAGCAGACAGGACAAGGCCCTTCAGTCGCCATGGCTGTCCTGGAACGCTCGGCCGCCCGTCTCAGAGCTTGGAAGGAAGAAGTGGAAGCCAAGTTCCACAGGCAGCAGCGAAGACGACCAGTGGATTGAACAGATCGACAGGCCGAGACGGGAAAGGCGAAAGGTCCAATTGCGGGAAGTAGTGGAATCGTGTTACTTTTGGGCTTGGTTCCAATTCCGGCACCAAGCGGGACTTGGGTGCATGAGGGTGGCGGGGTGGTGTGGGGGGGTGGTGTGAGGGGAGTCGTGTGGTGGTGTTGTGTGGGTGGGGGTTGTGGGTGGTGTGGAGGTGGTGTGGGGGCGGGGGGTGGAGGTAATGTGGGGGCGGGTGAGTGGTGTGGAGGTGGTGTGGGGGCGGGGGGCGGAGGTAATGTGGGGGCGGGTGAGTGGTGTGGAGGTGGTGGGGATGGGGGTGCTGCGGGTGGTGTGGTGTGGGGGCGGGGGTGGTGTGGAGTGGAGGTGGTGGTAGGGTGTGTGTGGGGTGGTGTGGAGGTAATGTGGGGGCGGGTGAGTGGTGTGGTGGGGGTGGTGAGGGTGGTGTGGGGGTAGTGTGTGGGGGGTGGGGGTGGGGTGGGGGCGGGTACACACGTGCCATAGGGACAAGGCCACACAGCGGGGGCTCACTTGGTTCACCAATGCCGACCCCTGCCTCGGTGACTGCCCTCTCCGGGACCAGCGACCAGGTCCTGTGCCTGCCATTCTGTGACTGTGGGGGGGGGGGTCTGCAGGTCCGGCGGACCCCTCCAGTCTCCTCTCTCTCCCTGCGGCTGTGCGCTGCCTTTTCCTGTGGGGGTGGGGGGAGGGTTGGGCCAGGGGGAAGGGACAGAAAATGCCGAGTGTTGGGCGGATTACTATTTGAATGGGTGTAAATTGAGATACTCAGCGAGACCTTGGTGTCCTCGTGTATCAGTCGCTGAAAGTTAGCGCACAGGTAGAGAGGCAGTAAAGAAGGCAAATGGTCTGTTGGCCTTGATAGCGAGGGGTTTTGAGTACAGGAATAAGGGGCAAATTCGGGATTGGCCCCAGTGCCAACCCAAACGTGATGCTCCAGGCCCCTGCTGGTGGTATGAATGAATTCCACCCCGCAGGCCAGCGGAAGCATGTCATTAAAATAGAATCTTTTTATTGGCATTTTCAACATGTACTTTGACGTTTGTTTTTATTTATTGGACAGTGTATAAAATAGATTTTTGTCCTATGTTATTTGATTTACAAATTGCTGCCGTCTAGTTCGCTTGCTCCCCCCTCCCCCCATGTTGTCCCTGTTTGTCCGTCTCAGTCTCTGTCCCCCCCCCGCCCCCGGGGTTGTGCGTCCCTGGCGTTCGGTTCCTCTTTGTCTTTTGTTTTTTTTCCCTCTCCAATCCTTCCAGTTCTCCCTCGACTGGCTGTTGTTGGCCTCGAACAGCTTTTGGAACAGACCAACAAACAGCCCCCATGCAGTGAGGCCTTCGACAGAGTCGAATGGAAGTACCTCCTCAAGGTACTGGAACAGTTTGGGCTCGGAGCTGGATTCGCCACCTGGGCGAGACTCCTGTACAACGCACCCAAGGTGAGCATTTGAACCAACACCACCAGCTCTGAATACTTCCAGGTACAGAGAGGCACAAGGCAGGGATGCCCACTGTTTGCAGGAGCAATCAAACCCCTGGCCCTGCCTCCCACCCTCGGATGGCGTATTTGATCTTCTCCGGGTGGAGAAATTCCGAGAGGTCAGTGAGCCAGTCGCAGCTTTGGGTGG
The DNA here is from genome assembly GCF_047496885.1 of Scyliorhinus torazame. NCBI lineage: Eukaryota > Metazoa > Chordata > Chondrichthyes > Carcharhiniformes > Scyliorhinidae > Scyliorhinus > Scyliorhinus torazame. The sequence goes on along the minus strand of NC_092710.1, from coordinate 77,038,984 downwards.
TGCTGCCGATCGCCAGCCGAGCAGGATTCTCCGGCGTGCGATGAGGGAAGTGAAAGCGAGGGCGTCGGCCCCCTTCCCCATGTGTAGCTCTGGCTGCTCCGATACCCTGAAGATTGCCACTATTGGGCTTGGCTTCACCCTCACCCCCACAACCTTGGACATTGCCTCGGAAAAGGCTTTCCAGAACCAACAAGTTTGGGACAAGCCCAGACATGTGGGTGTGGTTGGCCGGGCCCCTCTGGCACTGCTCACATTTGTCCTCCACCTCCGGGAAGAACCTGCTCATTCGGGTTCTGGTCAGGGCGTTCTGGAAGAAGGCTTTGGGGATGAAGATTCGGACAGACCTAAACAGGAAGAGGACCCCCGGCAGCACGCTCATCTTGTCTGCACTCTCCCCACCAGGGAGACTGGGAGTGAGCCCCACCTCTCTAGGCCCTTTTTCACTTCCTACACCAGGCGGGTCAGGTTCCACTTGTGGATCTGTGTCCAGTCTCTGGCTACCTGGATCCCCAGGTATCGGAATCTGTTCTGGTCTATTTTAAACGGGAGTCCCTCCAGCTCTGCCCCTCCCCCATTTGGGTTCTCTGGGAATGCCTCACTTTTCCCAGGTTGAGCTTGTAACCTGCGAACATTCTGAATCTCTTAGGATCTGCATGATTGCTTTCAGTCCTTCCTGTGGCTTTGAGACATACAGGAGCAGGTCATCTGCACAGAGTGAGGCTCTGTGCTCTCTGTCTCCTCTTTTTGCATCCCGCAGGGCTGTCGCCAGGGGTTTGATTGCTCCTGCGAACAGTGGGCATCCCTGCCTTGTGCCTCTCTGTACCTGGAAGTATTCAGAGCTGGTGGTGTTGGTTGAAACGCTCACCGTGGGAGTGTTGTGCAGGAGTCTCGCCCAGGTGGCGAATCCAGCTCCGAGCCCAAACTGTTCCAGTACCTGGCGTCTGATGTTCGTGGTGAGCTGCCTACCCTTGACAAAGCCCGTTTGGTCTTCAGCATCCACCTTGGTACACAGTTCTCCAGCCTTTTAACCAGGACCTTTGCAAGTATTTTCGCATCCACATTCAGCAGCGAAGTGGGTCTATATGCTCCACATTCCATCGGGTCTTTGTCTTTTTTGGGTATCAGTGAGATTGTGGCATGCGCTGGCGTGGGGGTCAGAGTGCCCCTTGCCAGCGAGTCCGCGGACATGTCCCTTGGATATGGGACCAGGTCCGGTGCGAATTTTGTATAGAAGTCCGCCAGGAACCCGTCCAGACCCGGTGCCTTCCCAGCCTGCATGGAGCTGATGTCCTGCATGATTTCTCCAAGATCTATTGGTGCTTCCAGCTCCCCCCTTCTGTCCTCCCACAACTGGTCGTTCCAGTCTGTCGAGGAACTGTTTCACCCCCGCGTCCCCGTCGGGAGCTCGGTGGTGTACAGTCCCCGGTAGAAGGTCTCAAATGTTGAGACCTTTTTGTTCTGTTACCAGTCTGCCTCTCCCATCCTGTACCTGCGCTATTTCCCTCGTGGCTGCCTGCTTTCTCAGCTGGTGAGCCAGTAGGCGGGCAGCATTTTCTCCATGTTCGCAAACTGTCCCATGGTCTGGCGGAGTTGGTACACTGCTTTCCTGGTGGATGATGCGGAAATGCCGGCGTTGGACTGGGGTGAGCACAGTAAGAAGTCTTACAACACCAGGTTAAAGTCCAACAGGTTTGTTTCGAATCACTAGCTTTCAGAGCACTGCTCCTTCCTCAGGTGAATGAAGAGGTAGGTTCCAGAAACATATATATAGACAAAGTCAATGATGCAAGGATATACTTTGAATGCGAGCATTTGCAGGTAATTAAGTCTTCACAGGTCCAGACAGTGCGACAGGAGAGAGGTGTAAGCCCAGGTTAAAGAGGTGTGAATTGTCTCGAGCCAGGACAGTTGGTAGACTTCGCAAGCCCAGGCCAGATGGTGGGGAGTGAATGTAATGTGACATGAATCCAAGGTCCCGGTTGAGGCTGTACTCATGTGTGCGGAACTTGGCTATCAGTTTCTGCTCGGCGATTCTGCGTTATCACGCATCCTGAAGGCCGCCTTGGAGAACGCTTACCCGGAGATCAGAAGCTGGATGCCCTTGACTGCTGAAGTGTTCTCCAACTGGAAGGGAACATTCCTGCCTGGCGATTGACGCGCGATGTCCATTCATCCGTTGTCGCAGCGTCTGCATGGTCTCGCCAATGTACCACGCCTCGGGGCATCCTTTCCTGCAGCGTATGAGGTAGACAACGCTGGCCAAGGCGCACGCGTATGTGCCGCGTATGGTGGGTGGTGTTCCCACGTGTAATGGTTGATGATCTGGCACGTCTTGCAGAGATTGCCATGGCAGGGTTGTGTGGTGTCGTGGTCGCTGTTCTGAAGGCTGGGTAGTTTGCTGCAAACAATGGTCTGTTTGAGGTTGCGCAGTTGTTTGAAGGCAAGTAATGGGGGTGTGGGGATGGCCTTGGCAAGATGTTTGTCTTCATCGATGACATGTTGAAGGCTGCGAAGAAGATGTCGTAGTTTCTCCGCTCCGGGGAAGTACTGGACGACGAAGTGTACTCCGTCGGTTGTGTCCCGTGTTTGTCTTCTGAGGAGGTCGGTGCAGTTTTTTGCTGTGACGCGTTGGAACTGTCGATCGATGAGTCAAGCGCCATATCCCGTTCGTACGAGGGCATCTTTCAACGTCTTAGGTGTCTGTTACGCTCCTCCTCGTCTGAGCAGATCCTGTGTATGCGGAGGGCTTGTCCATAGGGGATGGCTTCCTTAATGTGTTTAGGGTAGAAGCTGGAGAAGTGGAGCATCATGGGGTTATCCGTGGGCTTGCGGTAAAGCAAAGTGCTGAGGTGACCGTCCTTGATGGAGATGAGTGTGTCCAAGAATGCAACTGATTCTGGAGAGTAGTCCATGGTGAGTCTGATGGTGGGATGGAACTTATTGATGTCATCGTGTAGTCGTTTCAGCGATTCTTCACCGTGGGGGTCATCGATGTATCTGGTATATTCGCCCCTGCACGTTCTCCCCGTGTCTGCGTGGGTTTCCTACAGGTGCTCCGGTTCCCTCCCACAGTCCAAAGACGTGCAGGGGAGGTGGATTGGTCATGATAAATTGCCCTTAGTGTCCAAAAAGGTTCAGAGAGGTTATTGGGTTACGGGGATAGGGTGGAAGTGAGGGCTTAATGTGGGTCGGTGAAAACTCGATGGGCCGAATGGCTTCCTTCTGCACTGTATGTTCTATATAACAGCTGTTGAAGGTCCTTTGCGGTGAGGAGGTCTTGTTCGAACTTGTGCATGTAGATGTTGGCGTATTGGGGTGCGAATTTGGTCCCCATGGCTGTTCCGTGCGTCTGGATGAAGAACTTGTTGTCGAAGGTGAAGATGTTGTGATCCAGGATGAAGCGGATGAGTTGTAGAATTGCGTCTAAAGATTGGCAGTTGTCGGTGTTGAGTAGAGGCTGTTGCAGCAATGTCGTCGTCATGGGGAATGCTGGTGTAGAGTCTTCACCTTCGACAACAATTTGTTCACCTGGATACACGGAACAGCGATGGGGACCAAATTCGCACCTCAATACGGCAACATTTTCATGCACAAGTTTGAACAGGACCTCACTGCACAGGGCCTTCAACCGAGGTTATACATCAGATACATCGATGACTTTGTTTTCCTTTGGACTCACGGCGAAGAATCACTGAAACGACTACACAATGACATCAATAAGTTCCATCCCACCATCAGACTCACCATGGACTACTCTCCAGAATCAGTTGCATTCTTGGACACACTCATCTCCATCAAGGACGGCCACCTCAGCACTTCACTTTACCGCAAGCCCACGGATAACCCCATGATGCTCCACTTCTCCAGCTTCCACCCTAAACACATTAAAGAAGCCATCCCCTATGGACAGACCCTCCGTACACACAGGATCTGCTCAGACGAGGATGAGCGTAACAGACATCTTCAGACGCTGAAAGATGCCCTCGTACGAACGGGATTTGGCGCTCGACTTATTGGCAGTTCCAATGCGCCACAGCAAAAAACCGCACCAACCTCCTCAGAAGGCAAACACGTTGGAATTTAGAAGGATGCGGGGGGATCTTATAGAAACATATAAAGTTACGAAGGGAATAGATAGGATAGATGCGGGGGGGGAGGGGGGGTGGGGTGGGTTGCCTCTACTGGCGGGTGAAAGCAGAACTAAGCATAGCCTTAAAATAAGGGGAAGTAGATTTAGGACTGAGTTTAGGAGGAATTTCTTCACCTAAACGGGTGTGAATCTCTGGAATTCCTTGCCCAGTGAAGCAGTTGAGGCTCCTTCATTCAATGTTTTCAAGATAAAGATAGATAGTTTTTTGAAGAATAAAGGGATTAAGGGAAATGGTGTTCAGGCGGGAAAGTGGAGCTGAGTCCACAAAAGATCAGCCATGATCTCATTGAATGGCGGAGCAGGCTCGAAGGGCCAGTTGCCCTGCTCCTGCTCCTAGTTCTTATGTTCTAAGACAAACACGGGACACAACCGACAGAGCACCCTTCGTCGTCTAGTACTTCTCTGGAGCGGAGAAACTACATCTTCTTCGCAGCCTTCAACACGTCATTGATGAAGTCGAACATCTTACCAAGTCCATCCCCACTACTTGCCTTTAAACAACCGCGCAACCTCAAACAGACCATTGTTTGCAGCAAACTACCCAGCCTTCAGAACAGCGACCACGACACCACACAACCCTGCCATGGCAATCTCTGCAAGACGTGCCAGATCATCGACATGGGTACCACCATTACACGTGAGAACGCCACCCACCAGGTAAGCGGTACATCTCGTGCAACTTGGCCAACATTGTCTACCTCATACGCTGCAGGAAAGGATGTCCCGAAGCGTGGTACATTGGCGAGACCATGCAGACGCTCTGACAATGGATGAACGGACATCGCGTGACAATCACCAGGCAGGAATGTTCCCTTCCATTCGGGGAACACTTCAGCAGTCAAGGGCATTCAGCCTCTGATCTTCGGGTAAGCGTTCTCCAAGGCGGCCTTCAGGATGCGCAACAACGCAGAATCGCCAAGCAGAAACTGTTAGCCAAGTTCCGCACACATGAGTACAGCCTCAACCAGGACCTTGGATTCATGTCGTATTACATTCACCCCCCACCATCTGGCCTGGGCTTGCAAAATCCTACCAACTATCCTGGCTTGAGACAATTCACACCTCTTAAACCTGGGCTTACCCCTCATTCCAGTAGCACCGTCTGAACCTGTAAAGACTTAATTACCTGCAAAGACCCGCATTCAAAGTATCGTCTTGCATCATTGACTTTGTCTATATATATGTTTCTGGAACATACCTCTTTATTCACCCGAGGAAGGAGCAGTGCTCTGAAAACTAGTGATTCAAACAAACCTGTTGGACTTTAACCTGGTCTTGTAAGACTTGTTGGTGTTCCTGGTGGACAGCAAGTTAAAGTCCATTTGTAGATTTTTCCTCTGCCAGAAGCTCTGCGGTCGGGGCCTTGGAGAACTTTGTGTCCACCTCCAGGATAGAGTCGATCAGCTGCTGCTGGGCCTCCCTCTCTTCCCTATCTCTACATATCTTGTGGGCTATAATCTCCCCCCTGATCACAGCCTTCACTGCCTCCCACAACGTGGAGGGTGAGACTTCCCCGTTTCGCTTGTTAGTCACATAGTCACCTATGGCCTGTAATGTTCTTTGACAGAAGGCTTTGTTGGCCAGGAGGTCCGCGTCCAGCCTCCATGTGGGGCGCTGAGCACGGCCTGTCTCCAACCTCACATCCATGTAATGTGGAGCGTGGTCGGAGATGACTATCGTGGAGTACTCCGCTCCTATAATTCCAACGAGAACTCCTTTTCTCCTGGGTGCAGGAACTTCCACGGGTCCACCACCCACATCTGCTCCATAAACGCTCCCAGTTCCTTAGCCAGGCCTGTCTTTTCCCCCGTTCTGGGGCTAGGTCGGTCTGCGGTCCTGTACGCAGTTAATGTCGTCCCCCATAATCAGTTGGTGCGTCTCAATGTCGGGCATTTCCCCCATGGTTTTCTTTCTAAAGTCAGTGTGGTCCCCATTGGGAGCGTACACATTTACCAGCATCACTGCTGCCCCTTCCAGGACACGGCTGACCCTGACACACCGTCCCCTGGGTCTGGAACTGTCTTGGTTTCCGTAAACCTCGTCCCCTTGCTGATCAATATGGCTACTCCCCTTGCCCTCGTCCCATAGGATGAATGGTACGTCTGTCCCACCCAGCCCGTCCTCGCCAGTGATCTGTCCTTCTCCCTCAGGTGTGTCTCCTACAGGTAGACTATGTCGGCCTTCAGTCTTCTTAGGTGGGTGAAGACTCTGGATCTTTTCACTGGGCCGTTGAGTCCCCTGACGTTCCAGGTGACTATCCTGGTGGGGGATTTCTGACCCCCCGCTCCTGTGGGATTAACCATACTTACCTGGTGGATGCGCCCCTGCCCTCCGGGGTTTCCCTTTGTTAGGGGGCCGTCCAAGATGGCCACTGTCACTGCTCTCCCCATGCGGTTGGGGAATTTGGTTCTAAGTATTCGAGATTGCTTCTTCTTCATTTTCCGAGCTTATCTAATTCCTATTTTCCCTGTTTCCTAAATGTTGCAGAGAGCACCGATCACTAGATCAGCGGAAAGATTAAAGAGCGGCGAGAGCACCGATCGCTAGATCAGCGGAAGGATTAAAGAGCGGGGAGAGCACCGATCGCTAGATCAGCGGAAGGATTAAAGAGCGGGGAGAGCACCGATCGCTAGATCAGCAGGGAGGATAAAGGAGCACCAATCGCTAGATCAGCAGGGAGGATAAAGGAGCACCGATCACTAGATCAGCAGGGAGGATGAAGGAGCACCGATCACTAGATCAGCAGGGAGGATGAAGGAGCACCGATCACTAGATCAGCAACGTGGAAAACCAGGTGGTGACAGCAGCGAGATGTCAACACAAATATTCCCCGACTGACATTCTTAAACTAACTGAACAGAAACAATCTGAACAGCTGAAAGAAAATGTTGCCGAGCTGTCCACCAGTCAGCTCCCTCCCCTGTGCTGGTGTCACCATCATCATTGACCTCTCACCCTGAACCTTGTGCTCCCTCCCGATTGGACATTCAAACTCAACTTCAGTGTCCAATCCAATTTCCTCATTGAGATGTGGTTGTACACAGACTAATTCAAAATGTTTACTGATATAATCTGCCTCTTTGTTCAGAGGTGAATGCGTAAAATAAGAAATATTACGTTATGTATTTCATTAAGTTTCCTTTTTAATGAGGTTTACTGTTTAGTTTTTAATTAATTAATTGATCAATCTTGTATTCAGGGTGGTTTAGATTAAATTCAATGTTTACAGATTTAACCCGACACGCCTCCTTGTGTTCTGATGTTTAGCACAGGGCTAAATAGCTGGCTTTGAAAGCAGACCTAAGCAGGTCAGCAGCACGGTTCAATTCCCGAACCTGGTATTGTACGACGTAAACATTGACAGCCAGGTATTTGATAGGCTGACTTTACTGAAATCAGTAAGTTACTGGGCCGGGATGAGACAGATTTAAGGATATGGAGTTTATATTAACGACAGAGGGAGAGAAGATCACAACAGGGGAACAGCAGCGGTTACAGAGATAGGGAGGGTCACAGGGGCTGGAGGAGAGTACAGAGATAGGGAGGGTTGTAGGGGCTGGAGGAGATTACAGAGATAGGGAGGATTGTAGGGGCTGGAGGAGGTTACAGAGATACGGAGGATTGTAGGGGCTGGAGGAGGTTACAGAGATAGGGAGGGTTACAGAGGCTGGAGGAGGTTACAGAGATAGGGAGGATCACAGGGGCTGGAGGAGGTTACAGAGAGAGGGAGGGTTGTAGGGGCTGGAGGAGGTTACAGAGATAGGGAGGATCACAGGGGCTGGAGGAGGTTACAGAAATAGGGAGGGTCACAGAGGCTGGAGGAGGTTACAGAAATAGGGAGGGTCACAGGGGCTGGAGGAGGTTTCAGAATTTGGGATTGCGTTGTACGGTTAGATAAGGTTATAGAGATAGGGAGGGCCGTTGGGGCTTTACACAGATAGGGAAACCTGTATGGTTAACAGGAGGCCGGGAGCATAGGCAGGGCTGAGGGGGATGTGGAATTATTTACAAAGGTCCCTCCTTCTCAACCTCTGAGGTGTGGTGATCCTCAGGTTACATCACCACCAATCAGCTCTCCCCCTCAAAGGGGAAAGCAGCCTTTAGTCATCTGGGATTATTGCGACTGACTTACTTTACTGCATTATTCCAGAGGAACTGTTCCAGAGATAGGGAAGGTTGTCGGGGCTGGATGATGTTTGAAAGTTCAGGTGGGGTGTAACACCTGTAGGAGGCTTCCAGGGTGGGAAACGTTGTAGTGATGGGTATAAGCTACAGACAAAGAGAGCGTTGTAGGGGCTGGAGGAGATTACAGAGATAGGGAGGGTTGTAGGGGCTGGAGGAGGTTACAGAGATAGAGAGGGTTGGAGGAGCTGGAGGAGGTTACAGAGATAGGGAGAGGTGTAGGGGCTGGCGGAGGTTACAGAGATAAGGAGAGTTGTAGTGGCTAGCGGAGGTTACAGAGATAGGGAGGATTGTAGGGGCTGGAGGAGGTTACAGGGATAGGGAGGGTTGTAGGGGCTGGAGGAGGTTACAGAGATAGGAAGGGTTGTAGGAGCTGGAGGAGGTTACAGAGATAGGGAGGGTTGTAGGGGCTGGAGGAGGTTACAGAGATAGGGAGTGTTGTAGGGGCTGGAGGAGATTACAGAGATAGGGAGATTGGGAGAAGGTAACAGGCAGAGGTCAGATTAAGAGTCTCAACTGAGTAACTGGGATGGAGCGGGTTTCAGCGCGAGGGGCAGAGAGAGAGAATGTGGGAGGGAAAGAGGGAGAGAAGGTGCAAGGGGCATAGAGAGAGATGGTGCGAGGGGAAGAGGGAGAGAAGGTGCGAGGGGCAGAGGGAGAGAAGGTGCGAGGGGCAGAGGGAGAGAAGGTGTGAGGGGAAGAGGGAGAGACGGCGTGAGGGGCACAGAGAGAGAAGGTGCGAGAGGGGAAGAGGGAGAGAGGCAAAGGGAGAAATGGTGCAAGGGGAAGAGGGAGAGAAGGTGCGAGACAAGAGGGAGAGATGGTGCGATGGGGAAGAGGGAGAGAAGGTGCGAGGGGAGGAGGGAGAGAAGGTGTGAGGGGCAGAGAGAAAGAAGGTGCGAGGGAAGAGGGAGAGAAGGTGCAATGGGCAGAGAGAAAGATGGTGCGAGGAGAAAAGGGAGAGAAGGTGCGAGGAGCAGAGAGAGAGAAGGTGCAAGGGGCAGAGAGAGAGAAGGTGTAAAGGGCAGAGAGAGAGAGAAGGTGCCAGGGACAGAGGGAGAGAAGGTGCGAGGGGAAGAGGGAGAGAAGGTGCGTGGGGCAGAGGGAGAGAAGGTGTGAAGGGAAGTCAGAGAGAAGGTGCGAGGGGCAGAGGGAGAGATGATGCAAGGGGAAGAGGGAGAGAAGGTGCGAGGCAAGAGGGAGAGATGGTGCGATGGGGAAGAGGGAGAGATCGTGCGAGGGGGAGAGGGAGAGAACTTGCGACGGGCAGAGGGAGAGAAGGTGCGAGGGGCAGAGAGAGAGAAGGTGCAAGGGGAAGAGGGAGAGAAGGTGCGAGTGGCAGAGAGAGAGAATGTGGGAGGGAAAGAGGGAGAGAAGGTGCATGGGGCATAGAGAGAGATGGTGCGAGGGGAAGAGGGAGAGAAGGTGCGAGGGGAAGAGGGAGAGAAGGTGCGAGGGGCAGAGGGAGATAAGGTGTGAGGGGAAGAGGGAGAGACGGCGTGAGGGGCACAGAGAGAGAAGGTGCGAAAGGGGAAGAGGGAGAGAGGCAGAGGGAGAAATGGTGCAAGGGGAAGAGGGAGAGAAGGTGCGAGGCAAGAGGGAGAGATGGTGCGATGGGGAAGAGTGAGAGAAGGTGCGAGGGGAAGAGGGAGAGAAGGTGCGAGGGGAGGAGGGAGAGAAGGTGTGAGGGGCAGAGAGAAAGAAGGTGCGAGGGAAGAGGGAGAGAAGGTGCAATGGGCAGAGAGAAAGATGGTGCGAGGAGAAAAGGGAGAGAAGGTGCGAGGAGCAGAGAGAGAGAAGGTGCAAGGGGCAGAGAGAGAGAAGGTGTAAAGGGAAGAGAGAGAGAGAAGGTGCCAGGGGCAGAGGGAGAGAAGGTGCGAGGGGAAGAGGGAGAGAAGGTGAGAGGGGCAGAGGGAGAGAAGGTGTGAAGGGAAGTCAGAGAGAAGGTGCGAGGGGCAGAGGGAGAGATGATGCAAGGGGAAGAGGGAGAGAAGGTGCGAGGCAAGAGGGAGAGATGGTGCGATGGGGAAGAGGGAGAGATCGTGCGAGGGGAAGAGGGAGAGAAATTGCGACGGGCAGAGGGAGAGAAGGTGCGAGGGGCAGAGAGAGAGAAGGTGCAAGGGGAAGAGGGAGAGAAGGTGCGAGTGGCAGAGAGAGAGAATGTGGGAGGGAAAGAGGGAGAGAAGGTGCATGGGGCATAGAGAGAGATGGTGCGAGGGGAAGAGGGAGAGAAGGTGCGAGGGGAAGAGGGAGAGAAGGTGCGAGGGGCAGAGGGAGATAAGGTGTGAGGGGAAGAGGGAGAGACGGCGTGAGGGGCACAGAGAGAGAAGGTGCGAAAGGGGAAGAGGGAGAGAGGCAGAGGGAGAAATGGTGCAAGGGGAAGAGGGAGAGAAGGTGCGAGGCAAGAGGGAGAGATGGTGCGATGGGGAAGAGTGAGAGAAGGTGCGAGGGGAAGAGGGAGAGAAGGTGCGAGGGGAGGAGGGAGAGAAGGTGTGAGGGGCAGAGAGAAAGAAGGTGCGAGGGAAGAGGGAGAGAAGGTGCAATGGGCAGAGAGAAAGATGGTGCGAGGAGAAAAGGGAGAGAAGGTGCGAGGAGCAGAGAGAGAGAAGGTGCAAGGGGCAGAGAGAGAGAAGGTGTAAAGGGAAGAGAGAGAGAGAAGGTGCCAGGAGCAGAGGGAGAGAAGGTGCGAGGGGAAGAGGGAGAGAAGGTGAGAGGGGCAGAGGGAGAGAAGGTGTGAAGGGAAGTCAGAGAGAAGGTGCGAGGGGCAGAGGGAGAGATGATGCAAGGGGAAGAGGGAGAGAAGGTGCGAGGCAAGAGGGAGAGATGGTGCGATGGGGAAGAGGGAGAGATCGTGCGAGGGGAAGAGGGAGAGAACTTGTGACGGGCAGAGGGAGAGAAGGTGCGAGGGGCAGAGAGAGAGAAGGTGCAAGGGGAAGAGGGAGAGAAGGTGCGAGGGGCAGAGGGAGAGAAGGTGCGAGGGGCAGAGAGAGAGGTTGCGAGGGGCAGAGGGAGAGATGGTGCGAGGGGAAGAGGGAGAGAAGGTGCGAGGCAAGAGGGAGAGATGGTGCGAGGGAACGAGGGAGAGAAGGTGCGAGGGGAGGAGGGAGAGAAGAAGCGAGGCAGGATGGAGAGATGGTGCGAGGGGAAGAGGAAGAGAAGGTGCGAGGGGCAGAGGGAGAGAAGGTGCAAGGGGCAGAGAGAAAGATGGTGTGAGGGGCGGAGTGAGAGAATGTGCGAGGGGAAGAGGGAGAGAAGGTGTGAGGGGCAGAGAGAGAGATGGTGCGAGGGGAAGAGGGAGGGAAGGAGTTCGGGGAAGAGGGAGAGAAGGTGTGAGAGGAAGAGGGAGAGAAGGTTCGAGGGGAAGAGGGAGGGAAGGTGCGATGGCCAGAGAGAGAGAATGTTCGAGGGGAAGAGGGAGGGAAGGTGCGATGGCCAGAGAGAGAGAAGGTGCGAGGGGCAGAGAGAGAGGAGGTGCGAGGAGAAGAGGGAGAGAAGGTGCATGGGGAAGAGTGAGAGATGTTGTGAGGGGAAGAGGGAGAGAAGTTGTGAGGGGAAGAGAGAGCAGGTGCAAGGGGCAGAGGGAGAAGGTGCGAGGGGCAGAGGGAGAGAAGGTGCGAGGGGCAGAGAGAGCAGGTGCGAGGGGCAGAGGGAGAGAAGGTGCGAGGGGCAGAGAGAGTAGGTGCGAGGGGAGGAGGGAGAGAATGTGTGAGGGGAAGAGGGAGGGAAGTTGTGAGGTGAAGAGGGAGAGAAGGTGTGAGGGGCAGAGGGAGAGAAGGTGCAAGGGGCAGAGAGAAAGATGGTGTGAGGGGCGGAATGAGAGAAGGTGCGAAGGGCAGAGAGAGAGAAGGTGTGAGGGGAAGAGGGAGAGAAGGTGTGAGGGGCAGAGAGAGAGATGGTGCGAGGGGAAGAGGGAGGGAAGGAGTTCGGGGAAGAGAGAGAGAAGGTGTGAGAGGAAGAGGGAGAGAAGGTGTGAGGGGCAGAGAGAGAGAAGGTGTGAGGGGCAGAGAGAGAGATGGTGCGAGGGGCAGAGTGAGATATGGTGCGAGGGGAAGAGGGAGAGAAGGTGTGAGGGGCAGAGAGAGAGATGGTGCGAGGGTCAGAGAGAGAGAAGGTGCGAGGGGGAGAGAGAGAGAACTTGCGAGGGGAAGAGGGAGAGAGGGTGCAAGGCGAAGCGGGGGAGATGGTGCGAGGGGCAGAGGGAGAGAAGGTGTGAGGGGAAGAGGGAGAGAAGGTGTGAGGGCACAGAGAGAGAAGGTGCGAGTGGAACAGGGAGAGAAGGTGCGAGGGGAAGAGGGAGAGAAGGTGCAAGGGGCAGAGGGAGAGAAGGTGCAAGGGGCAGAGGGAGAGAAGGTGCAAGTGGCAGAGGGAGAAGGTGCGAGGGGCAGAGGGAGAGAAGGTGCGAGGGGCAGAGAGCGCAGGTGCGAGGGGAAGAGGGAGAGAATGTGTGAGGGGAAGAGGGAGGGAAGTTGTGAGGGGAAGAGGGAGAGAAGGTGCAAGGGGCAGAGGGAGAGAAGGTGCAAGGGGCAGAGGGAGAGAAGGTGCGAGGGGAAGAGGGAGAGAAGATGCGAGTGGAAGACGGAGAGAAGGGGCAAGGAGCAGATGGAGAGAAGGGGCGAGGGGCAGATGGAGAGAAGGTGTGAGGGAAGGGGGCGAGAAGGTGCGAGTGGAACAGGGAGAGAAGGTGCGAGGGGAAGAGGGAGAGAAGGTGCAAGGGGCAGAGGGAGAGAAGGTGCAAGGGGCAGAGGGAGAGAAGGTGCGAGGGGAAGAGGGAGAGAAGGTGCGAGTGGAAGACGGAGAGAAGGGGCAAGGGGCAGATGGAGAGAAGGGGCGAGGGGCAGATGGAGAGAAGGTGCGAGGGAAGGGGGAGAAAAGGTGCGAGTGTAACAGGGAGAGAAGGTGCGAGGGGAAGAGGGAGAGAAGGTGCAAGGGGCAGAGAGAAAGATGGTGTGAGGGGCGGAGTGAGAGAAGGTGCGAGGGGAAGAGGGAGAGAAGGTGTGAGGGGCAGAGAGAGAAATGGTGCGAGGGGAAGAGGGAGGGAAGGAGTTCGGGGAAGAGGGAGAGAAGGTGTGAGAGGAAGAGGGAGAGAAGGTTCGAGGGGAAGAGGGAGGGAAGGTGCGATGGCCAGAGAGAGAGAAGGTTCGAGGGGAAGAGGGAGGGAAGGTGCGATGGCCAGAGAGAGAGAAGGTGCGAGGGGCAGAGAGAGAGGAGGTGCGAGGGGAAGAGGGAGAGAAGGTGCATGGGGAAGAGTGAGAGATGTTGTGAGGGGAAGAGGGAGATAAGTTGTGAGGGGAAGAGGGAGAGAAGGTGCAAGGGGCAGAGGGAGAAGGTGCGAGGGGCAGAGGGAGAGAAGGTGCGAGGGGCAGAGAGAGCAGGTGCGAGGGGCAGAGGGAGAGAAGGTGCGAGGGGCAGAGAGAGCAGGTGCGAGGGGAGGAGGGAGAGAATGTGTGAGGGGAAGAGGGAGGGAAGTTGTGAGGTGAAGAGGGAGAGAAGGTGTGAGGGGCAGAGGGAGAGAAGGTGCAAGGGGCAGAGAGAAAGATGGTGTGAGGGGCAGAGTGAGAGAAGGTGCGAAGGGCAGAGAGAGAGAAGGTGTGGGGGGAAGAGGGAGAGAAGGTGTGAGGGGCAGAGAGAGAGATGGTGCGAGGGGAAGAGGGAGGGAAGGAGTTCGGGGAAGAGGGAGAGAAGGTGTGAGAGGAAGAGGGAGAGAAGGTGTGAGGGGCAGAGAGAGAGAAGGTGTGCGGGGCAGAGAGAGAGATGGTGCGAGGGGGAGAGAGAGAGAACTTGCGAGGGGAAGAGGGAGAGAAGGTGCAAGGCGAAGCGGGGGAGATGGTGCGAGGGGCAGAGGGAGAGAAGGTGTGAGGGGAAGAGGGAGAGAAGGTGTGAGGGGCACAGAGAGAGATGGTGCGAGAGGCAGAGGGAGAGATGGTGCAAGGGGAAGAGGGAGAGAAGGTGCGAGTGCAAGACGGAGAGAAGGGGTGAGGGGCAGATGGAGAGTAGGTGCGAGGGGAAGAGGGAGAGAAGGTGCAAGGCGAAGCGGGAGAGGTGGTGCGAGGGGCAGAGGGAGAGAAGGTGTGAGGGGCAGAGTGAGAAGGTGCAAGAGGTAGAGAGAGAGAAGTTACGAGGGGGAGTGCGATCGAATGTGCGAGGGGCAGAGGGAGAGAAGGTGCGAGTGGAAGACGGAGAGAAGGGGCGAGGGGCAGATGGAGAGAAGGGGCGAGGGGCAGATGGAGAGAAGGGGCGAGGGGCAGATGGAGAGAAGGGGTGAGGGGAAGAGTGAGAGAAGGTGCAAAGGGCAGAGAGAGAGAAGGTGCGAGTGGAAGACGGACAGAAGGGGCGAGGGGGAGACGGAGAGAAGGGGAGAGGGCAATACGGAGAGAAGGTGCGACGGGCAGAGAGAGGGAATGTGCGAGGAGAAGAGGGAGATAAGGAACGAGGGCAGAGGGAGAGAAGGTGCAAGGGGCAGAGAGAGAGGAGGTGCGAGGGGCAGAAAGAGAGAAGGTGCGAGGGGCAGAGGGAGAGAAGGTGTGAGGGGCAGAGAGAGAGATGGTGCGAGGGGCAGAGAGAGAGATGGTGCGAGGGGCAGGGAGAGAATGTGCGAGGGGAAGAGGGAGAGAAGGTGCGAGGGGAAGAGGTAGAGAAGGAGCGAGGGGAAGAGGGAGAGAAGGTGTGAGGCGTAGAGAGAGAGAAGTTGCGAGGTGCAGAGAGAGAGAAGGTGTGAGGCGCAGAGAGAGAGAAGGTGCGAGGGGCAGAGAGAGAGAAGGTGCGAGAGGAAGAGTGAGAGAAGGGGCGAGGGCCAGAGGGAGAGAAGGTTCGAGGGGCAGAGAGAGAGAAGGTGCGAGGGGAAGAGGGAGAGAAGGTGCATGGGGAAGAGTGAGAGAAGTTGTGAGGGGAAGAGGGAGAGAAGTTGTGAGGGGAAGAGGGAGAGAAGGTGCAAGTGGCAGAGGGAGAAGGTGCGAGGGGCAGAGGGAGAGAAGGTGCGAGGGGCAGAGAGCGCAGGTGCGAGGGGAAGAGGGAGAGAATGTGTGAGGGGAAGAGGGAGGGAAGTTGTGAGGGGAAGAGGGAGAGAAGGTGCAAGGGTCAGAGGGAGAGAATGTGCAAGGGGCAGAGGGAGAGAAGGTGCGAGGGGAAGAGGGAGAGAAGATGCGAGTGGAAGACGGAGAGAAGGGGCAAGGAGCAGATGGAGAGAAGGTGCGAGGGGCAGATGGAGAGAAGGTGTGAGGGAAGGGGGCGAGAAGGTGCGAGTGGAACAGGGACAGAAGGTGCGAGGGGAAGAGGGAGAGAAGGTGCAAGGGGCAGAGGGAGAGAAGGTGCAAGGGGCAGAGGGAGAGAAGGTGCGAGGGGCAGATGGGGAGATGGTGCCAGGGGAAGAGGGAAAGAAGGAGCGAGGCAGGATGGAGAGATCGTGCGAGGGGAAGAGGGAGAGAAGGTGCGAGGGGCAGAGGGAGAGAAGGTGCAAGGGGCAGAGAGAAAGATGGTGTGAGGGGCGGAGTGAGAGAAGGTGCGAAGGGCATAGAGAGAGAAGGTGTGAGGGGAAGATGGAGAGAAGGTGTGAGGGGCAGAGAGAGAGATGTTGCGAGGGGAAGAGAGAGAGATGGTGCGAGGGGCAGAGTGAGAGATGGTGCGAGGGGAAGAGGGAGAGAAGGTGCGAGGGGAAGAGATAGAGAACTTGCGAGGGGAAGAGGGAGAGAAGGTACAAGGCGAAGCGGGGGAGATGGTGCGAGGGGCAGAGGGAGAGAAGGTGTGAGGGGAAGAGAGAGAGAAGGTGCGAGAGGCAGAGGAAGAGATGGTGCAAGGGGAAGAGGGAGAGAAGGTGTGAGGGGCAGAGTGAGAAGGTGCAAGAGGTAGAGAGAAAGAATGTGCAAGGGGCAGCGAGAAAAAAGGTGCAAGGGTTGGAGGGAGAGAAGGTGTGAGGGGCAGAGGGAGAGAAGGTGTGAGGGGATGAAGGAGAGAAGGTGCAAGGGGAAGAGGGAGAGAAGGAGCGAGGCAGGATGGAGAGATGGTGCGGTGGGAAGAGGAAGAGAAGGTTCGAGGGGCAGAGGGAGAGACGGTGCAAGGGGCAGAGAGAAAGATGGTGTGAGGGGCGGAGTGAGAGAAGGTGCGAAGGGCAGAGAGAGAGAAGTGGTGAGGGGAAGAGGGAGACAAGGTGTGAGGGGCATAGAGAGAGATGCTGCGAGGGGAAGAGAGAGGGAAGGAGTTCGGGGAAGAGGGAGAGAAGGTGTGAGAGGAAGAGGGAGAGAAGGTGTGAGGGGCAGAGAGAGAGAAGGTGTGAGGGGAAGAGGGAGAGAAGGTGCGAGTGGAAGACGGAAGAAGGGGCAAGGGGCAGATGGAGAGAAGGGGCGAGGGGCAGATGGAGAGAAGGTGCGAGGGAAGGGGAGAAAAGGTTCGAGTGGAACAGGGAGAGAAGGTGCGAGGGGAAGAGGGAGAGAAGGTGCGAGTGCAAGACGGACAGAAGGGGTGAGGGGCAGATGGAGAGTAGGTGCGAGGGGAAGAGGGAGAGAAGGTGCAAGGCGAAGCGGGAGAGGTGGTGCGAGGGGCAGAGGGAGAGAAGGTGTGAGGGGAAGAAGGAGAGAAGGTGTGAGGGGAAGAGGGAGAGAAGGTGCGAGGGGCAGATGGGGAGATGGTGCAAGGGGAAGAGGGAGAGAAGGAGCGAGGCAGGATGGAGAGATCGTGCGAGGGGAAGAGGGAAAGAAGGTGCGAGGGGCAGAGGGAGAGAAGGTGCAAGGGGCAGAGAGAAAGATGGTGTGAGGGGCGGAGTGAGAGAAGGTGCGAAGGGCAGAGAGAGAGAATGTGTGAGGGGAAGATGGCGAGAAGGTGTGAGGGGCAGAGAGAGAGATGTTGCGAGGGGAAGAGAGAGAGATGGTGCGAGGGACAGAGTACGAGATGGTGCGAGGGGAAGAGGGAGAGAAGGTGCGAGGGGAAGAGATATAGAACTTGTGAGGGGAAGAGGGAGAGAAGGTGTGAGGGGAAGAGAGAGAGAATGTGCGAGCGGCAGAGGAAGAGATGGTGCAAGGGGAAGAGGGAGAGAAGGTCTGAGGGGCAGAGTGAGAAGGTGCAAGAGGTAGAGAGAAAGAATGTGCAAGGGGCAGCGAGAAAAAAGGTGCAAGGGGTAGAGGGAGAGAAGGTGTGAGGGGCAGAGGGAGAGATGTTGCGAGGGGAAGAGAGAAAGATGGTGCGAGGGGCAGAGTGAGAGATGGTGCAAGGGGAAGAGGGAGAGAAGGTGCGAGGGGAAGAGATAGAGAACTTGCGAGGGGAAGAGGGAGAGAAGGTACAAGGCGAAGCGGGGGAGATGGTGCGAGGGGCAGAGGGAGAGAAGGTGTGAGGGGAAGAGAGAGAGAAGGTGCGAGACGCAGAGGAGGAGATGGTGCAAGGGGAAGAGGGAGAGAAGGTGTGAGGGGCAGAGTGAGAAGGTGCAAGAGGTAGAGAGAAAGAATGTGCAAGGGGCAGCTAGAAAAAAGGTGCAAGGGGTAGAGGGAGAGAAGGTGTGTGGGGCAGAGGGAGAGAAGGTGTGAGGGGAAGAAGGAGAGAAGGTGCAAGGGGAAGAGGGAGAGAAGGAGCCAGGCAGGATGGAGAGATGGTGCGGTGGGAAGAGGAAGAGAAGGTGCGAGGGGCAGAGGGAGAGAAGGTGCAAGGGGCAGAGAGAAAGATGGTGTGAGGGGCGGAGTGAGAGAAGGTGCGAAGGGCAGAGAGAGAGAAGTGGTGAGGGGAAGAGGGAGAGAAGGTGTGAGGGGCAGAGAGTCAGATGCTGCGAGGGGAAGAGAGAGGGAAGGAGTTAGGGGAAGAGGGAGAGAAGGTGTGAGAGGAAGAGGGAGAGAAGGTGTGAGGGGCAGAGAGAGAGATGGTGTGAGGGGAAGAGGGAGAGAAGGTGCGAGTGGAAGACGGAGAGAAGGGGCAAGGGGCAGATGGAGAGAAGGGGTGAGGGGCAGATGGAGAGAAGGTGCGAGGGAAGGGGGAGAAAAGGTGCGAGTGGAACAGGGACAGAAGGTGCGAGGGGAAGAGGGAGAGAAGGTGCGAGTGGAAGACGGAGAGAAGGGGCAAGGGGCAGATGGAGAGAAGGGGTGAGGGGCAGATGGAGAGAAGGTGCGAGGGAAGGGGGAGAAAAGGTGCGAGTGGAACAGGGACAGAAGGTGCGAGGGGAAGAGGGAGAGAAGGTGCGAGTGCAAGACGGAGAGAAGGGGTGAGGGGCAGATGGAGAGTAGGTGCGAGGGGAAGAGGGAGAGAAGGTGCAAGGCGAAGCGGGAGAGGTGGTGCGAGGGGCAGAGGGAGAGAAGGTGTGAGGGGCAGAGGGAGAGAAGGTGCAAGGGGAAGAGGGAGAGAAGGAGCGAGGCAGGATGGAGAGATTGTGCGAGGGGAAGAGGGAAAGAAGGTGCGAGGGGCAGAGGGAGAGAAGGTGCAAGGGGCAGAGAGAAAGATGGTGTGAGGGGCGGAGTGAGAGAAGGTGTGAGGGGAAGATGGAGAGAAGGTGTGAGGGGCAGAGAGAGAGATGTTGCGAGGGGAAGAGAGAGAGATGGTGCGAGGGGCAGAGTGAGAGATGGTGCGAGGGGAAGAGGGAGAGAAGGTGCGAGGGGAAGAGTTAGAGAACTTGCGAGGGGAAGAGGGAGAGAAGGTACAAGGCGAAGCGGGGGAGATGGTGCGAGGGGCAGAGGGAGAGAAGGTGTGAGGGGAAGAGAGAGAGAAGGTGCGAGAGGCAGAGGAAGAGATGGTGCAAGGGGAAGAGGGAGAGAAGGTGTGAGGGGCAGAGTGAGAAGGTGCAAGAGGTAGAGAGAAAGAATGTGCAAGGGGCAGCGAGAAAAAAGGTGCAAGGGGAAGAGGGAGAGAAGGTGTGAGGGGCAGAGGGAGAGAAGGTGTGAGGGGCAGACGGAGAGAAGGGGCAAGGGGCAGATGGAGATAAGGGGTGAGGGGCAGATGGAGAGAAGGTGCGAGGGAAGGGGGAGAAAAGGTGCGAGTGGAACAGGGAGTGAAGGTGCGAGGGGAAGAGGGAGAGAAGGTGCGAGTGCAAGACGGAGAGAAGGGGTGAGGGGCAGATGGAGAGTAGGTGCGAGGGGAAGAGGGAGAGAAGGTGCAAGGCGAAGCGGGAGAGGTGGTGCGAGGGGCAGAGGGAGAGAAGGTGTGAGGGGAAGAAGGAGAGAAGGTGCAAGGGGAAGAGGGAGAGAAGGAGCGAGGCAGGATGGAGAGATGGTGCGGTGGGAAGGGGATGAGAAGGTGCGAGGGGCAGAGGGAGAGAAGGCGCAAATGGCAGAGAGAAAGATGGTGTGAGGGGCGGAGTGAGAGAAGGTGCGAAGGGCAGAGAGAGAGAAGTGGTGAGGGGAAGAGGGAGACAAGGTGTGAGGGGCAGAGAGAGAGATGCTGCGAGGGGAAGAGGGAGGGAAGGAGTTAGGGGAAGAGGGAGAGAAGGTGTGAGAGGAAGAGGGAGAGAAGGTGTGAGGGGCAGAGAGAGAGAAGGTGTGAGGGGCAGAGAGAGAGTAGGTGCGAGGGGAAGAGGGAGAGAAGGTGCAAGGCGAAGTGGGAGAGGTGGTGCGAGGGGCAGAGGGAGAGAAGGTGTGAGGGGCAGAGGGAGAGAAGGTGTGAGGGGCAGAGGGAGAGAAGGTGTGAGGGGAAGAAGGAGAGAAGGTGTGAGGGGAAGAGGCAGAGAAGGTGCGAGGGGTAGATGGGGAGATGGTGCAAGGGGAAGAGGGAGAGAAGGAGCGAGGCAGGATGGAGAGATCGTGCGAGGGGAAGAGGGAAAGAAGGTGCGAGGGGCAGAGGGAGAGAAGGTGGAAGGGGCAGAGAGAAAGATAGTGTGAGGGGCGGAGTGAGAGGAAGTGCGAAGGGCAGTGAGAGAGAAGGTGTGAGGGGAAGATGGAGAGAAGGTGTGAGGGGCAGAGAGAGATGTTGCGAGAGGAAGAGAGAGAGATGGTGCGAGGGGCAGAGTGAGAGATGGTGCGAGGGGAAGAGGGAGAGAAGGTGCGAGGGGAAGAGATAGAGAACTTGCGAGGGGAAGAGGGAGAGAAGGTACAAGGCGAAGCGGGGGAGATGGTGCGAGGGGCAGAGGGAGAGAAGGTGCGAGAGGCAGAGGAAGAGATGGTGCAAGAGGAAGAGGGAGAGAAGGTGTGAGGGGCAGAGTGAGAAGGTGCAAGAGGTAGAGAGAAAGAATGTGCAAGGGGCAGCGAGAAAAAAGGTGCAAGGGGTAGAGGGAGAGAAGGTGTGAGGGGCAGAGGGAGAGATGTTGCGAGGGGAATAGAGAGAGATGGTGCGAGGGGCAGAGTGAGAGATGGTGCGAGGGGAAGAGGGAGAGAAGGTGCCGGGGAAGAGGGAGAGAAGGTACAAGGCGAAGCGGGGGAGATGGTGCGAGGGGCAGAGGGAGAGAAGGTGTGAGGGGAAGAGAGAGAGAAGGTGCGAGAGGCAGAGGAAGAGATGGTGTAAGGGGAAGACGGAGAGAAGGTGTGAGGGGCAGAGTGAGAAGGTGCAAGAGGTAGAGAGAAAGAATGCGCAAGGGGCAGCGAGAAAAAAGGTGCAAGGGGTAGAGGGAGAGAAGGTGTGAGGGGCAGAGGGAGAGAAGGTGTGAGGGGAAGAAGGAGAGAAGGTGCAAGGGGAAGAGGGAGAGAAGGAGCAAGGCAGGATGGAGAGATGGTGCGGTGGGAAGAGGAAGAGAAGGTGCGAGGGGCAGAGGGAGAGAAGGTGAAAGGCAGAGAGAAAGATGTTGTGAGGGGCGGAGTGAGAGGAGGTGCGAAGGGCAGAGAGAGAGAAGTGGTGAGGGGAAGAGGGAGAGAAGGTGTGAGGGGCAGAGAGAGAGATGCTGCGAGGGGAAGAGGGAGGGAAGGAGTTAGGGGAAGAGGGAGAGAAGGTGTGAGAGGAAGAGGGAGAGAAGGTGTGAGGGGCAGAGAGAGAAGGTGTGATGGGAAGAGGGAGAGAAGGTGCGAGTGGAAGACGGAGAGAAGGGGCAAGGGGCAGATGGAGAGAAGGGGCGAGGGGCAGATGTTGAGAAGGTGCGAGGGAAGGGGGAGAAAAGGTGCGAGTGGAACAGGGAGAGAAGGTGCGAGGGGAAGAGGGAGAGAAGGTGCGAGTGCAAGACGGAGAGAAGGGGTGAGGGGCAGATGGAGAGTTGGTGCGAGGGGAAGAGGGAGAGAAGGTGCAAGGCGAAGCGGGAGAGGTGGTGCGAGGGGCAGAGGGAGAGAAGGTGTGAGGGGCAGAGGGAGAGAAGGTGTGAGGGGAAGAAGGAGAGAAGATGTGAGGGGTAGAGGGAGAGAAGGTGCGAGGGGCAGATGGGGAGATGGTGCAAGGGGAAGAAGGAGAGAAGGAGCGAGGCAGGATGGAGAGATCGTGCGAGGGGAAGAGGGAAAGAAGGTGCGAGGGGCAGAGGGAGAGAAGGTGCAAGGGGCAGAGAGAAAGATGGTGTGAGGGGCGGAGTGAGAGAAGGTGCGAAGGGCAGAGAGAGAGAAGGTGTGAGGGGCGGAGTGAGAGAAGGTGCGAAGGGCAGAGAGAGAGAAGGTGTGAGGGGAAGATGGAGAGAAGGTGTGAGGGGCAGAGAGAGAGATGTTGCGAGGGGAAGAGAGAGAGATGGTGCGAGGGGCAGAGTGAGAGATGGTGCAAGGGGAAGAGAGAGAGAAGGTGCGAGGGGAAGAGATAGAGAACTTGCGAGGGGAAGCAGGAGAGAAGGTACAAGGCGAAGCGGGGGAGATGGTGCGAGGGGCAGAGGGAGAGAAGGTGTGAGGGGAAGAGAGAGAGAAGGTGCGAGAGGCAGAGGACGAGATGGTGCAAGGGGAAGAGGGAGAGAAGGTGTGAGGGGCAGATTGAGAAGGTGCAAGAGGTAGAGAGAAAAAATGTGCAAGGGGCAGCGAGAAAAAAGGTGCAAGGGGTAGAGGGAGAGAAGGTGTGAGGGGCAGAGGGAGAGAAGGTGTGTGGGGAAGAAGGAGAGAAGGTGCAAGGGGAACAGGGAGAGAAGGAGCGAGGCAGGATGGAGAGATGGTGCGGTGGGAAGAGGAAGAGAAGGTGCGAGGGGCAGAGGGAGAGAAGGTGGAAGGGGCAGAGAGAAAGATGGTGTGAGGGGCGGAGTGAGAGAAGGTGCGAAGGGCAGAGAGAGAGAAGTGGTGAGGGGAAGAGGGAGAGAAGGTGTGAGGGGCAGAGAGTCAGATGCTGCGAGGGGAAGAGAGAGGGAAGGAGTTAGGGGAAGAGGGAGAGAAGGTGTGAGAGGAAGAGGGAGAGAAGGTGTGAGGGGCAGAGAGAGAGATGGTGTGAGGGGAAGAGGGAGAGAAGGTGCGAGTGGAAGACGGAGAGAAGGGGCAAGGGGCAGATGGAGAGAAGGGGTGAGGGGCAGATGGAGAGAAGGTGCGAGGGAAGGGGGAGAAAAGGTGCGAGTGGAACAGGGACAGAAGGTGCGAGGGGAAGAGGGAGAGAAGGTGCGAGTGCAAGACGGAGAGAAGGGGTGAGGGGCAGATGGAGAGTAGGTGCGAGGGGAAGAGGGAGAGAAGGTGCAAGGCGAAGTGGGAGAGGTGGTGCGAGGGGCAGAGGGAGAGAAGGTGTGAGGGGCAGAGGGAGAGAAGGTGCAAGGGGAAGAGGGAGAGAAGGAGCGAGGCAGGATGGAGAGATTGTGCGAGGGGAAGAGGGAAAGAAGGTGCGAGGGGCAGAGGGAGAGAAGGTGCAAGGGGCAGAGAGAAAGATGGTGTGAGGGGCGGAGTGAGAGAAGGTGTGAGGGGAAGATGGAGAGAAGGTGTGAGGGGCAGAGAGAGAGATGTTGCGAGGGGAAGAGAGAGAGATGGTGCGAGGGGCAGAGTGAGAGATGGTGCGAGGGGAAGAGGGAGAGAAGGTGCGAGGGGAAGAGTTAGAGAACTTGCGAGGGGAAGAGGGAGAGAAGGTACAAGGCGAAGCGGGGGAGATGGTGCGAGGGGCAGAGGGAGAGAAGGTGTGAGGGGAAGAGAGAGAGAAGGTGCGAGAGGCAGAGGAAGAGATGGTGCAAGGGGAAGAGGGAGAGAAGGTGTGAGGGGCAGAGTGAGAAGGTGCAAGAGGTAGAGAGAAAGAATGTGCAAGGGGCAGCGAGAAAAAAGGTGCAAGGGGAAGAGGGAGAGAAGGTGTGAGGGGCAGAGGGAGAGAAGGTGTGAGGGGCAGACGGAGAGAAGGGGCAAGGGGCAGATGGAGATAAGGGGTGAGGGGCAGATGGAGAGAAGGTGCGAGGGAAGGGGGAGAAAAGGTGCGAGTGGAACAGGGAGTGAAGGTGCGAGGGGAAGAGGGAGAGAAGGTGCGAGTGCAAGACGGAGAGAAGGGGTGAGGGGCAGATGGAGAGTAGGTGCGAGGGGAAGAGGGAGAGAAGGTGCAAGGCGAAGCGGGAGAGGTGGTGCGAGGGGCAGAGGGAGAGAAGGTGTGAGGGGAAGAAGGAGAGAAGGTGCAAGGGGAAGAGGGAGAGAAGGAGCGAGGCAGGATGGAGAGATGGTGCGGTGGGAAGGGGATGAGAAGGTGCGAGGGGCAGAGGGAGAGAAGGCGCAAAGGGCAGAGAGAAAGATGGTGTGAGGGGCGGAGTGAGAGAAGGTGCGAAGGGCAGAGAGAGAGAAGTGGTGAGGGGAAGAGGGAGACAAGGTGTGAGGGGCAGAGAGAGAGATGCTGCGAGGGGAAGAGGGAGGGAAGGAGTTAGGGGAAGAGGGAGAGAAGGTGTGAGAGGAAGAGGGAGAGAAGGTGTGAGGGGCAGAGAGAGAGAAGGTGTGAGGGGCAGAGAGAGAGTAGGTGCGAGGGGAAGAGGGAGAGAAGGTGCAAGGCGAAGTGGGAGAGGTGGTGCGAGGGGCAGAGGGAGAGAAGGTGTGAGGGGCAGAGGGAGAGAAGGTGTGAGGGGCAGAGGGAGAGAAGGTGTGAGGGGAAGAAGGAGAGAAGGTGTGAGGGGAAGAGGCAGAGAAGGTGCGAGGGGTAGATGGGGAGATGGTGCAAGGGGAAGAGGGAGAGAAGGAGCGAGGCAGGATGGAGAGATCGTGCGAGGGGAAGAGGGAAAGAAGGTGCGAGGGGCAGAGGGAGAGAAGGTGGAAGGGGCAGAGAGAAAGATAGTGTGAGGGGCGGAGTGAGAGGAAGTGCGAAGGGCAGTGAGAGAGAAGGTGTGAGGGGAAGATGGAGAGAAGGTGTGAGGGGCAGAGAGAGATGTTGCGAGAGGAAGAGAGAGAGATGGTGCGAGGGGCAGAGTGAGAGATGGTGCGAGGGGAAGAGGGAGAGAAGGTGCGAGGGGAAGAGATAGAGAACTTGCGAGGGGAAGAGGGAGAGAAGGTACAAGGCGAAGCGGGGGAGATGGTGCGAGGGGCAGAGGGAGAGAAGGTGTGAGGGGAAGAGAGAGAGAAGGTGCGAGAGGCAGAGGAAGAGATGGTGCAAGAGGAAGAGGGAGAGAAGGTGTGAGGGGCAGAGTGAGAAGGTGCAAGAGGTAGAGAGAAAGAATGTGCAAGGGGCAGCGAGAAAAAAGGTGCAAGGGGTAGAGGGAGAGAAGGTGTGAGGGGCAGAGGGAGAGATGTTGCGAGGGGAATAGAGAGAGATGGTGCGAGGGGCAGAGTGAGAGATGGTGCGAGGGGAAGAGGGAGAGAAGGTGCCGGGGAAGAGGGAGAGAAGGTACAAGGCGAAGCGGGGGAGATGGTGCGAGGGGCAGAGGGAGAGAAGGTGTGAGGGGAAGAGAGAGAGAAGGTGCGAGAGGCAGAGGAAGAGATGGTGTAAGGGGAAGACGGAGAGAAGGTGTGAGGGGCAGAGTGAGAAGGTGCAAGAGGTAGAGAGAAAGAATGCGCAAGGGGCAGCGAGAAAAAAGGTGCAAGGGGTAGAGGGAGAGAAGGTGTGAGGGGCAGAGGGAGAGAAGGTGTGAGGGGAAGAAGGAGAGAAGGTGCAAGGGGAAGAGGGAGAGAAGGAGCAAGGCAGGATGGAGAGATGGTGCGGTGGGAAGAGGAAGAGAAGGTGCGAGGGGCAGAGGGAGAGAAGGTGAAAGGCAGAGAGAAAGATGTTGTGAGGGGCGGAGTGAGAGGAGGTGCGAAGGGCAGAGAGAGAGAAGTGGTGAGGGGAAGAGGGAGAGAAGGTGTGAGAGGCAGAGAGAGAGATGCTGCGAGGGGAAGAGGGAGGGAAGGAGTTAGGGGAAGAGGGAGAGAAGGTGTGAGAGGAAGAGGGAGAGAAGGTGTGAGGGGCAGAGAGAGAAGGTGTGATGGGAAGAGGGAGAGAAGGTGCGAGTGGAAGACGGAGAGAAGGGGCAAGGGGCAGATGGAGAGAAGGGGCGAGGGGCAGATGTTGAGAAGGTGCGAGGGAAGGGGGAGAAAAGGTGCGAGTGGAACAGGGAGAGAAGGTGCGAGGGGAAGAGGGAGAGAAGGTGCGAGTGCAAGACGGAGAGAAGGGGTGAGGGGCAGATGGAGAGTTGGTGCGAGGGGAAGAGGGAGAGAAGGTGCAAGGCGAAGCGGGAGAGGTGGTGCGAGGGGCAGAGGGAGAGAAGGTGTGAGGGGCAGAGGGAGAGAAGGTGTGAGGGGAAGAAGGAGAGAAGATGTGAGGGGTAGAGGGAGAGAAGGTGCGAGGGGCAGATGGGGAGATGGTGCAAGGGGAAGAAGGAGAGAAGGAGCGAGGCAGGATGGAGAGATCGTGCGAGGGGAAGAGGGAAAGAAGGTGCGAGGGGCAGAGGGAGAGAAGGTGCAAGGGGCAGAGAGAAAGATGGTGTGAGGGGCGGAGTGAGAGAAGGTGCGAAGGGCAGAGAGAGAGAAGGTGTGAGGGGCGGAGTGAGAGAAGGTGCGAAGGGCAGAGAGAGAGAAGGTGTGAGGGGAAGATGGAGAGAAGGTGTGAGGGGCAGAGAGAGAGATGTTGCGAGGGGAAGAGAGAGAGATGGTGCGAGGGGCAGAGTGAGAGATGGTGCAAGGGGAAGAGAGAGAGAAGGTGCGAGGGGAAGAGATAGAGAACTTGCGAGGGGAAGCAGGAGAGAAGGTACAAGGCGAAGCGGGGGAGATGGTGCGAGGGGCAGAGGGAGAGAAGGTGTGAGGGGAAGAGAGAGAGAAGGTGCGAGAGGCAGAGGACGAGATGGTGCAAGGGGAAGAGGGAGAGAAGGTGTGAGGGGCAGATTGAGAAGGTGCAAGAGGTAGAGAGAAAAAATGTGCAAGGGGCAGCGAGAAAAAAGGTGCAAGGGGTAGAGGGAGAGAAGGTGTGAGGGGCAGAGGGAGAGAAGGTGTGTGGGGAAGAAGGAGAGAAGGTGCAAGGGGAACAGGGAGAGAAGGAGCGAGGCAGGATGGAGAGATGGTGCGGTGGGAAGAGGAAGAGAAGGTGCGAGGGGCAGAGGGAGAGAAGGTGGAAGGGGCAGAGAGAAAGATGGTGTGAGGGGCGGAGTGAGAGAAGGTGCGAAGGGCAGAGAGAGAGAAGTGGTGAGGGGAAGAGGGAGAGAAGGTGTGAGGGGCAGAGAGAGAGATGCTGCGAGGGGAAGAGGGAGGGAAGGAGTTAGGGGAAGAGGGAGAGAAGGTGTGAGAGGAAGAGGGAGAGAAGGTGTGAGGGGCAGAGATAGAGAAGGTGTGAGGGGCAGAGAGAGAGATGGTGCGAGGGGCAGAGTGAGAGATGGTGCGAGGGGAAGAGGGAGAGAAGGTGTGAGGGGCAGAGAGAGAGATGGTGCGAGGGGCAGAGAGAGAGAAGGTGCGAGGGGAAGAGAGAGAGAACCTGCGAGGGGAAGAGGGGGAGAAGGTGCAAGGTGAAGCGGGGGAGATGGTGCGAGGGGCAGAGGAGAGGGGAAGAGGGAGAGAAGGTGATGAGGGGCACAGAGAGAAAAGGTGCGAGAGGCAGAGGGAGAGATGGTGCAAGGGGAAGAGGGAGAGAAGGTGTGAGGGGCAGAGTGAGAAGGTGCAAGAGGTAGAGAGAGAGAAGGTGCGAGGGGCAGAGGGAGAGAATGTGCGAGGACCAGAGGGAGAGATGGTGCGAGTGGAAGACGGAGAGAAGGGGCGAGGGGCAGATGGAGAGAAGGGGCGAGGGGCAGTTGGAGAGAAGGGGTGAGGGGAAGAGTGAGAGAAGGTGCGAGGGGCAGAGAGAGAGAAGGTGCGAGTGGAAGACGGAGAGAAGGGGCGAGGGGGAGACGGAGAGAAGGGGAGAGGGCAAAACAGAGAGAAGGTGCGACGGGCAGAGAGAGGGAATGTGCGAGGAGAAGAGGGAGATAAGGTGCGAGGGCAGAGGGAGAGATGGTGCAAGGGGCAGAGAGAGAGGAGGTGCGAGGAGCAGAAAGAGAGAAGGCGCGAGGGGCAGAGGGAGAGAAGGTGTGAGGGGCAGAGATAGAGATGGTGCGAGGGGCAGAGAGAGAATGTGCGAGGGGAAGAGGGAGAGAAGGTGCGAGGGGAAGAGTCAGAGAAGGAGCGAGGGGAAGAGGGAGAGAAGGTGTGAGGCGCAGAGAGAGAAAATGTGTGAGGCGCAGAGAGAGATAAGGTGCGAGGGGAAGAGGGAGAGAAGGTGCGAGGGGAAGAGGGAGAGAAGGTGCGAGGGGAAGAGGAAGAGAAGGTGCGAGGGCGAGAGGGAGGGAAGGTGCGATGGCCAGAGAGAGAGAAGGTGCGAGGAGCAGAGAGAGAAAAGGTGCGAGGGGCAGAGAGAGAGGTGTGAGGCGCAGAGAGAGAGAAGGTGCGAGGGGCAGAGAGAGAGAAGGTGCGAGGGGAAGAGTGAGAGAAGGTGCGAGGGCGGGAGGGAGAGAAGGTTCGAGGGGAAGAGGGAGGGAAGGTGCGATGGCCAGAGAGAGAGAAGGTGCGAGGGGCAGAGTGAGAGAAGGTGCGAGGGCCAGAGGGAGAGAAGGTTCGAGGGGCAGAGAGAGAGAAGGTGCGAGGGGAAGAGGGAGAGAAGGTGCATGGGGAAGAGTGAGAGAAGTTGTGAGGGGAAGAGGGAGAGAAGTTGTGAGGGGAAGAGGGAGAGAAGGTGCAAGGGGCAGAGGGAGAAGGTGCGAGGGGCAGAGGGAGAGAATGTGCGAGGGGCAGAGAGCGCAGGTGCGAGGGGAAGAGGGAGAGAATGTGTGAGGGGAAGAGGGAGGGAAGTTGTGAGGGGAAGAGGGAGAGAAGGTGCAAGGGGCAGAGGGAGAGAAGGTGCAAGGGGCAGAGGGAGAGAAGGTGCGAGGGGAAGAGGGAGAGAAGATGCAAGTGGAAGACGGAGAGAAGGGGCAAGGGGCAGATGGAGAGAAGGGGCGAGGGGCAGATGGAGAGAAGGTGTGATGGAAGGGGGAGAGAAGGTGCGAGTGGAACAGGGAGAGAAGGTGCGAGGGGAAGAGGGAGAGAAGGTGCAAGGGGCAGAGGGAGAAGGTGCGAGGGGCAGAGGGAGAGAAGGTGCGAGGGGCAGAGAGAGCAGGTGCGAGGGGCAGAGGTAGAGAAGGTGCGAGGGGCAGAGAGAGGTGCGAGGGGAGGAGGGAGAGAATGTGTGAGGGGAAGAGGGAGGGAAGTTGTGAGGTGAAGAGGGAGATATGGTGCGAGGGGCAGAGGGAGATATGGTGCAAGGGGCAGAGGGAGAGCAGGTGCAAGGGGCAGAGGGAGAGATGGTGCGAGGGTTAGAGGGAGAGAAGATGTGAGGGGCAGAGGGAGAGAAGGTACGAGGGGTAGAGGGAGAGATGGTGCGACGGGAAGAGGGAGAGAAGGTGCGTGGGGATGAGAGAGAGAAGGTGCAAGGGGAGAGAGAGAATGTGTGAGGGGAAGAGGGAGAGAAGGTGCGCGTAGAAGAGGGAGAGAAGGTGCAAGGGGCAGAGGGAGAGATGGTGCAAGGGTTAGAGGGAGAGAAGATGTGAGGGGCAGTGGGAGAGAAGGTGCGAGGGGAAGAGGGAGAGAAGGTGCAAGGGGCAGATGGAGAGAAGGTGCGAGTGAAAGTGGGAGAGAAGGTGCGAGGGGAAGAGGGAGAGAAGGTGCGAGTGCAAGTCGGAGAGAAGGGGTGAGGGGCAGATGGAGAGTAGGTGCGAGGGGAAGAGGGAGAGAAGGTGCAAGGCGAAGCGGGAGAGGTGGTGCGAGGGGAGGAAGGAGAGAAGGTGTGAGGGGAAGAGGGAGAGAAGGTGTGAGGGGCAGAGAGAGAGATGGTGCGAGGGGCAGGGAGAGAATGTGCGAGGGCAAGAGGGAGAGAAGGTGCGAGGGGAACAGGCAGAGAAGGAGCGAGGGGAAGAGGGAGAGAAGGTGTGAGGCGCAGAGAGAGAGAAGGTGCCAGGGGCAGAGAGAGAGGTGTGAGACGCAGAGAGAGAGAAGGTGCGAGGGGCAGAGAGAGAGAAGGTGCGAGGGGAAGAGTGAGAGAAGGTGCGAGGGCCAGAGGGAGAGAAGGTTCGAGGGATAGAGAGAGAGAAGGTGCGAGGGGAAGAGGGAGAGAAGGTGCATGGGGAAGAGTGAGAGAAGTTGTGAGG
Source organism: Scyliorhinus torazame (assembly GCF_047496885.1). Lineage (NCBI taxonomy): Eukaryota > Metazoa > Chordata > Chondrichthyes > Carcharhiniformes > Scyliorhinidae > Scyliorhinus > Scyliorhinus torazame. The sequence goes on along the minus strand of NC_092710.1, from coordinate 77,009,378 downwards.
GGAAGAGGGAGAGAAGTTGTGAGGGGAAGAGGGCGAGAAGGTGCAAGGGGCAGAGGGAGAAGGTGCGAGGGGCAGAGGGAGAGAATGTGTGAGGGGAAGAGGGAGGGAAGTTGTGAGGGGAAGACTGAGAGAAGGTGCAAGGGGCAGAGGGAGAGAAGGTGCAAGGGGCAGAGGGAGAGAAGGTGCGAGGGGAAGAGGGAGAGAAGATGCAAGTGGAAGACGGAGAGAAGGGGCAAGGGGCAGATGGAGAGAAGGTGCGAGTGGAACAGGGAGAGAAGGTGCTAGGGGAAGAGGGAGAGAAGGTGCAAGGGGCAGAGGGAGAAGGTGCGAGGGGCAGAGGGAGAGAAGGTGCGAAGGGGCAGATAGAGCAGGTGTGAGGGGCAGAGGTAGAGAAGGTGCGAGGGGCAGAGAGAGCAGGTGCGAGGGGAGGAGGGAGAGAATGTGTGAGGGGAAGAGGGAGGGAAGTTGTGAGGTGAAGAGGGAGATATGGTGCGAGGGGCAGAGGGAGATATGGTGCAAGGGGCAGAGGGAGAACAGGTGCAAGGGGCAGAGGGAGAGATGGTGCGAGGGTTAGAGGGAGAGAAGATGTGAGGGGCAGAGGGAGAGAAGGTACGAGGGGTAGAGGGAGAGATGGTGCGACGGGAAGAGGGAGAGAAGGTGCGTGGGGCAGAGAGAGAGAAGGTGCAAGGGGAGAGAGAGAATGTGTGAGGGGAAGAGGGAGAGAAGGTGCGCGTAGAAGAGGGAGAGAAGGTGCAAGGGGCAGAGGGAGAGATGGTGCAAGGGTTAGAGGGAGAGTAGATGTGAGGGGCAGTGGGAGAGAAGGTGCGAGAGGAAGAGGGAGAGAAGGTGCAAGGGGCAGATGGAGAGAAGGTGCGAGTGAAAGTGGGAGAGAAGGTGCGAGGGGAAGAGGGAGAGAAGGTGCGAGTGCAAGTCGAAGAGAAGGGGTGAGGGGCAGATGGAGAGTAGGTGCGAGGGGAAGAGGGAGAGAAGGTGCAAAGCGAAGCGGGAGAGGTGGTGCGAGGGGAGGAAGGAGAGAAGGTGTGAGGGGCAGAGGGAGGGAAGTTGTGAGGGGAAGAAGGAGAGAAGGTGTGAGGGGAAGAGGGAGAGAAGGTGTGAGGGGCAGAGAGAGATATGGTGCGAGGGGCAGGGAGAGAATGTGCGAGGGGAAGAGGGAGAGAAGGTGCGAGGGGAAGAGGCAGAGAAGGAGCGAGGGGAAGAGGGAGAGAAGGTGTGAGGCGCAGAGAGAGAGAAGGTGCGAGGGGCAGAGAGAGAGGTGTGAGGCGCAGAGAGAGAGAAGGTGCGAGGGGCAGAGAGAAGGTCCGAGGGGAAGAGTGAGAGAAGGTGCGAGGGCCAGAGGGAGAGAAGGTTCGAGGGGCAGAGAGAGAGCAGGTGCAAGGGGCAGAGGGAGAGATGGTGCGAGGGTTAGAGGGAGAGAATGTGTGAGGGGAAGAGGGAGGGAAGTTGTGAGGTGAAGAGGGAGATATGGTGCGAGGGGCAGAGGGAGATATGGTGCAAGGGGCAGAGGGAGAGCAGGTGCAAGGGGCAGAGGGAGAGATGGTGCGATGGTTAGAGGGAGAGAAGATGTGAGGGGCAGAGGGAGAGAAGGTACGAGGGGTAGAGGGAGAGATGGTGCGACGGGAAGAGGGAGAGAAGGTGCGTGGGGCAGAGAGAGAGAAGGTGCAAGGGGAGAGAGAGAATGTGTGAGGGGAAGAGGGAGAGAAGGTGCGCGTAGAAGAGGGAGAGAAGGTGCAAGGGGCAGAGGGAGAGATTGTGCAAGGGTTAGAGGGAGAGTAGATGTGAGGGGCAGTGGGAGAGAAGGTGCGAGGGGAAGAGGGAGAGAAGGTGCAAGGGGCAGATGGAGAGAAGGTGCGAGTGAAAGTGGGAGAGAAGGTGCGAGGGGAAGAGGGAGAGAAGGTGCGAGTGCAAGTCGAAGAGAAGGGGTGAGGGGCAGATGGAGAGTAGGTGCGAGGGGAAGAGGGAGAGAAGGTGCAAAGCGAAGCGGGAGAGGTGGTGCGAGGGGAGGAAGGAGAGAAGGTGTGAGGGGCAGAGGGAGGGAAGTTGTGAGGGGAAGAAGGAGAGAAGGTGTGAGGGGAAGAGGGAGAGAAGGTGTGAGGGGTAGAGAGAGATATGGTGCGAGGGGCAGGGAGAGAATGTGCGAGGGGAAGAGGGAGAGAAGGTGCGAGGGGAAGAGGCAGAGAAGGAGCGAGGGGAAGAGGGAGAGAAGGTGTGAGGCGCAGAGAGAGAGAAGGTGCGAGGGGCAGAGAGAGAGGTGTGAGGCGCAGAGAGAGAGAAGGTGCGAGGGGCAGAGAGAGAGAAGGTCCGAGGGGAAGAGTGAGAGAAGGTGCGAGGGCCAGAGGGAGAGAAGGTTCGAGGGGCAGAGAGAGAGAAGGTGCGAGGGGAAGAGGGAGAGAAGGTGCATGGGGAAGAGTGAGAGAAGTTGTGAGAGGAAGAGGGAGAGAAGTTGTGAGGGGAAGAGGGAGAGAAGGTGCAAGGGGCAGAGAGAGAGGAGGTGCGAGGGTCAGAAAGAGAGAAGGCGCGAGGGGCAGAGGGAGAGAAGGTGTGAGGGGGAGAGATAGAGATGGTGCGCGGGGCAGAGAGAGAATGTGCGAGGGGAAGAGGGAGAGAAGGTGCGAGGGGAAGAGTCAGAGAAGGAGCGAGGGGAAGAGGGAGAGAAGGTGTGAGGTGCAGAGAGAGAAAATGTGTGAGGCGCAGAGAGAGATAAGGTGCGAGGGGAAGAGGGAGAGAAGGTGCGAGGGGAAGAGGGAGAGAAGGTGCGAGGGGAAGAGGGAGAGAAGGTGCGAGGGCGAGAGGGAGGGAAGGAGCGATGGCCAGAGAGAGAGAAGGTGCGAGGAGCAGAGAGAGAAAAGGTGCGAGGGGCAGAGAGAGAGGTGTGAGGCGCAGAGAGAGAGAAGGTGCGAGGGGCAGAGAGAGAGAAGGTGCGAGGGGAAGAGTGAGAGAAGGTGCGAGGGCGAGAGGGAGAGAAGGTTCGAGGGGAAGAGGGAGGGAAGGTGCGATGGCCAGAGAGAGAGAAGGTGCGAGGGGCAGAAAGAGAGAAGGTGCGAGGGGAAGAGGGAGAGAAGGTGCATGGGGAAGAGTGAGAGATGTTGTGAGGGGAAGAGGGAGTGAAGTTGTGAGGGGAAGAGGGAGAGAAGGTGCAAGGGGCAGAGCGAGAGAAGGTGCAAGGGGCAGAGGGAGAGAAGGTGCGAGGGGAAGAGGGAGAGAAGGTGCGAGTGGAAGACGGAGAGAAGGGGCAAGGGGCAGATGGAGAGAAAGGGCGAGGGGCAGATGGAGAGAAGGTGCGAAGGAAGAGGGAGAGAAGGTGCGAGTGGAAGTGGGAGAGAAGGTGCGAGGGGAAGAGGGATAGAAGGTGCGAGTGCAAGTCGGAGAGAAGGGGTGAGGGGCAGATGGAGAGTAGGTGCGAGGGGAAGAGGGAGAGAAGGTGCAAGGCGAAGCGGGAGAGGTGGTGCGAGGGGAGGAAGGAGAGAAGGTGTGAGGGGCAGAGGGAGGGAAGGTGGGAGGGGAAGAAGGAGAGAAGGTGTGAGGGGAAGAGGGAGAGAAGGTGTGAGGGGCAGAGAGAGAGATGGTGCGAGGGGCAGGGAGAGAATGTGCGAGGGGAAGAGGGAGAGAAGGTGCGAGGGGAAGAGGCAGTGAAGGAGCGAGGGGAAGAGGGAGAGAAGGTGTGAGGCGCAGAGAGAGAGAAGGTGCCAGGGGCAGAGAGAGAGGTGTGAGGCGCAGAGAGAGAGAAGGTGCGAGGGGCAGAGAGAGAGAAGGTGCGAGGGGAAGAGTGAGAGAAGGTGCGAGGGCCAGAGGGAGAGAAGGTTCGAGGGGCAGAGAGAGAGAAGGTGCCAGGGGAAGAGGGAGAGAAGGTGCATGGGGAAGAGTGAGAGAAGTTGTGAGGGGAAGAGGGAGAGAAGTTGTGAGGGGAAGAGGGAGAGAAGGTGCAAGGGGCAGAGGGAGAAGGTGCGAGGGGCAGAGGGAGAGAATGTGCGAGGGGCAGAGATCGCAGGTGCGAGGGGAAGAGGGAGAGAATGTGTGAGGGGAAGAGGGAGGGAAGTTGTGAGGGGAAGAGGGAGAGAAGGTGCAAGGGGCAGAGGGAGAGAAGGTGCAAGGGGCAGAGGGAGAGAAGGTGCGAGGGGAAGAGGGAGAGAAGATGCAAGTGGAAGACGGAGAGAAGGGGCAAGGGGCAGATGGAGAGAAGGGGCGAGGGGCAGATGGAGAGAAGGTGTGATGGAAGGGGGAGAGAAGGTGCGAGTGGAACAGGGAGAGAAGGTGCGAGGGGAAGAGGGAGAGAAGGTGCAAGGGGCAGAGGGAGAAGGTGCGAGGGGCAGAGGGAGAGAAGGTGCGAGGGGCAGAGAGAGCAGGTGCGAGGGGCAGAGGTAGAGAAGGTGCGAGGGGCAGAGAGAGCAGGTGCGAGGGGAGGAGGGAGAGAATGTGTGAGGGGCAGAGAGCGCAGGTGCGAGGGGAAGAGGGAGAGAATGTGTGAGGGGAAGAGGGAGGGAAGTTGTGAGGGGAAGAGGGAGAGAAGGTGCAAGGGGCAGAGGGAGAGCAGGTGCAAGGGGCAGAGGGAGAGAAGGTGCAAGGGGCAGAGGGAGAGCAGGTGCAAGGGGCAGAGGGAGAGATGGTGCGAGGGTTAGAGGGAGAGAAGATGTGAGGGGCAGAGGGAGAGAAGGTACGAGGGGTAGAGGGAGAGATGGTGCGACGGGAAGAGGGAGAGAAGGTGCGTGGGGCAGAGAGAGAGAAGGTGCAAGGGGAGAGAAAGAATGTGTGAGGGGAAGAGGGAGAGAAGGTGCGCGTAGAAGAGGGAGAGAAGGTGCAAGGGGCAGAGGGAGAGATGGTGCAAGGGTTAGAGGGAGAGAAGATGTGAGGGGCAGTGGGAGAGAAGGTGCGAGGGGAAGAGGGAGAGAAGGTGCAAGGGGCAGATGGAGAGAAGGTGCGAGTGAAAGTGGGAGAGAAGGTGCGAGGGGAAGAGGGAGAGAAGGTGCGAGTGCAAGTCGGAGAGAAGGGGTGAGGGGCAGATGGAGAGTAGGTGCGAGGGGAAGAGGGAGAGAAGGTGCAAGGCGAAGCGGGAGAGGTGGTGCGAGGGGAGGAAGGAGAGAAGGTGTGAGGGGAAGAGGGAGAGAAGGTGTGAGGGGCAGAGAGAGAGATGGTGCGAGGGGCAGGGAGAGAATGTGCGAAGGGAAGAGGGAGAGAAGGTGCGAGGGGAAGAGGCAGAGAAGGAGCGAGGGGAAGAGGGAGAGAAGGTGTGAGGCGCAGAGAGAGAGAAGGTGCCAGGGGCAGGGAGAGAGGTGTGAGGCGCAGAGAGAGAGAAGGTGCGAGGGGCAGAGAGAGAGAAGGTGCGAGGGGAAGAGTGAGAGAAGGTGCGAGGGCCAGAGGGAGAGAAGGTTCGAGGGGCAGAGAGAGAGAAGGTGCGAGGGGAAGAGGGAGAGAAGGTGCATGGGGAAGAGTGAGAGAAGTTGTGAGGGGAAGAGGGAGAGAAGTTGTGAGGGGAAGAGGGAGAGAAGGTGCAAGGGGCAGAGGGAGAAGGTGCGAGGGGCAGAGGGAGAGAATGTGCGAGGGGCAGAGAGCGCAGGTGCGAGGGGAAGATGGAGAGAATGTGTGAGGGGAAGAGGGAGGGACGTTGTGAGGGGAAGAGGGAGAGAAGGTGTGAGGTGCAGAGAGAGAAAATGTGTGAGGCGCAGAGAGAGATAAGGTGCGAGGGGAAGAGGGAGAGAAGGTGCGAGGGGAAGAGGGAGAGAAGGTGCGAGGGGAAGAGGGAGAGAAGGTGCGAGGGCGAGAGGGAGGGAAGGAGCGATGGCCAGAGAGAGAGAAGGTGCGAGGAGCAGAGAGAGAAAAGGTGCGAGGGGCAGAGAGAGAGGTGTGAGGCGCAGAGAGAGAGAAGGTGCGAGGGGCAGAGAGAGAGAAGGTGCGAGGGGAAGAGTGAGAGAAGGTGCGAGGGCGAGAGGGAGAGAAGGTTCGAGGGGAAGAGGGAGGGAAGGTGCGATGGCCAGAGAGAGAGAAGGTGCGAGGGGCAGAAAGAGAGAAGGTGCGAGGGGAAGAGGGAGAGAAGGTGCATGGGGAAGAGTGAGAGATGTTGTGAGGGGAAGAGGGAGTGAAGTTGTGAGGGGAAGAGGGAGAGAAGGTGCAAGGGGCAGAGCGAGAGAAGGTGCAAGGGGCAGAGGGAGAGAAGGTGCGAGGGGAAGAGGGAGAGAAGGTGCGAGTGGAAGACGGAGAGAAGGGGCAAGGGGCAGATGGAGAGAAAGGGCGAGGGGCAGATGGAGAGAAGGTGCGAAGGAAGAGGGAGAGAAGGTGCGAGTGGAAGTGGGAGAGAAGGTGCGAGGGGAAGAGGGAGAGAAGGTGCGAGTGCAAGTCGGAGAGAAGGGGTGAGGGGCAGATGGAGAGTAGGTGCGAGGGGAAGAGGGAGAGAAGGTGCAAGGCGAAGCGGGAGAGGTGGTGCGAGGGGAGGAAGGAGAGAAGGTGTGAGGGGCAGAGGGAGGGAAGGTGGGAGGGGAAGAAGGAGAGAAGGTGTGAGGGGAAGAGGGAGAGAAGGTGTGAGGGGCAGAGAGAGAGATGGTGCGAGGGGCAGGGAGAGAATGTGCGAGGGGAAGAGGGAGAGAAGGTGCGAGGGGAAGAGGCAGAGAAGGAGCGAGGGGAAGAGGGAGAGAAGGTGTGAGGCGCAGAGAGAGAGAAGGTGCCAGGGGCAGAGAGAGAGGTGTGAGGCGCAGAGAGAGAGAAGGTGCGAGGGGCAGAGAGAGAGAAGGTGCGAGGGGAAGAGTGAGAGAAGGTGCGAGGGCCAGAGGGAGAGAAGGTTCGAGGGGCAGAGAGAGAGAAGGTGCCAGGGGAAGAGGGAGAGAAGGTGCATGGGGAAGAGTGAGAGAAGTTGTGAGGGGAAGAGGGAGAGAAGTTGTGAGGGGAAGAGGGAGAGAAGGTGCAAGGGGCAGAGGGAGAAGGTGCAAGGGGCAGAGGGAGAGAATGTGCGAGGGGCAGAGAGCGCAGGTGCGAGGGGAAGAGGGAGAGAATGTGTGAGGGGAAGAGGGAGGGAAGTTGTGAGGGGAAGAGGGAGAGAAGGTGCAAGGGGCAGAGGGAGAGAAGGTGCAAGGGGCAGAGGGAGAGAAGGTGCGAGGGGAAGAGGGAGAGAAGATGCAAGTGGAAGATGGAGAGAAGGGGCAAGGGGCAGATGGAGAGAAGGGGCGAGGGGCAGATGGAGAGAAGGTGTGATGGAAGGGGGAGAGAAGGTGCGAGTGGAACAGGGAGAGAAGGTGCGAGGGGAAGAGGGAGAGAAGGTGCAAGGGGCAGAGGGAGAAGGTGCGAGGGGCAGAGGGAGAGAAGGTGCGAGGGGCAGAGAGAGCAGGTGCGAGGGGCAGAGGTAGAGAAGGTGCGAGGGGCAGAGAGAGCAGGTGCGAGGGGAGGAGGGAGAGAATGTGTGAGGGGAAGAGGGAGGGAAGTTGTGAGGTGAAGAGGGAGATATGGTGCGAGGGGCAGAGGGAGATATGGTGCAAGGGGCAGAGGGAGAGCAGGTGCAAGGGGCAGAGGGAGAGATGGTGCGAGGGTTAGAGGGAGAGAAGATGTGAGGGGCAGAGGGAGAGAAGGTACGAGGGGTAGAGGGAGAGATGGTGCGACGGGAAGAGGGAGAGAAGGTGCGTGGTGCATAGAGAGAGAAGGTGCAAGGGGAGAGAGAGAATGTGTGAGGGGATGAGGGAGAGAAGGTGCGCGTAGAAGAGGGAGAGAAGGTGCAAGGGGCAGAGGGAGAGATGGTGCAAGGGGCAGAGGGAGAGATGGTGCGAGGGTTAGAGGGAGAGAAGATGTGAGGGGCAGAGGGAGAGAAGGTACGAGGGGTAGAGGGAGAGATGGTGCGACGGGAAGAGGGAGAGAAGGTGCGTGAGGCAGAGAGAGAGAAGGTGCAAGGGGAGAGAGAGAATGTGTGAGGGGAAGAGGGAGAGAAGGTGCGCGTAGAAGAGGGAGAGAAGGTGCAAGGGGCAGAGGGAGAGATGGTGCAAGGGTTAGAGGGAGAGAAGATGTGAGGGGCAGTGGGAGAGAAGGTGCGAGGGGAAGAGGGAGAGAAGGTGCAAGGGGCAGATGGAGAGAAGGTGCGGGTGAAAGTGGGAGAGAAGGAGCGAGGGGAAGAGGGAGAGAAGGTGCGAGTGCAAGTCGGAGAGAAGGGGTGAGGGGCAGATGGAGAGTAGGTGCGAGGGGAAGAGGGAGAGAAGGTGCAAGGCGAAGCGGGAGAGGTGGTGCGAGGGGAGGAAGGAGAGAAGGTGTGAGGGGAAGAGGGAGAGAAGGTGTGAGGGGCAGAGAGAGAGATGGTGCGAGGGGCAGGGAGAGAATGTGCGAAGGGAAGAGGGAGAGAAGGTGCGAGGGGAAGAGGCAGAGAAGGAGCGAGGGGAAGAGGGAGAGAAGGTGTGAGGCGCAGAGAGAGAGAAGGTGCCAGGGGCAGGGAGAGAGGTGTGAGGCGCAGAGAGAGAGAAGGTGCGAGGGGCAGAGAGAGAGAAGGTGCGAGGGGAAGAGTGAGAGAAGGTGCGAGGGCCAGAGGGAGAGAAGGTTCGAGGGGCAGAGAGAGAGAAGGTGCGAGGGGAAGAGGGAGAGAAGGTGCATGGGGAAGAGTGAGAGAAGTTGTGAGGGGAAGAGGGAGAGAAGTTGTGAGGGGAAGAGGGAGAGAAGGTGCAAGGGGCAGAGGGAGAAGGTGCGAGGGGCAGAGGGAGAGAATGTGCGAGGGGCAGAGAGCGCAGGTGCGAGGGGAAGATGGAGAGAATGTGTGAGGGGAAGAGGGAGGGAAGTTGTGAGGGGAAGAGGGAGAGAAGGTGCAAGGGGCAGAGGGAGAGAAGGTGCAAGGGGCAGAGGGAGAGAAGGTGCGAGGGGAAGAGGGAGAGAAGATGCAAGTGGAAGACGGAGAGAAGGGGCAAGGGGCAGATGGAGAGAAGGGGCGAGGGGCAGATGGAGAGAAGGTGTGATGGAAGGGGGAGAGAAGGTGCGAGTGGAACAGGGAGAGAAGGTGCAAGGGGAAGAGGGAGAGAAGGTGCAAGGGGCAGAGGGAGAAGGTGCGAGGGGCAGAGGGAGAGAAGGTGCGAGGGGCAGAGAGAGCAGGTGCGAGGGGCAGAGGTAGAGAAGGTGCGAGGGGCAGAGAGAGCAGGTGCGAGGGGAGGAGGGAGAGAATGTGTGAGGGGAAGAGGGAGGGAAGTTGTGAGGTGAAGAGGGAGATATGGTGCGAGGGGCAGAGGGAGATATGGTGCAATGGGCAGAGGGAGAGCAGGTGCAAGGGGCAGAGGGAGAGATGGTGCGAGGGTTAGAGGGAGAGAAGATGTGAGGGGCAGAGGGAGAGAAGGTACGGGGGTAGAGGGAGAGATGGTGCGACGGGAAGAGGGAGAGAAGGTGCGTGGGGCAGAGAGAGAGAAGGTGCAAGGGGAGAGAGAGAATGTGTGAGGGGAAGAGGGAGAGAAGGTGCGCGTAGAAGAGGGAGAGAAGGTGCAAGGGGCAGAGGGAGAGATGGTGCAAGGGTTAGAGGGAGAGTAGATGTGAGGGGCAGTGGGAGAGAAGGTGCGAGGGGAAGAGGGAGAGAAGGTGCAAGGGGCAGATGGAGAGAAGTTGCGAGTGAAAGTGGGAGAGAAGGTGCGAGGGGAAGAGGGAGAGAAGGTGCGAGTGCAAGTCGGAGAGAAGGGGTGAGGGGCAGATGGAGAGTAGGTGCGAGGGGAAGAGGGAGAGAAGGTGCAAAGCGAAGCGGGAGAGGTGGTGCGAGGGGAGGAAGGAGAGAAGCTGTGAGGGGCAGAGGGAGGGAAGGTGTGAGGGGAAGAAGGAGAGAAGGTGTGAGGGGAAGAGGGAGAGAAGGTGTGAGGGGCAGAGAGAGAGATGGTGCAAGGGTTAGAGGGAGAGTAGATGTGAGGGGCAGTGGGAGAGAAGGTGCGAGGGGAAGAGGGAGAGAAGGTGCAAGGGGCAGATGGAGAGAAGTTGCGAGTGAAAGTGGGAGAGAAGGTGCGAGGGGAAGAGGGAGAGAAGGTGCGAGTGCAAGTCGGAGAGAAGGGGTGAGGGGCAGATGGAGAGTAGGTGCGAGGGGAAGAGGGAGAGAAGGTGCAAAGCGAAGCGGGAGAGGTGGTGCGAGGGGAGGAAGGAGAGAAGCTGTGAGGGGCAGAGGGAGGGAAGGTGTGAGGGGCAGGGAGAGAATGTGCGAGGGGAAGAGGGAGAGAAGGTGCGAGGGGAAGAGGCACAGAAGGAGCGAGGGGAAGAAGGAGAGAAGGTGTGAGGCGCAGAGAGAGAGAAGGTGCGAGGGGCAGAGAGAGAGGTGTGAGGCGCAGAGAGAGAGAAGGTGCGAGGGGCAGAGAGAGAGAAGGTGCGAGTGGAAGAGTGAGAGAAGGTGCGAGGGCCAGAGGGAGAGAAGGTGCATGGGGAAGAGTGAGAGAAGTTGTGAGAGGAAGAGGGAGAGAAGTTGTGAGGGGAAGAGGGAGAGAAGGTGCAAGGGGCAGAGAGAGAAGGTGCGAGGGGCAGAGGGAGAGAATGTGCGAGGGGCAGAGAGCGCAGGTGCGAGGGGAAGAGGGAGAGAATGTGTGAGGGGAAGAGGGAGGGAAGGTGCAAGGGGCAGAGGGAGAGAAGGTGCAAGGGGCAGAGGGAGAGAAGGTGCGAGGGGAAGAGGGAGAGAAGATGCAAGTGGAAGACGGAGAGAAGGGGCAAGGGGCAGATGGAGAGAAGGGGCGAGGGGCAGATGGAGAGAAGGTGTGATGGAAGGGGGAGAGAAGGTGCGAGTGGAACAGGGAGAGAAGGTGCGAGGGGAAGAGGGAGAGAAGGTGCAAGGGGAAGAGGGAGAAGGTGCGAGGGGCAGAGGGAGAGAAGGTGCGAGGGGCAGAGAGAGCAGGTGCGAGGGGCAGAGGTAGAGAAGGTGCGAGGGGCAGAGAGCGCAGGTGCGAGGGGAAGAGGGAGAGAATGTGTGAGGGGAAGAGGGAGGGAAGTTGTGAGGGGAAGAGGGAGAGAAGGTGCAAGGGGCAGAGGGAGAGATGGTGCAAGGGGCAGAGGGAGAGAAGGTGCGAGGGGAAGAGGGAGAGAAGATGCAAGTGGAAGATGGAGAGAAGGGGCAAGGGGCAGATGGAGAGAAGGGGCGAGGGGCAGATGGAGAGAAGGTGTGATGGAAGGGGGAGAGAAGGTGCGAGTGGAACAGGGAGAGAAGGTGCGAGGGGAAGAGGGAGAGAAGGTGCAAGGGGCAGAGGGAGAAGGTGCGAGGGGCAGAGGGAGAGAAGGTGCGAGGGGCAGAGAGAGCAGGTGCGAGGGGCAGAGGTAGAGAAGGTGCGAGGGGCAGAGAGAGCAGGTGCGAGGGGAGGAGGGAGAGAATGTGTGAGGGGAAGAGGGAGGGAAGTTGTGAGGTGAAGAGGGAGATATGGTGCGAGGGGCAGAGGGAGATATGGTGCAAGGGGCAGAGGGAGAGCAGGTGCAAGGGGCAGAGGGAGAGATGGTGCGAGGGTTAGAGGGAGAGAAGATGTGAGGGGCAGAGGGAGAGAAGGTACGAGGGGTAGAGGGAGAGATGGTGCGACGGGAAGAGGGAGAGAAGGTGCGTGAGGCAGAGAGAGAGAAGGTGCAAGGGGAGAGAGAGAATGTGTGAGGGGAAGAGGGAGAGAAGGTGCGCGTAGAAGAGGGAGAGAAGGTGCAAGGGGCAGAGGGAGAGATGGTGCAAGGGTTAGAGGGAGAGAAGATGTGAGGGGCAGTGGGAGAGAAGGTGCGAGGGGAAGAGGGAGAGAAGGTGCAAGGGGCAGATGGAGAGAAGGTGCGGGTGAAAGTGGGAGAGAAGGAGCGAGGGGAAGAGGGAGAGAAGGTGCGAGTGCAAGTCGGAGAGAAGGGGTGAGGGGCAGATGGAGAGTAGGTGCGAGGGGAAGAGGGAGAGAAGGTGCAAGGCGAAGCGGGAGAGGTGGTGCGAGGGGAGGAAGGAGAGAAGGTGTGAGGGGAAGAGGGAGAGAAGGTGTGAGGGGCAGAGAGAGAGATGGTGCGAGGGGCAGGGAGAGAATGTGCGAAGGGAAGAGGGAGAGAAGGTGCGAGGGGAAGAGGCAGAGAAGGAGCGAGGGGAAGAGGGAGAGAAGGTGTGAGGCGCAGAGAGAGAGAAGGTGCCAGGGGCAGGGAGAGAGGTGTGAGGCGCAGAGAGAGAGAAGGTGCGAGGGGCAGAGAGAGAGAAGGTGCGAGGGGAAGAGTGAGAGAAGGTGCGAGGGCCAGAGGGAGAGAAGGTTCGAGGGGCAGAGAGAGAGAAGGTGCGAGGGGAAGAGGGAGAGAAGGTGCATGGGGAAGAGTGAGAGAAGTTGTGAGGGGAAGAGGGAGAGAAGTTGTGAGGGGAAGAGGGAGAGAAGGTGCAAGGGGCAGAGGGAGAAGGTGCGAGGGGCAGAGGGAGAGAATGTGCGAGGGGCAGAGAGCGCAGGTGCGAGGGGAAGATGGAGAGAATGTGTGAGGGGAAGAGGGAGGGAAGTTGTGAGGGGAAGAGGGAGAGAAGGTGCAAGGGGCAAAGGGAGAGAAGGTGCAAGGGGCAGAGGGAGAGAAGGTGCGAGGGGAAGAGGGAGAGAAGATGCAAGTGGAAGACGGAGAGAAGGGGCAAGGGGCAGATGGAGAGAAGGGGCGAGGGGCAGATGGAGAGAAGGTGTGATGGAAGGGGGAGAGAAGGTGCGAGTGGAACAGGGAGAGAAGGTGCAAGGGGAAGAGGGAGAGAAGGTGCAAGGGGCAGAGGGAGAAGGTGCGAGGGGCAGAGGGAGAGAAGGTGCGAGGGGCAGAGAGAGCAGGTGCGAGGGGCAGAGGTAGAGAAGGTGCGAGGGGCAGAGAGAGCAGGTGCGAGGGGCAGAGGGAGAGAATGTGCGAGGGGCAGAGAGCGCAGGTGCGAGGGGAAGATGGAGAGAATGTGTGAGGGGAAGAGGGAGGGAAGTTGTGAGGTGAAGAGGGAGATATGGTGCGAGGGGCAGAGGGAGATATGGTGCAAGGGGCAGAGGGAGAGCAGGTGCAAGGGGCAGAGGGAGAGATGGTGCGAGGGTTAGAGGGAGAGAAGATGTGAGGGGCAGATGGAGAGAAGGTACGGGGGTAGAGGGAGAGATGGTGCGACGGGAAGAGGGAGAGAAGGTGCGTGGGGCAGAGAGAGAGAAGGTGCAAGGGGAGAGAGAGAATGTGTGAGGGGAAGAGGGAGAGAAGGTGCGCGTAGAAGAGGGAGAGAAGGTGCAAGGGGCAGAGGGAGAGATGGTGCAAGGGTTAGAGGGAGAGTAGATGTGAGGGGCAGTGGGAGAGAAGGTGCGAGGGGAAGAGGGAGAGAAGGTGCAAGGGGCAGATGGAGAGAAGTTGCGAGTGAAAGTGGGAGAGAAGGTGCGAGGGGAAGAGGGAGAGAAGGTGCGAGTGCAAGTCGGAGAGAAGGGGTGAGGGGCAGATGGAGAGTAGGTGCGAGGGGAAGAGGGAGAGAAGGTGCAAAGCGAAGCGGGAGAGGTGGTGCGAGGGGAGGAAGGAGAGAAGCTGTGAGGGGCAGAGGGAGAGAAGGTGTGAGGGGAAGAAGGAGAGAAGGTGTGAGGGGAAGAGGGAGAGAAGGTGTGAGGGGCAGAGAGAGAGATGGTGCGAGGGGCAGGGAGAGAATGTGCGAGGGGAAGAGGGAGAGAAGGTGCGAGGGGCAGAGAGAGAGGTGTGAGGCGCAGAGAGAGAGAAGGTGCGAGGGGCAGAGAGAGAGAAGGTGCGAGTGGAAGAGTGAGAGAAGGTGCGAGGGCCAGAGGGAGAGAAGGTTCGAGGGGCAGAGAGAGAGAAGGTGCGAGGGGAAGAGGGAGAGAAGGTGCATGGGGAAGAGTGAGAGAAGTTGTGAGAGGAAGAGGGAGAGAAGTTGTGAGGGGAAGAGGGAGAGAAGGTGCAAGGGGCAGAGAGAGAAGGTGCGAGGGGCAGAGGGAGAGAATGTGCGAGGGGCAGAGAGCGCAGGTGCGAGGGGAAGAGGGAGAGAATGTGTGAGGGGAAGAGGGAGGGAAGGTGCAAGGGGCAGAGGGAGAGAAGGTGCAAGGGGCAGAGGGAGAGAAGGTGCGAGGGGAAGAGGGAGAGAAGATGCAAGTGGAAGACGGAGAGAAGGGGCAAGGGGCAGATGGAGAGAAGGGGCGAGGGGCAGATGGAGAGAAGGTGTGATGGAAGGGGGAGAGAAGGTGCGAGTGGAACAGGGAGAGAAGGTGCGAGGGGAAGAGGGAGAGAAGGTGCAAGGGGCAGAGGGAGAAGGTGCGAGGGGCAGAGGGAGAGAAGGTGCGAGGGGCAGAGAGAGCAGGTGCGAGGGGCAGAGGTAGAGAAGGTGCGAGGGGCAGAGAGAGCAGGTGCGAGGGGAGGAGGGAGAGAATGTGTGAGGGGAAGAGGGAGGGAAGTTGTGAGGTGAAGAGGGAGATATGGTGCGAGGGGCAGAGGGAGATATGGTGCAAGGGGCAGAGGGAGAGCAGGTGCAAGGGGCAGAGGGAGAGATGGTGCGAGGGTTAGAGGGAGAGAAGATGTGAGGGGCAGAGGGAGAGAAGGTACGAGGGGTAGTGGGAGAGATGGTGCGACGGGAAGAGGGAGAGAAGGTGCGTGGGGCAGAGAGAGAGAAGGTGCAAGGGGAGAGAGAGAATGTGTGAGGGGAAGAGGGAGAGAAGGTGCGCGTAGAAGAGGGAGAGAAGGTGCAAGGGGCAGAGGGAGAGATGGTGCAAGGGTTAGAGGGAGAGAAGATGTGAGGGGCAGTGGGAGAGAAGGTGCGAGGGGAAGAGGGAGAGAAGGTGCAATGGGCAGGGGGAGACAACGTGCGAGGGGAGAGAGAGAGAATGTGTGAGGGGAAGAGGGAGAGATGGTGCGAGGGGAAGAGGGAGACAAAGTGCGAGGGGCAGATGGAGAGAAGGTGCGAGTGAAAGAGGGAGAGTAGGTGCAAGGGGAAGAGGGAGAGAAGGTGCGAATGGAAGAGGGAGAGAAGGTGCAAGGGGCAAGGGGAGAGAAGGTGCAAGGGGAGAGAGAGAATGTGTGAGGGGAAGAGGGAGAGATGGTGCGAGGGGAAGAGGGAGAGAATGTGTGAGGGTTAGAGGGAGAGAAGGTGTGAGGGGCAGAGGGAGAGAAGTACTAGGGGCAGAGGAACAGAACGGTGAGGGGACGAGGGAGAGAAGGTGCAAGTGCCAGAGCGAGAGGTGGTGCGAGCGGAAGAGGGAGAGAAGGTGCGAGTGGAAGAGGGAGAGAAGTTGCAAGGGGCAGAGGGAGAGATGGTGCGAGGATTAGAGCGAGAGAAGATGTGAGGGGCAGAGGGAGAGAAGTTCCGAGGGGCAGAGGGAGAGAAGGTGCGATGGGAAGAGTGAGAGAAGGTGTGAGGGGAAGAGGGAGAGAAGGTGCGAGGGGTGGAAGGAGAGAATGGGTGAGGGGAAGAGGGAGAGAAGGTGCGAGGGGAAAAGGGAGAGAAGGTGCAAGTGCAAGAGTGAGAGAATGTGTGAGGGGAAGAGGGAGAGAAGGTGCGAGTGGCAGAGGGACCGATGCTGCGATTGGAAGAGGGAGAGAAGGTGTGAGGTCAGAGGGAGCGAAGGTGCGAGGTGAACAGGGAGAGAAGATGTGAGGGGCAGAGGGAGAGACGGTGCGAGGGGCAGAGGGAGAGAAGTTGTGAGAGGCAGAGGGAGAGAAAGTGCAAGTGGCAGAGGGAAAGAAGGTATGTCGGGCAGAGGGAGTGAAGGTGAAAGGGTTTGAGGGAGAGAAGGTGCAAGTGGCAGAGGGAGAGAAGGTGTGAGGGTTATAGGGTAAGAAGGTGTGAAGGGCGGATGGAGAGAAGGTGCGAGGGACAGAGGGAGATGTGCAAGGAAAGAGGGAGAGAAGGTGCGAGGGGCAGAGGGAGAGAAGGTGCGAGGGGAAGAGGGAGAGAAGGTGCGTGGGGCAGAGTGTGAAAAGGTGCAAGGGAAGAGAGAGAATGTGTGAGGGGAAGAGGGAGAGAAGGTGCGAGGGGAAGAGCGAGAGGAGGTGCAAGGGACAGATGGAGAGAAGGTGCGAGTGAAAGAGGGAGAGAAGGTGCAAGGGGCAGGGGGAGAGAAGGTGCGAGGGGTAGATGCAGAGATGGTGCGACGGGAAGAGGGAGAGAAGGTGCAAGGGGAAGAGGGAGAGGAGGTGTGTGGGGCAGTGGGAGAGAAGGTGCGAGGGGAAGAGTGAGAGAATGTACGATGGTCAGAGGGAGAGAAGGTGCGAGGGACAGAGGGAGAGGTGCAAGGAAAGAGGGAGAGAAGGTGCGAGGGGCAGAGGGAGAGTAGGTGCAAGGGGCAGAGAGAGAGAAGGGGCGAGGGGCAGAGGGAGAGAAGGTGCGAGGGGCAGAGGAAGAGATGGTGCGACGGGAAGAGAGAGAGAAGGTGCAAGGAGTAGATGGAGAGAAGGTGTGTGGGGCAGTGGGAGATCAGGTGCGAGGTGAAGAGTGCGAGAAGGTACGATGGGCAGAGGGAGAGAAGGTGCGAGGGACAAAGGGAGAGTTGGTGCGTGCGGCAGAGGGGGAGAAGGTGTGAGAGACAGAGGGAGATAAGTACGAGAGGAAGAGGGAGAGAACGGTGATGGGAAGACGGAGAGAAGGTGCGAGTGGCAGAGCGAGAGCTGGTGCGAGGGGAAGAGGGAGTGAAGGTGGAAGGGGAAGAGGGAGAGAAGGTGAGAGGGGCAGAGGGAAGGAAGGTGCGAGGGGGGGCAGAGGGACAGAAGGTGTGACGGGCAGAGGGAGAGAAGATGCGATGGGAAGGGGAGAGAAGGTGCGAGTGGAAGAGGGAGAGAAGGTGCAAGGGGCAGAGGGAGAGATGGTGCGAGGGTTAGAGGGAGAGAAGATGTGAGGGGCAGAGGGAGAGAAGGTACGAGGGGTAGAGGGAGAGATGGTGCGACGGGAAGAGGGAGAGAAGGTGCGTGGGGCAGCGCGAGAGAAGGTGCAAGGGGAGAGAGAGACTGTGTGAGGGGAAGAGGGAGAGAAGGTGCGCGTAGAAGAGGGAGAGAAGGTGCAAGGGGCAGATGGAGAGAAGGTGCGAGTGAAAGAGGGAGAGAAGGTGCAAGGGGCAGAGAGAGAAGGTGCGAGGGGCAGAGGGAGAGAATGTGCGAGGGGCAGAGAGCGCAGGTGCGAGGGGAAGAGGGAGAGAATGTGTGAGGGGAAGAGGGAGGGAAGGTGCAAGGGGCAGAGGGAGAGAAGGTGCAAGGGGCAGAGGGAGAGAAGGTGCGAGGGGAAGAGGGAGAGAAGATGCAAGTGGAAGACGGAGAGAAGGGGCAAGGGGCAGATGGAGAGAAGGGGCGAGGGGCAGATGGAGAGAAGGTGTGATGGAAGGGGGAGAGAAGGTGCGAGTGGAACAGGGAGAGAAGGTGCGAGGGGAAGAGGGAGAGAAGGTGCAAGGGGCAGAGGGAGAAGGTGCGAGGGGCAGAGGGAGAGAAGGTGCGAGGGGCAGAGAGAGCAGGTGCGAGGGGCAGAGGTAGAGAAGGTGCGAGGGGCAGAGAGAGCAGGTGCGAGGGGAGGAGGGAGAGAATGTGTGAGGGGAAGAGGGAGGGAAGTTGTGAGGTGAAGAGGGAGATATGGTGCGAGGGGCAGAGGGAGATATGGTGCAAGGGGCAGAGGGAGAGCAGGTGCAAGGGGCAGAGGGAGAGATGGTGCGAGGGTTAGAGGGAGAGAAGATGTGAGGGGCAGAGGGAGAGAAGGTACGAGGGGTAGTGGGAGAGATGGTGCGACGGGAAGAGGGAGAGAAGGTGCGTGGGGCAGAGAGAGAGAAGGTGCAAGGGGAGAGAGAGAATGTGTGAGGGGAAGAGGGAGAGAAGGTGCGCGTAGAAGAGGGAGAGAAGGTGCAAGGGGCAGAGGGAGAGATGGTGCAAGGGTTAGAGGGAGAGAAGATGTGAGGGGCAGTGGGAGAGAAGGTGCGAGGGGAAGAGGGAGAGAAGGTGCAATGGGCAGGGGGAGACAACGTGCGAGGGGAGAGAGAGAGAATGTGTGAGGGGAAGAGGGAGAGATGGTGCGAGGGGAAGAGGGAGACAAAGTGCGAGGGGCAGATGGAGAGAAGGTGCGAGTGAAAGAGGGAGAGTAGGTGCAAGGGGAAGAGGGAGAGAAGGTGCGAATGGAAGAGGGAGAGAAGGTGCAAGGGGCAAGGGGAGAGAAGGTGCAAGGGGAGAGAGAGAATGTGTGAGGGGAAGAGGGAGAGATGGTGCGAGGGGAAGAGGGAGAGAATGTGTGAGGGTTAGAGGGAGAGAAGGTGTGAGGGGCAGAGGGAGAGAAGTACTAGGGGCAGAGGAACAGAACGGTGAGGGGACGAGGGAGAGAAGGTGCAAGTGCCAGAGCGAGAGGTGGTGCGAGCGGAAGAGGGAGAGAAGGTGCGAGTGGAAGAGGGAGAGAAGTTGCAAGGGGCAGAGGGAGAGATGGTGCGAGGATTAGAGCGAGAGAAGATGTGAGGGGCAGAGGGAGAGAAGTTCCGAGGGGCAGAGGGAGAGAAGGTGCGATGGGAAGAGTGAGAGAAGGTGTGAGGGGAAGAGGGAGAGAAGGTGCGAGGGGTGGAAGGAGAGAATGGGTGAGGGGAAGAGGGAGAGAAGGTGCGAGGGGAAAAGGGAGAGAAGGTGCAAGTGCAAGAGTGAGAGAATGTGTGAGGGGAAGAGGGAGAGAAGGTGCGAGTGGCAGAGGGACCGATGCTGCGATTGGAAGAGGGAGAGAAGGTGTGAGGTCAGAGGGAGCGAAGGTGCGAGGTGAACAGGGAGAGAAGATGTGAGGGGCAGAGGGAGAGACGGTGCGAGGGGCAGAGGGAGAGAAGTTGTGAGAGGCAGAGGGAGAGAAAGTGCAAGTGGCAGAGGGAAAGAAGGTATGTCGGGCAGAGGGAGTGAAGGTGAAAGGGTTTGAGGGAGAGAAGGTGCAAGTGGCAGAGGGAGAGAAGGTGTGAGGGTTATAGGGTAAGAAGGTGTGAAGGGCGGATGGAGAGAAGGTGCGAGGGACAGAGGGAGATGTGCAAGGAAAGAGGGAGAGAAGGTGCGAGGGGCAGAGGGAGAGAAGGTGCGAGGGGAAGAGGGAGAGAAGGTGCGTGGGGCAGAGTGTGAAAAGGTGCAAGGGAAGAGAGAGAATGTGTGAGGGGAAGAGGGAGAGAAGGTGCGAGGGGAAGAGCGAGAGGAGGTGCAAGGGACAGATGGAGAGAAGGTGCGAGTGAAAGAGGGAGAGAAGGTGCAAGGGGCAGGGGGAGAGAAGGTGCGAGGGGTAGATGCAGAGATGGTGCGACGGGAAGAGGGAGAGAAGGTGCAAGGGGAAGAGGGAGAGGAGGTGTGTGGGGCAGTGGGAGAGAAGGTGCGAGGGGAAGAGTGAGAGAATGTACGATGGTCAGAGGGAGAGAAGGTGCGAGGGACAGAGGGAGAGGTGCAAGGAAAGAGGGAGAGAAGGTGCGAGGGGCAGAGGGAGAGTAGGTGCAAGGGGCAGAGAGAGAGAAGGGGCGAGGGGCAGAGGGAGAGAAGGTGCGAGGGGCAGAGGAAGAGATGGTGCGACGGGAAGAGAGAGAGAAGGTGCAAGGAGTAGATGGAGAGAAGGTGTGTGGGGCAGTGGGAGATCAGGTGCGAGGTGAAGAGTGCGAGAAGGTACGATGGGCAGAGGGAGAGAAGGTGCGAGGGACAAAGGGAGAGTTGGTGCGTGCGGCAGAGGGGGAGAAGGTGTGAGAGACAGAGGGAGATAAGTACGAGAGGAAGAGGGAGAGAACGGTGATGGGAAGACGGAGAGAAGGTGCGAGTGGCAGAGCGAGAGCTGGTGCGAGGGGAAGAGGGAGTGAAGGTGGAAGGGGAAGAGGGAGAGAAGGTGAGAGGGGCAGAGGGAAGGAAGGTGCGAGGGGGGGCAGAGGGACAGAAGGTGTGACGGGCAGAGGGAGAGAAGATGCGATGGGAAGGGGAGAGAAGGTGCGAGTGGAAGAGGGAGAGAAGGTGCAAGGGGCAGAGGGAGAGATGGTGCGAGGGTTAGAGGGAGAGAAGATGTGAGGGGCAGAGGGAGAGAAGGTACGAGGGGTAGAGGGAGAGATGGTGCGACGGGAAGAGGGAGAGAAGGTGCGTGGGGCAGCGCGAGAGAAGGTGCAAGGGGAGAGAGAGACTGTGTGAGGGGAAGAGGGAGAGAAGGTGCGCGTAGAAGAGGGAGAGAAGGTGCAAGGGGCAGATGGAGAGAAGGTGCGAGTGAAAGAGGGAGAGAAGGTGCAATGGGCAGGGGGAGAGAAGGTGCGAGGGGAGAGAGAGAGAATGTGTGAGGAGAAGAGGGAGAGATGGTGCGAGGGGAAGAGGGAGACAAAGTGCGAGGGGCAGATGGAGAGAAGGTGCGAGTGAAAGAGGGAGAGTAGGTGCAAGGGGAGAGGGAGAGAAGGTGCGAATGGAAGAGGGAGAGAAGGTGCAAGGGGCAAGGGGAGAGAAGGTGCGAGGGGAGAGAGAGAATGTGTGAGGGGAAGAGGGAGAGATGGTGCGAGGGGAAGAGGGAGAGAATGTGTGAGGGTTAGAGGGAGAGAAGGTGTGAGGGGCAGAGGGAGAGAAGTACTAGGGGCAGAGGAACAGAACGGTGAGGGGACGAGGGAGAGAAGGTGCAAGTGCCAGAGCGAGAGGTAATGCGAGCGGAAGAGGGAGAGAAGGTGCGAGTGGAAGAGGGAGAGAAGTTGCAAGGGGCAGAGGGAGAGATGGTGCGAGGATTAGAGCGAGAGAAGATGTGAGGGGCAGAGGGAGAGAAGTTCCGAGGGGCAGAGGGAGAGAAGGTGCGATGGGAAGAGTGAGAGAAGGTGTGAGGGGAAGAGGGAGAGAAGGTGCGAGGGGTAGAAGGAGAGAATGGGTGAGGGGAAGAGGGAGAGAAGGTGCAAGTGGCAGAGGGAAAGAAGGTATGTCGGGCAGAGGGAGAGAAGGTGCAAGGGGTTGAGGGAGAGAAGGTGCGAGGGAAAGAGGGAGAGAAGGTGCAAGTGGCAGAGGGAGAGAAGGTGTGAGGGTTATAGGGTAAGAAGGTGTGAGGGGCGGATGGAGAGAAGGTGCGAGGGACAGAGGGAGATGTGCAAGGAAAGAGGGAGAGAAGGTGCGAGGGGCAGAGGGAGAGAAGGTGCGAGGGGAAGAGGGAGAGAAGGTGCGTGCGGCAGAGGGAGAAAAGGTGTGAGAGACAGAGGGTGAGAAGTACATGGGGAAGAGGGAGAGAAGGTGGAAGGGGAAGAGGGAGAGAAGGTGAGGGGGCAGAGGGAAAGAAGGTGCGAGGGGGGGGCAGAGGGAGAGAAGGTGCGAGGGGAAGGGGGAGAGAAGGTGCGAGTGGAAGAGGGAGAGAAGGTGCAAGGGGCAGAGGGAGAGATGGTGCGAGGGTTAGAGGGAGAGAAGATGTGAGGGGCAGAGGGAGAGATGTACGAGGGGTAGAGGGAGAGATGGTGCGACGGGAAGAGGGAGAGAAGGTGCGTGGGGCAGTGGGAGAGAAGGTGCAAGGGGAGAGAGAGAATGTGTGAGGGGAAGAGGGAGAGAAGGTGCGCGTAGAAGAGGGAGAGAAGGTGCAAGGGGCAGAGGGAGAGATGGTGCAAGGGTTCGAGGGAGAGAAGATGTGAGGGGCAGAGGGAGAGAATGGGTGAGGGGAAGAGGGAGAGAAGGTGCGAGGGGAAAAAGGAGAGAAGGTGCGAGGGGAAGAGGGAGAGAAGGTGCGAGGGGAAGAGGGAGAGAATGGGTGAGGGGAAGAGGGAGAGAAGGTGCGAGGAGAAAAGAGAGAGAAGGTGCAAGGGGAAGAGTGAGAGAAGGTGTGAGGGGCAGAGTGAGAGAAGGTACGAGGGGCAGAGTGAGAGAAGGTGTGATGGGCAGGAAGGAAAGAACGGTCAGGGGAAGAAGGAGAGAATGTGCGAGTGGCAGAGCGAGAGATGGTGCGAGGGGAAGAGGGAGAGAAGGTGCAAGGGGAAGAGGGAGAGAAGGTGCGAGGGGCAGAGAGACAGAAGGTGCGAGGGGCAGAGGGAGAGAAGGTGTGAGGGCTAGAGGGACAGAAGGCGAGAGGGGAAGATGGAGAGAATGTGTGATGGACAGAGGGAGAGAAGGTGCGTGGGGAAGAGGGAGAGAAGGTGCAAGGGGAAGAGGGAGAGAAGGTGCGAAGGGCAGAGACAGAGAAGGTGCGAGGGGAAGGGGACAGAGAAGGTGCGAGGGGACAGAACGGTGAGGGGAAGAGAGAGAGAAGGTGCGAGGGGCAGAGGGAGAGAAGGTGTGACGGGCAGAAGGAAAGAAGGTGCGAGGGGGAGAGGGAGAGAAGGTGCAAGGGAAGAGGGAGAGAAGGTGAGAGGGCCAGAGGGAGAGAAGGTGCGAGGGGAAGAGGGAGAGATAGTGTGGGGGGCAGAGGGAGAGAAGGTGCGAGGGACAGAGGGAGAGAAGGCGCAAGGGGCAGAGGGAGAGAATGTGTGAAGGTTAGAGAGAGAGAAGGTGTGAGGGGCAGAGGGAGAGAAGTACTAGGGGCAGAGGGACAGACCGGTGAGGGGACGAGGAAGAGAAGGTGCGAGTGGCAGAGCGAGAGGTGGTGCAGTGGGAAGAGGGAGAGTAGGTGCGAGTGGAAGAGGGAGAGAAGGTGCAAGGGGCAGAGGGAGAGATGGTGCGAGGGTTAGAGGGAGAGAATATGTGAGGGGCAGAGGGAGAGAAGGTACGAGGGGCACAGGGAGAGAAGGTGCGATGGGAAGAGTGAGAGAAGGTGTGAGGAGAAGAGGGAGAGAAGGTGCGAGTGGCAGAGCGAGAGATGCTGCGAGGGGAAGAGGGAGAGTTGGTGCAAGGGGAAGAGGGAAAGAAGGTGTGAGGGGCAGAGGGAGAGAAGGTGCGAGGGGCAGAGGGTGAGAAGGTGGGACGGGCAGAGGGAAAGAAGATGCGAGAGGGAGAGGGAGAGCAGGTGCGAGGGGCAGATTAAGAGAAGGTGCGAGGGGCAGAGTGAGAGAAGGTGTGAGGGGCAGAGTGAGAGAAGGTGTGAGGGGCAGAGGGAGAGAATGTGTGAGCGGAAGAGGGAGAGAAGGTGTGAGGGGAAGAGGGGGAGAATGTGCAAGGGAAAGAGGGAGAGGTGTGTGGGGCCGAGAGAGAGAAGGTGCGAGGGCTGAAAGCAAGGGGGTGCGAGGGGAAGAGGGAGAGAATGTGCGAGGGGCAGATGGAGAGAAGGTGCGAGGGAAAGAGGGAGAGAAGGTGTGAGAGGAAGAGGGAGAGAAGGCGCGAATGGAAGAGGGAGAGAAGGTGCGAAGGGAAGAGGGAGAGAAGTTGCAAGGGGCAGAGAGGGAGAGAAGGTGCGAGAGGAAGAGGGAGAGAAGGTGCAAGGGGAAGAGGGAGAGTAGGTGCAAGGGGAAGAGGGAGAGAAGGTGCGAATGGAAGAGGGAGCGAAGGTGCAAGGGGCAGGTGGAGAGAAGTTGCGAGGGGAGAGAGAGAATGTGTGAGGGGAAGAGGGAGAGAAGGTGCGAGGGGAAGAGGGAGAGAAGGTGCAAGGGGCAGAGGGAGAGATGGTGCAAGGGTTCGAGGGAGAGAAGATGTGAGGGGAAGAGGGAGAGAAGGTGCGAAGGGCAGAGACAGAGAAGGTGCGAGGGGAAGAGGGTGAGAAGATGTGAGGAGAACAGGGAGAGAAGGTGCGAGGGAGAGAGGGAGAGAAGATGTGAGGGGCAGAGGGTGAGAAGGTGCGAGGAGCAGAGGGAGAGATGGTGCGACGGGAAGAGGGAGAGAATGTGCGAGGGGGAGAGGGAGAGAAGGTGCAAGGGAAGAGGGAGAGAAGGTGCAAGGGGCAGGGGGAGAGAAGGTGCGAGGCGGGAGATAGAGAATGTGTGAGGGGAAGAGCGAGAGAAGGCGCGAGGGGAAGCGGGAGAGAATGTGTGCGGGGCAGAGGGACAGAACGGTGAGGGGTAGAGAGAGAGAAGGTGCGAGGGGCAGAGGGTGAGAAGGTGTGACGGGCAGAAGGAAAGAAGGTGCGAGGGGGAGAGGGAGAGAAGGTGCAAGGGAAGAGGGAGAGAAGGTGAGAGGGCCAGAGGGAGAGAAGGTGCGAGGGGAAGAGGGAGAGAAAGTGTGGGGGGCAGAGGGAGAGAAGGTGCGAGGGGCAGAGGGAGAGAAGGCGCAAGGGGCAGAGGGAGAGAATGTGTGAGGGTTAGAGGGAGAGAAGGTGTGAGGGGCAGAGGGAGAGAAGTACTAGGGGCAGAGGGACAGACCGGTGAGGGGACAAGGAAGAGAAGGTGCGAGTGGCAGAGCGAGAGGTGGTGCGGTGGGAAGAGGGAGAGAAGGTGCGAGTGGAAGAGGGAGAGAAGGTGCAAGGGGCAGAGGGAGAGATGGTGCGAGGGTTAGAGGGAGAGAAGATGTGAGGGGCAGAGGGAGAGAAGGTATGAGGGGCAGAGGTAGAGAAGGTGCGATGGCAAGAGTGAGAGAATGTGTGAGGGGAAGAGGGAGAGAAGGTGCGAGTGGCAGAGCGAGAGATGCTGCGACGGGAAGAGGGAGAGTTGGTGCAAGGGGAAGAGGAAAGAAGGTGTGAGAGGCAGAGGGAGAGAAGGTGCGAGGGGCAGAGGGTGAGAAGGTGGGACGGGCAGAGGGAAAGAAGATGCGAGAGGGAGAGGGAGAGCAGGTGCGAGGGGCAGATTAAGAGAAGGTGCGAGGGGCAGAGTGAGAGAAGGTGTGAGGGGCAGAGTGAGAGAAGGTGTGAGGGGCAGAGGGAGAGAATGTGTGAGCGGAAGAGGGAGAGAAGGTGTGAGGGGAAGAGGGGGAGAATGTGCAAGGGTAAGAGGGAGAGGTGTGTGGGGCCGAGAGAGAGAAGGTGCGAGGGCTGAAAGCAAGGGGGTGCGAGGGGAAGATGGAGAGAATGTGCGAGGGGCAGATGGAGAGAAGGTGCGAGGGAAAGAGGGAGAGAAGGTGTGAGAGGAAGAGGGAGAGAAGGCGCGAATGGAAGAGGGAGAGAAGGTGCGAAGGGAAGAGGGAGAGAAGTTGCAAGGGGCAGAGAGGGAGAGAAGGTGCGAGAGGAAGAGGGAGAGAAGGTGCAAGGGGCAGAGAGAGAGGAGGGGCAGAGAGAGAGAATGTGTGAGGGGAAGAGGGAGAGATGGTGCGAGGGGAAGAGGGAGAGAAGGTGCAAGGGGCAGAGGGAGAGAATGTGTGAGGGTTAGAGGGAGAGAAGATGTGAGGGGCAGAGGGAGAGAAGTACTAGGGGCAGAGGAACAGTACGGTGAGGGGACGAGGGAGAGTAGGTGCACAGGGAAGAGGGAGAGAAGTTGCAAGGGGCAAGGGGAGAGAAGGTGCGAGGGGAGAGAGAGAAGGTGCGAGTGGCAGAGCGAGAGATGGTGCGAGGGGAAGAGGGAGAGAAGGTGTAAGGGGAAGAGGGAGAGAAGGTGAGAGGGGCAGAGCGAAAGAAGGTGCGAGTGGAAGAGGGAGAGAAGGTTCAAGGTGCAGAGGGAGAGATGGTGCAAGTGTTAGAGGGAGTTAAGATGTGAGGGGAAGAGGGAGAGAAGGTGCGAGGGGAAGAGGGAGAGAATGGGTGAGGGGAAGAGGGAGAGAAGGTGCGAGGAGAAAAGAGAGAGAAGGTGCAAGGGGAAGAGTGAGAGAAGGTGTGAGGGGCAGAGTGAGAGAAGGTACGAGGGGCAGAGTGAGAGAAGGTGTGAGGGGCAGGAAGGAAAGAACGGTCAGGGGAAGAAGGAGAGAATGTGCGAGTGGCAGAGCGAGAGATGGTGCGAGGGGAAGAGGGAGAGAAGGTGCAAGGGGAAGAGGGAGAGAAGGTGCGAGGGGCAGAGAGACAGAAGGTGCGAGGGGCAGAGGGAGAGAAGGTGTGAGGGCTAGAGGGACAGAATGCGAGAGGGGAAGATGGAGAGAATGTGCGATGGACAGAGGGAGAGAAGGTGCGTGGGGAAGAGGGAGAGAAGGTGCAAGGGGAAGAGGGAGAGAAGGTGCGAAGGGCAGAGACAGAGAAGGTGCGAGGGGAAGGGGACAGAGAAGGTGTGAGGGGACAGAACGGTGAGGGGAAGAGAGAGAGAAGGTGCGAGGGGCAGAGGGAGAGAAGGTGTGACGGGCAGAAGGAAAGAAGGTGCGAGGGGGAGAGGGAGAGAAGGTGCAAGGGAAGAGGGAGAGAAGGTGAGAGGGCCAGAGGGAGAGAAGGTGCGAGGGGAAGAGGGAGAGATAGTGTGGGGGGCAGAGGGAGAGAAGGTGCGAGGGACAGAGGGAGAGAAGGCGCAAGGGGCAGAGGGAGAGAATGTGTGAAGGTTAGAGAGAGAGAAGGTGTGAGGGGCAGAGGGAGAGAAGTACTAGGGGCAGAGGGACAGACCGGTGAGGGGACGAGGAAGAGAAGGTGCGAGTGGCAGAGCGAGAGGTGGTGCGGTGGGAAGAGGGAGAGTAGGTGCGAGTGGAAGAGGGAGAGAAGGTGCAAGGGGCAGAGGGAGAGATGGTGCGAGGGTTAGAGGGAGAGAAGATGTGAGGGGCAGAGGGAGAGAAGGTACGAGGGGCAGAGGGAGAGAAGGTGCGATGGGAAGAGTGAGAGAAGGTGTGAGGAGAAGAGGGAGAGAAGGTGCGAGTGGCAGAGCGAGAGATGCTGCGAGGGGAAGAGGGAGAGTTGGTGCAAGGGGAAGAGGGAAAGAAGGTGTGAGGGGCAGAGGGAGAGAAGGTGCGAGGGGCAGAGGGTGAGAAGGTGGGACGGGCAGAGGGAAAGAAGATGCGAGAGGGAGAGGGAGAGCAGGTGCGAGGGGCAGATTAAGAGAAGGTGCGAGGGGCAGAGTGAGAGAAGGTGTGAGGGGCAGAGTGAGAGAATGTGTGAGGGGCAGAGGGAGAGAATGTGTGAGCGGAAGAGGGAGAGAAGGTGTGAGGGGAAGAGGGGGAGAATGTGCAAGGGAAAGAGGGAGAGGTGTGTGGGGCCGAGAGAGAGAAGGTGCGAGGGCTGAAAGCAAGGGGGTGCGAGGGGAAGAGGGAGAGAATGTGCGAGGGGCAGATGGAGAGAAGGTGCGAGGGAAAGAGGGAGAGAAGGTGTGAGAGGAAGGGGGAGAGAAGGCGCGAATGGAAGAGGGAGAGAAGGTGAGAAGGGAAGAGGGAGAGAAGTTGCAAGGGGCAGAGAGGGAGAGAAGGTGCGAGAGGAAGAGGGAGAGAAGGTGCAAGGGGCAGAGAGAGAGGAGGGACAGAGAGAGAGAATGTGTGAGGGGAAGAGGGAGAGATGGTGCGAGGGGAAGAGGGAGAGTAGGTGCAAGGGGAAGAGGGAGAGAAGGTGCGAATGGAAGAGGGAGCGAAGGTGCAAGGGGCAGGTGGAGAGAAGTTGCGAGGGGAGAGAGAGAATGTGTGAGGGGAAGAGGGAGAGAAGGTGCGAGGGGAAGAGGGAGAGAAGGTGCAAGGGGCAGAGGGAGAGATGGTGCAAGGGTTCGAGGGAGAGAAGATGTGAGGGGAAGAGGGAGAGAAGGTGCGAAGGGCAGAGACAGAGAAGGTGCGAGGGGAAGAGGGTGAGAAGATGTGAGGAGAACAGGGAGAGAAGGTGCGAGGGAGAGAGGGAGAGAAGATGTGAGGGGCAGAGGGTGAGAAGGTGCGAGGAGCAGAGGGAGAGATGGTGCGACGGGAAGAGGGAGAGAATGTGCGAGGGGGAGAGGGAGAGAAGGTGCAAGGGAAGAGGGAGAGAAGGTGCAAGGGGCAGGGGGAGAGAAGGTGCGAGGCGGGAGATAGAGAATGTGTGAGGGGAAGAGCGAGAGAAGGCGCGAGGGGAAGCGGGAGAGAATGTGTGCGGGGCAGAGGGACAGAACGGTGAGGGGAAGAGAGAGAGAAGGTGCGAGGGGCAGAGGGTGAGAAGGTGTGACGGGCAGAAGGAAAGAAGGTGCGAGGGGGAGAGGGAGAGAAGGTGCAAGGGAAGAGGGAGAGAAGGTGAGAGGGCCAGAGGGAGAGAAGGTGCGAGGGGAAGAGGGAGAGAAAGTGTGGGGGGCAGAGGGAGAGAAGGTGCGAGGGGCAGAGGGAGAGAAGGCGCAAGGGGCAGAGGGAGAGAATGTGTGAGGGTTAGAGGGAGAGAAGGTGTGAGGGGCAGAGGGAGAGAAGTACTAGGGGCAGAGGGACAGACCGGTGAGGGGACAAGGAAGAGAAGGTGCGAGTGGCAGAGCGAGAGGTGGTGCGGTGGGAAGAGGGAGAGAAGGTGCGAGTGGAAGAGGGAGAGAAGGTGCAAGGGGCAGAGGGAGAGATGGTGCGAGGGTTAGAGGGAGAGAAGATGTGAGGGGCAGAGGGAGAGAAGGTACGAGGGGCAGAGGTAGAGAAGGTGCGATGGGAAGAGTGAGAGAATGTGTGAGGGGAAGAGGGAGAGAAGGTGCGAGTGGCAGAGCGAGAGATGCTGCGACGGGAAGAGGGAGAGTTGGTGCAAGGGGAAGAGGGAAAGAAGGTGTGAGGGGCAGAGGGAGAGAAGGTGCGAGGGGCAGAGGGTGAGAAGGTGGGACGGGCAGAGGGAAAGAAGATGCGAGAGGGAGAGGGAGAGCAGGTGCAAGGGGCAGATTAAGAGAAGGTGCGAGGGGCAGAGTGAGAGAAGGTGTGAGGGGCAGAGTGAGAGAAGGTGTGAGGGGCAGAGGGAGAGAATGTGTGAGCGGAAGAGGGAGAGAAGGTGTGAGGGGAAGAGGGGGAGAATGTGCAAGGGTAAGAGGGAGAGGTGTGTGGGGCCGAGAGAGAGAAGGTGCGAGGGCTGAAAGCAAGGGGGTGCGAGGGGAAGATGGAGAGAATGTGCGAGGGGCAGATGGAGAGAAGGTGCGAGGGAAAGAGGGAGAGAAGGTGTGAGAGGAAGAGGGAGAGAAGGCGCGAATGGAAGAGGGAGAGAAGGTGCGAAGGGAAGAGGGAGAGAAGTTGCAAGGGGCAGAGAGGGAGAGAAGGTGCGAGAGGAAGAGGGAGAGAAGGTGCAAGGGGCAGAGAGAGAGGAGGGGCAGAGAGAGAGAATGTGTGAGGGGAAGAGGGAGAGATGGTGCGAGGGGAAGAGGGAGAGAAGGTGCAAGGGGCAGAGGGAGAGAATGTGTGAGGGTTAGAGGGAGAGAAGATGTGAGGGGCAGAGGGAGAGAAGTACTAGGGGCAGAGGAACAGTACGGTGAGGGGACGAGGGAGAGTAGGTGCACAGGGAAGAGGGAGAGAAGTTGCAAGGGGCAAGGGGAGAGAAGGTGCGAGGGGAGAGAGAGAAGGTGCGAGTGGCAGAGCGAGAGATGGTGCGAGGGGAAGAGGGAGAGAAGGTGGAAGGGGAAGAGGGAGAGAAGGTGAGAGGGGCAGAGCGAAAGAAGGTGCGAGTGGAAGAGGGAGAGAAGGTTCAAGGTGCAGAGGGAGAGATGGTGCAAGTGTTAGAGGGAGTTAAGATGTGAGGGGCAGAGGGAGAGAAGGTGCGTGGGGCAGTGTGAGAAAAGGTGCAAGGGAAGAGAGAGAATGTGCAAGGGACAGATGGAGAGAAGGTGCGAGTGAAAGAGGGAGAGAAGGTGCAAGGGGCAGGGGGAGTGAAGGTGCGAGGGGTAGATGCAGAGATGGTGCGACGGGAAGAGGGAGAGAAGGTGCAAGGGGAAGAGGGAGAGAAGGTGTGTGGGGCAGTGGGAGATCAGGTGCGAGGTGAAGAGTGCGAGAATGTACGATGGGCAGAGGGAGAGAAGGTGCGAGGGACAGAGGGAGAGGTGCAAGGAAAGAGGGATAGAAGGTGCGAGGGGCAGAGTGAGAGAAAGTGCGAGGGGCAGAGGGAGAGAAGTTGTGAGAGGCAGAGGAAGAGAAAGTGCAAGTGGCAGAGGGAAAGAAGGTATGTCGGGCAGATGGAGAGAAGGTGCAAGGGGTTGAGGGAGAGAAGGTGCGAGGGAAAGAGGGAGAGAAGGTGCAAGTGGCAGAGGGAGAGAAGGTGTGAGGGTTATAGGGTAAGAAGGTGTGAGGGGCGGATGGAGAGAAGGTGCGAGGGACAGAGAGAGATGTGCAAGGAAAGAGGGAGAGATGGTGCGAGGGGCAGAGGGAGAGAAGGTGCGAGGGGCAGAGGGTGAGAAGGTGGGACGGCCAGAGGGAAAGAAGATGCGAGAGGGAGAGGGCGAGCTGGTGCGAGGGGCAGATTAAGAGAAGGTGCGAGGGGCAGAGTGAGAGAAGGTGTGAGGGGCAGAGTGAGAGAAGGTGTGAGGGGCAGAGGGAGAGAATGTGTGAGCGGAAGAGGGAGAGAAGGTGTGAGGGGAAGAGGGGGAGAATGTGCAAGGGAAAGAGGGAGAGGTGTGTGGGGCCGAGAGAGAGAAGGTGCGAGGGCTGAAAGCAAGGGGGTGCGAGGGGAAGAGGGAGAGAATGTGCGAGGGGCAGATGGAGAGAAGGTGCGAGGGAAAGAGGGAGAGAAGGTGTGAGAGGAAGAGGGAGAGAAGGCGCGAATGGAAGAGGGAGAGAAGGTGCGAAGGGAAGAGGGAGAGAAGTTGCAAGGGGCAGAGAGGGAGAGAAGGTGCGAGAGGAAGAGGGAGAGAAGGTGCAAGGGGCAGAGAGAGAGGAGGGACAGAGAGAGAGAATGTGTGAGGGGAAGAGGGAGAGATGGTGCGAGGGGAAGAGGGAGAGTAGGTGCAAGGGGAAGAGGGAGAGAAGGTGCGAATGGAAGAGGGAGCGAAGGTGCAAGGGGCAAGTGGAGAGAAGTTGCGAGGGGAGAGAGAGAATGTGTGAGGGGAAGAGGGAGAGAAGGTGCGAGGGGAAGAGGGAGAGAAGGTGCAAGGGGCAGAGGGAGAGATGGTGCAAGGGTTCGAGGGAGAGAAGATGTGAGGGGAAGAGGGAGAGAAGGTGCGAAGGGCAGAGACAGAGAAGGTGCGAGGGGAAGAGGGTGAGAAGATGTGAGGAGAACAGGGAGAGAAGGTACGAGGGAGAGAGGGAGAGAAGATGTGAGGGGCAGAGGGTGAGAAGGTGCGAGGAGCAGAGGGAGAGATGGTGCGACGGAAAGAGGGAGAGAATGTGCGAGGGGGAGAGGGAGAGAAGGTGCAAGGGAAGAGGGAGAGAAGGTGCAAGGGGCAGGGGGAGAGAAGGTGCGAGGCGGGAGATAGAGAATGTGTGAGGGGAAGAGCGAGAGAAGGCGCGAGGGGAAGCGGGAGAGAATGTGTGCGGGGCAGAGGGACAGAACGGTGAGGGGAAGAGAGAGAGAAGGTGCGAGGGGCAGAGGGAGAGAAGGTGTGACGGGCAGAAGGAAAGAAGGTGCGAGGGGGAGAGGGAGAGAAGGTGCAAGGGAAGAGGGAGAGAAGGTGAGAGGGCCAGAGGGAGAGAAGGTGCGAGGGGAAGAGGGAGAGAAAGTGTGGGGGGCAGAGGGAGAGAAGGTGCGAGGGACAGAGGGAGAGAAGGCGCAAGGGGCAGAGGGAGAGAATGTGTGAGGGTTAGAGGGAGAGAAGGTGTGAGGGGCAGAGGGAGAGAAGTACTAGGGGCAGAGGGACAGACCGGTGAGGGGACGAGGAAGAGAAGGTGCGAGTGGCAGAGCGAGAGGTGGTGCGGTGGGAAGAGGGAGAGAAGGTGCGAGTGGAAGAGGGAGAGAAGGTGCAAGGGGCAGAGGGAGAGATGGTGCGAGGGTTAGAGGGAGAGAAGATGTGAGGGGCAGAGGGAGAGAAGGTACGAGGGGCAGAGGTAGAGAAGGTGCGATGGGAAGAGTGAGAGAAGGTGTGAGGGGAAGGGGGAGAGAAGGTGCGAGTGGCAGAGCGAGAGATGCTGCGACGGGAAGAGGGAGAGTTGGTGCAAGGGGAAGAGGGAAAGAAGGTGTGAGGGGCAGAGGGAGAGAAGGTGCGAGGGGCAGAGGGTGAGAAGGTGGGACGGGCAGAGGGAAAGAAGATGCGAGAGGGAGAGGGAGAGCAGTTGCGAGGGGCAGATTAAGAGAAGGTGCGAGGGGCAGAGTGAGAGAAGGTGTGAGGGGCAGAGTGAGAGAAGGTGTGAGGGGCAGAGGGAGAGAATGTGTGAGCGGAAGAGGGAGAGAAGGTGTGAGGGGAAGAGGGGGAGAATGTGCAAGGGTAAGAGGGAGAGGTGTGTGGGGCCGAGAGAGAGAAGGTGCGAGGGCTGAAAGCAAGGGGGTGCGAGGGGAAGATGGAGAGAATGTGCGAGGGGCAGATGGAGAGAAGGTGCGAGGGAAAGAGGGAGAGAAGGTGTGAGAGGAAGAGGGAGAGAAGGCGCGAATGGAAGAGGGAGAGAAGGTGCGAAGGGAAGAGGGAGAGAAGTTGCAAGGGGCAGAGAGGGAGAGAAGGTGCGAGAGGAAGAGGGAGAGAAGGTGCAAGGGGCAGAGAGAGAGGAGGGGCAGAGAGAGAGAATGTGTGAGGGGAAGAGGGAGAGATGGTGCGAGGGGAAGAGGGAGAGAAGGTGCAAGGGGCAGAGGGAGAGAATGTGTGAGGGTTAGAGGGAGAGAAGATGTGAGGGGCAGAGGGAGAGAAGTACTAGGGGCAGAGGAACAGAACGGTGAGGGGACGAGGGAGAGTAGGTGCACAGGGAAGAGGGAGAGAAGGTGGAAGGGGAAGAGGGAGAGAAGTTGAGAGGGGCAGAGCGAAAGAAGGTGCGAGTGGAAGAGGGAGAGAAGGTTCAAGGTGCAGAGGGAGAGATGGTGCAAGGGTTAGAGGGAGATAAGATGTGAGGGGCAGAGGGAGAGAAGGTGCGTGGGGCAGTGTGAGAAAAGGTGCAAGGGAAGAGAGAGAATGTGTGAGGGGAAGAGGGAGAGAAGGTGTGAGGGGAAGAGGGAGAGTAGGTGCAAGGGACAGATGGAGAGAAGGTGCGAGTGAAAGAGGGAGAGAAGGTGCAAGGGGCAGGGGGAGAGAAGGTGCGAGGGGTAGATGCAGAGATGGTGCGACGGGAAGAGGGAGAGAAGGTGCAAGGGGAAGAGGGAGAGAAGGTGTGTGGGGCAGTGGGAGATAAGGTGCGAGGAGAAGAGTGAGAGAATGTACGATGGGCAGAGGGAGAGAACGTGCGAGGGACAGAGGGAGAGGTGCAAGGAAAGAGGGAGAGAAGGTGCGAGGGGCAGAGGGAGAGTAGGTGCAAGGGGCAGAGAGAGAGAAGGGGCGAGGGGCAGAGTGAGAGAAGGTGCGAGGGGCAGAGGCAGAGATGGTGCGACGGGAAGAGGGAGAGAAGGTGCAAGGAGGAGATGGAGAGAAGGTGTGTGGGGCAGTGGGAGATCAGGTGCGAGGTGAAGAGTGCGAGAATGTACGATGGGCAGAGGGAGAGAAGGTGCGAGGGACAGAGGGAGAAGTCCAAGGAAAGAGGGATAGAAGGTGCGAGGGGCAGAGGGAGAGAAAGTGCGAGGGGCAGAGGGAGAGAAGTTGTGAGAGGCAGAGGAAGAGAAGGTGCAAGTGGTAGAGGGAAAGAAGGTATGTCGGGCAGATGGAGAGAAGGTGCAAGGGGTTGAGGGAGAGAAGGTGCGAGGGAAAGAGGGAGAGAAGGTGCAAGTGGCAGAGGGAGAGAAGGTGTGAGGGTTATAGGGTAAGAAGGTGTGAGGGGCGGATGGAGAGAAGGTGCGAGGGACAGAGAGAGATGTGCAAGGAAAGAGGGAGAGATGGTGCGAGGGGCAGAGGGAGAGAAGGTGCGAGGGGAAGAGGGAGGGAAGGTGCGTGCGGCAGAGGGAGAAAAGGTGTGAGAGACAGAGGGTGAGAAGTACATGGGGAAGAGGGAGAGAAGGTGGAAGGGGAAGAGGGAGAGAAGGTGAGGGGGCAGAGGGAAAGAAGGTGCGAGGGGGGGCAGAGGGAGAGAAGGTGCGAGGGGAAGGGGGAGAGAAGGTGCGAGTGGAAGAGGGAGAGAAGGTGCAAGGGGCAGAGGGAGAGATGGTGCGAGGGTTAGAGGGAGAGAAGATGTGAGGGGCAGAGGGAGAGAAGGTACGAGGGGTAGAGGGAGAGATGGTGTGACGGGAAGAGGGAGAGAAGGTGCGTGGGGCAGATGGAGAGAAGGTGCAAGGGGAGAGAGAGAATTTGTGAGGGGAAGAGGGAGAGAAGGTGCGCTTAGAAGAGGAAGAGAAGGTGCAAGGGGCAGAGGGAGAGATGGTGCAAGGGTTCGAGGGAGAGAAGATGTGAGGGGCAGAGGGAGAGAAGGTGCGAGGGGAAGAGGGAGAGAAG
The DNA here is from genome assembly GCF_047496885.1 of Scyliorhinus torazame. NCBI lineage: Eukaryota > Metazoa > Chordata > Chondrichthyes > Carcharhiniformes > Scyliorhinidae > Scyliorhinus > Scyliorhinus torazame. The sequence continues at coordinate 76,975,566 of NC_092710.1, read as the reverse complement.
GTGCAAGGGGCAGATGGAGAGAAGGTGCGAGTGAAAGAGGGAGAGAAGGTGCATTGGGCAGGGGGAGAGAAGGTGCGAGGGGAGAGAGAGAGAATGTGTGAGGGGAAGAGGGAGAGATGGTGCGAGGGGAAGAGGGAGACAAAGTGCGAGGGGCAGATGGAGAGAAGGTGCGAGTGAAAGAGGGAGAGTAGGCGCAAGGGGAAGAGGGAGAGAAGGTGCGAATGGAAGAGGGAGCGAAGGTGCAAGGGGCAAGGGGAGAGAATGTGTGAGGGTTAGAGGGAGAGAAGGTGTGAGGGGCAGAGGGAGAGAAGTACTAGGGGCAGAGGAACAGAACGGTGAGGGGACGAGGGAGAGAAGGTGCAAGTGCCAGAGCGAGAGGTGGTGCGAGCGGAAGAGGGAGAGAAGGTGCGAGTGGAAGAGGGAGAGAAGTTGCAAGGGGCAGAGGGAGAGATGGTGCGAGGGTTAGAGCGAGAGAAGATGTGAGGGGCAGAGGGAGAGAAGTTCCGAGGGACAGAGGGAGAGAAGGTGCGATAGGAAGAGTGAGAGAAGGTGTGAGGGGAAGAGGGAGAGAAGGTGCGAGGGGTAGAAGGAGAGAATGGGTGAGGGGAAGAGGGAGAGAAGGTGCGAGGGGAAAAGGGAGAGATGGTGCAAGTGCAAGAGTGAGAGAAGGTGTGAGGGGAAGAGGGAGAGAAGGTGCGAGTGGCAGAGCGAGAGATTCTGCGATTGGAAGAGGGAGAGAAGGTGTGAGTTCAGAGGGAGCGAAGGTGCGAGGTGAACAGGGAGAGAAGATGTGAGGGGCAGAGGGAGAGAAGGTGCGAGGGGCAGATGGAGAGAAGTTGTGATAGGCAGAGGGAGAGAAGGTGCAAGGGGCAGAGGGAAAGAAGGTATGTCGGGCAGAGGGAGAGAAGGTGCAAGGGGTTGAGGGAGAGAAGGTGCGAGGGAAAGAGGGAGAGAAGGTGCAAGTGGCAGAGGGAGAGAACGTGTGAGGGTTATAGGGTAAGAAGGTGTGAGGGGCAGATGGAGAGAAGGTGCTAGGGGCAGAGGGAGAGATGGTGCGAGGGGAAGAAGGTGCGAGGGGCAAAGAGAGAGAAGGTGCGAGCGGAAGAGGGAGAGAATGTGTGAGGGGCAGAGGGAGAAGGTGCGAGGGGCAGAGGGAGAGAATGTGCGAAGGGAAGAGAGAGAGAAGGTGAGAGGGGCAGAGGGAGAGAAGGTGCAAGGGAAAGAGGGAGAGAAGGTGCGAGGGCAGAGGGTGAGGTGTGAGGTGAACAGGGAGAGTAGGTGTGTGGGACAGAGGGAGAGAAGGTGCGAGGGGAGAGAGAGGGAATGTGTGAGGGGAAGAGGGAGAGAAGGTGTGACGGGAAGAGGGAGAGAAGGTGCGTGGGGCAGATGGAGAGAAGGTGCAAGGGGAGAGAGAGAATATGTGAGGGGAAGAGGGAGAGAAGGTGCGCTTAGAAGAGGAAGAGAAGGTGCAAGGGGCAGAGGGAGAGATGGTGCAAGGGTTCGAGGGAGAGAAGATGTGAGGGGCAGAAGGAGAGAAGGTGCGAGGGGAAGAGGGAGAGAAGGTGCAAGGGGCAGATGGAGAGAAGGTGCGAGTGAAAGAGGGAGAGAAGGTGCATTGGGCAGGGGGAGAGAAGGTGCGAAGGGAGAGAGAGAGAATGTGTGAGGGGAAGAGGGAGAGAAGGTGCGAGTGGCAGAGCGAGAGATGCTGCGACGGGAAGAGGGAGAGTTGGTGCAAGGGGAAGAGGGAAAGAAGGTGTGAGGGGCAGAGGGAGAGAAGGTGCGAGGGGCAGAGGGTGAGAAGGTGGGACGGGCAGAGGGAAAGAAGATGCGAGAGGGAGAGGGAGAGCAGGTGCAAGGGGCAGATTAAGAGAAGGTGCGAGGGGCAGAGTGAGAGAAGGTGTGAGGGGCAGAGTGAGAGAAGGTGTGAGGGGCAGAGGGAGAGAATGTGTGAGCGGAAGAGGGAGAGAAGGTGTGAGGGGAAGAGGGGGAGAATGTGCAAGGGTAAGAGGGAGAGGTGTGTGGGGCCGAGAGAGAGAAGGTGCGAGGGCTGAAAGCAAGGGGGTGCGAGGGGAAGATGGAGAGAATGTGCGAGGGGCAGATGGAGAGAAGGTGCGAGGGAAAGAGGGAGAGAAGGTGTGAGAGGAAGAGGGAGAGAAGGCGCGAATGGAAGAGGGAGAGAAGGTGCGAAGGGAAGAGGGAGAGAAGTTGCAAGGGGCAGAGAGGGAGAGAAGGTGCGAGAGGAAGAGGGAGAGAAGGTGCAAGGGACAGAGAGAGAGGAGGGGCAGAGAGAGAGAATGTGTGAGGGGAAGAGGGAGAGATGGTGCGAGGGGAAGAGGGAGAGAAGGTGCAAGGGGCAGAGGGAGAGAATGTGTGAGGGTTAGAGGGAGAGAAGATGTGAGGGGCAGAGGGAGAGAAGTACTAGGGGCAGAGGAACAGTACGGTGAGGGGACGAGGGAGAGTAGGTGCACAGGGAAGAGGGAGAGAAGTTGCAAGGGGCAAGGGGAGAGAAGGTGCGAGGGGAGAGAGAGAAGGTGCGAGTGGCAGAGCGAGAGATGGTGCGAGGGGAAGAGGGAGAGAAGGTGGAAGGGGAAGAGGGAGAGAAGGTGAGAGGGGCAGAGCGAAAGAAGGTGCGAGTGGAAGAGGGAGAGAAGGTTCAAGGTGCAGAGGGAGAGATGGTGCAAGTGTTAGAGGGAGTTAAGATGTGAGGGGCAGAGGGAGAGAAGGTGCGTGGGGCAGTGTGAGAAAAGGTGCAAGGGAAGAGAGAGAATGTGCAAGGGACAGATGGAGAGAAGGTGCGAGTGAAAGAGGGAGAGAAGGTGCAAGGGGCAGGGGGAGTGAAGGTGCGAGGGGTAGATGCAGAGATGGTGCGACGGGAAGAGGGAGAGAAGGTGCAAGGGGAAGAGGGAGAGAAGGTGTGTGGGGCAGTGGGAGATCAGGTGCGAGGTGAAGAGTGCGAGAATGTACGATGGGCAGAGGGAGAGAAGGTGCGAGGGACAGAGGGAGAGGTGCAAGGAAAGAGGGATAGAAGGTGCGAGGGGCAGAGTGAGAGAAAGTGCGAGGGGCAGAGGGAGAGAAGTTGTGAGAGGCAGAGGAAGAGAAAGTGCAAGTGGCAGAGGGAAAGAAGGTATGTCGGGCAGATGGAGAGAAGGTGCAAGGGGTTGAGGGAGAGAAGGTGCGAGGGAAAGAGGGAGAGAAGGTGCAAGTGGCAGAGGGAGAGAAGGTGTGAGGGTTATAGGGTAAGAAGGTGTGAGGGGCGGATGGAGAGAAGGTGCGAGGGACAGAGAGAGATGTGCAAGGAAAGAGGGAGAGATGGTGCGAGGGGCAGAGGGAGAGAAGGTGCGAGGGGCAGAGGGTGAGAAGGTGGGACGGCCAGAGGGAAAGAAGATGCGAGAGGGAGAGGGCGAGCTGGTGCGAGGGGCAGATTAAGAGAAGGTGCGAGGGGCAGAGTGAGAGAAGGTGTGAGGGGCAGAGTGAGAGAAGGTGTGAGGGGCAGAGGGAGAGAATGTGTGAGCGGAAGAGGGAGAGAAGGTGTGAGGGGAAGAGGGGGAGAATGTGCAAGGGAAAGAGGGAGAGGTGTGTGGGGCCGAGAGAGAGAAGGTGCGAGGGCTGAAAGCAAGGGGGTGCGAGGGGAAGAGGGAGAGAATGTGCGAGGGGCAGATGGAGAGAAGGTGCGAGGGAAAGAGGGAGAGAAGGTGTGAGAGGAAGAGGGAGAGAAGGCGCGAATGGAAGAGGGAGAGAAGGTGCGAAGGGAAGAGGGAGAGAAGTTGCAAGGGGCAGAGAGGGAGAGAAGGTGCGAGAGGAAGAGGGAGAGAAGGTGCAAGGGGCAGAGAGAGAGGAGGGACAGAGAGAGAGAATGTGTGAGGGGAAGAGGGAGAGATGGTGCGAGGGGAAGAGGGAGAGTAGGTGCAAGGGGAAGAGGGAGAGAAGGTGCGAATGGAAGAGGGAGCGAAGGTGCAAGGGGCAAGTGGAGAGAAGTTGCGAGGGGAGAGAGAGAATGTGTGAGGGGAAGAGGGAGAGAAGGTGCGAGGGGAAGAGGGAGAGAAGGTGCAAGGGGCAGAGGGAGAGATGGTGCAAGGGTTCGAGGGAGAGAAGATGTGAGGGGAAGAGGGAGAGAAGGTGCGAAGGGCAGAGACAGAGAAGGTGCGAGGGGAAGAGGGTGAGAAGATGTGAGGAGAACAGGGAGAGAAGGTACGAGGGAGAGAGGGAGAGAAGATGTGAGGGGCAGAGGGTGAGAAGGTGCGAGGAGCAGAGGGAGAGATGGTGCGACGGAAAGAGGGAGAGAATGTGCGAGGGGGAGAGGGAGAGAAGGTGCAAGGGAAGAGGGAGAGAAGGTGCAAGGGGCAGGGGGAGAGAAGGTGCGAGGCGGAGATAGAGAATGTGTGAGGGGAAGAGCAAGAGAAGGCGCGAGGGGAAGCGGGAGAGAATGTGTGCGGGGCAGAGGGACAGAACGGTGAGGGGAAGAGAGAGAGAAGGTGCGAGGGGCAGAGGGAGAGAAGGTGTGACGGGCAGAAGGAAAGAAGGTGCGAGGGGGAGAGGGAGAGAAGGTGCAAGGGAAGAGGGAGAGAAGGTGAGAGGGCCAGAGGGAGAGAAGGTGCGAGGGGAAGAGGGAGAGAAAGTGTGGGGGGCAGAGGGAGAGAAGGTGCGAGGGACAGAGGGAGAGAAGGCGCAAGGGGCAGAGGGAGAGAATGTGTGAGGGTTAGAGGGAGAGAAGGTGTGAGGGGCAGAGGGAGAGAAGTACTAGGGGCAGAGGGACAGACCGGTGAGGGGACGAGGAAGAGAAGGTGCGAGTGGCAGAGCGAGAGGTGGTGCGGTGGGAAGAGGGAGAGAAGGTGCGAGTGGAAGAGGGAGAGAAGGTGCAAGGGGCAGAGGGAGAGATGGTGCGAGGGTTAGAGGGAGAGAAGATGTGAGGGGCAGAGGGAGAGAAGGTACGAGGGGCAGAGGTAGAGAAGGTGCGATGGGAAGAGTGAGAGAAGGTGTGAGGGGAAGGGGGAGAGAAGGTGCGAGTGGCAGAGCGAGAGATGCTGCGACGGGAAGAGGGAGAGTTGGTGCAAGGGGAAGAGGGAAAGAAGGTGTGAGGGGCAGAGGGAGAGAAGGTGCGAGGGGCAGAGGGTGAGAAGGTGGGACGGGCAGAGGGAAAGAAGATGCGAGAGGGAGAGGGAGAGCAGTTGCGAGGGGCAGATTAAGAGAAGGTGCGAGGGGCAGAGTGAGAGAAGGTGTGAGGGGCAGAGTGAGAGAAGGTGTGAGGGGCAGAGGGAGAGAATGTGTGAGCGGAAGAGGGAGAGAAGGTGTGAGGGGAAGAGGGGGAGAATGTGCAAGGGTAAGAGGGAGAGGTGTGTGGGGCCGAGAGAGAGAAGGTGCGAGGGCTGAAAGCAAGGGGGTGCGAGGGGAAGATGGAGAGAATGTGCGAGGGGCAGATGGAGAGAAGGTGCGAGGGAAAGAGGGAGAGAAGGTGTGAGAGGAAGAGGGAGAGAAGGCGCGAATGGAAGAGGGAGAGAAGGTGCGAAGGGAAGAGGGAGAGAAGTTGCAAGGGGCAGAGAGGGAGAGAAGGTGCGAGAGGAAGAGGGAGAGAAGGTGCAAGGGGCAGAGAGAGAGGAGGGGCAGAGAGAGAGAATGTGTGAGGGGAAGAGGGAGAGATGGTGCGAGGGGAAGAGGGAGAGAAGGTGCAAGGGGCAGAGGGAGACAATGTGTGAGGGTTAGAGGGAGAGAAGATGTGAGGGGCAGAGGGAGAGAAGTACTAGGGGCAGAGGAACAGAACGGTGAGGGGACGAGGGAGAGTAGGTGCACAGGGAAGAGGGAGAGAAGGTGTGAATGGAAGAGGGAGAGAAGTTGCAAGGGGCAAGGGGAGAGAAGGTGCGAGGGGAGAGAGAGAAGGTGCGAGTGGCAGAGCGAGAGATGGTGCGAGGGGAAGAGGGAGAGAAGGTGGAAGGGGAAGAGGGAGAGAAGTTGAGAGGGGCAGAGCGAAAGAAGGTGCGAGTGGAAGAGGGAGAGAAGGTTCAAGGTGCAGAGGGAGAGATGGTGCAAGGGTTAGAGGGAGATAAGATGTGAGGGGCAGAGGGAGAGAAGGTGCGTGGGGCAGTGTGAGAAAAGGTGCAAGGGAAGAGAGAGAATGTGTGAGGGGAAGAGGGAGAGAAGGTGTGAGGGGAAGAGGGAGAGTAGGTGCAAGGGACAGATGGAGAGAAGGTGCGAGTGAAAGAGGGAGAGAAGGTGCAAGGGGCAGGGGGAGAGAAGGTGCGAGGGGTAGATGCAGAGATGGTGCGACGGGAAGAGGGAGAGAAGGTGCAAGGGGAAGAGGGAGAGAAGGTGTGTGGGGCAGTGGGAGATAAGGTGCGAGGAGAAGAGTGAGAGAATGTACGATGGGCAGAGGGAGAGAACGTGCGAGGGACAGAGGGAGAGGTGCAAGGAAAGAGGGAGAGAAGGTGCGAGGGGCAGAGGGAGAGTAGGTGCAAGGGGCAGAGAGAGAGAAGGGGCGAGGGGCAGAGTGAGAGAAGGTGCGAGGGGCAGAGGCAGAGATGGTGCGACGGGAAGAGGGAGAGAAGGTGCAAGGAGGAGATGGAGAGAAGGTGTGTGGGGCAGTGGGAGATCAGGTGCGAGGTGAAGAGTGCGAGAATGTACGATGGGCAGAGGGAGAGAAGGTGCGAGGGACAGAGGGAGAAGTCCAAGGAAAGAGGGATAGAAGGTGCGAGGGGCAGAGGGAGAGAAAGTGCGAGGGGCAGAGGGAGAGAAGTTGTGAGAGGCAGAGGAAGAGAAGGTGCAAGTGGTAGAGGGAAAGAAGGTATGTCGGGCAGATGGAGAGAAGGTGCAAGGGGTTGAGGGAGAGAAGGTGCGAGGGAAAGAGGGAGAGAAGGTGCAAGTGGCAGAGGGAGAGAAGGTGTGAGGGTTATAGGGTAAGAAGGTGTGAGGGGCGGATGGAGAGAAGGTGCGAGGGACAGAGAGAGATGTGCAAGGAAAGAGGGAGAGATGGTGCGAGGGGCAGAGGGAGAGAAGGTGCGAGGGGAAGAGGGAGGGAAGGTGCGTGCGGCAGAGGGAGAAAAGGTGTGAGAGACAGAGGGTGAGAAGTACATGGGGAAGAGGGAGAGAAGGTGGAAGGGGAAGAGGGAGAGAAGGTGAGGGGGCAGAGGGAAAGAAGGTGCGAGGGGGGGCAGAGGGAGAGAAGGTGCGAGGGGAAGGGGGAGAGAAGGTGCGAGTGGAAGAGGGAGAGAAGGTGCAAGGGGCAGAGGGAGAGATGGTGCGAGGGTTAGAGGGAGAGAAGATGTGAGGGGCAGAGGGAGAGAAGGTACGAGGGGTAGAGGGAGAGATGGTGTGACGGGAAGAGGGAGAGAAGGTGCGTGGGGCAGATGGAGAGAAGGTGCAAGGGGAGAGAGAGAATTTGTGAGGGGAAGAGGGAGAGAAGGTGCGCTTAGAAGAGGAAGAGAAGGTGCAAGGGGCAGAGGGAGAGATGGTGCAAGGGTTCGAGGGAGAGAAGATGTGAGGGGCAGAGGGAGAGAAGGTGCGAGGGGAAGAGGGAGAGAAGGTGCAAGGGGCAGATGGAGAGAAGGTGCGAGTGAAAGAGGGAGAGAAGGTGCATTGGGCAGGGGGAGAGAAGGTGCGAGGGGAGAGAGAGAGAATGTGTGAGGGGAAGAGGGAGAGATGGTGCGAGGGGAAGAGGGAGACAAAGTGCGAGGGGCAGATGGAGAGAAGGTGCGAGTGAAAGAGGGAGAGTAGGCGCAAGGGGAAGAGGGAGAGAAGGTGCGAATGGAAGAGGGAGCGAAGGTGCAAGGGGCAAGGGGAGAGAATGTGTGAGGGTTAGAGGGAGAGAAGGTGTGAGGGGCAGAGGGAGAGAAGTACTAGGGGCAGAGGAACAGAACGGTGAGGGGACGAGGGAGAGAAGGTGCAAGTGCCAGAGCGAGAGGTGGTGCGAGCGGAAGAGGGAGAGAAGGTGCGAGTGGAAGAGGGAGAGAAGTTGCAAGGGGCAGAGGGAGAGATGGTGCGAGGGTTAGAGCGAGAGAAGATGTGAGGGGCAGAGGGAGAGAAGTTCCGAGGGACAGAGGGAGAGAAGGTGCGATAGGAAGAGTGAGAGAAGGTGTGAGGGGAAGAGGGAGAGAAGGTGCGAGGGGTAGAAGGAGAGAATGGGTGAGGGGAAGAGGGAGAGAAGGTGCGAGGGGAAAAGGGAGAGATGGTGCAAGTGCAAGAGTGAGAGAAGGTGTGAGGGGAAGAGGGAGAGAAGGTGCGAGTGGCAGAGCGAGAGATTCTGCGATTGGAAGAGGGAGAGAAGGTGTGAGTTCAGAGGGAGCGAAGGTGCGAGGTGAACAGGGAGAGAAGATGTGAGGGGCAGAGGGAGAGAAGGTGCGAGGGGCAGATGGAGAGAAGTTGTGAGAGGCAGAGGGAGAGAAGGTGCAAGGGGCAGAGGGAAAGAAGGTATGTCGGGCAGAGGGAGAGAAGGTGCAAGGGGTTGAGGGAGAGAAGGTGCGAGGGAAAGAGGGAGAGAAGGTGCAAGTGGCAGAGGGAGAGAACGTGTGAGGGTTATAGGGTAAGAAGGTGTGAGGGGCAGATGGAGAGAAGGTGCTAGGGGCAGAGGGAGAGATGGTGCGAGGGGAAGAAGGTGCGAGGGGCAAAGAGAGAGAAGGTGCGAGCGGAAGAGGGAGAGAATGTGTGAGGGGCAGAGGGAGAAGGTGCGAGGGGCAGAGGGAGAGAATGTGCGAAGGGAAGAGAGAGAGAAGGTGAGAGGGGCAGAGGGAGAGAAGGTGCAAGGGAAAGAGGGAGAGAAGGTGCGAGGGCAGAGGGTGAGGTGTGAGGTGAACAGGGAGAGTAGGTGTGTGGGACAGAGGGAGAGAAGGTGCGAGGGGAGAGAGAGGGAATGTGTGAGGGGAAGAGGGAGAGAAGGTGTGACGGGAAGAGGGAGAGAAGGTGCGTGGGGCAGATGGAGAGAAGGTGCAAGGGGAGAGAGAGAATATGTGAGGGGAAGAGGGAGAGAAGGTGCGCTTAGAAGAGGAAGAGAAGGTGCAAGGGGCAGAGGGAGAGATGGTGCAAGGGTTCGAGGGAGAGAAGATGTGAGGGGCAGAGGGAGAGAAGGTGCGAGGGGAAGAGGGAGAGAAGGTGCAAGGGGCAGATGGAGAGAAGGTGCGAGTGAAAGAGGGAGAGAAGGTGCATTGGGCAGGGGGAGAGAAGGTGCGAGGGGAGAGAGAGAGAATGTGTGAGGGGAAGAGGGAGAGATGGTGCGAGGGGAAGAGGGAGACAAAGTGCGAGGGGCAGATGGAGAGAAGGTGCGAGTGAAAGAGGGAGAGTAGGCGCAAGGGGAAGAGGGAGAGAACGTGCGAATGGAAGAGGGAGCGAAGGTGCAAGGGGCAAGTGGAGAGAAGGTGCGAGGGGAGAGAGAGAATGTGTGAGGGGAAGAGGGAGAGAAGGTGCGAGGGGAAGAGGGAGAGAAGGTGCAAGGGGCAGAGGGAGAGATGGTGCTAGGGTTCGAGGGAGAAAAGATGTGAGGGGAAGAGGGAGAGAAGGTGCGAGTGGCAGAGGGAGCGAAGGTGCGAGGTGAACAGGGAGAGAAGATGTGAGGGGCAGAGGGAGAGACGGTGCGAGGGGCAGAGGGAGAGAAGTTGTGAGAGGCAGAGGGAGAGAAGGTGCAAGTGGCAGAGGGAAAGAAGGTATGTCGGGCAGAGGGAGAGAAGGTGCAAGGGGTTGAGGGAGAGAAGGTGCAAGGGAAAGAGGGAGAGAAGGTGCAAGTGGCAGAGGGAGAGAAGGTGTGATGGTTATAGGGTAACAAGGTGTGAGGAGCGGATGGAGACAAGGTGCGAGGGACAGAGGGAGATGTGCAAGGAAAGAGGGAGAGAAGATGCGAGGGGCAGAGGGAGAGAAGGTGCGAGGGGAAGAGGGAGAGAAGGTGTGTGCGGCAGAGGGAGAAAAGGTGTGAGAGACAGAGGGTGAGAAGTACATGGGGAAGAGGGAGAGAAGGTGGAAGGTGAAGAGGGAGAGAAGGTGAGGGGGCAGAGGGAAATAAGGTGCGAGGGGGGGCAGAGGGAGAGAAGGTGCAAGGGGAAGGGGGAGAGAAGGTGCGAGTGGAAGAGGGAGAGAAGGTCCAAGGGGCAGAGGGAGAGATGGTGCGAGGGTTAGAGGGAGAGAAGATGTTAGGGGCAGAGGGAGAGAAGGTACGAGGGGTAGAGGGAGAGATGGTGCGACGGGAAGAGGGAGAGAAGGTGCGTGGGGCAGAGGGAGAGAAGGTGCAAGGGGAGAGAGAGAATGTGTGTGGGGACGAGGGAGAGAAGGTGCGCGTAGAAGAGGGAGAGAAGGTGCAAGGGGCAGAGGGAGAGATGGTGCAAGGGTTCGAGGGAGAGAAGATGTGAGGGGCAGAGGGAGAGAAGGTGCTAGGGGAAGAGGGAGAGAAGGTGCAAGGGGCAGATGGAGAGAAGGTGCGAGTGAAAGAGGGAGAGAAGGTGCATTGGGCAGGGGGAGAGAAGGTGCGAGGGGAGAGAGAGAGAATGTGTGAGGGGAAGAGGGAGAGATGGTGCGAGGGGAAGAGGGAGACAAAGTGCGAGGGGCAGATGGAGAGAAGGTGCGAGTGAAAGAGGGAGAGTAGGTGCAAGGGGAAGAGGGAGAGAAGGTGCGAATGGAAGAGGGAGCGAAGGTGCAAGGGGCAAGGGGAGAGAATGTGTGAGGGTTAGAGGGAGAGAAGTACTAGGGGCAGAGGAACAGAATGGTGAGGGGACGAGGGAGAGAAGGTGCAAGTGCCAGAGCGAGAGGTGGTGCGAGCGGAAGAGGGAGAGAAGGTGCGAGTGGAAGAGGGAGAGAAGTTGCAAGGGGCAGAGGGAGAGATGGTGCGAGGGTTAGAGCGAGAGAAGATGTGAGGGGCAGAGGGAGAGAAGTTCCGAGGGGCAGAGGGAGAGAAGGTGCGATAGGAAGAGTGAGAGAAGGTGTGAGGGGAAGAGGGAGAGAAGGTGCGAGGGGTAGAAGGAGAGAATGGGTGAGGGGAAGAGGGAGAGAAGGTGCGAGGGGAAAAGGGAGAGATGGTGCAAGTGCAAGAGTGAGAGAAGGTGTGAGGGGAAGAGGGAGAGAAGGTGCGAGTGGCAGAGCGAGAGATTCTGCGATTGGAAGAGGGAGAGAAGGTGTGAGTTCAGAGGGAGCGAAGGTGCGAGGTGAACTGGGAGAGAAGATGTGAGGGGCAGAGGGAGAGAAGGTGCGAGGGGCAGATGGAGAGAAGTTGTGAGAGGCAGAGGGAGAGAAGGTGCAAGGGGCAGAGGGAAAGAAGGTATGTCGGGCAGAGGGAGAGAAGGTGCAAGGGGTTGAGGGAGAGAAGGTGCGAGGGAAAGAGGGAGAGAAGGTGCAAGTGGCAGAGGGAGAGAAGGTGTGAGGGTTATAGGGTAAGAAGGTGTGAGGGGCGGATGGAGAGAAGGTGCTAGGGGCAGAGGGAGAGATGGTGCGAGGGGAAGAAGGTGCGAGGGGCAAAGAGAGAGAAGGTGCGAGCGGAAGAGGGAGAGAATGTGTGAGGGGCAGAGGGAGAAGGTGCGAGGGGCAGAGGGAGAGAATGTGCGAAGGGAAGAGAGAGAGAAGGTGAGAGGGGCAGAGGGAGAGAAGGTGCAAGGGAAAGAGGGAGAGAAGGTGCGAGGGCAGAGGGTGAGGTGTGAGGTGAACAGGGAGAGTAGGTGTGTGGGACAGAGGGAGAGAAGGTGCGAGGGGAGAGAGAGGGAATGTGTGAGGGGAAGAGGGAGAGAAGGTGCAAGGGGAAGAGGGAGAGAATGTGTGTGGGGAAGAGGGAGAGAAGGTGCGAGGGGAAGAGAGAGTGGTGGACGGGGAGCGGGTAGAAGGGCTTGGGGTCCCATTCGGGATGGAAGAGATAATGGAGGGCTTGAAGGCCATGCAGGCGGGTAAGGCCCCGGGTCCGGACGTGTACACAGTGGGGTTTTATAACAGGTTCTTGGGGGTATTGGGGCCGGTGTTGTTGAGGATGTTCAATGAGGCAAGGGAAAGAGGGATGTTGCCCCCGACGATGTCACGGCAACGATTTCGCTGATTCTTACGCGGGACAAGAACCCGGAGCTGTGTGGGTCCTGCAGGCCGATCTCCCTGTTGAATGTAGATGCCAAGTTGCTGACCAAAGTCTTGTCCTCCAGGATCGAGGATTGTGTTCCGGACGTTATTGGGGAGGACCAGAGGGGTTTGTTAAGGGCAGGCAGTTGGTGGCCAATGTAAGAAGCCTGTTAAATGTGATCATGATGCCCCCGGAAGGTAGGAAGTTGGAGGTAGTGATCGCAATGGATGCAGAAAAGGCTTTTGATCGGGTGGAATGCAACTATCTGTGGGAGATACTTGGACGGTTCGGATTCTTGACTGGGTCAGGTGACTGTATCAGACTCCTGTGGCAAGTGTATGGACGAATAGGACAACATCAGACTATTTTAGACTGCACCGGGGGACAAGACCACTGTGGTTTGCACTGGCTATCGAGCCATTGGCCATTGCTCTGAGAGGCTCGAGGGGCTGGAGAGGACTGGTCGGGGGGGGGGGGGGTTGGAGAAGAGGGTTTCGCTCCATGCGGACCCAATAGAGGGGATGGAAGAAATCACGAGGACTCTCGGAAAATTTGGCTGGTTTTCGGGGTATAAGCTCAATATGGGAAAGACTGAGGTGGTCCAGGCAAGGGGACAGGAGAGGCGACTGGGAGAGCTGCCTATTTGGTGAGTAAAGGGAAGCTTTAGGTAACTAGGTATCCACATGGCGCGGGAATGGGACCGGCTGCATAAAGTAAATCTGGCCCGGCTGGTGGACCAAATGAAGGAGGATTTTCGGAGATGGGACGCGCTTCCGTTGTCTCTGGCTGGGAGGATGCAAACGGTGAAGATTACGGTCCTCCCAAGATTCCTATTTGTACTTCAGTGTCTCCCAATCTTTATTCCGCGGTCCTTTTTTAAGCGGGTCAACGGAGTGATCACGGACTTCGTCATTGGAAGAGGGAGAGAAGGTGCGAGGGGAAGAAGGAGAAAAGGTGCGAAGGGAAGAGGGAGAGAAGTTGCGAGGGGAAGAGGGAGAGGTGGTGAAAGGGGCAGAGAGAGAGAAAGTGTGAGGGAAAGAGGGAGCGAAGGTGCAAGGGGCAGAGGGAGAGAAGGTGCGAAGGGCAGAGAGAGAGAACGTGTGAGGGAAAGAGGGAGCGAAGGTGCAAGGGGCAGAGGGAGAGAAGGTGCGAAGGGCAGAGAGAGAGAACGTGTGTGCGGAAGAGGGAGAGAAGGTGCGAGGGGCAGAGGGAGAGAATGTGTGAGGGGAAGAGGGAGAGAAGGTGCAAGGGGAAGAAGGTGCGAAGGGCAGAGGGAGAGAAGGTGCGAGGGGAAGAGGGGGAGAAGGTGCAAGGGGGAGAGAGAGAAAAGGTGCGAGGGGCAGAGGGAGAGATGGTGCGACGAGAAGAGGGAGAGAAGGTGCAAGGGGAAGAGGGAGAGAAGGTGCAAGGGGAAGATGGAGAGAAGGTGCCAGGGGAAGAGGGAGAGAAGGTGCAAGGGGAAGATGGAGAGAAGGTGCCAGGGGAAGAGGGAGAGAAGGTGTCAGGGAAGAGGGAGAGAAGGTGGAAGGGGAAGAGGGAGAGAAGCTGTGAATGGAAGAGGGAGAGAATGTGCGAGGGGAAGAGGGAGAGAACATGCGAGGGGAAGAGAGAGAGAAGGTGCGAGGGAAGTGAGAGAGAATGTGTGAGGGGAAGAGGGAGAGAAGGCTCGAGGGTTAGAGAGACAGAATGGTGAGGGGCAGAGGGCGAGTAGGGTGAGGGGCAGAGGGGGAGAAGGTGCGAGGGGCGGGGGAGAGAAGGTGCGAGTGGCGGGGGAGAGAAGGTCCGAGGGGAAGAGGGAGTGAAGGTGCGAGTGGCAGAGAGAGAGAAGATGCGAGGGGAAGAGGGAGAGAAGGATCTAGGGGAAGAGGGAGAGAAGGTGCGAGGGGCAGAGGGAGAGAAGGTGTGGGCGGAAGAGGGAGAGAAGGTGCGAGGGGCAGAGGGAGAGAACGGTGAGGGGCAGAGGGAGAGAAGGGTGAGGGGCAGAGGGAGAGAAAGGTGAGGGGCAGAGGGAGAGAAGGTGTGAGGGGCAGAGGGAGAGAAGGGTGAGGGGCAGAGGGAGAGAAGGGTGAGGGGCAGAGGGAGAGAGAAGGGTGAGGGGCAAAGGGAGAGAAGGGTGAGGGGCAGAGGGAGAGAAGGGTGAGGGGTAGAGGGAGAGAAGGGTGAGGGGCAGAGGGAGAGAAGGGTGAGGGGCAGAGGGAGAGAAGGGTGAGGGGCAGAGGGAGAGAAGGGTGAGGGGCAGAGGGAGAGAAGGGTGAGTGGCAGAGGGAGAGAAGGGTCGGGGCAGAGGGACGGAAGGGTCGGGGCAGAGGGACGGAAGGGTCGGGGCAGAGGGAGAGAAGGGTAAGGGGCAGAGGGAGAGAAGGGTGAGGGGCAGAGGGAGAGAAGGGTGAGGGGCAGAGGGAGAGAAGCGTTCAGGGGCAGAGGGAGAGAAGGGTGAGGGGCAGAGGGAGAGAAGGGTGAGGGGCAGAGGGAGAGATAGGTGAGGGGCAGAGGGAGAGAAGGGCGAGGGGCAGAGGGAGAGAAGGGTGAGGAGCAGAGGGAGAGAAGGGTGAGGGGCAGAGGGAGAGAAGCGTTCAGGGGCAGAGGGAGAGAAGGGTGAGGGGCAGAGGGAGAGAAGGGTGAGGGGCAGAGGGAGAGAAGGGTGAGGGGCAGAGGGAGAGAAGGGTGAGGGGCAGAGGGAGAGATGGGTGAGGGGCAGAGGGAGAGAAGGGCGAGGGGCAGAGGGAGAGAAGGGTGAGGAGCAGAGGGAGAGAAGGGCGAGGGGCAGAGGGAGAGAAGGGTGAGGGGCAGAGGGAGAGAAGGGTGAGGGGCAGAGGGAGAGATGGGTGAGGGGCAGAGGGAGAGAAGGGTGAGGGGCAGAGGGAGAGAAGGGTGAGGGGCAGAGGGAGAGAAGGGCGAGGGGCAGAGGGAGAGAAGGGTGAGGGGCAGAGGGAGAGATGGGTGAGGGGCAGAGGGAGAGGAGGGTGAGTGGCAGAGGGAGAGAAGGGTGAGGAGCAGAGGGAGAGAAGGGTGAGGGGCAGAGGGAGAGAAGGGTGAGGGGCAGAGGGAGAGAAGGGTGAGGGGCAGAGGGAGAGATGGGTGAGGGGCAGAGGGAGAGAAGGGTGAGGGGTAGAGGGAGAGAAGGGCGAGGGGCAGAGGGAGAGAAGGGTCGGGGCAGAGGGAGAGATGGGTGAGGGGCAGAGGGAGAGAAGGGTGAGGGGTAGAGGGAGAGAAGGGTGAGGGGCAGAGGGAGAGAAGGGTGAGGGGCAGAGGGAGAGAAGGGTGAGGGGCAGAGGGAGAGAAGGGTGAGGGGCAGAGGGAGAGATGGGTGAGGGGCAGAGGGAGAGAAGGGTGAGGGGTAGAGGGAGAGAAGGGCGAGGGGCAGAGGGAGAGAAGGGTCGGGGCAGAGGGAGAGATGGGTGAGGGGCAGAGGGAGAGAAGGGTGAGGGGTAGAGGGAGAGAAGGGTGAGGGGCAGAGGGAGAGAAGGGTGAGGGGCAGAGGGAGAGATGGGTGAGGGGCAGAGGGAGAGAAGGGTGAGGGGTAGAGGGAGAGAAGGGCGAGGGGCAGAGGGAGAGAAGGGTCGGGGCAGCACGGTGGTGCAGTGCTTATCCCTGCAGCCTCACGGCGCCGAGGTCCCAGGTTCGATCCCGGCTCTGGGTCACTGTCCGTGTGGAGGTTGCAGCTTCTCCCCGTGTTTGCGAGGGTTTCGCCCCTGTGGTGATGGACATCACTGTAAAATAAAGCTTCTACTTACCATCGCGGGCCCAGAAGCAGCTGAAATCTTCCAGACCTTCAAATACTGAAAGGGGCAAAACAAGAGCGATTTCCAGGCAGTCCTGGACAAATTCCAAGAATTCTGCGAGGAACATACAAGAAGAAAAGGTAAAAGAGGCGCCAACACTCACCGCGAGGGCGGCTGGCAGCAACGAACGGCAGTTTTGAATTGCAGCCATCTTGGGAAAGGTGCTGCACATGCGCAGTTGCGCGAAGAGCGCACAGAACGAGCAGGTCCGTTGGCGCATGCGCAGTCTGTAAATGAAGGTCCCAAGTAAAGGAACAGCGATATGCGCATGCGCAGTCTTTTCCTACGCTTGCCATCACGAATCGTGACGTCAGACGCAGCGGACCACGCCTACTTAAAGGGGCAATGTCCCAAAACACGAAAAAAAAATTATACCTCAAAGCCAGATTCTTTCACCTGGAACGACAGCACGATGCCTGACATTCGACCAGAAGCTGAAAGTAACCTCCGCAGAACCCTGCAACAAGCAGTTAGCACTGCCCAAAGAGATGATACAGTCCTTGAAGACTGTGACTCAGACCTTGAATTCTTCTTTGGACATCGCGGGCCCAATGCCAGCTCCGACACAAAGCGCGATGATATTGCCTTGGAAGACAACGACACAGACGAAGCTTTCACCTTGGGAGGCTACCCCAGTACCAAACCCGAACCACAGCTAGACGTGTTGTACATTGACAACCCCGACGACGAGTTCTCCGGATTTGAGGATCTTCAGCCCAGCAGATATGACATCCCGACTCGTGAGTGCAGGATTGTGCTGCGGCCTGGCACCAAGAGACGGAGAGCGGGACGAGCCCACAGAGAGCGGCCTGCTGCCACATAGAGAGTGGTCCATGCACCGCCAAGGGTCCCCGACTCCACACAGAGAGTGGTCCACGCACCGCCAAGGGTCCCCGACTCCACACAGAGAGTGGTCCACACACCGCCAAGGGTCCCCGACTCCACACAGAGAGTGGTCCACGCACCGCCAAGGGTCCCCGACTACACACAGAGAGTGGTCCATGCACCACAAAGGGTCCCCAACTCCACACAGAGAGTGGTCCACGCACCACGAAGGGTCCCCGACTCCACACAGAGAGTGGTCCACGCACCACGAAGGGTCCCCGACTCCACACAGAGAGTGGTCCACGCACCGCCAAGGGTCCCCGACTACACACAGAGAGTGGTCCACGCACCGCCAAGGGTCCCCGACTCCACACAGAGAGTGGTCCACGCACCGCCAAGGGTCCCCGACTCCACACAGAGAGTGGTCCATGCACCGCCAAGGGTCCCCGACTCCACACAGAGAGTGGTCCACGCACCGCCAAGGGTCCCCGACTCCACACAGAGAGTGGTCCACGCACCGCCAAGGGTCCCCGACTACACACAGAGAGTGGTCCATGCACCACAAAGGGTCCCCAACTCCACACAGAGAGTGGTCCACGCACCACGAAGGGTCCCCGACTCCACACAGAGAGTGGTCCACGCACCACGAAGGGTCCCCGACTACACACAGAGAGTGGTCCACGCACCGCCAAGGGTCCCCGACTCCACACAGAACGCGATCAAAGACTCCACAGCGAGCTCGTGGACATACTCCACGATAGAAGCAACGCAAGCCTCCAGAGCGCAGTCCTTGCATGAACAAGGGATGACAGTTTCCACAGAGAGCCCAATGCACGATTCCACACAAGGAACGCTGCAAGACTCCACAGAGGGAGTGACACAAGCCTCCACAGCGAGCTCATGGACAGCCTCCACCATAGAAGGAACGCAAGACTCCAGAGCGCAGTCCATGCATGAACAAGACCATGAGGGTCCAGCAATCTCCTCTGAGCAACCAGCAGCAGACAATGCAAGTCTGCCACGCTCAAGTGAACAACAGAAAGACTATGTCAGTCTGCCACGCTCAAGTGTACAGCAAGCAAACTCTGACAGTCTACCACGCTCAAGTGAACAACAGAAAGACTATGACAGTCTACCACGCTCAAGTGTACAGCAAGCAGACTATGGCAGTCTACCACGCTCAAGTGTACAGCAAGCAGACTATGGCAGTCTACCACGCTCAAGTGTACAGCAAGCAGACTCTGGCAGTCTACCTCGCTCAAGTGTACAGCAAGCAGACTCTGGCAGTCTACCACGCTCAAGTGTACAGCAAGCAGACTATGACAGTCCACCCAGATTATTTGAGCCACCAGAAGAAGACTCTGACGGTCTACCCAGCTCAGGTGAACGACAAGAAGACACTGAGGCTCCACCCACTGTATCTGAGACAAGTGACGACGACATCCCACTTCCCATACCAGCTGTGCAACGTGACAGACCTCAGCTAGAATGGACAGAGGCTCTCGACAATCACAGTGAGACTACTGGTGACTCCGGTGACACCACGTTACTTCAAACCTCATCCGCTCGAGCCTCTCCACAAGCAAATGCATTCCTGAATGTTTTGACTCCGGACGGGGAGCATCAATAAATCTCAGCTGACTCAAGTGAACCTGCAGTGACTCCGGACGGGGAGCGGCAAGAAACCAAAACTGATTCAGGTGAAACAGACCAGACTCCAGACGGGGAGCGGCAAGAAACCAAAACTGACTCAGGTGAAACAGACCAGACTCCAGACGGGGAGCATCGACAAACCAAAACTGACTCAGGTGAAACAGACCAGACTCCAGACGGGGAGCATCGACAAACCAAAACTGACTCAGGTGAAACAGACCAGACTCCAGACGGGGAGCATCGACAAACCAAAACTGACTCAGGTGAAACAGACCAGACTCCAGACGGGGAGCATCGACAAACCAAAACTGACTCAGGTGAAACAGACCAGACTCCAGACGGGGAGCATCGACAAACCAAAACTGACTCAGGTGAAACAGACCAGACTCCAGACGGGGAGCATCGACAAACCAAAACTGACTCAGGTGAAACAGACCAGACTCTGGGCGGGGAGCATCGACAAACCAAAACTGACTCAGGTGAAACAGACCAGACTCCAGACGGGGAGCATCGACAAACCAAAACTGACTCAGGTGAAACAGACCAGACTCCGGGCGGGGAGCATCGACAAACCAAAACTGACTCAGGTGAAACAGACCAGACTCCGGGCGGGGAGCATCGACAAACCAAAACTGACTCAGGTGAAACAGACCAGACTCCGGGCGGGGAGCATCGACAAACCAAAACTGACTCAGGTGAAACAGACCAGACTCCGGGCGGGGAGCATCGACAAACCAAAACTGACTCAGGTGAAACAGACCAGACTCCGGGCGGGGAGCATCGACAAACCAAAACTGACTCAGGTGAAACAGACCAGACTCCGGGCGGGGAGCATCGACAAACCAAAACTGACTCAGGTGAAACAGACCAGACTCCGGGCGGGGAGCATCGACAAACCAAAGCTGATTCAAGTAAAGCGGGCGTGACTCCAGACGGGGAGCGCTGCAAACTCAGTGGCGGCACCATCAAGAAAACAGCAGATGTCACAAAGCACGCTGACACGAGTAACTGTGTGAAGGACTCGTATTATCCACAGAGTGTGGTCCTTGAGCGCAGCAAACACAACAACATCAAAGACAATAACAGGAAGTGTACCAGAGGCAACAGCGTCGACAACAAACACAACAACAACAACACCAATGGAACTACGACTGGTCCGACATGGTACAACTCTGCCCATGAGGGACACTGTTACTGCTCAGCTCGAGACTTCCGGTTGCGGCGATGCCTTGCTAGCCGCACGTTTCGGCGGCTCCAGCTCCGACGGACCTTCGGGCTCTTTTAAGAGCCCCAACGGGGAATTTTTTGACGACGCAACCCGGTGTGGGGTGTGTGAGAAGGGAGTCCCCCCCCAACGAAGGAGGAAAAAACCGGCGGCGGCGGCTGCAGCGCGAGGAATCGTCGACCAAAGGGTCAGAAAGAGAGAAGCACAAGATGGCGGCGGAGAAAGCGCAGGCGACATGGGGGCCTGAGCAGGATGAAAATTTGAGACGGTGCGTGGAGCTGCTGAAGAGGGAGGTGCTGACCCCGATGCTACAGGCAATTGAGGGGCTCAAGGAGACACTAAAGACCTAGGAGACAGAGCTCCGCGTGGTGGAGCAGAAGGTGACAGATATTGAGGACGAGATCCTGGGCCTGGCGGTTAAGACACAGACGCACGAGGCGCTCCATAAAAAGTGTATTGAAAGGATCGAGGCCCTAGAAAACGGAGCGCGAAGGAAGAACCTTCGGATACTGGGTCTCCCTGAGGGTGTGGAAGGAGTGGACTGTGGAGCTTATGCAAGTACGATGATGAGCTCACTGATGGGTGCTGAGGCCCCTACGGGCCCCTTGGTGGTGGAGTGGGCACATTGGAGCCGGCGAGAAGACCAAAAGCGGGAGAACCACCCAGGGCGATAATCGTGCGATTTTACCGCCTTAAGGATAGAGAAGAGGTCCTGAGATGGGCTAAAAAGGTGCGGAGTAGCAGATGGGAGAATGCAGTGGTACGGGTGTACCAGGACTGGAGTGCGGAGGTGGCGAGAAGGAGGGCGAGTTTTAACCGAGCCAAGGAGGTGTTACACAAAAAGAAGGTGAAGTTCGGGATGCTGCAGCCGGCAAGACTATGGGTCACGTATCAGGAGAGACACCATTATTTCGAGACGGCGGAGGAAGCATGGACCTTTATCAAAGAGGAGAAATTGGATCGGAACTGAGGGACTGATGCTGCAGGGAACTTTTATTGTTGTTATTATTGTTTTTGTTAATGGGATGGTGAAAGTTAATCGAGAAGTAAACAGGGAAGGGGGGGGACACTGGGGAAATGTGGGCGCCGGTGAGGGGGGAGAGGCGGGACATAGTCGGAGAATGGGGAAGGAGAGGGGGAGGGGAAAGGGAGCTGCGCCATAAGAGGCGGGTCAGGTAAAGGGATGTTCCCGCGCCAGAAAGAATAAGGCGGGAAAACAGGCGCAAGGCGGATGGGAGTTCCCTCACACTGGGGGGGTTGAGGAGCGAGCAGGAGTAGCCGGGGTCAGTTGAAGTCAGCTGACTTACGGAAGTGATATGGGGGGAGCAATCAAGCTAGATAGGGATCTAGCGGGGGCGGGGGGGGGGGTGGGGGGAGGGGGGAAGGGGACAACTGGGTTGCTGCTGCTGAAATCCAAAAGGAAATGGCTAAAGAGAGAGTGGTCGGGGGCGGAATGCGACGCTGGGGGAGCGAGCGGGAGCGCGGAGGCGGGATATGGGACTGGCCTAGAGAAGATAATGGCTAGTCGACACGGGAGGGGGGCAGGTAGCCCCCCAGTGAGGCTGATCACGTGGAATGTGAGAGGCCTGAATGGACCGATAAAAAGGGCCCAAGCGCTCGCGGATTTGAAAGGACTAAGGGCAGACGTGGTTATGCTCCAAGAGGCGCACCTAAATGTGGCGGACCAAGTTAGGCTAAGGAAAGGATGGGTGGGACAGGTGTTCCACTCAGGACTGGACGCAAAGAACAGAGGGGTGGCCATTTTGGTGGGGAAACAGGTAGCATTTGAAGCAAAGACCATCATAGCAGATAGTGGAGGTAGATATGTAATGGTGAGTGGTAGGCTGGAGGGAATGGAGGTCGTGTTGGCTAATGTATATGCCCCAAATTGGGACGATGCGGGGTTCATGAGACGGATGCTGGGGCGTATTCCGGACCTGGAGGCAGGAAATTTGATTTTAGGAGGGGACTTCAATACGGTGCTGGACCCGGGGCTAGATAGATAGAGCTCAAGGACTGGAAGAAGGCCGGCAGCGGCCAAGGTACTTAAGGGGTTTATGGACCAAATGGGGGGAGTGGATCCATGGCGATTTCTTAGACCGAGGGCGAGGGAGTTCTCCTTCTTCTCCCATGTCCATAAAGTGTACTCCCGGATAGATTTTTTTGTTTTGGGAAGGTCGTTGATCTCTAGGGTGGAAGAAGCTGAATACTCAGCCATAGCGGTTTCGGATCATGCCCCACATTGGGTGGACCTGGAAGTAGGAGAGGACAGGGAGCAGAGAGCACTCTGGCAATTAGATGTGGGACTGATGGCGGATGAGGGAGTGTGTGCAAGAGTGAGGGGGTGTATCGAGAGATACCTGGAGGTCAATGACGACGGCGAGGTCCCTGTGGGAGTGGTCTGGGAAGGACTAAAAGCGGTGGTCAGAGGAGAGCTGATTTCTATTGGGGCCCACAAAAGGAAAACAGAGGCCAAGGAAAGGGATAGATTACTGGGGGTGATTTTAAGGGTGGACAGGGAATTTGCAGAGACCCCGGAGGAGGAGCTGTACAGGGAGAGGAGACGACTCCAGACCGAGTTTGACCTTCTGACCACCAGAAAGGCGGAGGTACTGTGGAGGAAGGCACAGGGGAGGAGGTATGAATATGGGGAAAAGGCTAGTCGCCTGTTGGCGCACCAACTGCGAAAGAGGGCAGCAGCGAGGGAGATAGGAGGAATTAGGGATGAAAGGGGAGACACTGTGCGAAGGGCAGGAAAGATAAATGAGGTGTTTAAGACCTTTTATGAAGAACTGTATAGGTCTCAGCCCCCAGAGGGAGAGGAGGGGATGCGGCAGTTCCTGGACCAGTTGAGGTTCCCGAAAGTGGAGGAGCAGGCGGTGGCAGGCCTGGGGGCGCCGATTGAGGTGGACGAGGTTATTAAGGGACTGGGAAGCATGCAAGCAGGGAAGGCCCCGGGGCCGGACGGGTTCCCGGTGGAATTCTACAGAAAATATGTGGACTTGTTGGCCCCGTTGTTGGCGAGGACGTTCAATGAGGCCAGGGAAGGGGGGACACTACCCCCGACAATGTCGGAGGCGACGATATCGCTAATTTTGAAGAGGGACAAAGATCCGATGCAGTGTGGGTCCTATAGACCTATTTCACTATTGAACGTGGACGCCAAACTGCTAGCAAAGGTACTGGCATCGAGGATAGAGGACTGTGTCCCAGGGGTGGTGCACGAAGACCAGACAGGGTTCGTAAAAGGGAGACAATTGAATGTTAACGTGCGACGGCTATTAGGGGTGATAATGATGCCCTCAGTGGAGGGGGAGGCAGAGATAGTGGCGGCAATGGACGCAGAGAAGGCATTTGATAGGGTGGAGTGGGAGTATTTATGGGAAGTGTTAAGGAGGTTTGGGTTTGGGAACGGATTTATTCGCTGGGTTAGACTACTTTATGGGGCACCAACGGCAAGCGTAGTTACAGGTCGACATAGATCGGAGTATTTCCGACTATATAGGGGAACAAGACAGGGATGCCCGCTGTCTCCATTGTTGTTTGCGCTGGCAATTGAACCTCTGGCCATGGCGCTGAGAGACTCCAGGAAATGGAGAGAGGTGACTAGAGGGGGAGAAGAACACAGAGTCTCGTTATACACGGATGACCTATTGCTATACGTGTCGAACCCAGCGGGGGGATGATAGAGGTTATGCGAATCTTGAGGAGGTTCGGGGAATTTTCGGGGTATAGGTTAAACATGGGGAAGAGTGAATTATATGTGATACATCCAGGGGACCAGAGTAGAGAGATAGAAGGCTTACCGCTAAGGAAAGTGGAAAGAAACTTCCCATTCTTGGGGATTCAGATCGCTAGGAGCTGGGGAACCTTGCACAGACTTAATCTGACACGGCTGGTAGAACAAATGGAGGAGGACTTTAAGAGGTGGGACATGCAGCCTTTATCGCTGGCGGGCAGGGTGCAAGCAACTAAGATGATGGTCCTCCCGAGGTTCTTATTTGTATTTCAATGTCTCCCTATTTTAATCACCAGGACCTTTTTTAATAAAATAGATAGGAGCATTACGAGCTTTGTGTGGGCAGGGAAAGTTCCGAGAGTAAGGAGGGGGTTCCTTCAGCGCAGTAGGGACAGAGGAGGACTGGCACTACCGAACTTGGGAGATTATTATTGGGCCGCCAATGTGGCAATGATACGTAGATGGATGATGGAGGGTGAGGGAGCGGCGTGGAAAAGGCTGGAGATAAGGTCCTGTAAAGGGACGAGTCTAGAGGCGCTGGTGACGGCGCCGCTACCGTTCTCACTGAAAAAGTACACCACGAACCCGGTGGTGGCGGCAACACTGAACATATGGGGACAGTGGAGGCGACAGGGGTGCGGGGAGCCCTGGTGGGGTCCCCTATCAGGAACAACCATAGGTTCGTCCCAGGAAGAATGGATGGAGGATTTCAGAACTGGTACCAGTTGGGAATTAGGAAGGTGGGAGATTTATTCATAAATGGGACTTTTGCGAGCTTGGGAGCACTGGAGGAAAACTATAAGTTACCCCGGGGGAATTTCTTGAGATATATGCAGGTGAGGGCGTTTACTAGACAACAGGTGAGGGAATTTCCGCGGCTCCCGACACAGGGGATACAGAACAGGGTGCTTTCAGGGGTGTGGGTCGGAGAGGGCAAGGTGTCAGAGATTTATAGGGAGATGAGGGAAGAGGGGGAGGAGTCGGTGGGCGAACTAAAAAGAAAGTGGGAAGAAGAATTAGGGGAGGAGATAGAGGAGGGTATGTGGGCTGATGCCCTAAGCAGGGTAAATTCCTCTTCCTCATGCGCCAGGCTTAGCCTGATTCAATTTAAGGTGCTACATAGAGCACACATAACAGGAGCAAGATTGAGCAGGTTCTTTGGAGTGGAGGACAAATGTGGGAGGTGTGGCGGGAGCCCGGCAAACCACGCACATATGTTTTGGGCATGCCCGGCACTGGAAGGGTATTGGAAGGAAGTGACGGGAGTGATTTCGCAGGTGGTGAAGGCCCGGGTCAAACCAGGCTGGGGGTTAGCTCTATTTGGAGTTGCGGAAGAGCTGGGAGTGCAGGAGGCGAAAGAGGCCGATGTCGTGGCCTTTGCGTCCCTCGTAGCCCGGCGCAGGATCCTACTCATGTGGAAGGAGGCGAAACCCCCCGGACTGGAGGCCTGGGTAAATGATATGGCGGGGTTTATTAAACTGGAGCAGATAAAGTTTGCCCTGAGAGGATCGGCTCAAGGGTTCACCAGGCGGTGGCAGCCATTTCTCGACTACCTAGGGGAACGTTAGAGGGAAGACAGATGACCAGCGGCAGCAACCCAGGGGGGAGGGGGGGGGGGGGGAGGAGGAGGCTTAGTTGAGTATAGGTCAATAGAGTACGAGGTTTTGTTACTTGTATATTATTATTATTATTATTATTGTTAAAAAGTTTAAAAATTTCTGTTTTGTTATTGTTATCGTTTCGCTCGTTTTGTAAGCGGGAAAAATGTTGCTCAGGGGAAAAAAAATTGCAATAAAATATATATATTTTTTAAAAAACAGGGAGATTGAGAGTATGCTGAAGAATGGCATAACTGAAGTGGGTTGTAGCCAATGGAGCTCACGCATAGTGATGGTACCTAAACCAGACGGTACCAAACGGTTGTGTGTGGACTATCGAAAGGTGAATGCAGTTACAAGAACGGACTCTTATCCTGTCCCACGTTTGAAGGATTGCATTGAGGAAGTGGGACAATCTGCTTTTATTTCCAACTTCCAGACATGGAAATAACATTTAAAACTTCGTATGGAGTTCTTCGATCGACTTCAGGAGGCGAGTTGGTGATGAACCTAGCCGAAAGTGAATTTGGAGAAGCCCGAATCACTTTCCTTGCGGAGTTTCCGATACCCTCAAGACAAAGGGAAATAATGCGATCTCTTAACATGAATGAATTTGATCGAACAGTTGTGCAAAGGTTTTGTGGCGTGATTACTCCACTGATGGACTTGTGAAAGAAACCTAAAAAATTTCAATGGACAGCAGACTTTCAACAGGCATTTGACTGTCTGAAAGCTGTGATCACCAATGTTCCTGTATTGGAGAATTGCAAGGGGCTCTGTGGTAAGATTGAACTAAAGTATCTGATTCTAAAGTGAAATGCCGAGGAGTAGAGGAATGGATGGATCGTGCAAAGACTTTGTTCAAAGAGACTGTCAGTCGAGAAGGATTTCGGTTGGAGGAAGAAGAACGAAGGAAAATGGACTATTCTTCTACCTGTTTGCGTGTGTTGTTGTTGTTTTTTTAAAACGAAAAGGTATATTTACTGTGTACATTTCTTAGTGAATGGTGCAAAAGTGAAAAATAAAACCATCTTGAAGTTGATGGTTTATTTTTTTTCTTGAGGGGAGGTGTCATGTGAGAGTACCTTTAAGACATGGATGGTTAAGCAATGTACCTTTAAGAAAACAGTGATGTCAGAGAGTGGGTGGAGCTGGGCTTTAGGTCAGCCATTTTGCAGGTTTTTAGTTTCAGTTTAAAAAGCAGCTTGTGTGTGCCTGTGTGTTTCCAGAGAGCTGCAAGTTTGACAAGATCTTGGGAGTATCTGCGTTTGCAGGGAGCTGGATCTCTGACATGAAAGACTATCTCTGGATCATTTGGGTGATTTAAACTCATAATTGTAAAGCCTTTAACCTGATGTGATTCTGTTTAAAGGTGTTAAGTCTCTTGGAAGTTTGAAGGAACATTTTGAGGTTTTATTTACTGTTGTAATATTTTCTGAGTTATCTTTGAAGTAAGGGGTGTTAAGAGATCCAATGTTTATTTAAGATGTAAAGTTGAGTTCATGGAATAAACAGTGTTTTGTGTTTAAAAACCCACATGTCCATAATTGTAATCCCACACCTAGGGAACAAGCCGTGTGCTAGGAAAAGCAACAAATCCATTAAAGGGAGAGGTTGGTTGAACTCCATGATACATTTTGGGGTTCTGAAAACGCCTCGCCCATAACACTTGGTTGCGGGGGGTGGGGGGGGGGGGGGAGGTTGGAGGCCCGTAGAGGGAGCCAACAGTGGGATTGGAGGTAGAGGCGGGAGCGGCCAGGATCAGCATGAGTCAGCTGACTTACGGGAGAGTAATAGAATTTACAGTGCAGAAGGAGGCCATTCGGCCCATCGAGTCTGCACCAGCTCTTGGAAAGAGCACCCTACCCAAGGTCCACACCTCCACCCTATCCCCACAACCCAGCAACCCCACCCAACACTAAGGGCAATTTTGAACACTAAGGGCAATTTATCATGGCCAATCCACCTAACCTGCACATCTTTGGACTGTGGGAGGAAACCGGAGCACCCGGAGGAAACCCACGCACACACGGGGAGGATGTGCAGACTCCGCACAGACAGTGACCCAAGCCGGAATGGAACCTGGGACCCTGGAGCTGTGAAGCAATTGTGCTATCCACAATGCTACCGTGCTGCCCCTACGAAGTATCGAAGCATTCAAGGTTGTCATCATCGGTTGATCACGTGGAACGTGAGGGGCTTGAATGGGCCGGTCAAGAGGGCCTGTGTGTTCTCGCACTTAAAGGGGCTAAAGGCAGACGTAGCCGTGCTACAAGAAACGCATCTGAAGCTCGCTGATCAAACTAGGCTGAGGATGGGATGGGTGGGGCAGGTCTTTCACTCGGGGCTGGATGCGAAGACCTGGGGGGTCGCAATCTTGGTGAGCAAATGGGTGGCATTTGTGGCGGGTAAAGGGGGTAGATATATTGTGGTGAGTGGCAAGCTGCAGGGGGCCCGGGTGGTGCTAGTGAACGTGTATGCCCCGAATTGGGACAATGCGGATTTTATGAAGCGAATGTTGAGTAAAATCCCGAACCTGGAGTCATGCAGCCTGGTAATGGGGGGGACTTTAACACGGTCCTGGACCCGGAACTGGACCGGTCTAGGTCTAGATCGGGTAAGAGGCCGGCAGCGGCCAAGGTCCTGAGGGGGTTCATGGACCAGATCGGGGGAGTGAACCCGTGGAGATTGGCTCAGCCAAGGGCGAAGGAGTTTTCTTTCTTCTCCCACGTCCACAAAGTGTGCTCGTGGATTGATTTTTTCGTGGTGAGCAGGTCGCCGAGAGTGGAGGGGGTGGAGTATTCGGCCATTGCGGTCTCGGACCATGCTCCGCACTGGGTGGAGTTGAGGCTGGGGGCGGAGAGAGGCCAACGCCCTCTATGGAGACTGGACGTAGGACTATTGGCGGATGAGGAGGTCTGTGGGCGGATTAGGAGGAGTATCCAAAACTATGTGGCGACCAATGATACAGGGGAGGTTTCAGTGAGTGTGGTCTGGGAGGCGCTGAAGGCAGTTATCAGGGGGGAGGTAATTTCTATCAGGGCCCACAGAGAGAAGAGGGATAGGATGGAGAGGGAGAGGTTGGTGGGGGAGATACTCAGGGTGGACAGGAGGTATGCGGAGTCCCCCTAAGGAGGGGCTGCTAAAGGAGCGCCGGAGCCTGCAGGCGGAGTTTGACTTGCTTAGCACAGGGAAAGCAGAGGCTCAGTTGAGGAAGTTACAAGGAGCAGGGTACGAGTATGGGGAGAAGGCAAGCAGGATGCTGGCGCACCAACTACGGAAGAGAGAGGCGGCCAGGGAAATTGGGGGAATTAGGGACAGGGGGGTAACACGGTCCTGAGCTCGGAAAGGATCAATGAGGTCTTCAAGGATTTCTATGGTAAATTGTATGAGTCAGAACCCCCGGAGGGGAGGGAAGGGATGAAGCAATTCTTGGATCAACTGAGGTTTCCGAAGGTGGAGGAGGAGCTCGCAGAGGGATTAGGGGCCCTGATTGAATTGGAGGAGTTGGTTGAAGGTTTGGAGAGTATGCAGTCGGGCTTGACCAATAGGAGGCATACAATTTCTACCAATGGTGTTCCAGCATTACCAGGTACCGTAATACCTCTACTGCCACATTCACCCCGTTAAAAAGAGTCCGGCGGGGGTGGTGGCCTGATACTACAAACATGGCAACGTGGTAGAATTAGTTATGGAGGTATCGTAATACAGCGTTACAGCATTTTGTAACTATTTACAATTAGAATCATAGAATCATAGAAGTTTACAGCATGGAAACAGGCCCTTCGGCCCAACCAGTCCATGCCGCCCAGTTTTTACCATTAAGCTAGTCCCAGTTGCCCGCACTTGGCCCATAACCCTCTATACCCATCTTACCCATGTAGCTATCTAAATGCTTTTTAAAAGACACAATTGTACCCGCCTCTACTGCTACCTCTGGCAGCCCATTCCAGACACTCACTACCCTCTGAGTGAAGAAATTGCCCCTCTGGGCCCTTCTGAATCTCTCCCCTCTCACCTTAAACCTATGCCCTCTAGTTTTAGACTCCCCTACCTTTGGGAAAAGATGTTGACTATCTACCTTATCTATGCCCCTCATTATTTTATAGACCTCTATAAGATCACCCCTAAGCCTCCTACGCTCCAGGGAAAAAAGTCCCAGTCTATCCAGCCTCTCCTTATAACTCAAACCATCAAGTCCCGGCAACATCCTAGTAAATCTTTTCTGCACTCTTTCCAGTTTAATAATATCCTTTCTATAATAGGGTGACCAGAACTGCACACAGTATTCCAAGTGTAGCCGTACCAATGTCTTGTACAACTTCAACAAGACGTCCCAACTCCTGTATTCAATGTTCTGACCAATGAAACCAAGCATGCCGAATGCCTTCTTCACCACCCTGTCCACCTGCGACTCCACCTTCAAGGAGCTATGAACCTGTACTCCTAGATCTCTTTGTTCTATAACTCTCCCCAACGCCATACCATTAACTGAGTAGGTCCTGGCCTGATTCGATCTGCCAAAATGCATCACCTCACATTTATCTAAATTAAACTCCATCTGCCATTCGTCGGCCCACTGGCCTAATTGATCAAGATCCCGTTGCAATCTTAGATAACCTTCTTCACTATCCACTGTGCCACCAATCTTGGTGTCATCTGCAAACTTATTAACCATGCCTCCTAAATTCTCATCCAAATCATTAATATAAATCACAAATAACAGTGGACCCAGCACCGATCCCTGAGGCACACCATTGGTCACAGGCCTCCAGTTTGAAAAACAACCCTCTACAACCACCCTCTGCCTTCTGTCGTCCAGCCAATTTTGAATCCAATTGGCAACCTCACCCTGGATCCCGTGAGCTTTAACCTTCTGCAACAACCTACCATGCGGTACCTTGTCAAAGGCTTTGCTAAAGTCCATGTAGACAACGTCTACTGCACTGCCCTCATCTACCTCCTTGGTCACCCCCTCAAAAAACTCAATCAAATTTGTGAGACATGATTTTCGTGAGGTGTCTGGTTGGTTGTGGTACACAGCAGTGACCGGATGGAGTGGAGGGCATCCGGGAGGACTTCCTGCCAGCGGGAGACTGGGAGGTTCCTGGACCGTAGGGCCAGTAGGATGGTCTTCCAGACCGTTCCGTTCTCCCTCTCACCCTGTCCGTTACCCCGGGGGTTGTAACTGGTCATCCTGCTCGACGCGATGCCCTTGCTGAGCAGAAGTTGACGCAGTTCGTTGCTCATAAAGGAGGACCCCCTATCACTGTGTATGTAGGCGGGGAACCCGAACAGTGCAAAGATACCATGGAGGGCCTTGATGACGGTGGTTGCGGTCATGTCTGGGCAGGGGATGGCGAATGGGAACCGGGAGTACTCGTCAATCACGTTCAGGAAGTACGTGTTGTGGTCGGTGGAGGGGACAGGGCCTTTGAAGTTCAAAGGGACGTGAAGCCTTTATCAGGTGCACTTTCTCTGGCCAGTAGAAGTGCGGTTTGCACTCCGCGCAGATTTGGCAGTCCCTGGTGGCTTTCCTGACCTCCTCAATGGAGTAGGGCAGGTTGCGGGTCTTGATAAAGTGGAAAAAGCGAGTGACCCCTGGGTGGCAGAGGTCCAGGTGGAGGGCTCGGAGGCAGTCCACTTGTGCGGTGGCACATGTGCCGCGGAACATAGACTATATATCATAGAATTTACAGTGCAGAAGGAGGCCATTCGGCCCATCGAGTCTGCACCGGCTCTTGGAAAGAGCACCCTACCCAAGGTCCACACCTCCACCCTATCCCCATAACCCAGTAACCCCACCCAACACTAAGGGCAATTTTGGACACTAAGGGCAATTTATCATGGCCAATCCACCTAACCTAACCTGCACATCTTTGGACTGTGGGAGGAAACCGGAGCACCCGGAGGAAACCCACGCAGACTCGGGGAGGATGTGCAGACTCCGCACAGACAGTGACCCAAGCCGGAATCGAACCTGGGACCCTGGAGCTGTGAAGCAATTGTGCTATCCACAATGCTACCCTGCTGCCTGTTCCGCCTAGCCATCCTCAGCTACGTAGTGCGAAATGGAGTTATAGGGCCCAACCCAGAATGCATGCGCCCCCTTATGGAGTTCCCCCTCCCTCACTGCGCCAAGGCCCTGAAGCGCTGCCTAGGGTTTTTCAGTTACCGGGTCCCCAACTATGCAGACAAGGCCGCGGAACAGGGCGCGGGAGGCTCGTTTAGCTTCCCGGGACGATACAAGATCTCGTAGGTGGAGAGTTCAATCCACCACCGCAAGATTTTATTGTTTTTGATCTTGCCCCGCTGTGCATTATCGAACATGAAAGGAACCGACCGTTGGTCCGTGAGGAGAGTGAATCTCCTGCCGGCCAGGTAATGCCTCCAATGTCACACAGCTTCTACTATGGATTGGGCCTCCTTTTCTACTGAGGAGTGGCGGATTTCGGAAGCATGGAGGGTGCGTGAGAAGAAGGCCACGGGCCTGCCCGCTTGGTTGAGGGTGGCCACCAGAGCTACGTCAGGCGCGTCGCTCTCGACCTGGAAGGGGAGGGACTCGTCGATGGCGCGCATCGTGGCCTTTGCAATGTCCGTTTTACAAAGAACAAAGAAATGTACAGCACAGGAACAGGCCCTTCGGCCCTCCAAGCCCGTGCCGACCATGCTGCCCGACTAAACTACAATCTTCTACACTTCCTGGGTCCGTATCCCTCTATTCCCATCCTATTCATGTATATGTCAAGATGCCCCTTAAATGTCACTATCGTCCCTGCTTCCACCACCTCCTCTGGTAGTGAGTTCCAGGCACCCACTACCTCTATGTAAAAAACTTGCCTCGTACATCGACTCTAAACCTTGCCCCTCTCACCTTAAACCTATGCCCCCTAGTAATTGACCCCTCTACCCTGGGGAAAAGCCTCTGACTATCCACTCTGTCTATGCCCCTCATAATTTTGTAGACCTCTATCAGGTCGCCCCTCAACCTCCGTCGTTCCAGTGAGAACAAACCGAGTTTATTCAACCGCTTCTCATAGCTAATGCCCTCCATACCAGGCAACATTCTGGTAAATCTCTTCTGCACCCTCTCTAAAGCCTCCACATCCTTCTGGTAGTGTGGCGACCAGAATTGAACACTATACTCCAAGTGTGGCCTAACTAAAGTTCTATACAGCTGCAACATGACTTGCCAATTCTTATACTCAATGCCCCGGCCAATGAAGGCAAGCATGCCGTATGCCTTCTTGACTACCTTCTCCACCTGTGTTGCCCCTTTCAGTGACCTGTGGACCTGTACTCCTAGATCTCTTTGACTTTCAATACTCTTGAGGCTTCTACCATTCACTGTTTTGATGCGGCTGACGGCCTGGCGGGCCTCTATCGACAGGGGAAAAGCTGTGGATTGGATCAAGGGACGGGCCTTGTCCGCATAGTTGGGGACCCACTGGGCGTAGTAACTGAAAAACCCTAGGCAGCGCTTCAGGGCCTTGGAGCAGTGAGGGAGGGGGAACTCCATCAGGGGGCGCATGCATTCCGGGTTGGGCCCTATAACTCCATTTCGTACTACGTAGCCGAGGATGGCTAGACGGTCGGTGCTAAACACGCATTTATCCTTCTTGCATGTAAGGTTAAGGATCTTTGCAGTCTGGAGGAATTTTCGGAGGTTGGTGTCGTGGTCCCGCTGGTCGTGGCCGCAGATGGTGACATTATCGAGATACGGGAATGTTGCCCGTAAACCGGACCGGTCAACCATTCGGCCCATCTCGCGCTGGAAGACCGAGACCCCGTTGGTGACACCGAAGGGAACCCTTAAGAAGTGATAGAGCCGCCCATCTGCCTCGAAGGCAGTGTATTTGCGGTCACTAGTGCGTATGGGGAGCTGGTGGTAGGCGGACTTGAGATCCACCGTGGAGAAGACCTTGTACTGCGCGATCCTGTTCACCAGGTCGGATATGCGGGGGAGAGGGTACACGTCCAGCTGCGTAAACCTGTTGATGGTCTGACTGTAGTTGATGACCATCCTATGCTTCTCCCCGGTCTTTACAACACTACTTGAGCTCTCCAGGGACTGTTGCTGGCTTCAATGACTCCTTCCCTCAGTAGCCTTTGGGCCTCTGACCTAATGAAGATCCTGACCTGGGCACTGTACCGTCTGCTCCTGGTGGCGACGGGTTTGCGATCCGGGGTGAGGTTCGCAAACAGGGAAGGCGGATCGACCTTAAGGGTCGCGAGGCCGCAGACAGTGGGAGGGGGGGGGGAATATGGCCGCCGAATTTGAAGGTTAGACTTTGGAGATTACACTGGAAGTCTAACCCTAGGAGTGTGGCCGCGCAGAGGTGGGGAAGGACGTAGAGCCGGTAATTTTTAAACTCCCTTCCCTGGACTGTGAGGTTTGCTACACAAAACCCCTTTATCTCAACTGAGTGGGAACCGGAGGCCAGGGAGAATTTTTGATGAACGGAGTGGACGAGGAGAGAACAGCGCCTTACCGTGTCGGGGTATATGAAGCTCTCCGTGCTCCCAGAGTTGATTAGGCAGGACATCTCGTGCCCGTTGATAAATAGTCGTTGTAGCAGTTGAGAGGTTCGAGGCCAGGACTGATCCAGAGTCACCGAGGCTAATCGCAGCAGTTGAGTGTTCTCTTCGGGCAGTGCGTGGTCAGCCGAGCTGGGATCCTGGGGGTCCATCCAAGATGGCGGTTCCCATTGGTCGCACATGGCTGGGGGTGCACAAAATGGCGGTGCCCATCCATCGAACGTGGCGACTGCGGGACAAGATGGCGGCACCCGGGGGCCGCCCGTGGTCCTGGAGTAGGAAGATGGCGGCGCCTGCTGGCCGCACGGGGACCGTGGAGAGGTTTGTGGTGGCGGTCCGCATTCGCCGCCGGAGACTCCGGGGGATGTCTCGGGGTCGGCTGCGGAGGGGTTCCACGCTGCCCAGGGGACTGCCGCGCAGTCGGGAACGTAAGCACCGGCGTTTCTGGAGGCCACATCCAGGGAGCCTGCAAGGGCCCGTGCCTCCTTGAGACATAGAGTGTCTTTTTCTAGCAGTCGCTGGCGGATTTGGGAGGACAGCATACCTGCCACGAAAGCGTCCCGGACCAAGAGTTCTGTGTGTTCGCTCGCCGAAACGTGCGGGCAGCTGGAGTTTCTCCCCAACACCAGGAGTGCACGGTAGAATTCTTCCAGCGATTTCCCCAGGGATTTGTCGCCTCGTCACTAGCAGATGTCGGGCGTAGACCTGGTTTACCAGGCGGATATAATGTTCTTTTAGTAGCTCTATTGCCGCATCAAAGTCTTCCGCGTCCTCGATGAGGGCGTAAATCTCCGGGCTCACCCTCGAGTGCAGGACTTGCATTTTCTGTTCTCCCGTGGGTGTGTTTTCGGCCGTCTCGAGATAACCTTTAAAACACGCCAGCCAGTGCTTGAAGATTGCCGCTGAGTTCGCCGCTTGGGGGCTGAGTTGCAGAAACTCCGGCTTGATTCGGAGCTCCATCCTTTTAAATCTAGCTTATTAAATTGATGCACGATCAATGACGGCTAAAGCGAGGTTGTAGTCCAACTGAAGGCTTTAATAAGCCAGATGTTTCCCCCAGCAGCTCAGGTACAGAATGAAGGCTGCTGGGGCGGCACAGGTTCTTGTACCTCGCTAAGCAGGGCGGAGCTACCATACCGCTTGACCAATAGGAAGCATACAATTTCTACCAATGGTGTTCCAGCATTACCAGGTACCGTAATACCTCTACTACCACACGAGGATAGGGTGGGGAGAGGGCCTATGTGGGGTGCTCTTTTAGAGGGTCGGTGCAGAATCGATGGACCGAATGGCCTCCTTCCTCACTGTAAGGATTTTATGTTCGGTATCAGAAGAAGTAGCGAGCCAGATAATCGATGGGTTGGATTTAGTTTTCCAAAATTCCCTCGATTCGGGCAAGCTGAATGTAAAACCTTTATTCCAAAAGGAAGATCAGAAGTCAGGAAGCTACAGGATAGTTAGCTTAACATCTGTCAGATGGAAAATGTTAGAAACTAATTAAATGTTACAGCAGGGCACGTAGATAAATTCAAAATAATCGGGCAGAGTTTAACCATCTTATTGGAGTTTACTGAAGGAGTCATGTGTGGTGTGGTTAAAACAGGTTCTTGCAATACGTATCGGATCCAATGGTGGGGATGGACGGTATTATGGCAACCCTGAGGGAATTTGGCCGGTTCTCCGATACAAACTGAACATGGCTAAGAGCGAGTTGTTTGTAATTCAGGCGAGGGGGCAGGAGAGTCGGCTGACGGGGTTACCGTTCAGGCTGGTGGGGGAGAGTTTCCGATATTTGGGAATTCAGGTGGCACGGGACTGGGGCAGGTTGCATAAGCTCAACCTGTCCCGACTGGTGGAACGAGTGAGGGAGGAGGTCCGGAGGTGGGATACCAGTGACTGATGGCAATAAGGATATGATAGGTGAGGACCTTGAGATGATTGTAATCACTAGGGAGGCAGTATTGGGCAAGCTAATGGGGCTAAAGGTAGACAAATCTCCTGGCCCTGATGGGATGCATCCCAGAGTGTTAATGATGGCTAGGGAAATTGTAAACGCACTAGTGATAATTTATCAAAATTCACTAGACTCTGGGGTGGTCCCAGAGGATTGAAAAGTAGCAAACATGACACCACTGTTTAAAAAAGGAGGTCGGCAGAAAGCGGGTAATTATAGGCCGGTAAGCTTAACTTCGGTTGTAGGGAAAATGCTGGAATCTATCATTAAGGAGGAAATAGCGGGGCACCTGGAGGGAAATTGTCCCATTGGGCAGACCCAGCATGGGTTCACAAAGGGTAGGTCGTGTCTGACTAATTTGGTAGAATTTTTTGAGGACGTTACCAGTGCAGTAGATAACGGGGAGCCAATGGATGTGGTATTCTGGATTTCCAGAAAGCTTTTGACAAGGTGCCACACAAAAGGTTGCTGCATAAACTAAAGATGCATGGCATTGAGGGTAAAGTGGTAGCATGGGTAGAGGATTGTTTAACTAACAGAAAGCAGAGAATGGGGATAAATGGGTGTTTCTCTGGTTGGCAACCTGTAACTAGTGGGGTCCCTCAAGGATCAGTGTTGGGCCCGCAGTTGTTCACAATTTACATAGACGATTTGGAGTTGGGGACCAAGTGCAATGTGTCAAAGTTTGCAGACGACACTAAGATGAGTGGTAAAGCAAAAAGGGCAGAGGATACCGGAAGTCTGCAGAAGGATTTGGATTGGTTAGGTGAATGGGCTAGGGTCTGGCAGATGGAATTCAATGTTGCCAAGTGTGAGGCTATCCATTTTGGGAGGAATAACAGCAGAATGGATTATTATTTAAACGGTAAGATGTTAAAACATGCTGCTGTGCAGAGGGACCTGGGTGTGCTGGTGCACGAGTCGCAAAAAGTTGGTGTGCAGGTGCAACAGGTGATTAAGAAGGCTAATAGAGTTTTGTCTTTCATTGCTGGAGGGATGGAGTTCAAGACTAGTGAGGTTATGCTGCAATTGTATAGGGTGTTGGTGAGGCCGCATCTGGAGTATTGTGTTCAGTTCTGGTCTCCTTACCTGAGAAAGGACATATTGGCACTGGAGGGAGTGCAGAGGAGATTCACTAGGTTGATCCCAGAGTTGAGGGGATTAGATTATGACGAGAGGTTGAGTAGACTGGGACTGTACTCATTGGAGTTTAGAAGGATGCGGGGGGATCTTATTGAGACATATAAAATCATGAAGGGAATAGATAGGATAGATGCGGGCAGGTTGTTTCCACTGGTCGGGGAAAGCAGAACTAGGGGGCATAGCCTCAAAATAAGGGGAGGTAGATTTAGGACGGAGTGTAGGAGGAACATCTTCACCCAAAGGGTTGTGAATCTCTGGACTTCCTTGCCCAGTGAAGCAGTTGAGGCTCCTTTTTTAAACCTTTTTAAGAAATAGATGCCTTTCTAAAGAATAAAGGGATTTGGGGATATGGTGTACGGGCCGGAGAGTGGAGCTGAGTCCACAAAGATCAGCCATGATCGCATTAAATGGAGGAGCAGGCTCGAGGGGCCAGATGGCCTACTCCAGTTCTTATGTTCTTATGATACGCTCCCGCTGTCATTGGCGGGGAGGGTGCAGACTGTTAAGTTGACAATTCTCCCACGGTTCTTGTTTGTTTTTCAGTGTCTCCCCATCTTTATTCCGCGGTCCTTCTTTAAGAGGCTGAATAAAATTATTCTGGGATTTGTATGGGCAGGAAAGTCCCCGCGGGTGAAGAGGGTGATGCTTGAAAGGAACAGAGGAGAAGGGGGGCTTGCGTTGCCGAACTTCAGCAACTATTACTGGGCGGCCAACATAGCGATGATAAGGAAATGGATGGTGGGTGCGGGGTCGGTTTGGGAGCGGATGGAGGCTGCTTCGTTCAGGGGCACTAGCTTAGCAGCCCTGGACACGGCACCTCTGCCGCTTCCGCGGGCACAGTACTCCACCAGCCCGATAGTGGTGGCGGCTCTTCGGATCTGGGGCCAGTGGAGGAGGCATGTAGGAGAGGTAAGAGCATCGGTGTGGACCCCAATCTGCGGCAACCACCGATTTGCCCCGGGGAACATGGACGGGGGGTAGCGACTGTGGAGGAGGGCGGGGAATGTGAGGATGGGGGATCTGTTCCTGGAAGGGAGCTTTCCGAGCATGAGGGTGCTGGAGGAAAAGTTTGGGCTGGCGAGAGGGAACGACTTTAGATATTTACAGGTGCGGGATTTTGTACGCAGACTGGTGCCGTCCTTCCCACGTCTCCCGCCGAAGGGGAGGCAGGACAGTGTAGTTTCTCGGGGAGAGGTGGGCGAGGGTAGAGTTTCAGACGTCTACAAGGAACTAATGAGAGCTGAGGATACGCAGACCGAGGACCTGAAGCTTAAGTGGGAGGAGGAGCTCCGGGGGGCGGGGGGGAGATGGAGGACGGTATCTGAGCGGAAGCCCTGAGCAGAGTAAACATGACCGCAACATGCGCCAGGCTCAGCCTGATCCAGTTTAAGGTCGTGCACCGGGCCCACATGACGGTGGCCCGGATGAGCAGATTCTTCGGGCTGGAGGATAAGTGTGATTGATGCGCTGGAGGGCCGGCTAACCATGTACACATGTTCTGGTCGTGCCCTAAACTCAGGGGGTATTGTTAGGGATTCGCAGATGTCATGTCCCGGGTATTGAAAACTGGGGTGGTCATGAGCCCGGAGGTGGCAATCTTTGGGATTTCGGAGGACCCGGGAGTCCAGAAAGAGAGGGAGGTCGACGTTCTGGCCTTTGCTTCCCTGGTAGCCCGGCGACGAATACTGTTGGAAGGAGGGACTCAAAGGCCCCGAGGGCTGAGGTATGGCTATCGGACATGGCGAGCTTTCTGGGCCTCGAGAAAGTCAAGTTCGCCTTGAGAGGTTCGCTATTAGGGTTCGCCCGAAGGTGGCAGCCATTTATTGACTTCTTCACAGAGGAGTAAGCGAGGGGGTGGGGGCGAGGGAGGGGGGCTGGGGTAGAGTAGAGTAGAGCAGGGGGATATTGAGGCAGGTCCGTGATTTGTTATGTTGTAGGTATAACATAAGCAGCTTCCTTGTGGTGCACTTGACAAAGGAAGGTTCAGACGTGGAGATAACTTCAACACGTTTATTCAACTATTTACACTTCTATTACTCGGGTTCGACACTACTGCTAATCCTACTATAGCTACCCAGACTGACTAACCAGCTGCTGCAATCCACGTGGTGGGTGTAATACTGAATCAACCCTGTGTCTGTACTCACTGACTGTCTCCCTGTGGTCGTGTCACCTCCTTGTGTATCGTGAATGTCTATTGGTCGTCTCCTATCTAACTTATCTATTGGTTGAGTGTGTGTGTGTGATGTTTCTGGTGCTCCCTCTAGTGTCTAGCTAGCCTACATGCATTTACATTGATGCACATCACCACATCCCCCCTTTTTATATGTTCATTATTTCTGTACACTTTAAGAAAATTGAACAAAGAACAGGTCGATAAGGTAAGGTATATACAAGTCATGGGAACCGTGATCAAACAAGTCCAAATCATTCGTGTGAGTCCATAAACCACCAATCATCATGGCCAAATGTCTCTCTTGGTTATGAACGCCATCAACGTCCCTGTGCCACAGGAACCAAGAAGTGGTCAAATCACTTTGCTTATCTGATTTGGAGTCCCTTTCTTTTTCCGATGTTTGTGATGATGCTGTCGGATGTCATTTTGTGGCTGATAACGTGTTGACGTTGAAGAGGTACCATCAACAGTATCATTCGAGGTCATGGATGTGCCATATGTTGAAGTTGGATAAGACTGTACATACTGGTTCTGGCCACGTGCTGTGCTGGAAGGGTGATCCTGCTGAGAACCGTTGAAGCTTGTCGAATTGGAAACAGAATTGCTGCTCGCATAAATACCTGATGATGGTGTGAAACTAGAACCTTGCATCTGATAGGAAAATGCTATCTGGCCAGGATGTGGTGCAGCAAATCCTGGGCTGTAACTAAGGCATCCAGTCTGAAGTGCAGATTGCGCTGGCGGTAGTCCTCCTTCGGTCTTGATTCCATTAGTGGGCAATCCGTAGTGCTGGCCTGTTTGAGAATATGCTGCATAGACTGCTGGCTGCTGCATGCCTGAATACTGGGTTTGTCCAGCATGTGCTGTCATTGGCTGCACTGCTGGTGTGGAAAACATGTGTGGATATGGCTGTGGTGAATATTGGTGTATTCCTCTTGGACTGTCGACGCTGCTTGTTATTACTGACCCAGTGTAATTTTTAAGTGATCCATCTCCTGTCGTTGTGGCTATTTGCTGTCACCCTGAGCGTGCCATCACTGAGGTTGCGGCACTCCCTGTCTGGAGTAAAGTCTGGCTTACGTGAATCAGAGTCGGCGTTTGGTTGCTCCCTATCTGGAGTCTGGTCTGTTTTAACTGAGTCAGTGTTGGTTTGTTGATGCTCCCCGTCCGGAGTCTTAGCAGGTTCACTGGAGTCAGCTGAGATTTCTTGAAGCTGCACGTCTGGAGTCAGAACATGCAGGAATGCATTGACTTGTGGAGAGATTCGAGCGAATGAGGGTGGAAGTATTGTGGTGTCACCAGAGTCACCAGTGGTCTCACAGTGATCGTCGAGTGCCTCTGTACACGCTAGCTGAGGTCTGTCACTTTGCACATCTTGCATGGGAAGTGGGATGCTGTCGTCACTCGTCTCACATACCGTGGGTAGATCCTCAGTAGCTGCTTGTTGTTCACTTGGGTTGGGTAAATTGTCAGAGTCTTCATCTGGTGGTGCAAACAATGTGGGTGGACTGTCATTGTCTTGCTGTTGTCCTTCATTTGGGCTTGGACTGTCATTGTCGCTTTGTTCTTCACTGTAGCATGATAGACCGTCATGGTCGTCCTGCTGTGCACTGGAGCATGATAGACTGTCATAATCTTCTTGCTGTTTACTTGAGCATGGCAGACTTGCATCATCTGCCGCTAGTTGGTCAGAGGAAGTTGCTAGACCCTCGTGGTCTTGTTCCTGCAAGGACTGCGCGTCAGAGTCTTGCGTTGCTTCTATCATGGAGGATGTCCACGAGCTCTCTGTGGAGGCTTGTGACACTGGAGTCACTCCTTGTTCATGCAAGGACGGCGGTGTGGAGTCTTGCGTGTCTTCTTCCGTAGAGTCGGGAACCCTGAGCGGTGCGTGGACCATGCTCTGTGTAGCAGCAGGCCGCTCTCTCTGGGCTTGTACCACTCTCTGTCTCTTGGTTTCAGGCTGCAGCATCATCCTGCACTCACGAGCTGGGATATAATATTTGCTGGGCTGAAGATCCTCAAATCTGAAGAATGAATCCGTGTCTGCGTCGGATTCAGTACGGGGGTCGCCAATGTGCAACACGTCTAATTGCTGTTCGGATTTGGTACTGGGGTAGCTTCCCAAGGTGAAAGGTTCGTCTGAGTCGTAGTCTTCTAGGACCATATCATCACTGTTTACGTCGGAGCTGGCATTGGGCTCGCGAGGTCCAGAGAAAATGTAAAGGTCGGTATCGAAGTATTCAAGGTCGGAATCATCGGTTTGGGCGTAGGTAACTGCTTGTTGCAGGGTTCTTCGGAGGTTAAATTCATTTCCTGGTTCAATTTGAGGCATTGTGCTGTCATTCCAGGTGAAGGAAGTTTGTTTTACAGCTTTAAAAGATTTTTTCTTTGATTTGGGA
Organism: Scyliorhinus torazame; assembly: GCF_047496885.1. Lineage (NCBI taxonomy): Eukaryota > Metazoa > Chordata > Chondrichthyes > Carcharhiniformes > Scyliorhinidae > Scyliorhinus > Scyliorhinus torazame. The sequence goes on along the minus strand of NC_092710.1, from coordinate 76,934,536 downwards.
CGTTTCCCCTTTAAATGGGCGTGGTCCGGGGCCTCTGACATCATGACGCATGTGACGTAGGGCGCAGGAAGCGATTGCGCATGCGCAGATCGCGGTTCCTTTACTTGGGGCCGTTTTCGTGATTGCGTATGCGCGGCTTCTCGCGCAGACGCAAACGGACATTCCCGTTCTGTGCGCTTCTCGCGCAAACGGACATTCCCGTTCTGTGCGCTTCTCGCGCAAACGGACATTCCCGTTCTGTGCGCTTCTCGCGCAACTGCAGTCCCTTTAGCAAGATGGCCACCGAGCAAAATCGTTCTCTGCTCCTGGATTTCGGCCTCGAGGTGAGTACTGGCGCTTCTCTTGCTGGTTGGAGTGTGTTTTCCTCACAGTATTTGCCCAGGACTGCCTGGAAGTCGCTCCTGTTTTGCCCCTTGGAGAACTTGAACTTTTGAAAGATTTCTTCTGCTCTGGCACCGGCGATGGTGAGGAGAAGCTCTGTCTTTTAAACATCGGCCAGGTCTTCTAGCTCGGCTGCCACCAGGATGATTTCAAACATTTGCCGGAATACCTGCCAGTTTTCACGGAGATCGCCATGGCACTGGAGCTGCTGCGGAACCTGGATCTCGAACATCTTGCCTGGGTATCGTTGCTGGTTGTCACTGTACGCTGAGGTATGGCTATCAGGATTGAAACAGTTCAGTCCTGGTACCATGTCTTGTTATGTTCTAGGTATAACATAAGCGGCTTCCTTGTGGTGCACTTGACAAAGGAAGGTTCAGACGTGGAGATAACTTCAACACGTTTATTAAACTATTGACACTTCTATTACTCGGGTTCGACACCACTGCTAATCCTTCTATAGCTACCCAGACTGACTAACCAGTTGCTGCAATCCACGTGGTGGGTGTAATACTGAATCAACCCTGTGTCTCTACTCACTGACTGTCTCCACTGGAAAGAGGCAGATCATGTGTGTGGTGTCCTTTGTATATGGGTTGGTGTAATGCCCCCCTGTGGTCGTGTCACCTCCTTGTGTATCGTGAATGTCTATTGGTCGTCTCCTATCTAACTTATCTATTGGTTGTGTGTGTGTGTGTGATGTTTCTAGTGCTCCCTCTAGTGTCCAGCTAGCCTACATGCATTTACATCGATGCACATCACCACAGTCCGTGCGTGAACAAAGCCGTGGTTTGCACTATGTTTAATTTGGAATTTGGGTCTTGACTTCTATTTTTTTGTACTGTACAATGTCACTTTTTCTATCTGCCTAAAATACCTCAATAAAATTGTTTGTAAAAAAAAAAAGCTCTGGTGTTCCGCATCGTTTGGCAGAGTCTGACTCCTGCCCCGGCCTCACATAGAAAATAGGAGCAGGAGGAGGCCATTCGGCCCTTTGAACCTGCTGCACCATTCATTATGATCACTGCTGACCATCCAACTCAATAGCCTAATCCCGCTTTCCCCCCCGGATCCTTGGCTCTCCTTCGCCCTAAATGCTATATATTTTTTTTTACATTTCCAATACTTTTTTCCAATTAAGGGGCAATTCAGCGTGGCCAATCCACCGAACCTGTACATCTTTGGGTTGTGGGGGTAAGACCCACGCAGGCACAGGGAGAATGTGCAAACTCCACACGGACAGTGACCCAGAGCTGGGATTGAACCCGGGTCCTCAGCGCCGTGACACTGCAGTGCTAACCACTGCGTCAGAGTGCTGCCCTCGAAGTGCTGTATCGAACTGCTTCTGGAAAACATACAATGTTTGGCCTGAACTACTTCCTGTGGTAACAGGTTCCACAGGCCGCCCACTCTCTGGGTGAAGAAATGTCTCCTCATCTCGGTCCTCAATGGTCGACCCTGTCTCCTCAGACTGTGACCCCTGGTTCAGGGCACACCCACCATCGGGAACATCCTTCCTGCATCGACCCTGTGCAGTCCTGTTAGAATTTTATAAGTTTCTATGAGATCCCCCCCCTCATTATTCTGAACTCCAGCGAATGCCATCCTAACCGAATCACATTCCACTCTCTGCCCGGGCAATCCCAGCATGCCTGCTGGCCATTCCATCACACGGGTCCCCAGACTTCAGGGGAGGAGGGGGTGGGGATGGGGTCCGGGGCGGGGGGGGGGCCTTGGGGGTGGTGAACGGTGATGGGAACTTACATGGTGCCCTGATATCTCTGGCCCAGTGCCCTGCCACCTTCAAGGACGACATGGTCGCACAGTGGTTCGCACTATTGCTTCACAGCGCCAGCGTCCCAGGTTTGACTACCCGCTGGATCACTGTCTGTGCGGAGTCTGCACGTTCTCCCCGTGTCTGCGTGGGTTTCCTCCGGGTGCTCCGGTTTCCTCCCACAGTCCAAAGATGTGCAGGTTAGGTGGATTGGCCATGATAAATTGCCCTTAGTGTCCAAAAATGTTGGGTGGGGTTGCTGGGTTACGGGGATAGGGCAGAGGTGTGACCTTAAGTAGGTTGCTCTTCCCAAGGGCCAGTGCAGACTCGATGGGCCGAATGGCCTCCTTCTGCACTGTAAACTCGATGAAAGTGACGATGAAAATCTACCAGGGGGTACCTCCGACTGTCCTGGACGCCCTGGTCCTCCAACACCCGCATCCCCCATCACCGGCCCTCACCATGTCAGCAGCACCCACCCCCTCCCCCCCTCCCCCACCACACTCCCTGCATCAGCCTAGCCCATCCCTCACACTCTGCGAATAGAGAACCGAGGCAGTTTGGGATGTCAGAGAGCTGGTGTTTATTGGTGACAGTGCTTTGGACAATGTATATGCTCTCGTCCCTGACGCTATCCTATGTGCAGCACCCCTGCCAACTTAACGGGTGTCTACCTTCCTAATCTTACCTGTCCCAATGCTCCGTCTGGGTGGGCCCATTGCAGCAGATGTGGAGTTGGCCTGCTGTGTATCCCACTCTGTGGCCTGGGTCCCCCTTTGGTGGCCGTCCTCGACAGCAACCGGGCCTGGATGGGCCCGGCCGATTTCTGGGTGTCACAGGTGGTGCGATGCCACCTGTCCTGCCCACCGGATGGGCCAAGGGCCCGGGGGCGGGGGGAGATTCATAGATGCTGCGGTGTTCCAGAACATCCCCAATCAGAGGCATGGGGACCAGCCCCATCGCCTCCTCCTCCTCCCTCGGGGTGCCCGATCGCCCCCGGGCTACTCCTTGGGATGGGGCACGGCTAGAGCAAGTTCCAGCGGCTCTGCCATCACCTGGCGCTGCCAGTCCTGGAGGCCCTTCCTCGTCTCAATCAGGTCTCAATTCTCGCGGCCATGGAGCACAGGGACTGTGCCACGTCTCTCTGGGACTGTGCCACGTCTCTCTGGGACTGTGCCACGTCTCTCTGGGACTGTGCTATGTCACTCGGTGACCGTGCCAGGTCCCTCCCTGACTGGCTCAGGTCAGCCAGTGTGAGGCCAGCGCTCTCGATGCCCGCAGCCATGGCCGTTGTGACTGGGCCAAGCTCTGGGGTGCTGCAGCAATGTCCATGTGTCCCTGGTACATGGCCACCTGTAACATGGCTGCCCTGTCCAGTGCCTCAGCCACCGCCTGCACACCGTACCGCAGGCCTTGGACATCATGACCCATGGCCGTCACCCTCACACCCAAGGACTCCACCTCAGTCGCCACCCATGTAGTGTTGGCCCGGGTGCCACGCATTGTCAGCACTGCCTCCTGCTCCTCCAGGCGGTTGGACACCCCCAAGTGCTCTTGTAGGTGCTGGATGTTTCCTGACACTCCTCATGGAGTCACTGGCTCTGCGCATCTCCAACATTGATGGGACCGCCCTTTCCTGGAGCTCGAGACCCGTCTGGATGGCAGCTAGTCCCTGGGCCCGCCCTCTGTAGTCCCCTTGGGGGTTCCTACCTCCACCTAATGTCCCGCAGCATGTGTGTCGTGCACACCAGATAGTGCCCCAGGAGCCTCTTCACTAAAGTGCCCAACCAACGCATTTGTTATCCCATGCTGACCTCCGCCTCTGTGACAGCCGCAGCTCCGGTGGGACCCCTCCGGTCTGCCCCCCCAGCGATTGTGGTGCAGGTTGGAGAACACACGGACCGCTGGCATGTGGCGTTGGGATGTGTGGGGCGATGGTGACCCTCACTAGCTGGCCTGGGATGTTGCCCATCTTCTTATCAGAAGCGCTGCCTACCAATCCGCCTGGTGGGGTCTGCATTCGGAGGGGAGGGGGGAACAGGGGGGTGGGAGGGCGGTGGTGCTGGGTGTGGGGTTGGGTGTGTGTGAGATGATGATGATGCCAGGGGCCGGAAGTGGGTTATTCATCCAGGCCGCCCTGAGGAGGTTCTGCAGCTTCTGATGGCACTGCTGTCTGTTCCTCGCGGTGAGGCCCACTGCGCTCACGGCCTGTCACCTCTGCCCAGGCCCGGTTGACGTTGGTGGGTGACAGCCTCCTTCCCACCCCGGGGTGGGGGTACAGGGTGTCCCACCTCTCCTCCGTGGCATCCAGCAAAAGCTCGAGCTGTGTCCGTGAATCCCGGGGTCTGCTTTGGAATTGCACCAGTGCCACGTAGGGCGAGAGCTGGCACATTGGCATGTCGTGAATGGCTCCGGCAGTCACACCCCCATCAGCACCAGGGAACAACCCCTATTCAGTCCTGGGGCGTCATTCTCCGACCCCCCGCCGGGTCGGAGAATGGCCGTTGGCCGCCGTGAATCCCGCCCCCGCCCCCGCCGAAGTCTCCGGTACCGGAGATTGGGCGGGGGCGGAAATCGGGCCGCGCCGGTTGGCGGGACCCCCCGCTCAATTCTCCGGCCCAGATGGGCCGAAGTCCCGCCCAGAAATTGCCTGTCCCGCCAGGTGTAAATAAAAGCTGGTATTTACCGGCGGGACCAGGCGGCGTGGGAAGGCTCCGGGGTCCTGGGGGGGGCGCGGGGCGATCTGACCCCGGGGGGTGCCCCCACGGTGGCCTGGCTCGCGATCGGGGCCCAGCGAACCGCGGGCGGGCCTGTGCCGTGGGGGCACTCTTTCCCTTCCGCCTCCGCCACGGCCTCCACCATGGCGGAGGCGGAAGAGACTCTCCCCACTGCGCATGCGCGGGAAACTGACAGCGGCCGCTGACGCTCCCGCGCATGCGCCGCATTTCCGCGCCAGATGGCGGGGCAACAAACGCCATTTCCGCCAGCTGGCGGGGCGGAAATCCCTCCGGCGCCGGCCTAGCCCCTCAATGTTGGGGCTCGGCCCCCAAAGATGCGGAACATTCCGCACCTTTGGGCCGGCGCGATGCCCGTCTGATTGGCGCCGTTTTGGCACCAGTCGGCGGACATCGCGCCGTTGGGGGAGAATTTCGCCCCTGGTGTCTACACTTAGCCTCTCAGAGAATTCTGTCCCCTGACTTGAGTGTCTAAATTGGGGAATTGTGGGTCCCTGTGACATCACACTGGGGGGTATGATGCTCTTGTGACTGAGTTCCGTGTTGTCACAGGACCCGCCCTGTTTGCTTACATCATCCCGCATCACCCGTTTCCATAGCACCCCACTTTAACTCGCTGTTGACAGAATGTTTACCATTGATTTGGGCTTCTACCTGCCAACTGCTCATTTGGAAAACGATATCAGAGAGTCAACGCTGTGTGAGCCATGATCGTCACCACGTGGATCATTTATTGCTGGGCAAATGAGAGAATCCACAGAGGGGTTCCCTCCATTTTCATCACAACCAGGATCACTGAAGTGGAAAAGCCAGAGAGTAAAGAACTTGTCCAAGGTGGAGGTCGGGCAGAAAGTGACAGCGATGTAAAGACCTCAGTCGCCATCGTGTCTGCCCAGTCATCTCCAGAACGCGAGGAGATCGAAGTTGGAAGTGAAGAGTCAGATGGTGAAGATGAAGAGGAGCTGAGTCTCCATAATCTACTGTCGGATGTGAAAAGTCAGCAGCTGTGGAGGAGAGCGATCCTGATGTCGATGGTGCAGAACGGCCAGCAGGATCTTGGAGTTTCACAGGGAGTGGAGATCCCTGGGGTGAGAGGTCACAAGATGCTGGAGTGGGTAAAGAGACCAGCTGAACCACTGGTCGAATCCCCTACTCCAGCTGCTGATCTCGATGACGTCGAGGACCCGATTGAACAGCAGGAAGTTAGCCTGAGCGGTAGCGGCAGCGAGACAGACAGATCTGCCGGTGAGCCCTCCTCTGTTGCCTCAGACCAACACGCAGAGGGACTGGAAGACCAAGAATCCCTGCTTAGCAACAGCGAGGAACCCAAAATGGACACTACCCCTGATGGTGCCTTTGGAAGTTTCCAACAAGGAGAAGACGTGGACATCACGAACCAGGACTCCTCGTCGGACATGGGGAGCAGTGAACCACTGGTCGAATCCCCTACTCCAGCTGCCGATCTCGATGACGTCGAGGACCCAATTAAACAACAGGAAGTTAGCCTGAGCGGTAGCGTCAGCGAGACAGACAGATCTGCCGGAGAGCCCTCCTCTGTTGCCTCAGACCAACACACAGAGGGACTGGAAGACCAAGAATCCCTGCTTAGCAACAGTGAGGAACCCAAAATGGACACTACCCCTGAAGGTGCCTTTGGAAGTTTCCAAGAAGAAGGCGTGGACATCACGAAGCTGGACTCCTCGTCGAACACGGGGAGCATCGATTACACTGGACTTTCCTACTTGCCCTTGCCGAGCAGCAGCGGTGAGAGCGAGCTCAGACCAGCAGACACTCTCTCCACTCAGAGACTGAAGCATTTGGTTGAGAGAATGAAGTCTTGGTTTGCTAAGAGGAAAGGACAGCAGACAGGACAAGGCCCTTCAGTCGCCATGACTGTCCTGGAACGCTCGGCCGCCCGCCTCAGAGCTTGGAAGGAAGAAGTGGAAGCCAAGTTCCACAGGCAGCAGCGAAGACGACCAGTGGATTGAACAGATCGACAGGCCGAGACGGGAAAGGCGAAAGGTTCAATTGCGGGAAGTAGTGGAATTGTGTTACTTTTGGGCTTGGTTCCAATTCCGGCACCAAGTGGGACTTGGGTGCATGAGGGTGGCGGGGTGGTGTGGGGGGGTGGTGTGGGGGGAGTCGTGTGGTGGTGTGGGTTGTGGGTGGTGTGGAGGTGGTGTGGGGGCGGGGGGTGGAGGTAATGTGGGGGCGGGTGAGTGGTGTGGAGGTGGTGTGGGGGCGGGGGGCGGAGGTAATGTGGGGGCGGGTGAGTGGTGTGGAGGTGGTGGGGATGGGGGTGCTGGGGGTGGTGTGGTGTGGGGGCGGGGGGTGGAGGTGGTGGTAGGGTGTGTGTGGGGTGGTGTGGAGGTAATGTGGGGGCGGGTGAGTGGTGTGGTGGGGGTGGTGAGGGTGGTGTGGGGGTAGTGTGTGGGGGGTGGGGGTGGGGTGGGGGCGGGTACACACGTGCCATAGGGACAACGCCACACAGCGGGGGCTCACTTGGTTCACCAATGCCGACCCCTGCCTCGGTGACTGCCCTCTCCGGGACCAGCGACCAGGTCCCGTGCCCGCCATTCTGTGACTGTGGGGGGGGGTCTGCAGGTCCGGCGGACCCCTCCAGTCTCCTCTCTCTCCCTGCGGCTGTGCGCTGCCTTCTCCTGTGGGGGTGGGGGGAGGGTTGGGCCAGGGGGAAGGGACAGAAAATGCCGAGTGTTGGGCGGATTACTATTTGAATGGGTGTAAATTGAGATACTCAGCGAGACCTTGGTGTCCTCGTGTATCAGTCGCTGAAAGTTAGCGCACAGGTAGAGAGGCAGTAAAGGAGGCAAATGGTCTGTTGGCCTTGATAGCGAGGGGTTTTGAGTACAGGAATAAGGGGCAAATTCGGGATTGGCCCCAGCGCCAACCCAAACGTGATGCTCCAGCCCCCTGCTGGTGGTGTGAATGAATTCCACCCCGCAGGCCAGCGGAAGCAGGTCATTAAAATAGAATCTTTTTATTGGCATTTTCAACGTGTACTTTGACGTTTGTTTTTATTTATTGTAGTTTATAAAATAGATTTTTGTCCTATGTTATTTGATTTACAAATTGCTGCCGTCTAGTTCGCTTGCTCCCCCCTCCCCCCATGTTGTCCCTGTTTGTCCGTCTCAGACTCTGTCCCCCCCCCGCCCCCGGGGTTGTGCGTCCCTGGCGTTCCTCTTTGTCTTTTGTTTTTTTTCCCTCTCCAATCCTTCCAGTTCTCCCTCGACTGGCTGTTGTTGGCCTCGAACAGCTTTGGGAACAGACCAACAAACAGCCCCCATGCAGTGAGGCCTTCGACAGAGTCGAATGGAAGTACCTCCTCAAGGTACTGGAACAGTTTGGGCTCGGAGCAGGATTCGCCACCTGGGCGAGACTCCTGTACAACGCACCCAAGGTGAGCATTTGAACCAACACCACCAGCTCTGAATACTTCCAGCCACAGAGAGGCACAAGGCAGGGATGCCCACTGTTCGCAGGAGCAATCAAACCCCTGGCCCTGCCTCCCACCCTCGGATGGCGATCTTCTCCGGGTGGAGAAATTCCGAGAGGTCAGCGAGCCAGTCGCAGCTTTGGGTGGTGCTGCCGATCGCCAGCCGAGCAGGATTCTCCGGCGTGCGATTAGGGAAGTGAAAGCGAGGGCGTCCGCCCCCTTCCCCATGTGTAGCTCTGGCTGCTCCGATACCCCGAAGATTGCCACTATTGGGCTTGGCTTCACCCTCACCCCCACAACCTTGGACATTGCCTCGGAGAAGGCTGTCCAGAACCAACATGTTTGGGACAAGCCCAGACATGTGGGTGTGGTTGGCCGGGCCCCTCTGGCACCGCTCACATTTGTCCTCCACCTCCGGGAAGAACCAGCTCATTCGGGTTCTGGTCAGGGCGTTCTGGAAGAAGGCTTTGGGGATGAAGATTCGGACAGACCTAAACAGGAAGAGGACCCCCGGCAGCACGTTCATCTTGTCTGCACTCTCCCCACCAGGGAGACTGGGAGTGAGCCCCACCTCTCTAGGCCCTTTTTCACTTCCTACACCAGGCGGGTCAGGTTCCACTTGTGGATCTGTGTCCAGTCTCTGGCTACCTGGATCCTCAGGTATCGGAATCTGTTCTGGTCTATTTTAAACAGGAGTCCCTCCAGCTCTGCCCCTCCCCCATTTGGGTTCTCTGGGAATGCCTCACTTTTCCCAGGTTGAGCTTGTAACCTGCGAACATTCTGAATCTCTTAGGATCTGCATGATTGCTTTCAGTCCTTCCTGTGGCTTTGAGACATACAGGAGCAGGTCATCTGCACAGAGTGAGGCTCTGTGCTCTCTGTCTCCTCTTTTTGCTTCCCGCAGGGCTGTCGCCAGGGGTTTGATTGCTCCTGCGAACAGTGGGCATCCCTGCCTTGTGCCTCTCTGTACCTGGAAGTATTCAGAGCTGGTGGTGTTGGTTGAAACGCTCACCGTGGGAGTGTTGTGCAGGAGTCTCGCCCAGGTGGCGAATCCAGCTCCGAGCCCAAACTGTTCCAGTACCTGGTGTCTGATGTTCGCGGTGAGTTGCCTACCCTTGACAAAGCCCGTTTGGTCTTCAGCATCCACCTTGGTACACAGTTCTCCAGCCTTTTAACCAGGACCTTTGCAAGTATTTTCGCATCCACATTCAGCAGCGAAATGGGTCTATATGCTCCACATTCCATCGGGTCTTTGTCTTTTTTGGGTATCAGTGAGATTGTGGCATGCGCTGGCGTGGGGGTCAGAGTGCCCCTTGCCAGCGAGTCCGCGGACATGTCCCTTGGATATGGGACCAGGTCCGGTGCGAATTTTGTATAGAAGTCCGCCAGGAACCCGTCCAGACCCGGTGCCTTCCCAGCCTGCATGGAGCTGATGTCCTGCATGATTTCTCCGAGATCTATTGGTGCTTCCAGCTCCCCCCTTCTGTCCTCCCACAACTGGTCGTTCCAGTCTGTCGAGGAACTGTTTCATCCCCGCGTCCCCGTCAGGGGCTCGGTGGTGTACAGTCGCGGTAGAAGGTCTCAAATGTTGAGACCTTTTTGTTCTGTTACCAGTCTGCCTCTCCCATCCTGTACCTGCGCTATTTCCCTCGTGGCTGCCTGCTTTCGCAGCTGGTGAGCCAGTAGGCGGGTAGCATTTTCTCCATGTTCGCAAACTGTCCCATGGTCTGGCCGAGTTGGTACACTGCTTTCCTGGTGGATGATGTGGAGATGCCGGCGTTGGACTGGGGTGAGCACAGTAAGAAGCCTTACAACACCAGGTTAAAGTCCAACAGGTTTGTTTCAAATCACTAGCTTTCGGAGCGCTGCTCCTTCCTCAGGTGAATGAAGAGGTAGGTTCCAGAAACATATATATAGACAAAGCCAATGATGCAAGAAGATACTTTGAATGCGAGCATTTGCAGGTAATTAAGTCTTCACAGGTCCAGACAGTGCGACAGGAGAGAGGTGTAAGCCCAGGTTAAAGAGGTGTGAATTGTCTCAAGCCAGGACAGTTGGGAGACTTCGCAAGCCCAGACCAGATGGTGGGGGTGAATGTAATACGACATGAATCCCAGGTCCCGGTTGAGGCTGTACTCATGTGTGCGGAACTTGGCTATCAGTTTTTGCTCGGCGATTCTGCGTTGTCGCGCATCCTGAAGGCCGCCTTGGAGAACGCTTACCCGAAGATCAGAGGCTGAATGGCCTTGACTGCTGAACTGTTCTCCGACTGGAAGGGAACATTCCTGCCTGGTGATTGACGCGCGATGTCCATTCATCCGTTGTCGCAGCGTCTGCATGGTCTCGCCAATGTACCACGCCTCGGGACATCCTTTCCTGCAGCGTATGAGGTAGACAACGCTGGCCAAGGCGCACGCGTATGTGCCGCGTATGGTGGGTGGTGTTCTCACGTGTAATGGTTGATGATCTGGCACGTCTTGCAGAGATTGCCATGGCAGGGTTGTGTGGTGTCGTGGTCACTGTTCTGAAGACTGGGTAGTTTGCTGCAAACAATGGTCTGTTTGAGGTTGCGCAGTTGTTTGAAGGCAAGTAATGGGGGTGTGGGGATGGCCTTGGCAAGATGTTTGTCTTCATCGATGACATGTTGAAGGCTGCTAAGAAGATGTTGTAGTTTCTCCGCTCCGGGGAAGTACTGGACGACGAAGTGTACTCCGTCGGTTGTGTCCCGTGTTTGTCTTCTGAGGAGGTCGGTGCAGTTTTTTGCTGTGACGCTTTGGAACTGTCGATCGATGAGTCAAGCGCCATATCCCGTTCGTACGAGGGCATCTTTCAACGTCTTAGGTGTCTGTTACGCTCATCCTCGTCTGAGCAGCTCCTGTGTATGCGGAGGGCTTGTCCATAGGGGATGGCTTCTTTAATGTGTTTCGGGTGGAAGCTGGAGAAGTGGAGCATCATGGGGTTATCCGTGGGCTTGCGGTAAAGCAAAGTGCTGAGGTGACCGTCCTTGATGGAGATGAGTGTGTCCAAGAATGCAACTGATTCTGGAGAGTAGTCCATGGTGAGTCTGATGGTGGGATGGAACTTATTGATGTCATCGTGTAGTCGTTTCAGCGATTCTTCACCGTGGGGGTCATCGATGTATCTGGTATATTCGCCCCTGCACGTTCTCCCCGTGTCTGCGTGGGTTTCCTACAGGTGCTCCGGTTTCCTCCCACAGTCCAAAGACGTGCAGGGGAGGTGGATTGGTCATGATAAATTGCCCTTAGTGTCCAAAAAGGTTCAGAGAGGTTATTGGGTTACGGGGATAGGGTGGAAGTGAGGGCTTAATGTGGGTCGGTGAAAACTCGATGGGCCGAATGGCCTCCTTCTGCACTGTATGTTCTATATAACAGCTGTTGAAGGTCCTTTGCGGTGAGGAGGTCTTGTTCGAACTTGTGCATGAAGATGTTGGCGTATTGGGGTGCGGATTTGGTCCCCATGGCTGTTCCGTGCGTCTGGATGAAGAACTTGTTGTCGAAGGTGAAGACGTTGTGATCCAGGATGAAGCGGGTGAGTTGTAGAATTGCGTCTGGAGATTGGCAGTTGTCGGTGTTGAGTAGAGGCTGTTGCAGCAATGTCGTCGTCATGGGGAATGCTGGTGTAGAGTCTTCACCTTCAACAACAATTTGTTCACCTGGATACATGGAACAGCCATGGGGACCAAATTCGCACCTCAATACGGCAACATTTTCATGCACAAGTTTGAACAGGACCTCCTCACTGCACAGGGCCTTCAAACGAGGTTATACATCAGATACATCGATGACTTTGTTTTCCTTTGGACTCACGGCGAAGAATCACTGAAACGACTACCCAATGACATCAATAAGTTCCATCCCACCATCAGACTCACCATGGACTACTCTCCAGAATCAGTTGCATTCTTGGACACACTCATCTCCATCAAAGACGGTCACCTCAGCACTTTGCTTTACCGCAAGCCCACGGATAACCCCATGATACTCCACTTCTCCAGCTTCCACCCTAAACACATTAAAGAAGCCATCCCCTATGGACAAGCCCTCCGTACACACAGGATCTGCTCAGACGAGGAGGAACGTAACAGACATCTACAGACGCTGAAAGATGTCCTCGTACGAACGGGATTTGGCGCTCGACTTATTGGCAGTTCCAATGCGCCACAGCAAAAAACCGCACCAACCTCCTCAGAAGGCAAACACGTTGGAATTTAGAAGGATGCGGGGGGATCTTATAGAAACATATAAAGTTACGAAGGGAATAGATAGGATAGATGCGGGGGGGGGGGGTTGCCTCTACTGGCGGGTGAAAGCAGAACTAAGCATAGCCTTAAAATAAGGGGAAGTAGATTTAGGACTGAGTTTAGGAGGAATTTCTTCACCTAAACGGGTGTGAATCTCTGGAATTCCTTGCCCAGTGAAGCAGTTGAGGCTCCTTAATTCAATGTTTTCAAGATAAAGATAGATAGTTTTTTGAAGGATAAAGGGATTAAGGGAAATGGTGTTCAGGCGGGAAAGTGGAGCTGAGTCCACAAAAGATCAGCCATGATCTCATTGAATGGCGGAGCAGGCTCGAAGGGCCAGTTGCCCTGCTCCTGCTCCTAGTTCTTATGTTCTAAGACAAACACGGGACACAACCGACAGAGCACCCTTCGTCGTCTAGTACTTCTCTGGAGCGGAGAAACTACATCTTCTTCGCAGCCTTCAACACGTCATTGATGAAGTCGAACATCTTACCAAGTCCATCCCCACTACTTGCCTTTAAACAACCGCGCAACCTCAAACAGATCATTGTTTGCAGCAAACTACCCAGCTTCAGAACAGCGACCACGACACCACACAACCCTGCCATGGCAATCTCTGCAAGACGTGCCAGATCATCGACATGGGTACCACCATTACACGTGAGAACGCCACCCACCAGGTAAGCGGTACATCTCGTGCGACTTGGCCAACGTTGTCTACCTCATACGCTGCAGGAAAGGATGTCCCGAAGCGTGGTACATTGGCGAGACCATGCAGACGCTCTGACAACGAATGAACGGACATCGCGCAACAATCACCAGGCAGGAATGTTCCCTTCCATTCGGGGAACACTTCAGCAGTCAAGGGCATTCAGCCTCTGATCTTCGGGTAAGCGTTCTCCAAGGCGGCCTTCAGGATGCGCAACAACGCAGAATCACCGAGCAGAAACTGATAGCCAAGTTCCGCACACATGAGTGCGGCCTCAACCGGGACCTGGGATTCATGTCCCAATATTCATCCCCCACCGTCTGGCCTGGGCTTGCAAAATCCTACCAACTATCCTGGCTTGAGACAATTCACACCTCTTAAACCTGGGCTTACCCCTCATTCCAGTAGCACCGTCTGGACCTGTAAAGACTTAATTACCTGCAAAGACCCGCATTCAAAGTATCGTCTTGCATCATTGACTTTGTCTATCTATATGTTTCTGGAACATACCTCTTTATTCACCTGAGGAAGGAGCAGTGCTCTGAAAACTAGTGATTCAAACAAACCTGTTGGACTTTAACCTGGTCTTGTAAGACTTGTTGATGTTCCTGGTGGACAGCAAGTTAAAGTCCATTTGTACATTTTTCCTCTGCCAGAAGCTCTGCGGTCGGGGCCTCGGAGAACTTTGTGTCCACCTCCAGGATAGAGTCGATCAGCTGTTGCTGGGCCTCCCTCTCTTCCCTATCTCTACATATCTTGTGGGCTATAATCTCCCCCCTGATCACAGCCTTCACTGCCTCCCACAACGTGGAGGGTGAGACTTCCCCGTTTCGCTTGTTAGTCACATAGTCGCCTATGGCCTGTAATGTTCTTTGACAGAAGGCTTTGTTGGCCAGGAGGTCCGCGTCCAGCCTCCATGTGGGGCGCTGAGCACGGCCTGTCTCCAACCTCACATCCATGTAATGTGGAGCGTGGTCGGAGATGACTATCGTGGAGTACTCCGCTCCTATAATTCCAACGAGAACTCCTTTTCTCCTGGGTGCAGGAACTTCCACGGGTCCACCACCCACATCTGCTCCATAAACGCTCCCAGTTCCTTAGCCAGGCCTGTCTTTTCCCCCGTTCTGGGGCTAGGTCGGTCTGCGGTCCTGTACGCAGTTAATGTCGTCCCCCATAATCAGTTGGTGCGTCTCAATGTCGGGCATTTCCCCCATGGTTTTCTTTCTAAAGTCAGTGTGGTCCCCATTGGGAGCGTACACATTTACCAGCATCACTGCTGCCCCTTCCAGGACACGGCTGACCCTGACGCACCGTCCCCTGGGTCTGGAACTGTCTTGGTTTCCGTAAACCTCGTCCCCTTGCTGATCAATATGGCTACTCCCCTTGCCCTCGTCCCATAGGATGAATGGTACGTCTGTCCCACCCAGCCCTTCCTCACCAGTGATCTGTCCTTCTCCCTCAGGTGTGTCTCCTACAGGTAGACTATGTCGGCCTTCAGTCTTCTTAGGTGGGTGAAGACTCTGGATCTTTTCACTGGGCCGTTGAGTCCCCTGACGTTCCAAGTGATTCTCCTGGTGGGGGGGGGTTTCTGTCCCCCCGCTCCTGTGGGATTAACCATACTTACCTGGTGGATGCGCCCCTGCCCTCCGGGTTTCCCTTTGTTAGGGGGCCGTCCAAGATGGCCACTGTCACAGCTCTCCCCAGGCAGTGGGTCCCTGCCCTCCGGGGTTTCCCTTTGTTAGGGGGCCATCCAGGATGGCCAGTCACTGCTCTCCCCATGCGGTCGGGGAATTTGGTTCTAAGTATTCGAGATTGCTTCTTCTTCATTTTCCGAGCTTATCTAATTCCTATTTTCCCTGTTTCCTAAATGTTGCAGAGAGCACCGATCGCTAGATCAGCGGAAGGATTAAAGAGCGGCGAGAGCACCGATCGCTAGATCAGTGGAAGGATTAAAGAGCGGGGAGAGCACCGATCGCTAGATCAGCAGGGAGGATAAAGGAGCACCGATCGCTAGATTAGCAGGGAGGATAAAGGAGCACCGATCACTAGATCAGCAGGGAGGATGAAGGAGCACCGATCTCTAGATCAGCAGGGAGGATGAAGGAGCACCGATCACTAGATCAGCAGCGTGGAAAACCAGGTGGTGACAGCAGCGAGATGTCAACACAAATATTCCCCGACTGACATTCTCAAACTAACTGAACAGAAACAATCTGAACAGCTGAAAGAAAATGTTGCCGAGCTGTCCACCAGTCAGCTCCCTCCCCTGTGCTGGCGTCACCATCATCATTGACATCTCACCCTGAACCTTGTGCTCCCTCCCGATTGGACATTCAAACTCAACTTCAGTGTCCAATCCAATTTCCTCATTGAGATGTGGTTGTACACAGACTAATTCAAAATGGTTACTGATATAATCTGCCTCTTTGTTCAGAGGTGAATGCGTAAAATAAGAAATATTACGTTATGTATTTCATTAAGTTTCCTTTTTAATGAGGTTTACTGTTTAGTTTTTAATTAATTAATTGATCAAGCTTGTATTCAGTGTGGTTTAGATTAAATTCAATGTTTACAGATTTAACCCGACACGCCTCCTGGTGTTCTGATGTTTAGCACAGGGCTAAATAGCTGGCTTTGAAAGCAGACCTAAGCAGGTCAGCAGCACGGTTCAATTCCCGAACCTGGTATTGTACGACGTAAACACTGACAGCCAGGTATTTGATAGGCTGACTTTACTGAAATCAGTAAGTTACTGGGCCGGGATGAGACAGATTTAAGGATATGGAGTTTATATTAACAACAGAGGAAGAGAAGATCACAACAGGGGAACAGCAGCGGTTACAGAGATAGGGAGGGTCACAGGGGCTGGAGGAGAGTACAGAGATAGGGAGGGTTGTAGGGGCTGGAGGAGGTTACAGAGATAGGGAGGGTAGTAGGGGCTGGAGGAGGTTACAGAGATAGGGAGGGATGTAGGGACTGGAGGAAGTTACAGAGATAGGGAGGGTTGTTGGGACTGGAGGAGGTTACAGAGATAGGGAGGGTTGTAGGGGCTGGAGGAGGTTACAGAGATAGGGAGGGTTGTAGGGGCTGGAGGAGGTTACAGAGATAGGGAGGGTTGTAGGGGCTGGAGGAGGTTACAGAGATAGGGAGGGTTGTAGGGGCTGGAGGAGGTTACAGAGATAGGGAGGGTTGTAGGGGCTGGAGGAGGTTACAGAGATAGGGAGGATCACAGGGGCTGGAGGAGGTTACAGAGATAGGGAGGATCACAGGGGCTGGAGGAGGTTACAGAAATAGGGAGGGTCACAGAGGCTGGAGGAGGTTACAGAATTTGGGAGTGCGTTGTACGGTTAGATAAGGTTATAGAGATAGGGAGGGCCGTTGGGGCTTTACACAGATAGGGAAACCTGTATGGTTAACAGGAGGCCGGGAGCATAGTCAGGGCTGAGGGGGATGTGGAATTATTTACAAAGGTCCCTCCTTCTCAACCTCTGAGGTGTGGTGATCCTCAGGTTACATCACCACCAATCAGCTCTCCCCCTCAAAGGGGAAAGCAGCCTTTAGTCATCTGGGATTATTGCGACTGATTTACTTTACTGCATTATTCCAGAGGAACTATTCCAGAGATAGGGAAGGTTGTCGGGTCTGGATGATGTTTGAAAGTTCAGGTGGGGTGTAACACCTGTAGGAGGCTTCAAGCGTGGGAAACGTTGTAGTGATGGGTATAAGCTACAGAGAAAGAGAGCGTTGTAGGGGCTGGAGGAGGTTACAGAGATAGAGAGCATTGTAGGGGCAGGAGGAAGTTACAGAGATAGAGAGGGGTGTAGGAGCTGGAGGAGGTTACAGAGATAGAGAGGGTTGTAGGGGCTGGAGGAGATTACAGAGATAGAGAGGGTTGTAGGGGCTGGAGGAGGTTACAGAGATAGAGAGGGTTGGAGGGGCTGGAGGAGATTACAGAGATAGGGAGGGTTGTAGGGGCTGGAGGAGGTTACAGAGATAGAGAGGGTTGTAGGAGCTGGAGGAGGTTACAGAGATAGAGAGCATTGTAGGGGCTGGAGGAGATTACAGAGATAGAGAGGGTTGTAGGGGCTGGAGGAGATTACAGAGATAGAGAGGGTTGTAGGGGCTGGAGGAGGTTACAGAGATAGAGAGGGTTGTAGGGGCTGGAGGAGGTTATAGAGATAGAGAGGGTTGGAGGGGCTGGAGGAGATTACAGAGATAGAGAGCATTGTAGGGGCTGGAGGAGATTACAGAGATAGAGAGGGTTGTAGGGGCTGCAGGAGGTTACAGAGATAGAGAGGGTTGTAGGGGCTGGAAGAGATTACAGAGATAGGGAGGGTTGTAGGGGCTGGAGGAGGTTACAGAGATAGAGAGGGTTGTAGGGGCTGGAGGAGGTTACAGAGATAAGGAGAGTTGAAGGGGCTGGAGGAGGTTACAGAGATAGGAAGGGTTGTAGGAGCTGGAGGAGGTTACAGAGATAGGGAGGGTTGTATGGGCTGGAGGAGGTTACAGAGATAGGGAGGGTTGTAGGGGCTGGAGGAGATTACAGAGATAGGGAGGGTTGTAGGGGCTGGAGGAGATTACAGAGATAGGGAGATTGGGAGAAGGTAACAGGCAGAGGTCAGATTAAGAGTCTCAACAGAGTAACTGGGAAGGAGCGGGTTTCAACGCGAGGGGCAGAGAGAGAGAATGTGGGAGGGAAAGAGGGAGAGAAGATGCGAGGGGCAGAGGGAGAGAAGGTGTGAGGGGCAGAGGGAGAGAAGATGCGAGGGGCAGAGGGAGAGAAGGTGCGAGGGGAAGAGGTAGAGAAGGTGCGAGGGGAAGAGGGAGGGAAGGTGCGAGGGGAAGAGGGAGAGAAGGTGCGAGGGGAAGAGAGAGAGAAGGTGCGAGGGGCAGAGGGAGAGATGATGCAAGGGAAAGAGGGAGAGAAGGTGCGAGGCAAGAGGGAGAGATGATGCGATGGGGAAGAGGGAGAGATGGTGAGAGGTGCAGAGGGAGAGATGGTGAGAGGGGCAGAGGGAGAGAAGGTGTGAGGGGAAGAGGGAGAGAAGGCGTGAGGGGCACAGAGAGAGAAGGTGCGAGAGGGGAAGAGGGAGAGAGGCAGAAGGAGAAATGGTGCAGGGGAAGAGGGAGAGATGGTGCGACGGGGAAGAGTGAGAGAAGGTGCGAGGGGAAGAGGGAGAGAAGGTGCGAGGGGAGGAGGGAGGGAAGGTGTGAGGGGCAGAGAGAAAGAAGGTGCGAGGGAAGAGGGAGAGAAGGTGCAAGGGGCAGAGAGAAAGGTGGTGCGAGGAGAAAAGTGAGAGAAGGTGCGAGGAGCAGAGAGAGAGAAGGGGCAAGGGGCAGAGAGAGAGAAGGTGTGAAGGGCAGAGACAGAGAGAAGGTGCGAGGGGCAGAGGGAGAGAAGGTGCGGGGGAAGAGAGAGAGAAGGTGCGAGGGGCAGAGGGAGAGATGATGCAAGGGGATGAGGGACAAAAGGTGCGAGGCAACAGGGAGAGATGGTGCGATTGGGGAGAGGGAGAGATGGTGCGAGGGGAAGAGGGAGAGAACTTGCGGCGGGCAGAGGGAGAGAAGGTGCGAGGGGCAGAGAGAGAGAAGGTGCAAGGGGCAGAGGGAGAGAAGGTGCGAGGGGCAGAGGGAGAGAAGGTGCGAGGGGCAGAGAGAGAGGGTGCGAGGGGCAGAGGGAGAGATGGTGCGAGGGAAAGAGGGAGAGAAGGTGCGAGGGGAAGAGGGACAGAAGGTGCGAGGGAAAGAGGGAGAGAAGGTGAGAAGGGCAGAGGGAAAAATGGTGCAAGGGGCAGAGGGAGAGAAGGTGCGAGGGGCAGAGGGAGAGAAGGTGCGAGGGGCAGAGAGAGAGTGATGGTGCGAGGAGAAGAGGGAGAGATGGTGCGAGGGGATGAGGGAAAGAAGGTGCGAGGCAAGAGGGAGAGATGGTGCGATGGGGAAGAGTGAGAGAAGGTGCGAGGGGAAGAGGAGAGAAGGTGCGAGGGGAGGAGGGAGAGAAGGTGTGAGGGGCAGAGAGAAAGAATGTGCGAGGCGAAGAGGGAGAGAAGGTGAGAGTGGAAGAGGGAGAGAGGCAGAGGGAGAAATGGTGCAAGGGGAAGAGGGAGAGAAGGTGCGAGGCAAGAGGGAGAGATGGTGCGATGGGGAAGAATGAGAGAAGGTGCGAGGGGAAGAAGGAGAGAAGGTGCGAGGGGAGGAGGGAGAGAAGGTGTGAGGGGCAGAGGGAGAGAAGGTGAGAGTGGAAAAGGGAGAGAAGGTGAAAGGGGCAGAGGGAGAGATGGTGTGAGGGGAGGTGGGAGAGAAGGTGCCAGTGGAAGTGGGAGAGAAGGTGCGAGGGGAAGAGGGAGAAAAGGTGCGAGTGGAAGACGGAGAAAAGGGGCGAGGGCAAATCGGAGAGAAGGTGCGAGGGGCAGAGAGAGGGAATGTGTGAGGGGAAGAGGGAGAGAAGGTGCGAGGGGCAGATGGAGAGATGGTGCAAGGGGAAGAGGGAGAGAAGGTGCGAGGGGAAGAGGGAGAGAAGGTGCGAGGGGAAGAGGGAGAGAAGGTGCGAGTGCAAGACGGAGAGAAGGGGTGAGGGGCAGATGGAGAGTAGGTGCGAGGGGAAGAGGGAGAGAAGGTGCAAGGTGAAGCGGGAGAGGTTGTGCGAGGGGCAGAGGGAGAGAAGGTGTGAGGGGCAGAGGGAGAGAAGGTGTGAGGGGAAGAAGGAGAGAAGGTGTGGGGGGAAGAGGGAGTGAAGGTGCGAGGGGCAGCTGGAGAGATGGTGCAAGGGGAAGAGGGAGAGAAGGAGCGAGGGGCAGAGGGAGAGATGGTGCATGGGGAAGAGGGAGAGAAGGAGCGAGGCAGGATGGAGAGATGGTGCGAGGGGCAGAGGGAGAGAAGGTGTGAGGGGCAGAGGGAGAGAAGGTGCGAGGGGCAGAGGGAGAGAAGGTGTGAGGGGCAGAGAGAAAATTGGTGTGAGGGTCGGAGTGAGAGAAGGTGCGAAGGGCAGAGAGAGAGAAGGTGTGAGGGGCAGGGAGAGAGATGGCGCGAGGGGAAGAGGGAGGGAAGGAGTTAGGGGAAAATGGAGAGAAGGTGTGAGAGGAAGAGGGAGAGAAGGTATGAGGGGCAGAGAGAGAGAAGGTGTGAGGGGCAGAGAGCGAGAAGGTGTGAGGGGCAGAGTGAGAGATGGTGCGAGGGGAAGAGGGAGAGAAGGTGTGAGGGGCACAGAGAGAGATGGTGCGAGGGGCAGAGAGAGAGAAGGTGCGAGGGGAAGAGGGAGAGAAGGTGCGAGGGGAAGAGGGAGAGAAGGTGCAAGGCGAAGCGGGAGAGTTGGTGCGAGGGGCAGAAGGAGAGAAGGTGTGAGGGGCAGAGGGAGAGAATGTTTGAGGGGAAGAAGGAGAGAAGGTGTGAGGGGAAGAGGGAGAGAAGGTGCGAGGGTCAGATGGAGAGATGGTGCAAGGGGAAGAGGGAGAGGAGGAGCGAGGCAGGATGGAGAGATGGTGCGAGGGGAAGAGTGAGAGAAGGTGCGAAGGGCAGAGAGAGAGAAGGTGTGAGGGGAAGAGGGAGAGAAGGTGTGAGGGGCAGAGAGAGAGATGGTGCGAGGGGAAGAGAAACAGATGGTGCGAGGGGCAGAGTGAGAGATGGTGCGACGGGAAGATGGAGAGAAGGTGTGAGGGGCAGAGAGAAAGATGGTACGAGGGGCAGAGAGAGAGAAGGTGCGAGGGGAAGAGAGAGAGAACTTGCGAGGGGACGAGGGAGAGAAGGTGCGAGGGGCAGAGGGAGAGATGGTGTGAGGGGCAGAGAGAGAGATGGTGTGAGGGGCAGAGAGAGAATGTGCGAAGGGAAGAGGCAGAGAAGGAGCTATGGGAAGAGGGAGAGAAGATGTGAGACGCAGAGAGAGAGAAGGTGTGAGGCGCAGAGAGAGAGAAGGTGCGAGGGGCAGAGAGAGAAAAGGTGCGAGGGGATGAGGGAGAGAAGGTGCGAGGGCCAGAGGGAGAGAAGGTTCGAGGGGAAGAGGGAGGGAAGGTGCGAGGGCCAGAGAGAGAGAAGGTGCGAGGGGCAGAGAGAGAGAAGGTGCGAGGGGAAGAGGGAGAGAAGGTGCAAGGGGCAGAGGGAGAAGGTGCGAGGGGCAGAGGGAGAGAAGGTGTGAGGGGCAGAGAGAGCAGGTGCGAGGGGCCGAGGGAGAGAAGGTGCGAGGGGCAGAGAGAGCAGGTGCGAGGGGAAGAGTGAGAGAATGTGTGAGGGGAAGAGGGAGGGAAGTTGTGAGGGGAAGAGGGAGAGAAGGTGTGAAGGGCAGAGGGAGATATGGTGCAAGGGGCAGAGGGAGAGAAGGTGTGAGGAGCAGAGAAACAGATAGTGCGAGGGGAAGAGAGAGAGATGGTGCGAGGGGCAGAGTGAGAGATGGTGCGAGGGGAAGAGGGAGAGAATGTGTGAGGGGCAGAGAGAGAGATGGTGCGAGGGGCAGAGAGAGAGAAGGTGCGAGGGGAAGAGAGAGAGAACTTGCAAGGGGAAGAGGGAGAGAAGGTGCAAGGCGAAGCGGGGGAGATGGTGCGAGGGGCAGAGGGAGAGAAGGTGTGAGGGGAAGAGAGAGAACGTGCGAGAGGCAGAGGGAGAGATGGTGCAAGGGGAAGAGGGAGAGAAGGTGTGAGGGGCAGAGTGAGAAGGTGCAAGAGGTAGAGTGAGAGAATGTGCAAGGGGCAGCGAGTAAAAAGGTGCAAGTGGTGGAGGGAGAGAAGGTGCGAGGGGCAGAGAGAGAGAAGGTGTGAGTGGAAGATGGAGAGAAGGGGCGAGGGGAGGACGGAGAGAAGGGAGAGGGCAAAACGGAGAGAAGGTGCGACGGGCAGAGAGAGGGAATGTGCGAGGAGAAGAGGGAGATAAGGTGCGAGGGGCAGAGGGAGAGAAGGTGCAAGGGGCAGAGATAAAGGAGGTGTGAGGGGCAGAAAGAGAGAAGGTGCGAGGGGCAGAGGGAGAGAAGGTGTGAGGGGCAGAGAGAGAGATGGTGCGAGGGGCAGAGAGAGAATGTGCGAGGGGAAGAGGGGGAGAAGGTGCGAGGGGAAGAGGCAGAGAAGGAGCGAGGGGAAGAGGGAGAGAAGGTGTGAGGCGCAGAGAGAGAGAAGGTGCGAGGGGCAGAGAGAGAGAAGGTGCGAGGGGAAGAGGGGGAGAAGGTGCGAGGGGAAGAGGCAGAGAAGGAGCGAGGGGAAGAGGGAGAGAAGGTGTGAGGCGCAGAGAGAGAGAAGGTGTGAGGCGCAGAGAGAGAAGGTGCGAGGGGCAGAGAGAGAGAAGGTGCGAGGGGAAGAGGGAGAGAAGGTGCGAGGGCCAGAGGGAGAGAAGGTTTGAGGGGAAGAGGGAGGGAAGGTGCGAGGGCCAGAGAGAGAGGAGGTGCGAGGGGCAGAGAGAGAGAAGGTGCGAGGGGAAGAGGGAGAGAGGGTGCATGGGGAAGAGTGAGAGAAGTTGTGAGGGGAAGAGGGAGAGAAGTTGTGAGGGGAAGAGGGAGAGAAGGTGCAAGGGGCAGAGAGAGAAGGTGCGAGGGACAGAGGGAGAGAAGGTGCGAGGGGCAGAGAGAGCAGGTGCGAGGGGCAGAGGCAGAGATGTTGCTAGGGGCAGAGAGAGCAGGTGCGAGGTGAAGAGGGAGAGAATGTTTGAGGGGAAGAGGGAGGGAAGTTGTGTGGGAAAGAGGGAGGGAAGGTGTGAAGGGCCGAGGGAGATATGGTGCAAGGGGCAGAGGGAGAGAAGGTGCGAGGGGCAGAGGGAGAGAAGGGGCGAGGGGCAGAGGGAGAGAAGGTGCAAGGGGCAGAGAGAGCGAAGGAGCGAGGGGAAGAAGGAGAGAAGGTGCAAGGCGATGCGGGAGAGATGGTGCGAGGGGCAGAGTGAGAGAAGGTGTGAGGGGCACAGAGAGAGAAGGTGCGAGAGGCAGATGGAGAGATGGTGCAAGGGGAAGAGGGAGAGAAGGTGTGAGCGGCAAAGTGAGAACATGCAAGAGGTAGAGAGAGAGAAGGTGCAAGGGGCAGCGAGAAAGAAGGTACGAGGGAAGAGGGAGAGAAGGTGCAAGGGGCATAGATAGAGATGGTGCGAGGGGCAGAGGGAGAGAAGGTGCGAGGGGTAGAGGGAGAGAAGGTGCGAGGGGCAGAGGGAGAGAATGTGCGAGGGGCAGAGGGAGAGAAGGTGCGAGTGGAAGACGGAGAGAAGGGGCGAGGGGCAGATGGAGAGAAGGCGCGAGGGGCAGATGGAGAGAAGGGGCGAGGGGAAGAGGGAGCGAGGGTGCGAGGGGCAGAGGGAGAGAAGGTGCGAGTGGAAGACGGAGAGAAGGGGTGAGGGGAAGACGGAGAGAAGGGGCGAGGGCAAAACGGAGAGAAGGTGCGAGGATCAGAGTGAGGTAATGTGCGAGGAGAAGAGGGAGATAAGGTGCGAGGGGCAGAGGGAGAGAAGGTGCAAGGGGCAGAGATAGAGGAGGTGTGAGGGGCAGAGAGAGATGATGCGAAGGGCAGAGAGAGAATGTGCGAGGGGAAGAGGGAGAGAAGGTGCGAGGGGAAGAGGCAGAGAAGGAGCGAGGGGAAGTGGGAGAGAAGGTGTGAGGCGCAGAGAGAGAGAAGGTGCGAGGGGCAGAGAGAGAGAAGGTGTGAGGCGCAGAGAGAGAGAAGTTGCGAGGGGCAGAGAGAGATAAGATGCGAGGGGAAGAGGGAGGGAAGGTGCGAGGGCCAGAGGGAGAGAAGGTTCGAGGGGAAGAGGGAGGGAAGGTGCGAGGGCCAGAGAGAGAGAAGGTGCGAGGGGCAGAGAGAGAGAAGGTGCGAGGGGAAGAGGGAGAGAAGGTGCATGGGGAAGAGTGAGAGAAGTTGTGAAGGGAAGAGGGAGAGAAGTTGTGAGGGGAAGAGGGAGAGAAGGTGCAAGGGGCAGAGGGAGAAGGTGCGAGGGACAGAGGGAGAGAAGGTGCGAGGGGCAGAGAGAGCAGGTGCGAGGGGAAGAGGGAGAGAATGTGTGAGGGGAAGAGGGAGGGAAGTTGTGAGGGGAAGAGGGAGAGAAGGTGTGAAGGGCAGAGGGAGATATGGTGCAAGGGGCAGAGGGAGAGAAGGTGCAAGGGGCAGAGGGAGAGAAGGTGCAAGGGGCAGAGGGAGAGAAGGGGCGAGGGGCAGAGGGAGAGAAGGTGCAAGGGGCAGAGAGAGCGATGGTGCGAGGGGAAGAAGGAGAGAAGGTGCAAGGGGCAGCGAGAAAGATGGTGTGAAGGGCGGAGGGAGATAAGGTGCGAGGGGCAGAGAGAGCAGGTGCGAGGGGAAGAGGGTGAGAAGATGTGAGTGGCAGACGGAGATATGGTGCAAGGGACAGAGGGAGAGAAGGTGCAAGGGGCAGAGAGAGAGATGGTGCAAGGGAAGAGGGAGATAAGGTTAAAGGGCAGTGAGAGGGAAGGTGTGAGGGGAAGAGGAAGAGAAGGTGTGAGAGGAAGAGAGAGAGATGGTGTGACGGGCAGAGAGGGAGATGGTGCGTGGGGAAGAGGGAGAGAAAGTGAGAGGGGAAGATGGAGAGAAGGTGTGAGGGGCAGATAGAGAGATGGTGCGAGGGGCAGAGTGAGAGATGGTGTGAGGGGAAGAGGGAGAGAAGGTGTGAGGGGCAGAGAGAGAGATGGTGCGAGGGGCAGAGAGAGAGTAGGTGCGAGGGGAAGAGTGAGAGAAGGTGTGAGGGGCACAGAGAGAGAAGGTGCGAGAGGCAGATGGAGAGATGGTGCAAGGGGAAGAGGGAGAGAAGGTGCAAGGCGAAGCGGGAGAGATGGTGCGAGGGGCAGAGGGAGAGAAGGTGTGAGGGGAAGAGGGAGAGAAGGTGTGAGGGGCACAGAGAGAGAAGGTGCGAGAGGCAGATGGAGAGATGGTGCAAGGGGAAGAGGGAGAGAAGGTGTGAGCGGCAAAGTGAGAAGTTGCAAGAGGTAGAGAGAGAGAAGGTGCAAGGGGCAGCGAGAAAGAAGGTGCGAGGGAAGAGGGAGAGAAGGTGCAAGGGGCATAGATAGAGATGGTGCGAGGGGCAGAGGGAGAGAAGGTGCGAGGGGTAGAGGGAGAGAAGGTGCGAGGGGCAGAGGGAGACAATGTGCGAGGGGCAGAGGGAGAGAAGGTGCGAGTGGAAGAGGGAGAGAAGGTGCGAGTGGAAGACGGAGAGAAGGGGCAAGGGGCAGATGGAGAGAAGGGGCGAGGGGCAGACGGAGAGAAGGTGCGAGGGAAGAGGGAGAGAAGGTGCGAGTGGAAGAGGGAGAGAAGGTGCGAGGGGAAGGGGGAGAGAAGATGCGAGTGCAAGACGGAGAGAAGGGGTGAGGGGCAGATGGAGAGTAGGTGCGAGGGGAAGAGGGAGAGAAAGTGCAAGGCGAAGCGGGAGAGGTGGTGCGAGGGGCAGAGGGAGAGAAGGTGTGAGGGGCAGAGGGAGAGAAGGTGTGAGGGGAAGAAGGAGAGAAGGTGTGAGGGGAAGAGGGAGTGAAGGTGTGAGGAGCAGATGGAGAGATGGTGCAAGGGGAAGAGGGAGAGAAGGAGCGAGACAGGATGGTGAGATGGTGCGAGAGGAAGAGGGAGAGAAGGTGCGAGGGGCAGAGGGAGAGAAGGTGCAAGGGGCAGAGAGAAAGATGGTGTGAGGGGCAGAGAGAAAGATGGTGTGAGGGGCGGAGTGAGAGAAGTTGCGAAGGGCAGAGAGAGAGAAGGTGTGAGGGGCAGAGCGAGAGATGGTGCGAGGGGAAGAGAGAGTGATGGTGCAAGAGACAGAGTGAGAGATGGTGCTATGGGAAGAGGGAAAGAAGGTGTGAGGGGCAGAGTGATAGATGGTGCGAGCGGCAGAAGGAGAGAAGGTGCGAGGGGAAGAGGGAGAGAAGGTGCGAGGGGCAGAGGGAGAGAAAGTGCAAGGGGCAGAGAGAAAGATGGTGTGAGGGGCAGAGTGAGAGATGGTGCAAGGGGCAGAGAGAGAGAAGGTGTGAGGGGAAGAGGGAGAGAAGGTGTGAGGGGCAGAGAGAGAGATGGTACGAGGGGAAGAGAGAGAGAAGGTGCGAGGGTCAGAGTGAGAGATGGTGCGAGTGGAAGAGGGAGAGAACTTGCGAGGGGAAGAGGGAGAGAAGGTGCAAGTCAAAGCGGGGGAGATGGTGCGAGGGGCAGAGGGAGAGAATGTGTGAAGGGAAGAGAGAGAGAAGGTGCGAGAGGCAGAGGAAGAGATGGTGAAAGGAGAAGATGGAGAGAAGGTGTGAGGGGCAGAGTGAGAAGGTGCAAGAGGTAGAGAGAGAGAATGTGCAAGGGGCAGAGAGTAAAAAGGTGCAAGGGGTAGAGGGAGAGAAGGTGCGAGGGGCAGAGGGGGAGGATGTGCCATGGGCAGAGGGAGAGAAGGTGCGAGTGGAAGAGGGAGAGAAAGTGAGAGGGGAAGAGGGAGAGAAGGTGTGAGGGGCAGAGAGAGAGATGGTGCGAGGGGCAGAGAGAGAGTAGGTGCGAGGGGAAGAGTGAGAGAAGGTGTGAGGGGCACAGAGAGAGAAGGTGCGAGAGGCAGATGGAGAGATGGTGCAAGGGGAAGAGGGAGAGAAGGTGCAAGGCGAAGCGGGAGAGATGGTGCGAGGGGCAGAGGGAGAGAAGGTGTGAGGGGAAGAGGGAGAGAAGGTGTGAGGGGCACAGAGAGAGAAGGTGCGAGAGGCAGATGGAGAGATGGTGCAAGGGGAAGAGGGAGAGAAGGTGTGAGCGGCAAAGTGAGAAGTTGCAAGAGGTAGAGAGAGAGAAGGTGCAAGGGGCAGCGAGAAAGAAGGTGCGAGGGAAGATGGAGAGAAGGTGCAAGGGGCATAGATAGAGATGGTGCGAGGGGCAGAGGGAGAGAAGGTGCGAGGGGTAGAGGGAGAGAAGGTGCGAGGGGCAGAGGGAGACAATGTGCGAGGGGCAGAGGGAGAGAAGGTGCGAGTGGAAGAGGGAGAGAAGGTGCGAGTGGAAGACGGAGAGAAGGGGCAAGGGGCAGATGGAGAGAAGGGGCGAGGGGCAGACGGAGAGAAGGTGCGAGGGAAGAGGGAGAGAAGGTGCGAGTGGAAGAGGGAGAGAAGGTGCGAGGGGAAGGGGGAGAGAAGATGCGAGTGCAAGACGGAGAGAAGGGGTGAGGGGCAGATGGAGAGTAGGTGCGAGGGGAAGAGGGAGAGAAAGTGCAAGGCGAAGCGGGAGAGGTGGTGCGAGGGGCAGAGGGAGAGAAGGTGTGAGGGGCAGAGGGAGAGAAGGTGTGAGGGGAAGAAGGAGAGAAGGTGTGAGGGGAAGAGGGAGTGAAGGTGTGAGGAGCAGATGGAGAGATGGTGCAAGGGGAAGAGGGAGAGAAGGAGCGAGACAGGATGGTGAGATGGTGCGAGAGGAAGAGGGAGAGAAGGTGCGAGGGGCAGAGGGAGAGAAGGTGCAAGGGGCAGAGAGAAAGATGGTGTGAGGGGCAGAGAGAAAGATGGTGTGAGGGGCGGAGTGAGAGAAGTTGCGAAGGGCAGAGAGAGAGAAGGTGTGAGGGGCAGAGCGAGAGATGGTGCGAGGGGAAGAGAGAGTGATGGTGCAAGAGACAGAGTGAGAGATGGTGCTATGGGAAGAGGGAAAGAAGGTGTGAGGGGCAGAGTGATAGATGGTGCGAGCGGCAG
Source organism: Scyliorhinus torazame (assembly GCF_047496885.1). Taxonomy (NCBI): domain Eukaryota; kingdom Metazoa; phylum Chordata; class Chondrichthyes; order Carcharhiniformes; family Scyliorhinidae; genus Scyliorhinus; species Scyliorhinus torazame. The sequence goes on along the minus strand of NC_092710.1, from coordinate 76,906,656 downwards.
AAGGAGAGAAGGTGCGAGGGGAAGAGGGAGAGAAGGTGCGAGGGGCAGAGGGAGAGAAAGTGCAAGGGGCAGAGAGAAAGATGGTGTGAGGGGCAGAGTGAGAGATGGTGCAAGGGGCAGAGAGAGAGAAGGTGTGAGGGGAAGAGGGAGAGAAGGTGTGAGGGGCAGAGAGAGAGATGGTACGAGGGGAAGAGAGAGAGAAGGTGCGAGGGTCAGAGTGAGAGATGGTGCGAGTGGAAGAGGGAGAGAACTTGCGAGGGGAAGAGGGAGAGAAGGTGCAAGTCAAAGCGGGGGAGATGGTGCGAGGGGCAGAGGGAGAGAATGTGTGAAGGGAAGAGAGAGAGAAGGTGCGAGAGGCAGAGGAAGAGATGGTGAAAGGAGAAGATGGAGAGAAGGTGTGAGGGGCAGAGTGAGAAGGTGCAAGAGGTAGAGAGAGAGAATGTGCAAGGGGCAGAGAGTAAAAAGGTGCAAGGGGTAGAGGGAGAGAAGGTGCGAGGGGCAGAGGGGGAGGATGTGCCATGGGCAGAGGGAGAGAAGGTGCGAGTGGAAGACGGAGAGAAGGGGCGATTGGCAGATGGAGAGAAGGGGCGAGGGGCAGATGGAGAGAAGGGGCGAGGGGAAGAGGGAGAGAAGGTGCGAGGGGCAGATGGAGAGAAGGTGCGAGTGGAAGACGGAGAGAAGGGGCGAGTGGAAGACGGAGAGAAGGGAAGAGGGCAAAACGGAGAGAAGGTTCGACGGGCGGAGTGAGGGAATGTGCGAGGGGAAGAGGGAGAGAAGGTGCGAGGGGAAGAGGCAGAGAAGGAGCGAGGGGAAGAGGGAGAGAAGGTGCAAGGCGAAGCGGGGGAGATGGTGCGAGGGGCAGAGGGAGAGAAGGTGTGAGGGGAAGAGAGAGAAGGTGCGAGAGGCAGAGGGAGAGATGGTGCAAGGGGAAGAGGGAGAGAAGGTGTGAGGGGCAGAGTGAGAAGGTGCAAGAGGTAGAGTGAGAGAATGTGCAAAGGGCAGCGAGAAAAAAGGTGCAAGTGGTGGAGGGAGAGAAGGTGCGAGGGGCAGAGAGAGAGAAGGTGTGAGTGGAAGATGGAGAGAAGGGGCGAGGGGAAGACGGAGAGAAGGGAGAGGGCAAAACGGAGAGAAGGTGCGACGGGCAGAGAGAGGGAATGTGCGAGGAGAAGAGGGAGATAAGGTGCGAGGGGCAGAGGGAGAAAAGGTGCAAGGGGCAGAGACAGAGGAGGTGTGAGGGGCAGAGGGAGAGAAGGTGTGAGGGCAGAGAGAGAGGAGGTGTGAGGGGCAGAAAGAGAGAAGGTGCGAGGGGCAGATGGAGAGAAGGTGTGAGGGCCTGAGAGAGAGATGGGTCGAGGGGCAGAGAGAGAATGTGCGGGGGGAAGAGGGAGAGAAGGTGCAAGGGGCAGAGAGAGAGGAGGTGTGAGGGGCAGAAAGAGAGAATGTGCGAGGGGCAGAGGGAGAGAAGGTGTGAGGGACAGAGAGAGAGATGGTGCGAGGGGCAGAGAGAGAATGTGCGGGAGGAAGAGAGAGAGAAGGTGCGAGGGGAAGAGGCAGAGAAGGTTCGAGGGGAAGAGGGAGAGAAGGTGTGAGGCGCAGAGAGAGAGATGGTGCGAGGGGCAGAGAGAGAATGTGCGAGGGGAAGAGGGAGAGAAGGTGCGAGGGGAAGAGGCAGAGAAGGAGCGAGGGGAAGAGGGAGAGAAGGTGCGAGGGCCAGATGGAGAGAAGGTGCGAGGGGCAGAGAGAGAGAAGGTGCGAGGGGAAGAGGGAGAGAAGGTGCATGGGGAAGAGTGAGAGACGTTGTGAGGGGAAGAGGGAGAGAAGTTGTGAGGGGAAGAGGGAGAGAAGGTGCAAGGGGCAGAGGGAGAAGGTGCGAGGGACAGAGGGAGAGAAGGTGCGAGGGACAGAGGGAGAGAAGGTGCGAGGGGCAGAGAGAGCAGGTGCGAGGGGCAGAGGCAGAGATGTTGCTAGGGGCAGAGAGAGCAGGTGCGAGGTGAAGAGGGAGAGAATGTGTGAGGGGAAGAGGGAGGGAAGTTGTGAGGGGAAGAGGGAGGGAAGGTGTGAAGGGCAGAGGGAGATATGGTGCAAGGGGCAGAGGGAGAGAAGGTTCAAGGGGCAGGGGGAGAGAAGGTGCAAGGGGCAGAGGGAGAGAAGGGGCGAGGGGTAGAGGGAGAGAAGGTGCAAGGGGCAGAGAGAGCGAAGGTGCGAGGGGAAGAAGGAGAGAAGGTGCAAGGGGCAGCGAGAAAGATGGTGTGAAGGGCGGAGGGAGATAAGGTGCGAGGGGCAGAGAGAGAGAAGGTGTGAGGGGAAGAGGGAGAGAAGATGTGAGGGGCAGAGGGAGATATGGTGCAAGGGACAGAGGGAGAGAAGGTGCAAGGGGCAGAGGGAGAGAAGGTGCAAGGGGCAGAGAGAGAGAAGGTGCAAGGGAAGAGGGAGATAAGGTTAAGGGGCAGAGAGAGGGAAGGTGTGAGGGGAAGAGGGAGAGAAGGTGCGAGGGGAAGAGGGAGAGAAGGTGCGAGGGGCAGAGAGAGCAGTTGCGAGGGGAAGAGGGAGAGAATGTGTGAGGAGCAGAGGGAGATATGGTGCAAGGGGCAGAGGGAGAGAAGCTGCAAGGGGCAGAGGGAGATGGTGCGAGGGGCAGAGGGAGAGAAGGTGCGAGGGGCAGAGAGAGCAGATGCGAGGGGAAGAGCGAGAGAATGTGTGAGGGGCAGAGGGAGATATGGTGCAAGGGGCAGAGGGAGAGAAACTGCAAGGGGGAGAGGGAGAGAAGGTGCAAGGCGAAGCGGGAGAGGTGGTGCGAGGGGCAGAGGGAGAGAAGGTGTGAGGGGCAGAGGGAGAGAAGGTGCGAGGGGCAGATGGAGAGATGGTGCAAGGGGAAGAGGGAGAGAAGGTGCGTGGTGCAGAGGGAGAGAAGGTGTGAGGGGCACAGAGAGAGAAGTTGCGAGAAGCAGAGGGAGAGATGGTGCAAGTAGAAGAGGCAGAGAAGGTGCGAGGGGAAGAGGGAGAGAAGGTGTGAGGCGCAGAGAGAGGGATGGTGCGAGGGGCAGAGAGAGAATGTGCGAGGTGAAGAGGGAGAGAAGGTGCACGGGGAAGAGGCAGAGAAGGTGCGAGGGGAAGAGGGAGAGAAGGTGTGAGGCGCAGAGAGAGAGAAGGTGTGTGGCGCAGAGAGTGAGAAGGTGCGAGGGGAGGAGGGAGAGAAGATGCATGGGGAAGAGTGAGAGAAGTTGTGAGTGGAAGAGTGAGAAAATTGTGAGGGGGAAGAGGGAGAGAAGGTGTGAGGGGAAGAGGGAGAGAAGATGCGAAGGGCCGAGGGAGAGAATGTGCGAGGGGCAGAGGGAGAGAAGGTGCGAGTGGAAGACGGAGAGAAGGGGCGAGGGGCAGATGGAGAGAAGGGGCGAGGGGCAGATGGAGAGAAGGGGCGAGGGGAAGAGGGAGAGAAGGTGCGAGGGGCAGAGAGAGAGAAGGTGCGAGTGGAAGACATTTAGGAGGGGCGAGGGGAAAACGGAGAGAAGGGCAGAGGGCAAAACGGAGAGAATGTGTGACGGGCAGAGAGAGCGAATGTGCGAGGAGAAGAGGGAGATAAGGTGCGAGGCCAGAGGGAGAGAAGGTGCAAGGGGCAGAGAGAGAGTAGGTGCGAGGGGCAAAAAGAGAGAAGGTGCGAGGGGCAGAGGGAGAGAAGGTGTGAGGGGCAGAGAGAGAGATGGTGCGAGGGGCTGAGAGAGAATGTGCGAGGGGAATAGGGAGAGAAGGTGCGAGGGGAAGAGGCAGAGAAGGAGCGAGGGGAAGAGGGAGAAAAGGTGTGAGGCGCAGAGAGAGAGAAGGTGCGAGGGGCAGAGAGAGAGAAGGTGTGAGGCGCAGAGAGAGAGAAGTTGCGAGGGGCAGAGAGAGAGAGAAGGTGCGAAGGGAAGAGGGAGAGAAGGTGCGAGGGCCAGAGGGATAGAAGGTTTAAGGGGAAGAGGGAGGGAAGGTGCGAGGGCCAGAGAGAGAGAAGGTGCGAAGGGCAGAGAGAGGGAAGGTGCGAGGGGAAGAGGGAGAGAAGGTGCATGGGGAAGAGTGAGAGAAGGTGCATGGGGAAGAGTGAGAGAAGTTGTGAGGGGAAGAGGGAGAGAAGTTGTGAGGGGAAGAGGAAGAGAAGGTGCAAGGGGCAGAGGGAGAAGGTGCGAGGGCAGAGGGAGAGAAGGTGCGAGGGGCAGAGAGAGCAGGTGCGAGGGGTAGAGGGAGAGAAGGTGCGAGGGACAGAGAGAGCAGGTGCGAGGGGCAGAGGGAGAGAAGGTGCGAGGGGCAGAGAGAGCAGGTGCGAGGGGAAGAGGGAGAGAATGTGTGAGGGGCAGAGGGAGATATGGTGCAAGGGGCAGAGGAAGAGAAGGTGCAAGAGGCAGAGGGAGAGAAGGTGCAAGGGGCAGAGGGAGAGAAGGTGCAAGGGGCAGAGGGAGAGAAGGTGCAAGGGGCAGAGAGAAAGATGTTGTGAGGGGCAGAGTGAGAGATGGTGCAAGGGGCAGAGAGAGAGAAGGTGTGAGGGGAAGAGGGGGAGAAGGTGTGAGGGGCAGAGAGAGAGATGGTGTGAGGGGCAGAGCGAGAGATGGTGCGAGGGGCAGAAAGAGAGAAGGTGCGAGGGGAAGAGATAGAGAACTTGCGAGGGGAAGAGGGAGAGATGGTGCAAGGCGAAGCGGGGGAGATGGTGCGAGGGGCAGAGGGAGAGAATGTGTGAAGGGAAGAGAGAGAGAAGGTGCGAGAGGCAGAGGAAGAGATGGTGAAAGGGGAAGATGGAGAGAAGGTGTGAGGGGCAGAGGGAGATAAGGTGCGAGTGGAAGACGGAGAGAAGGGGCGAGGGGCAGATGGAGAGAAGGGGCGAGGGGCAGATGGAGAGAAGGGGCGAGGGGAAGAGGCAGAGAAGGTGCGAGGGGAAGAGGCAGAGAAGGTGCGAGGGGAAGAGGCAGAGAAGGAGCGAGGGGAAGAGGGAGAAAAGGTGTGAGGCGCAGAGAGAGAGAAGGTGCGAGGGGCAGCGAGAGAGAAGGTGCGAGGCGCAGAGAGAGAGAAGGTGCGAGGGGCAGAGAGAGAGAATGTGCGAGGGGAAGAGGGAGAGAAGGTGCGAGGGCCAGAGGGATAGAAGGTTCGAGGGGAAGAGGGAGGGAAGGTGCGAGGGCCAGAGAGAGAGAAGGTGTGAGGGGCAGAGAGAGAGAAGGTGCGAGGGGAAGAGGGAGAGAGGGTGCATGGGGAAGAGTGAGAGAAGTTGTGAGGGGAAGAGGGAGGGAAGTTGTGAGGGGAAGAGGGAGAGAATGTGCAAGGGGCAGAGGGAGAAGTTGCGAGGGGCAGAGGGAGAGAAGGTGCGAGGGGCAGAGAGAGCAGGTGCGAGGGGAAGAGGGAGAGAATGTGTGAGGGGCAGAGGGAGATATGGTGCAAGGGGCAGAGGGAGAGAAAGTGCAAGGGGCAGAGGGAGAGAAGGTGCAAGGGGAAGAGGGAGAGAAGGTGCGAGGGGCAGAGAGAGCAGGTACGAGGGGCAGAGGGAGAGAAGGTGCGAGGGGCAGAGAGAGCAGGTGCGAGGGGAAGAGGGAGAGAATGTGTGAGGGGCAGAGGGAGATATGGTGCAAGGGGCAGAGGGAGAGAAGGTGCAAGGGCCAGAGGGAGAGAAGGTGCAAGGGGCAGAGGGAGAGAAGGTGCGAGGGCCAGAGGGATAGAAGGTTTAAGGGGAAGAGGGAGGGAAGGTGCGAGGGCCAGAGAGAGAGAAGGTGCGAAGGGCAGAGAGAGGGAAGGTGCGAGGGGAAGAGGGAGAGAAGGTGCATGGGGAAGAGTGAGAGAAGGTGCATGGGGAAGAGTGAGAGAAGTTGTGAGGGGAAGAGTGAGAGAAGTTGTGAGGGGAAGAGGAAGAGAAGGTGCAAGGGGCAGAGGGAGAAGGTGCGAGGGCAGAGGGAGAGAAGGTGCGAGGGGCAGAGAGAGCAGGTGCGAGGGGTAGAGGGAGAGAAGGTGCGAGGGACAGAGAGAGCAGGTGCGAGGGGCAGAGGGAGAGAAGGTGCGAGGGGCAGAGAGAGCAGGTGCGAGGGGAAGAGGGAGAGAATGTGTGAGGGGCAGAGGGAGATATGGTGCAAGGGGCAGAGGAAGAGAAGGTGCAAGAGGCAGAGGGAGAGAAGGTGCAAGGGGCAGAGGGAGAGAAGGTGCAAGGGGCAGAGAGAAAGATGTTGTGAGGGGCAGAGTGAGAGATGGTGCAAGGGGCAGAGAGAGAGAAGGTGTGAGGGGAAGAGGGAGAGAAGGTGTGAGGGGCAGAGAGAGAGATGGTGTGAGGGGCAGAGTGAGAGATGGTGCGAGGGGCAGAAAGAGAGAAGGTGCGAGGGGAAGAGATAGAGAACTTGCGAGGGGAAGAGGGAGAGATGGTGCAAGGCGAAGCGGGGGAGATGGTGCGAGGGGCAGAGGGAGAGAATGTGTGAAGGGAAGAGAGAGAGAAGGTGCGAGAGGCAGAGGAAGAGATGGTGAAAGGGGAAGATGGAGAGAAGGTGTGAGGGGCAGAGGGAGATAAGGTGCGAGTGGAAGACGCAGAGAAGGGGCGAGGGGCAGATGGAGAGAAGGGGCGAGGGGCAGATGGAGAGAAGGGGCGAGGGGAAGAGGCAGAGAAGGTGCGAGGGGAAGAGGCAGAGAAGGTGCGAGGGGAAGAGGCAGAGAAGGAGCGAGGGGAAGAGGGTGAAAAGGTGTGAGGCGCAGAGAGAGAGAAGGTGCGAGGGGCAGCGAGAGAGAAGGTGCGAGGCGCAGAGAGAGAGAAGGTGCGAGGGGCAGAGAGAGAGAATGTGCGAGGGGAAGAGGGAGAGAAGGTGCGAGGGCCAGAGGGATAGAAGGTTCGAGGGGAAGAGGGAGGGAAGGTGCGAGGGCCAGAGAGAGAGAAGGTGTGAGGGGCAGAGAGAGAGAAGGTGCGAGGGGAAGAGGGAGAGAGGGTGCATGGGGAAGAGTGAGAGAAGTTGTGAGGGGAAGAGGGAGGGAAGTTGTGAGGGGAAGAGGGAGAGAATGTGCAAGGTGCAGAGGGAGAAGTTGCGAGGGGCAGAGGGAGAGAAGGTGCGAGGGGCAGAGAGAGCAGGTGCGAGGGGAAGAGGGAGAGAATGTGTGAGGGGCAGAGGGAGATATGGTGCAAGGGGCAGAGGGAGAGAAAGTGCAAGGGGCAGAGGGAGAGAAGGTGCAAGGGGAAGAGGGAGAGAAGGTGCGAGGGGCAGAGAGAGCAGGTACGAGGGGCAGAGGGAGAGAAGGTGCGAGGGGCAGAGAGAGCAGGTGCGAGGGGAAGAGGGAGAGAATGTGTGAGGGGCAGAGGGAGATATGGTGCAAGGGGCAGAGGGAGAGAAGGTGCAAGGGGCAGAGGGAGAGAAGGTGCAAGGGGCAGAGGGAGAGAAGTTGCGAGGGAAAGAGGGAGAGAAGGTGCGAAGGCCAGAGGGAGAGACGGTGCGAGGGGCAGAGAGAGAGAAGGTGCGAGGGGAAGAGGGAGAGAGGGTGCATGGGGAAGAGTGAGAGAAGTTGTGAGGGGAAGAGGGAGGGAAGTTGTGAGGGGAAGAGTGAGAGAAGGTGCAAGGGGCAGAGGGAGATGGTGCGAGGGGCAGAGGGAGAGAAGGTGCGAGGGCCAGAGGGATAGAAGGTTCGAGGGGAAGAGGGAGGGAAGGTGCGAGGGCCAGAGAGAGAGAAGGTGCGAGGGGCAGAGAGAGAGAAGGTGCGAGGGGAAGAGGGAGAGAGGGTGCATGGGGAAGAGTGAGAGAAGTTGTGAGGGGAAGTTGTGAGGGGAAGAGTGAGAGAAGGTGCAAGGGGCAGAGGGAGATGGTGCGAGGGGCAGAGGGAGAGAAGGTGCGAGGGGCAGAGGGAGATGGTGCGAGGGGCATAGGGAGAGAAGGTGCGAGGGACAGAGAGAGCAGGTGCGAGGGGCAGAGGGAGAGAATGTGTGAGGGGCAGAGGGAGATATGGTGCAAGGGGCAGAGGGAGAGAAGCTGCAAGGGGCAGAGGGAGAGAAGGTGCGAGGGGAAGACGGAGAGGAGGTGCGAGTGCAAGACTTAGAGAAGGGGTGAGGGGCAGATGGAGAGTAGGTGCGAGGGGAAGAGGGAGAGAAGGTGCAAGGCGAAGCGGGAGAGGTGGTGCGAGGGGCAGAGGGAGAGAAGGTGTGAGGGGCAGAGGGAGAGAAGGTGTGAGGGGAAGAAGGAGAGAAGGTGTGAGGGGAAGAGGGAGAGAAGGTGCGAGGGGCAGATGGAGAGATGGTGCAAGGGGAAGCGGGAGAGAAGGAGCAAGGCAGGATGGACAGATGGTGCGACGGGAAGAGGGAGAGAGGGTGCGTGGGGCAGAGGGAGAGGAGGTGTGAGAGGCACAGAGAGAGAAGGTGCGAGGGGCAGAGAGAGAATGTGCGAGGGGAAGAGGGAGAGAAGGTGCACAAGGAAGAGGCAGAGTAGGTGCGAGGGGAAGAGCGAGAGAAGGTGTGAGGGGCACAGAGAGAGAAGGTGCAAGAGGCAGATGGAGAGATGGTGCAAGTGGAAGAGGCAGAGAAGGTGCGAGGGGAAGAGGGAGAGAAGGTGTGAGGCGCAGAGAGAGAGATGGTGCGAGGGGCAGAGAGAGAATGTGCGAGGGGAAGAGGGAGAGAAGGTGCACGAGGAAGAGGCAGAGTAGGTGCGAGGGGAAGAGCGAGAGAAGGTGTGAGGCGCAGCGAGAGAGGTGTGAGGCGCAGAGAGAGAGAAAGTGCGAGGGGCATAGAAAGAGAAGGTGCGATGGGAAGAGCGAGAGAAGGTGCGAGGGGCAGAGGGAGAGGAGGTTCGAGGGGAAGAGGGAGAGAAGGTGCGAGGGGCAGAGAGAGAGAAGGTGCGAGGGGCAGAAAGAGAGAAGGTGGGAGGGGAGGAGGGAGAGAAGATGCATGGGGAAGAGTGAGAGAAGTTGTGAGGGGAAGAGTGAGAAAGTTGTGAGGGGAAGAGGGAGAGAATGTGTGAGGGGCAGAGGGAGAGAAGGTGCGAGGGGAAGAGTGAGAGAAGTTGTGAGGGGAAGAGTGAGAAAGTTGTGAGGGGAAGAGGGAGAGAAGTTGTGAGGGGAAGAGGGAGAGAATGTGTGAGGGGCAGAGCGAGATATGGTGCAAGGGGCAGAGGGAGAGAAGGTGCAAGAGGCAGAGGGAGAGAAGGTGCAAGGGGCAGAGAATAAGATGGTGTGATGGGCAGAGTGAGACATAGTGCAAGGGGCAGAGAGAGAGAAGGTGTGAGGGGCAGAGGGAGAGAAGGTGTGAGGGGAAGAGAGAGAGAAGGTGCGAGAGGCAGAGGAAGAGATGGTGAAAGGGGAAGATGGAGAGAAGGTGTGAGGGGCAGAGTGAGAAGGTGCAAGAGGTAGAGAGAAAGAATGTGCAAGGGGCAGCGAGTAAAAAGGTGCAAGGGGTAGAGGGAGCGAAGGTGCGAGGGGCAAAGGGAGAGGATGTGCCATGGGCAGAGGGAGATAAGGTGCGAGTGGAAGACGGAGAGACGGGGCGAGGGGCAGATGGAGAGAAGGGGCGAGGGGCAGATGGAGAGAAGGGGCGAGGGGTAGAGGGAGAGAAGGTGCGAGGGGCAGATGGAGAGAAGATGCGAGTGGAAGACGGAGAGAAGGGGCGAGATGAAGACGGAGAGAAGGGGAGAGGGCAAAATGGAGAGAAGGTGCGACGGGCAGAGAGAGGGAATGTGCGAGGAGAAGAGGGAGATAAGGTGCAAGGGGCAGAGGGAGAGAAGGTGCAAGGGGCAGAGAGAGAGTAGGTGCGAGGGGCATAAAGAGAGAAGGTGCGAGTGGCAGAGGTAGAGATGTTGTGAGGGGCAGAGAGAGAGATGGTGCGAGGGGCAGAGAGAGAATGTGCGAGGGGAAGAGGCAGAGATGGAGTGAGGGGAAGAGGGAGAAAAGGTGTGAGGCGCAGAGAGAGAGAAGGTGCGAGGGGCAGTGAGAGAGAAGGTGTGAGGCGCAGAGAGAGAGAAGGTGCGAGGGGCAGAGAGAGAGAAGGTGCGAGGGGCAGAGAGAGAGAATGTGCGAGGGGCAGAGAGAGAGAAGGTGCGAGGGGCAGAGAGAGAGAATGTGCGAGGGGCAGAGAGAGAATGTGCGAGGGGAAGAGGCAGAGATGGAGTGAGGGGAAGAGGGAGAAAAGGTGTGAGGCGCAGAGAGAGAGAAGGTGCGAGGGGCAGTGAGAGAGAAGGTGTGAGGCGCAGAGAGAGAGAAGGTGCGAGGGGCAGAGAGAGAGAAGGTGCGAGGGGCAGAGAGAGAGAATGTGCGAGGGGCAGAGAGAGAGAATGTGCGAGGGGAAGAGGGAGAGAAGGTGCGAGGGCCAGAGGGATAGAAGGTTCGAGGGGAAGAGGGAGGGAAGGTGCGAGGGCCAGAGAGAGAGAAGGTGCGAGGGGCAGAGAGAGAGAAGGTGCGAGGGGAAGAGGGAGAGAGGGTGCATGGGGAAGAGTGAGAGAAGTTGTGAGGGGAAGAGTGAGAGAAGTTGTGAGGGGAAGAGTGAGAAAGTTGTGAGGGGAAGAGGGAGAGAAGTTGTGAGGGGAAGAGGGAGAGAATGTGTGAGGGGCAGAGGGAGAGAAGGTGCGAGGGGAAGAGTGAGAGAAGTTGTGAGGGGAAGAGTGAGAAAGTTGTGAGGGGAAGAGGGAGAGAAGTTGTGAGGGGAAGAGGGAGAGAATGTGTGAGGGGCAGAGGGAGATATGGTGCAAGGGGCAGAGGGAGAGAAGGTGCAAGAGGCAGAGGGAGAGAAGGTGCAAGGGGCAGAGAATAAGATGGTGTGATGGGCAGAGTGAGACATAGTGCAAGGGGCAGAGAGAGAGAAGGTGTGAGGGGCAGAGGGAGAGAAGGTGTGAGGGGAAGAGAGAGAGAAGGTGCGAGAGGCAGAGGAAGAGATGGTGAAAGGGGAAGATGGAGAGAAGGTGTGAGGGGCAGAGTGAGAAGGTGCAAGAGGTAGAGAGAAAGAATGTGCAAGGGGCAGCGAGTAAAAAGGTGCAAGGGGTAGAGGGAGCGAAGGTGCTAGGGGCAGAGGGAGAGGATGTGCCATGGGCAGAGGGAGATAAGGTGCGAGTGGAAGACGGAGAGACGGGGCGAGGGGCAGATGGAGAGAAGGGGCGAGGGGCAGATGGAGAGAAGGGGCGAGGGGTAGAGGGAGAGAAGGTGCGAGGGGCAGATGGAGAGAAGATGCGAGTGGAAGACGGAGAGAAGGGGCGAGATGAAGACGGAGAGAAGGGGAGAGGGCAAAACGGAGAGAAGGTGCGACGGGCAGAGAGAGGGAATGTGCGAGGAGAAGAGGGAGATAAGGTGCAAGGGGCAGAGGGAGAGAAGGTGCAAGGGGCAGAGAGAGAGTAGGTGCGAGGGGCAAAAAGAGAGAAGGTGCGAGTGGCAGAGGTAGAGATGTTGTGAGGGGCAGAGAGAGAGATGGTGCGAGGGGCAGAGAGAGAATGTGCGAGGGGAAGAGGCAGAGATGGAGTGAGGGGAAGAGGGAGAAAAGGTGTGAGGCGCAGAGAGAGAGAAGGTGCGATGGGCAGTGAGAGAGAAGGTGTGAGGCGCAGAGAGAGAGAAGGTGCGAGGGGCAGAGAGAGAGAAGGTGCGAGGGGCAGAGAGAGAGAATGTGCGAGGGGCAGAGAGAGAGAATGTGCGAGGGGAAGAGGGAGAGAAGGTGCGAGGGCCAGAGGGATAGAAGGTTCGAGGGGAAGAGGGAGGGAAGGTGCGAGGGCCAGAGAGAGAGAAGGTGCGAGGGGCAGAGAGAGAGAAGGTGCGAGGGGAAGAGGGAGAGAGGGTGCATGGGGAAGAGTGAGAGAAGTTGTGAGGGGAAGAGGGGGGGAAGTTGTGAGGGGAAGAGTGAGAGAAAGTGCAAGGGGCAGAGGGAGAAGTTGCGAGGGGCAGAGGGAGAGAAGGTGCGAGGGGCAGAGATAGCAGGCGCGAGGGGAAGAGGGAGAGAATGTGTGAGGGGCAGAGGGAGATATGGTGCAAGGGGCAGAGGGAGAGAAAGTGCAAGGGGCAGAGGGAGAGAAGGTGCGAGGCGAAGAGGGAGAGAAGGTACGAGGGGCAGAGAGAGCAGCTGCGAGGGGCAGAGGGAGAGAAGGTGCGAGGGGCAGAGAGAGCAGGTGCGAGGGGAAGAGGGAGAGAATGTGTGAGGGGCAGAGGGAGATATGGTGCAAGGGGCAGAGGGAGAGAAGGTGCAAGGGGCAGAGGGAGAGAAGGTGCAAGGGGCAGAGGGAGAGAAGGTGCGAGGGGAAGAGGGAGAGAAGTTGTGAGGGGTAGAGGGAGAGAAGGTGCAAGGGGCAGAGGGAGATGGTGCGAGGGGCAGAGGGAGAGAAGGTGCGAGGGGCAGAGAGAGCAGGTGCGAGGGGCAGAGGGAAAGAAGGTGCGAGGGGCAGAGAGAGCAGATGCGAGGGGAAGAGCGAGAGAACGTGTGAGGGGCAGAGGGAGATATGGTGCAAGGGGCAGAGGGAGAGAAGCTGCAAGGGGCAGAGGGAGAGAAGTTGCAAGGCGAAGCGGGAGAGGTGGTGCGAGGGGCAGAGGGAGAGAAGGTGTGAGGGGCAGAGGGAGAGAAGGTGTGAGGGGAAGAAGGAGAGAAGGTGTGAGGGGAAGAGGGAGAGAAGGTGCGAGGGGCAGATGGAGAGATGGTGCAAGGGGAAGAGGGAGAGACGGAGCGAGGGGAAGAGGGAGAGAAGGTGCGTGGGGCAGAGGGAGAGAAGGTGTGAGGGGCACAGAGAGAGAAGGTGCAAGAGGCAGAGGGAGAGATGGTGCAAGTGGAAGAGGCAGAGAAGGTGCGAGGGGAAGAGGGAGAGAAGGAGCGAGGCAGGATGGACAGATGGTGCGACGGGAAGAGGGAGAGAGGGTGCGTGGGGCAGAGGGAGAGAAGGTGTGAGGGGCACAGAGAGAGAAGGTGCAAGAGGCAGAGGGAGAGATGGTGCAAGTGGAAGAGGCAGAGAAGGTGCGAGGGGAAGAGGGAGAGAAGGTGTGAGGCGCAGAGAGAGAGATGGTGCGAGGGGCAGAGAGAGAATGTGCGAGGGGAAGAGGGAGTGAAGGTGCACGGGGAAGAGGCAGAGTAGGTGCGAGGGGAAGAGCGAGAGAAGGTGTGAGGCGCAGAGAGAGAGGTGTGAGGCGCAGAGAGAGAGAAGGTGCGAGGGGCATAGAAAGAGAAGGTGCGATGGGAAGAGCGAGAGAAGGTGCGAGGGGCAGAGGGAGAGGAGGTTCGAGGGGAAGAGGGAGAGAAGGTGCGAGGGGCAGAGAGAGAGAAGGTGCGAGGGGCAGAAAGAGAGAAGGTGGGAGGGGAGGAGGGAGAGAAGATGCATGGGGAAGAGTGAGAGAAGTTGTGAGGGGAAGAGTGAGAAAGTTGTGAGGGGAAGAGGGAGAGAAGGTGTGAGGGGAAGAGGGAGAGAAGGTGCGAGAGGCAGAGGGAGAGATGGTGCAAGGGGAAGAGGGAGCAGTTGCGAGGGGCAGAGGGAGAGAAGGTGCGAGGGGCAGAGAGAGCAGGTGCGAGGGGAAGAGGGAGAGAATGTGTGAGGGGCAGAGGGAGATATGGTGCAAGGGGCAGAGGGAGACAAGGTGCAAGAGGCAGAGGGAGAGAAGGTGCAAGGGGCAGAGGGAGAGAAGGTGCAAGGGGCAGAGAGAAAGATGGTGTGAGGGGCAGAGTGAGAGAAGGTGTGAGGGGAAGAGGGAGAGAAGGTGTGAGGGGCAGAGAGAGAGATGGTGTGAGGGGCAGAGTGAGAGATGGTGCGAGGGGCATAAAGAGAGAAGGTGCGAGGGGAAGAGAGAGAAAACTTGCGAGGGGAAGAGGGAGTGAAGGTGCAAGGCGAAGCTGGGGAGATGGTGCGAGGGGCAGAGGGAGAGAATGTGTGAAGGGAAGAGAGAGAGAAGGTGCGAGAGGCAGAGGAAGAGATGGTGAAAGGGGAAGATGGAGAGAAGGTGTGAGGGGCAGAGTGAGAAGGTGCAAGAGGTAGAGAGAGAGAATGTGCAAGGGGCAGCGAGTAAAAAGGTGCAAGGGGTAGAGGGAGAGAAGGTGCGACGGGCAGAGGGAGAGGATGTGCCATGGGCAGAGGGAGATAAGTTGCGAGTGGAAGACGGAGAGACGGGGCGAGGGGCAGATGGAGAGAAGGGGCGAGGGGCAGATGGAGAGAAGGGGCGAGGGGTAGAGGGAGAGAAGGTGCGAGGGGCAGATGGAGAGAAGGTGCGAGTGGAAGACGGAGAGAAGGGGCGAGATGAAGATGGAGAGAAGGGGCGAGGGGGAGATGGAGAGAAGGGGAGAGGGCAAAATGGAGAGAAGGAGCGACGGGCAGAGAGAGGGAATGTGCGAGGAGAAGAGGGAGATAAGGTGCAAGGGGCAGAGGGAGAGAAGGTGCAAGGGGCAGAGAGAGAGTAGGTGCGAGGGGCAAAAAGAGAGAAGGTGCGAGTGGCAGAGGTAGAGATGTTGTGAGGGGCAGAGAGAGAATGTGCGAGCGGCAGAGAGAGAATGTGCGAGGGGAAGAGGCAGAGAAGGAGCGAGGGGAAGAGGGAGAAAAGGTGTGAGGCGCAGAGAGAGAGAAGGTGCGAGGGGCAGCGAGAGAGAAGGTGTGAGGCGCAGAGAGAGAGAAGGTGCGAGGGGCAGAGAGAGAGAAGGTGGGAGGGGCAGAGAGAGAGAAGGTGCGAGGGGCAGAGAGAGAGAATGTGCGAGGGGAAGAGGGAGAGAAGGTGCGAGGGCCAGAGGGATAGAAGGTTCGAGGGGAAGAGGGAGGGAAGGTGCGAGGGCCAGAGAGAGAGAAGGTGCGAGGGGCAGAGAGAGAGAAGGTTCGAGGGGAAGAGGGAGAGAGGGTGCATGGGGAAGAGTGAGAGAAGTTGTGAGGGGAAGAGGGAGGGAAGGTGCGAGGGCCAGAGAGAGAGAAGGTGCGAGGGGCAGAGAGAGAGATGGTGCGAGGGGAAGAGGCAGAGAAGGAGCGAGGGGCAGAGGGAGAGAAGGTGCGAAGGGCAGAGGGAGAGAATGTGCGAGGGGCAGAGGGAGAGAAGGTGCGAGTGGAAGACGGAGAGAAGGGGCGAGGGGCAGATGGAGTGAAGGGGCGAGGGGCAGATGGAGAGAAGGTGCGAGTGGAAGACAGAGAGAAGGGGCGAGGGGAAAACGGAGAGAAGGGGAGAGGGCAAAACGGAGAGAAGGTGCGACGGGCAGAGAGCGAATGTGCGCGGCGAAGAGGGAGATAAGGTGCGAGGGCAGAGGAAGAGAAGGTGCAAGGGGCGGAGAGAGAGGAGGTGCGAGGGGCAGAGAGAGAGTAGGTGCAAGGGGCAGAGGGAGAGAAGGTGCAAGGGGCAGAGAGAGAGGAGGTGCGAGGGGCTGAGAGAGAGTAGGTGCAAGGGGCAGAGGGAGAGAAGGTGCAAGGGGCAGAGGGAGAGAAGGTGCAAGGGGCAGAGAGAGTAGGTGCGAGGGGCAAAAAGAGAGAAGGTGCAAGGGGCAGAGGGAGAGAAGGTGTGAGGGGCAGAGAGAGTGATGGTGCGAGGGGAAGAGAGAGAATGGGCGAGGGGAAGAGGGAGAGAAGGTGCGAGGGGAAGAGGCAGAGAAGGAGCGAGGGGAAGATGGAGAAAAGGTGTGAGGCGCAGAGAGAGAGAAGGTGCGAAGGGCAGAGAGAGAGAAGATGTGAGGCGCAGAGAGAGAGAAGGTGCGAGGGGCAGAGAGAGAATGTGCGAGGGGAAGAGGCAGAGAAGGAGCGAGGGGAAGAGGGAGAAAAGGTGTGAGGCGCAGAGAGAGAGAAGGTGCGAGGGGCAGCGAGAGAGAAGGTGTGAGGCGCAGAGAGAGAGAAGGTGCGAGGGGCAGAGAGAGAGAAGGTGGGAGGGGCAGAGAGAGAGAAGGTGCGAGGGGCAGAGAGAGAGAATGTGCGAGGGGAAGAGGGAGAGAAGGTGCGAGGGCCAGAGGGATAGAAGGTTCGAGGGGAAGAGGGAGGGAAGGTGCGAGGGCCAGAGAGAGAGAAGGTGCGAGGGGCAGAGAGAGAGAAGTTTCGAGGGGAAGAGGGAGAGAGGGTGCATGGTGAAGAGTGAGAGAAGTTGTGAGGGGAAGAGGGAGGGAAGGTGCGAGGGCCAGAGAGAGAGAAGGTGCGAAGGGCAGAGAGAGAGATGGTGCGAGGGGAAGAGGCAGAGAAGGAGCGAGGGGCAGAGGGAGAGAAGGTGCGAAGGGCAGAGGGAGAGAATGTGCGAGGGGCAGAGGGAGAGAAGGTGCGAGTGGAAGACGGAGAGAAGGGGCGAGGGGCAGATGGAGTGAAGGGGCGAGGGGCAGATGGAGTGAAGGTGCGAGTGGAAGACAGAGAGAAGGGGCGAGGGGAAAACGGAGAGAAGGGGAGAGGGCAAAACGGAGAGAAGGTGCGACGGGCAGAGAGCGAATGTGCGCGGCGAAGAGGGAGATAAGGTGCGAGGGCAGAGGAAGAGAAGGTGCAAGGGGCGGAGAGAGAGGAGGTGCGAGGGGCAGAGAGAGAGTAGGTGCAAGGGGCAGAGGGAGAGAAGGTGCAAGGGGCAGAGGGAGAGAAGGTGCAAGGGGCAGAGAGAGAGTAGGTGCGAGGGGCAAAAAGAGAGAAGGTGCGAGGGGCAGAGGGAGAGAAGGTGTGAGGGGCAGAGAGAGTGATGGTGCGAGGGGAAGAGAGAGAATGTGCGAGGGGAAGAGGGAGAGAAGGTGCGAGGGGAAGAGGCAGAGAAGGAGCGAGGGGAAGATGGAGAAAAGGTGTGAGGCGCAGAGAGAGAGAAGGTGCGAAGGGCAGAGAGAGAGAAGATGTGAGGCGCAGAGAGAGAGAAGGTGCGAGGGGCAGAGAGAGAGAGAAGGTGCGAAGGGAAGAGGGAGAGGAGGTGCGAGGGCCAGAGGGATAGAAGGTTTAAGGGGAAGAAGGAGGGAAGGTGCGAGGGCCAGAGAGAGAGAAGGTGCGAAGGGCAGAGAGAGAGAAGGTGCGAGGGGAAGAGGGAGAGAAGGTGCATGGGGAAGCGTGAGAGAAGTTGTGAGGGGAAGAGGGAGAGAAGTTGTGAGGGGAAGAGGGAGAGAAGGTGCAAGGGGCAGAGGGAGAGAAGGTGCGAGTGGCAGAGAGAGCAGGTGCGAGGGGCAGAGGGAGAGAAGGTGCGAGGGGCAAAGAGAGCAGGTGCGAGGGGAAGAGGGAGAGAACGTGTGAGGGGCAGAGGGAGATATGGTGCAAGGGGCAGAGGGAGAGAAGGTGCAAGGGGCAGATGGAGAGAAGGTGCGAGTGAAAGAGGGAGAGAAGGTGCAATGGGCAGGGGGAGAGAAGGTGCGGGGGAGAGAGAGAGAATGTGTGAGGGGAAGAGGGAGAGATGGTGCGAGGGGAAGAGGGAGAAAAAGTGCGAGGGGCAGATGGAGAGAAGGTGCGAGTGAAAGAGGGAGAGTAGGTGCAAGGGGAAGAGGGAGAGACGGTGCGAATGTAAGAGGGAGAGAAGGTGCGAGGGGAAGAGGCAGAGAAGGAGCGAGGGGAAGAGGGAGAAAAGGTGTGAGGCGCAGAGAGAGAGAAGGTGCGAGGGGCAGAGAGAGAGAAGGTGTGAGGCGCAGAGAGAGAGAAGGTGCGAGGGGCAGAGAGAGAGAGAAGGTGCGAAGGGAAGAGGGAGAATGTGCGAGGGGAAGAGGCAGAGAAGGAGCGAGGGGAAGAGGGAGAAAAGGTGTGAGGCGCAGAGAGAGAGAAGGTGCGAGGGGCAGCGAGAGAGAAGGTGTGAGGCGCAGAGAGAGAGAAGGTGCGAGGGGCAGAGAGAGAGAAGGTGGGAGGGGCAGAGAGAGAGAAGGTGCGAGGGGCAGAGAGAGAGAATGTGCGAGGGGAAGAGGGAGAGAAGGTGCGAGGGCCAGAGGGATAGAAGGTTCGAGGGGAAGAGGGAGGGAAGGTGCGAGGGCCAGAGAGAGAGAAGGTGCGAGGGGCAGAGAGAGAGAAGTTTCGAGGGGAAGAGGGAGAGAGGGTGCATGGGGAAGAGTGAGAGAAGTTGTGAGGGGAAGAGGGAGGGAAGGTGCGAGGGCCAGAGAGAGAGAAGGTGCGAGGGGCAGAGAGAGAGATGATGCGAGGGGAAGAGGCAGAGAAGGAGCGAGGGGCAGAGGGAGAGAAGGTGCGAAGGGCAGAGGGAGAGAATGTGCGAGGGGCAGAGGGAGAGAAGGTGCGAGTGGAAGACGGAGAGAAGGGGCGAGGGGCAGATGGAGTGAAGGGGCGAGGGGCAGATGGAGAGAAGGTGCGAGTGGAAGACAGAGAGAAGGGGCGAGGGGAAAACGGAGAGAAGGGGAGAGGGCAAAACGGAGAGAAGGTGCGACGGGCAGAGAGCGAATGTGCGCGGCGAAGAGGGAGATAAGGTGCGAGGGCAGAGGAAGAGAAGGTGCAAGGGGCGGAGAGAGAGGAGGTGCGAGGGGCAGAGAGAGAGTAGGTGCAAGGGGCAGAGGGAGAGAAGGTGCAAGGGGCAGAGGGAGAGAAGGTGCAAGGGGCAGAGAGAGAGTAGGTGCGAGGGGCAAAAAGAGAGAAGGTGCGAGGGGCAGAGGGAGAGAAGGTGTGAGGGGCAGAGAGAGTGATGGTGCGAGGGGAAGAGAGAGAATGTGCGAGGGGAAGAGGGAGAGAAGGTGCGAGGGGAAGAGGCAGAGAAGGAGCGAGGGGAAGATGGAGAAAAGGTGTGAGGCGCAGAGAAAGAGAAGGTGCGAAGGGCAGAGAGAGAGAAGATGTGAGGCGCAGAGAGAGAGAAGGTGCGAGGGGCAGAGAGAGAGAGAAGGTGCGAAGGGAAGAGGGAGAGAAGGTGCGAGGGCCAGAGGGATAGAAGGTTTAAGGGGAAGAAGGAGGGAAGGTGCGAGGGCCAGAGAGAGAGAAGGTGCGAAGGGCAGAGAGAGAGAAGGTGCGAGGGGAAGAGGGAGAGAAGGTGCATGGGGAAGAGTGAGAGAAGTTGTGAGGGGAAGAGGGAGAGAAGTTGTGAGGGGAAGAGGGAGAGAAGGTGCAAGGGGCAGAGGGAGAAGGTGCGAGGGGCAGAGGGAGAGAAGGAGCGAGTGGCAGAGAGAGCAGGTGCGAGGGGCAGAGGGAGAGAAGGTGCGAGGGGCAAAGAGAGCAGGTGCGAGGGGAAGAGGGAGAGAACGTGTGAGGGGCAGAGGGAGATATGGTGCAAGGGGCAGAGGGAGAGAAGGTGCAAGGGGCAGATGGAGAGAAGGTGCGAGTGAAAGAGGGAGAGAAGGTGCAATGGGCAGGGGGAGAGAAGGTGCGGGGGAGAGAGAGAGAATGTGTGAGGGGAAGAGGGAGAGATGGTGCGAGGGGAAGAGGGAGAAAAAGTGCGAGGGGCAGATGGAGAGAAGGTGCGAGTGAAAGAGGGAGAGTAGGTGCAAGGGGAAGAGGGAGAGAAGGTGCGAATGTAAGAGGGAGAGAAGGTGCGAGGGGAAGAGGCAGAGAAGGAGCGAGGGGAAGAGGGAGAAAAGGTGTGAGGCGCAGAGAGAGAGAAGGTGCGAGGGGCAGAGAGAGAGAAGGTGTGAGGCGCAGAGAGAGAGAAGGTGCGAGGGGCAGAGAGAGAGAGAAGGTGCGAAGGGAAGAGGGAGAGAAGGTGCGAGGGCCAGAGGGATAGAAGGTTTAAGGGGAAGACGGAGGGAAGGTGCGAGGGCCAGAGAGAGAGAAGGTGCGAAGGGCAGAGAGAGAGCAGGTGCGAGGGGAAGAGGGAGAGAAGGTGCATGGGGAAGAGTGAGAGAAGTTGTGAGGGGAAGAGGGAGAGAAGTTGTGAGGGGAAGAGGGAGAGAAGGTGCAAGGGGCAGAGGGAGAAGGTGCGAGGGGCAGAGGGAGAGAAGGTGCGAGTGGCAGAGAGAGCAGGTGCGAGGGGCAGAGGGAGAGAAGGAGCGAGGGGCAAAGAGAGCAGGTGCGAGGGGAAGAGGGAGAGAACGTGTGAGGGGCAGAGGGAGATATGGTGCAAGGGGCAGAGGGAGAGAAGGTGCAAGGGGCAGATGGAGAGAAGGTGCGAGTGAAAGAGGGAGAGAAGGTGCAATGGGCAGGGGGAGAGAAGGTGCGGGGGAGAGAGAGAGAATGTGTGAGGGGAAGAGGGAGAGATGGTGCGAGGGGAAGAGGGAGAAAAAGTGCGAGGGGCAGATGGAGAGAAGGTGCGAGTGAAAGAGGGAGAGTAGGTGCAAGGGGAAGAGGGAGAGAAGGTGCGAATGGAAGAGGGAGAGAAGGTGCAAGGGGCAAGGGGAGAGAAGGTGCGAGGGGAGAGAGAGAATGTGTGAGGGGAAGAGGGAGAGATGGTGCGAGTGGAAGACGGAGAGAAGGGGCAAGGGGCAGATGGAGAGAAGGGGCGAGGGGCAGTTGCAGAGAAGGTGCGAGGGAAGAGGGAGAGAAGGTGCTAGTGGAAGATGGAGAGAAGGTGCGAGGGGAAGAGAGAGAGAAGGTGCGATGGGCAGAGAGAGCAGGTGCGAGGGGCAGAGGGAGAGAAGGTGCGAGGGGCAGAGAGAGCAGGTGCGAGGGGAAGAGGGAGAGAATGTGTGAGGGGCAGAGGAAGATATGGTGCAAGGGGCAGACGGAGAGAAGGTGCAAGGCGCAGAGGGAGAGAAGGTGCAAGGGGCAGAGGGAGAGAAGGTGCGAGGGGAAGAGTGAGAGAAGGTGCGAGGGGAAGAGGGAGAGTTGGTGTGAGTGGAAGATGGAGAGAATGGGCAAGGGGCAGATGGAGAGAAGGGGCGAGGGGCAGTTGGAGAGAAGGTGCGAGGGAAGAGGGAGAGAAGGTGCGAGTGGAAGAGGGAGAGAAGGTGCGAGGGGAAGAGGGAGAGGAGGTGCGAGTGCAAGACGTAGAGAAGGGGTGAGGGGCAGATGGAGAGTAGGTGCGAGGGGAAGAGGGAGAGAAGGTGCAAGGCGAAGCGGGAGAGGTGGTGCGAGGGGCAGAGGGAGAGAAGGTGTGAGGGGCAGAGGGAGAGAAGGTGTGAGGGGAAGAACGAGAGAAGGTGTGAGGGGAAGAGGGAGAGATGGTGCAAGGGGAAGAGGGAGAGTAGGAGCGAGGCAGGATGGACAGGTGGTGCGAGGGGAAGAGGGAGAGAAGGTGCGCGGGGCAGTGGGAGAAAAGGTGTGAGGGGCACAGAGAGAGAAGGTGCGAGTGGAAGACGGAGAGAAGAGGCGAGGGGCAGATGGAGAGAAGGGGCGAGGGGCAGATGGAGAGAAGGGGCGAGGGGTAGAGGGAGAGAAGGTGCGAGGGGCAGAGAGAGAGAAGGCGTGAGTGGAAGACAGAGAGAAGGGGCGAGGGGAAAACGGAGAGAAGGGGAGAGGAAAAACGGAGAGAAGGTGCGACGGGCAGAGAGAGCGAATGTGCGAGGAGAAGAGGGAGATAAGGTGCGAGGGTAGAGGGAGAGAAGGTGTGAGGGGCAGAGAGAGAGAAGGTGCGACGGGCAGAGAGAGCGAATGTGCGAGGAGAAGAAAGAGAGAAGGTGCGAGGGGCAGAGGGAGAGAAGGTGTGAGGGGCAGAGAGAGAGATGGTGCGAGGGGCAGAGAAAGAATGTGCGAGGGGAAGAGGGAGAGAAGGTGCGAGGGGAAGAGGCAGAGAAGGAGCGAGGGGAAGAGGGAGAAAAGGTGTGAGGCGCAGAGAGAGAAAACGTGCGAGGGGCAGAGACAGAGAAGGTGCGATGGGCAGAGAGAGAGAGAAGGTGCGAAGGGAAGAGGGAGAGAAGGTGCGAGGGCCAGAGGGATAGAAGGTTTAAGGGGAATAGGGAGGGAAGGTGCGAGGGCCAGAGAGAGAGAAGGTGCGAAGGGCAGAGAGAGAGAAGGTGCGAGGGGAAGAGGCAGAGAAGGAGCGAGGGGAAGAGGGAGAAAAGGTGTGAGGCGCAGACAGAGAGAAGGTGCGAGGGGCAGGGAGAGAGAAGGTGTGAGGCGCAGAGAGAGAGAAGGTGCGAGGGACAGAGAGAGAGAGAAGGTGCGAGGGGAAGAGGGAGAGAAGGTGCGTGGGCCAGAGTGATAGAAGGTTTAAGGGGAAGAGGGAGGGAAGGTGCAAGGGCCAGAGAGAGAGAAGGTGCGAAGGGCAGAGAGAGAGAAGGTGCGAGGGGAAGAGGGAGAGAAGGTGCATGGGGAAGAGTGAGAGAAGTTGTGAGGGGAAGAGGGAGAGAAGTTGTGAGGGGAAGAGGGAGAGAAGGTGCAAGGGGCAGAGGGAGAAGGCGCGAGGGGCAGAGGGAGAGAAGGTGCGAGGGGCAGAGAGAGCAGGAGCGAGGGGCAGAGGGAGAGAAGGCTGCGAGGGGCAGAGAGAGCAATGCGAGGGGAAGAGGGAGAGAATGTGTGAGGGGCGGAGGAAGATATGGTGCAAGTGGCAGAGGGAGAGAAGGTGCATAGGGGCAGATGGAGAGAAGGTGCGAGTGAACGAGGGAGACAAGGTGCAATGGGGAGGGGGAGAGAAGGTGCGAGGGGAGAGAGAGAGAATGTGTGAGGGGAAGAGGGAGAGATGGTGCGAGGGGAAGAGGGAGAAAAAGTGCGAGGGGCAGATGGAGAGAAGGTGCGAGTGAAAGAGGGAGAGTAGGTGCAAGGGGAAGAGGGAGAGATGGTGCGAATGGAAGAGGGAGAGAAGGTGCAAGGGGCAAGGGGAGAGAAGGTGCGAGGGGAGAGAGAGAATGTGTGAGGGGAAGAGGGAGAGATGGTGCGAGGAGAAGAGGGAGAGAAGGTGCAAGGGGCAGAGGGAGAGAAGGTGCAAGGGGCAGAGGGAGAGAAGGTGCGAGGGAAAGAGGGAGAGAAGGTGCGAGTGGAAGACGGAGAGAAGGGGCAAGGGGCAGATGGAGAGAAGGGGCGAGGGGCAGTTGGAGAGAAGGTGCGAGTGGAAGAGGCAGAGAAGGTGCGAGGGGAAGAGAGAGAGAAGGTGCGAGGGGCAGAGAGAGCAGGTGCGAGGGGCAGAGGGAGAGAAGGTGCGAGGGGCAGAGAGAGCAGGTGCGAGGGGAAGAGGGAGAGAATGTGTGAGGGGCAGAGGGAGATATGGTGCAAGGGGCAGCGGGAGAGAAGGTGCAAGGGGCAGAGGGAGACAAGGTGCAAGGGGCAGAGGGAGAGAAGGTGCGAGGGGAAGAGGGAGAGAAGGTGCGAGGGGAAGAGGGAGAGAAGGTGCGAGTGGAAGACGGAGAGAAGGGGCAAGGGGCAGATGGAGAGAAGGGGCGAGGGGCAGTTGGAGAGAAGGTGCGAGGGAAGAGGGAGAGAAGGTGCGAGTGGAAGAGGGAGAGAAGGTGCGAGGAGAAGAGGGAGAGGAGGTGCGAGTGCAAGACGTAGAGAAGGGGTGTGGGACAGATGGAGAGTAGGTGCGAGGGGAAGAGGGAGAGAAGGTGCAAGGCGAAGCGGGAGAGGTGGTGCGAGGGGCAGAGGGAGAGAAGGTGTGAGGGGCAGAGGGAGAGAAGGTGTAAGGGGAAGAAGGAGAGAAGGTGTGAGGGGACGATGGAGAGAAGGTGCGAGGGGCAGATGGAGAGATGGTGCAAGGGGAAGAGGGAGAGAAGGTGCGAGGGGCAGAGGGAGAGAAGGTGTGAGGGGCACAGAGAGAGAAGTTGCGAGAGGCAGAGGGAGAGATGGTGCAAGTGGAAGAGGCAGAGAAGGTGCGAGGGGAAGAGGGAGAGAAGGTGTGAGGCGCAGAGAGAGAGATGGTGCGAGGGGCAGAGAGAGAATGTGCGAGGGGAAGAGGGAGAGAATGTGCGAGGGGAAGAGGGAGAGAAGGTGTGAGGCGCAGAGAGAGAGAAGGTGTGAGGCGCAGATAGAGAGAAGGTGCGAGGGGCAGAGGGAGAGGAGGTTCGAGGGGAAGAGGGAGAGAAGGTGCGAGGGGCAGAGAGAGAGAAGGTGCGAAGGGCAGAAAGAGAGAAGGTGGGAGGGGAGGAGGGAGTGAAGATGCATGGGGAAGAGTGAGAAATTTGTGAGGGGAAGAGGGAGAGAAGGTGTGAGGGGAAGAGGGAGAGAAGGTGTGAGGGGCACAGAGAGAGAAGGTTCGAGAGGCAGAGGGAGAGATGGTGCAAGGGGAAGAGGGAGAGAAGTTGTGAGGGGCAGAGTGAGAAGGTGCGAGGGACAGAGGGAGAGAAGGTGCGAGGGGCAGAGGGAGAGAATGTGCGAGGGGCAGAGGGAGAGAAGGGGCGAGGGGCAGATAGAGAGAAGGGGCGAGGGGCAGATGGAGAGAAGGGGCGAGGGGAAGAGGGAGAGAAGGTGCGAGGGGCAGAGAGAGAGAAGGTGCGAGTGGAAGACAGAGAGAAGGGGCGAGGGGAAAACGGAGAGAAGGGGAGAGGGCAAAACGGAGAGATGGTGCGAGGGGCAGAGAGAGAATGTGCGAGGGGAAGAGTGAGAGAAGGTGCGAGGGGCAGAGGGAGAGAAGGTGCAAGGGGCAGAGAGAAAGATGGTGTGAGGGGCAGAGTGAGAGAAGGTGCGAAGGTCAGAGAGAGAGAAGGTGTGAGGGGAAGAGGGAGAGAAGGTGTGAGGGGCAGAGAGAGAGATGGTGCGAGGGGAAGACAGAGAGATGGTGCAAGGGGCAGAAAGAGAGAAGGTGCGAGGGGAAGGGAGAGAGAACTTGCGAGGGGAAGAGGGAGAGAAGGTGTGAGGGGCAGAGGGAGAGAAGGTGCGAGTGGACGACTGAGAGAAGGGGCGAGGGGCAAAACGGAGAGATGGTGCGAGGGGCAGATGGAGAGACGGGTCGAGGGGAAGAGGGAGAGAAGGTGCGAGGGGCAGAGGGAGAGAAGGTGCAAGGGGCAGAGGGAGAGGATGTGCCATGGGCAGAGGGAGAGAAGGTGCGAGTGGAAGAGGGAGAGAAGGTGCGAGGAGAAGAGGGAGAGGAGGTGCGAGTGCAAGACGTAGAGAAGGGGTGTGGGACAGATGGAGAGTAGGTGCGAGGGGAAGAGGGAGAGAAGGTGCAAGGCGAAGCGGGAGAGGTGGTGCGAGGGGCAGAGGGAGAGAAGGTGTGAGGGGCAGAGGGAGAGAAGGTGTAAGGGGAAGAAGGAGAGAAGGTGTGAGGGGAAGATGGAGAGAAGGTGCGAGGGGCAGATGGAGAGATGGTGCAAGGGGAAGAGGGAGAGAAGGTGCGAGGGGCAGAGGGAGAGAAGGTGTGAGGGGCACAGAGAGAGAAGTTGCGAGAGGCAGAGGGAGAGATGGTGCAAGTGGAAGAGGCAGAGAAGGTGCGAGGGGAAGAGGGAGAGAAGGTGTGAGGCGCAGAGAGAGAGATGGTGCGAGGGGCAGAGAGAGAATGTGCGAGGGGAAGAGGGAGAGAATGTGCGAGGGGAAGAGGGAGAGAAGGTGTGAGGCGCAGAGAGAGAGAAGGTGTGAGGCGCAGATAGAGAGAAGGTGCGAGGGGCAGAGGGAGAGGAGGTTCGAGGGGAAGAGGGAGAGAAGGTGCGAGGGGCAGAGAGAGAGAAGGTGCGAAGGGCAGAAAGAGAGAAGGTGGGAGGGGAGGAGGGAGAGAAGATGCATGGGGAAGAGTGAGAAATTTGTGAGGGGAAGAGGGAGAGAAGGTGTGAGGGGAAGAGGGAGAGAAGGTGTGAGGGGCACAGAGAGAGAAGGTTCGAGAGGCAGAGGGAGAGATGGTGCAAGGGGAAGAGGGAGAGAAGTTGTGAGGGGCAGAGTGAGAAGGTGCGAGGGACAGAGGGAGAGAAGGTGCGAGGGGCAGAGGGAGAGAATGTGCGAGGGGCAGAGGGAGAGAAGGGGCGAGGGGCAGATAGAGAGAAGGGGCGAGGGGCAGATGGAGAGAAGGGGCGAGGGGAAGAGGGAGAGAAGGTGCGAGGGGCAGAGAGAGAGAAGGTGCGAGTGGAAGACAGAGAGAAGGGGCGAGGGGAAAACGGAGAGAAGGGGAGAGGGCAAAACGGAGAGATGGTGCGAGGGGCAGAGAGAGAATGTGCGAGGGGAAGAGTGGGAGAAGGTGCGAGGGGCAGAGGGAGAGAAGGTGCAAGGGGCAGAGAGAAAGATGGTGTGAGGGGCAGAGTGAGAGAAGGTGCGAAGGGCAGAGAGAGAGAAGGTGTGAGGGGAAGAGGGAGAGAAGGTGTGAGGGGCAGAGAGAGATGGTGCGAGGGGAAGACAGAGAGATGGTGCAAGGGGCAGAAAGAGACAAGGTGCGAGGGGAAGGGAGAGAGAACTTGCGAGGGGAAGAGGGAGAGAAGGTGTGAGGGGCAGAGGGAGAGAAGGTGCGAGTGGACGACTGAGAGAAGGGGCGAGGGGCAAAACGGAGAGATGGTGCGAGGGGCAGATGGAGAGACGGGTCGAGGGGAAGAGGGAGAGAAGGTGCGAGGGGCAGAGGGAGAGAAGGTGCAAGGGGCAGAGGGAGAGGATGTGCCATGGGCAGAGGGAGAGAAGGTGCGAGTGGACGACTGAGAGAAGGGGCGAGGGGCAGATGGAGAGAAGGGGCGAGGGGCAGAGGGAGAGAAGGTGCGAGGGGAAGAGGGAGAGAAGGTGCGAGGGGAAGAGGGAGAGAAGGTGTGAGTGGAAGACGGAGAGAAGGGGCAAGGGGCAGATGGAGAGAAGGGGCGAGGGGCAGTTGGAGAGAAGGTGCGAGGGAAGAGGGAGAGAAGGTGCGAGTGGAAGAGGGAGAGAAGGTGCGAGGAGAAGAGGGAGAGGAGGTGCGAGTGCAAGACGTAGAGAAGGGGTGTGGGACAGATGGAGAGTAGGTGCGAGGGGAAGAGGGAGAGAAGGTGCAAGGCGAAGCGGGAGAGGTGGTGCGAGGGGCAGAGGGAGAGAAGGTGTGAGGGGCAGAGGGAGAGAAGGTGTAAGGGGAAGAAGGAGAGAAGGTGTGAGGGGAAGATGGAGAGAAGGTGCGAGGGGCAGATGGAGAGATGGTGCAAGGGGAAGAGGGAGAGAAGGTGCGAGACAGGATGGACAGATGGTGCGAGGGGAAGAGGGAGAGAAGGTGCGAGGGGCAGAGGGAGAGAAGGTGTGAGGGGCACAGAGAGAGAAGTTGCGAGAGGCAGAGGGAGAGATGGTGCAAGTGGAAGAGGCAGAGAAGGTGCGAGGGGAAGAGGGAGAGAAGGTGTGAGGCGCAGAGAGAGAGATGGTGCGAGGGGCAGAGAGAGAATGTGCGAGGGGAAGAGGGAGAGAATGTGCGAGGGGAAGAGGGAGAGAAGGTGTGAGGCGCAGAGAGAGAGAAGGTGTGAGGCGCAGATAGAGAGAAGGTGCGAGGGTCAGAGGGAGAGGAGGTTCGAGGGGAAGAGGGAGAGAAGGTGCGAGGGGCAGAGAGAGAGAAGGTGCGAGGGGCAGAAAGAGAGAAGGTGGGAGGGGAGGAGGGAGAGAAGATGCATGGGGAAGAGTGAGAAATTTGTGAGGGGAAGAGGGAGAGAAGGTGTGAGGGGAAGAGGGAGAGAAGGTGTGAGGGGCACAGAGAGAGAAGGTGCGAGAGGCAGAGGGAGAGATGGTGCAAGGGGAAGAGGGAGAGAAGTTGTGAGGGGCAGAGTGAGAAGGTGCGAGGGGCAGAGGGAGAGAAGGTGCGAGGGGCAGAGGGAGAGAATGTGCGAGGGGCAGAGGGAGAGAAGGGGCGAGGGGCAGATGGAGAGAAGGGGCGAGGGGAAGAGGGAGAGAAGGTGCGAGGGGCAGAGAGAGAGAAGGTGCGAGTGGAAGACAGAGAGAAGGGGCGAGGGGAAAACGGAGAGAAGGGGAGAGGGCAAAACGGAGAGATGGTGCGAGGGGCAGAGAGAGAATGTGCGAGGGGAAGAGTGAGAGAAGGTGCGAGGGGCAGAGGGAGAGAAGGTGCAAGGGGCAGAGAGAAAGATGGTGTGAGGGGCAGAGTGAGAGAAGGTGCGAAGGTCAGAGAGAGAGAAGGTGTGAGGGGAAGAGGGAGAGAAGGTGTGAGGGGCAGAGAGAGAGATGGTGCGAGGGGAAGACAGAGAGATGGTGCAAGGGGCAGAAAGAGAGAAGGTGCGAGGGGAAGGGAGAGAGAACTTGCGAGGGGAAGAGGGAGAGAAGGTGTGAGGGGCAGAGGGAGAGAAGGTGCGAGTGGACGACTGAGAGAAGGGGCGAGGGGCAAAACGGAGAGATGGTGCGAGGGGCAGATGGAGAGACGGGTCGAGGGGAAGAGGGAGAGAAGGTGCGAGGGGCAGAGGGAGAGAAGGTGCAAGGGGCAGAGGGAGAGGATGTGCCATGGGCAGAGGGAGAGAAGGTGCGAGTGGAAGAGGGAGAGAAGGTGCGAGGAGAAGAGGGAGAGGAGGTGCGAGTGCAAGACGTAGAGAAGGGGTGTGGGACAGATGGAGAGTAGGTGCGAGGGGAAGAGGGAGAGAAGGTGCAAGGCGAAGCGGGAGAGGTGGTGCGAGGGGCAGAGGGAGAGAAGGTGTGAGGGGCAGAGGGAGAGAAGGTGTAAGGGGAAGAAGGAGAGAAGGTGTGAGGGGAAGATGGAGAGAAGGTGCGAGGGGCAGATGGAGAGATGGTGCAAGGGGAAGAGGGAGAGAAGGTGCGAGGGGCAGAGGGAGAGAAGGTGTGAGGGGCACAGAGAGAGAAGTTGCGAGAGGCAGAGGGAGAGATGGTGCAAGTGGAAGAGGCAGAGAAGGTGCGAGGGGAAGAGGGAGAGAAGGTGTGAGGCGCAGAGAGAGAGATGGTGCGAGGGGCAGAGAGAGAATGTGCGAGGGGAAGAGGGAGAGAATGTGCGAGGGGAAGAGGGAGAGAAGGTGTGAGGCGCAGAGAGAGAGAAGGTGTGAGGCGCAGATAGAGAGAAGGTGCGAGGGGCAGAGGGAGAGGAGGTTCGAGGGGAAGAGGGAGAGAAGGTGCGAGGGGCAGAGAGAGAGAAGGTGCGAAGGGCAGAAAGAGAGAAGGTGGGAGGGGAGGAGGGAGAGAAGATGCATGGGGAAGAGTGAGAAATTTGTGAGGGGAAGAGGGAGAGAAGGTGTGAGGGGAAGAGGGAGAGAAGGTGTGAGGGGCACAGAGAGAGAAGGTTCGAGAGGCAGAGGGAGAGATGGTGCAAGGGGAAGAGGGAGAGAAGTTGTGAGGGGCAGAGTGAGAAGGTGCGAGGGACAGAGGGAGAGAAGGTGCGAGGGGCAGAGGGAGAGAATGTGCGAGGGGCAGAGGGAGAGAAGGGGCGAGGGGCAGATAGAGAGAAGGGGCGAGGGGCAGATGGAGAGAAGGGGCGAGGGGAAGAGGGAGAGAAGGTGCGAGGGGCAGAGAGAGAGAAGGTGCGAGTGGAAGACAGAGAGAAGGGGCGAGGGGAAAACGGAGAGAAGGGGAGAGGGCAAAACGGAGAGATGGTGCGAGGGGCAGAGAGAGAATGTGCGAGGGGAAGAGTGGGAGAAGGTGCGAGGGGCAGAGGGAGAGAAGGTGCAAGGGGCAGAGAGAAAGATGGTGTGAGGGGCAGAGTGAGAGAAGGTGCGAAGGGCAGAGAGAGAGAAGGTGTGAGGGGAAGAGGGAGAGAAGGTGTGAGGGGCAGAGAGAGATGGTGCGAGGGGAAGACAGAGAGATGGTGCAAGGGGCAGAAAGAGACAAGGTGCGAGGGGAAGGGAGAGAGAACTTGCGAGGGGAAGAGGGAGAGAAGGTGTGAGGGGCAGAGGGAGAGAAGGTGCGAGTGGACGACTGAGAGAAGGGGCGAGGGGCAAAACGGAGAGATGGTGCGAGGGGCAGATGGAGAGACGGGTCGAGGGGAAGAGGGAGAGAAGGTGCGAGGGGCAGAGGGAGAGAAGGTGCAAGGGGCAGAGGGAGAGGATGTGCCATGGGCAGAGGGAGAGAAGGTGCGAGTGGACGACTGAGAGAAGGGGCGAGGGGCAGATGGAGAGAAGGGGCGAGGGGCAGAGGGAGAGAAGGTGCGAGGGGAAGAGGGAGAGAAGGTGCGAGGGGAAGAGGGAGAGAAGGTGTGAGTGGAAGACGGAGAGAAGGGGCAAGGGGCAGATGGAGAGAAGGGGCGAGGGGCAGTTGGAGAGAAGGTGCGAGGGAAGAGGGAGAGAAGGTGCGAGTGGAAGAGGGAGAGAAGGTGCGAGGAGAAGAGGGAGAGGAGGTGCGAGTGCAAGACGTAGAGAAGGGGTGTGGGACAGATGGAGAGTAGGTGCGAGGGGAAGAGGGAGAGAAGGTGCAAGGCGAAGCGGGAGAGGTGGTGCGAGGGGCAGAGGGAGAGAAGGTGTGAGGGGCAGAGGGAGAGAAGGTGTAAGGGGAAGAAGGAGAGAAGGTGTGAGGGGAAGATGGAGAGAAGGTGCGAGGGGCAGATGGAGAGATGGTGCAAGGGGAAGAGGGAGAGAAGGTGCGAGACAGGATGGACAGATGGTGCGAGGGGAAGAGGGAGAGAAGGTGCGAGGGGCAGAGGGAGAGAAGGTGTGAGGGGCACAGAGAGAGAAGTTGCGAGAGGCAGAGGGAGAGATGGTGCAAGTGGAAGAGGCAGAGAAGGTGCGAGGGGAAGAGGGAGAGAAGGTGTGAGGCGCAGAGAGAGAGATGGTGCGAGGGGCAGAGAGAGAATGTGCGAGGGGAAGAGGGAGAGAATGTGCGAGGGGAAGAGGGAGAGAAGGTGTGAGGCGCAGAGAGAGAGAAGGTGTGAGGCGCAGATAGAGAGAAGGTGCGAGGGTCAGAGGGAGAGGAGGTTCGAGGGGAAGAGGGAGAGAAGGTGCGAGGGGCAGAGAGAGAGAAGGTGCGAGGGGCAGAAAGAGAGAAGGTGGGAGGGGAGGAGGGAGAGAAGATGCATGGGGAAGAGTGAGAAATTTGTGAGGGGAAGAGGGAGAGAAGGTGTGAGGGGAAGAGGGAGAGAAGGTGTGAGGGGCACAGAGAGAGAAGGTGCGAGAGGCAGAGGGAGAGATGGTGCAAGGGGAAGAGGGAGAGAAGTTGTGAGGGGCAGAGTGAGAAGGTGCGAGGGGCAGAGGGAGAGAAGGTGCGAGGGGCAGAGGGAGAGAATGTGCGAGGGGCAGAGGGAGAGAAGGGGCGAGGGGCAGATAGAGAGAAGGGGCGAGGGGCAGATGGAGAGAAGGGGCGAGGGGAAGAGGGAGAGAAGTTGCGAGGGGCAGAGAGAGAGAAGGTGCGAGTGGAAGACAGAGAGAAGGGGCGAGGGGAAAACGGAGAGAAGGGGAGAGGGCAAAACGGAGAGATGGTGCGAGGGGCAGAGAGAGAATGTGCGAGGGGAAGAGTGAGAGAAGGTGCGAGGGGCAGAGGGAGAGAAGGTGCAAGGGGCAGAGAGAAAGATGGTGTGAGGGGCAGAGTGAGAGAAGGTGCGAAGGGCAGAGAGAGAGAAGGTGTGAGGGGAAGAGGGAGAGAAGGTGTGAGGGGCAGAGAGAGAGATGGTGCGAGGGGAAGAGAGAGAGATGGTGCAAGGGGCAGAAAGAGAGAAGGTGCGAGGGGAAGGGAGAGAGAACTTGCGAGGGGAAGAGGGAGAGAAGGTGTGAGGGGCAGAGGGATAGAAGGTTTAAGGGGAAGAGGGAGGGAAGGTGCGAGGGCCAGAGAGAGAGAAGGTGCGAAGGGCAGAGAGAGAGAAGGTGCGAGGGGAAGAGGGAGAGAACGTGCATGGGGAAGAGTGAGAGAAGTTGTGAGGGGAAGAGGGAGAGAAGGTGCGAGGGGCAGAGGGAGAGAAGGTGCGAGGGGCAGAGAGAGCAGGTGCGAGGGGCAGAGGGAGAGAAGGTACGAGGGGCAGAGAGAGTGTGGTAGTATGTATTGGGGGTCATGTGGGACTGGAAGCCCTAATGTCATTGGCTGACAGATCCCGGGTCCTGGTTGGCCGTTGACCTCAAGCTCCGCCCTGAAGGCGAAGTATAAGAAGCCGGTGCCTTCCCCCGCAGGCCAGTTTACTATCGGGCTGCTGGGGAACAGACACGCTTAATAAAGCCTCATCGACTTCACTCTGTTTGTCTCACGGAGTCTTTGTGCGCCACAATTTATTAAGCGTGCCTAAAAAGGACTATGGAGCTCAGGATCATTCTGGAATGCCTGAGGATCAGCCCCCACGCAGTGAATGCGGCAGCAGCCTTCAAACACTGGCAGACTTGCTTTGAGGCCTACATCACATCGACCACCGGCCGAGTCTCAGATGAACAAAAACTGCAGGTCCTGCACTCGAGGGTGAGCACGGAGATTTTCACCCTCATTGAAGACACCCGCGATTTCCAGACGGCGTTCGCAGCACTGAGAAGTCTCTACGTTCGCCCAGTTAACCAAATCTACGCTCGCTACCAGCTCGCGACGAGACGGCAAGCTCCCGAAGAATCGATGGACGAGTTCTACGCCGCACTGCTGATTTTGGGACGAGCCTGCAGCTGCCCGTCGGTGAACGCAAATGAACACATGGACATGTTAATGCGCGATGCTTTTGTTGCAGGTATACAATCCTCCCAAATCCGCCAAAGACTTCTAGAAAAAGAGTCACTAGGACTCTCAGAGGCACGGGCCCTGGCAGCCTCGCTGGACGTAGCCGCGCGTAATACCCGCGCCTACGGCCCCGACCGTGCGGCAGGCCATTGGGCCCCGTACGTACCCGCCGCGGCAAACCCCCTACCCCCCCCCCCCCCCGGACACCCCACAGGCTTGCGCAGTCCAAACGCCGAGTCGCACCGGGGGCGCCCGCTGTTATTTCTGCGGCCAGGCGAAGCACCCCCGACAACGCTGTCCGGCCCGCGCAGCCATCTGCAAAAGCTGCGGGAAAAAGGGCCACTATGCGGTGGTGTGCCGGTCCCGCGTGGTCGCCGCCGTCCCGGGAGAACAGGGAGCCCTACAGGCAGTCTATGCCTCCCAACCCCCCCAGCACGCCATGTGCGACCCCCAGGCGCCGCCATTTTGGGTCCCGCGACCCACGCCTGACCCGCCGACCTGGGCCCTCGCCCCCGTCCCGCGCCCCACGCCTGACCCGCCGACTTGGGCCCTCGCCGCCGTCCCGCGCCCCACGCCTGACCCGCCGGAGCCGCCGACCTGGGCCCTCGCCCCCGTCCCGCGCCCCACGCCTGACCCGCCGACCTGGGCCCTCGCCCCCGTCCCGCGCCCCACGCCTGACCCGCCGGAGCCGCCGACCTGGGCCCTCGCCCCCGTCCCGCGCCCCACGCCTGACCCGCCGGAGCCGCCGACCTGGGCCCTCGCCCCCGTCCCGCGCCCCACGCCTGACCCGCCGGCAATACAACTCACCTGGACCCCGACCTCCGTCCCCGGCGAGGGACCTCCTCACTGTCCCAGCGCTCGCACTACTGACCTGCCGGTCCCCAGCGAGGGAGCTCCGCGCGGTCCTAGCGCCCGCGGCCCTGGCGCTCGCACCAAAGGAACTCCGCGCGGTCCTAGCGCCCGCGGCCCGGGAACTCCGCGCGGTCCTAGCGCCCCCCAGACCCCCCAGCACTCAATGTGCGACCCGCAGACGCCGCCATTTTGGGTCCCAACCACCACGAGGGGAGGAGGGGCCCCGCCATCTTGGACCGCCCCCGACCTGTACGACGCATGGGGGCGGCCATTTTGTCCACCCCCGACGCCATCTTGTGACCCCTCAGCCACGTACGATGTATGGGGGCGGCCATTTTATCCATCCCCGACGTCCTCTTGGACGGCAACAACGGACCACACCCCACTACTACAACCACGGCTCGCTTCGGTTACGCTCGATCAGGCTCGGCCCCGGACTCTCCAGACGACGACGACAACGGTCCTAATTAACGGCCACGAGACGCCATGCCTAGTCGACTCCGGGAGCACGGAAAGTTTTATACATCCCGACACGGTAAGACGCTGTTCCTTAACTACCTACCCCAGCGCACAAAAGATTTGCCTAGCCGCAGGATCCCACTCCGTACAGATCCAGGGATTCTGCATAGTTACCCTAACGGTACAGGGGAGGGAATTCAAAAACTACAAACTTAACGTCCTTCCCCAACTCTGTGCCCCCACCTTGCTGGGATTAGATTTCCAATGCAATCTACAGAGCCTTACGTTTAAATTCGGCGGCCCCATACCCCCACTCACTATCTGCGGCCTCGCCACCCTCAAGGTGCAACCCCCGTCCTTGTTTGCGAACCTCACCCCGGATTGCAAACCCGTCGCCACTAGGAGCAGACGGTACAGCGCCCAGGACCGGACCTTCATTCGGTCCGAAGTCCAGCGGCTACTAAAGGAGGGCATAATCCAGGCCAGCAATAGTCCCTGGAGAGCGCAGGTGGTAGTAGTGAAGACAGGGGAGAAACAAAGGATGGTCATTGACTATAGCCAGACCATCAACAGGTACACACAACTAGACGCGTACCCTCTCCCCCGCATATCCGACATGGTCAATCGGATTGCCCAATATAAAGTCTTCTCCACCGTGGACCTCAAGTCCGCCTACCATCAGCTCCCCATCCGCCTAAGTGACCGCAAGTACACAGCCTTCGAGGCAGACGGGCGATTATACCACTTCCTAAGGGTCCCTTTTGGCGTCACAAACGGCGTCTCGGTCTTCCAACGGGAAATGGACCGAATGGTTGATCAACATGGGTTACGGGCCACGTTCCCGTACCTCGACAATGTAACCATCTGCGGCCACGATCAGCAGGACCACGACGCCAACCTCCAAAAATTCCTCCAGACTGCCAAAGCCTTGAACCTCACGTACAATGAGGACAAGTGCGTTTTTAGCACCGATCGGCTAGCCATTCTGGGCTACATAGTGCGCAATGGGATAATAGGCCCCGAACCCGAACGTATGCGCGCACTCATGGAATTTCCCCTCCCGCACTGCCCAAAAGCCCTGAAACGCTGCCTGGGGTTCTTTTCATACTACGCCCAGTGGGTCCCCCAGTACGCAGACAAGGCCCGCCCCCTAATACAGACCACGACTTTCCCGCTGTCGACAGAGGCTTGCCAGGCTTTCAGCCGCATCAAAGCGGACATCGCAAAGGCCACGATGCGCGCCATCGACGAGTCCCTCCCCTTCCAGGTCGAGAGCGACGCCTCTGACATAGCTCCAGCGGCTACACTTAACCAAGCGGGCAGACCCGTGGCCTTTTTCTCCCGAACCCTCCACGCCTCAGAAATCCGCCACTCCTCAGTGGAAAAGGAAGCCCAAGCCATAGTGGAGGCTGTGCGACATTGGAGGCATTACCTAGCCGGCAGGAGATTCACTCTCCTCACTGACCAACGGTCGGTTGCCTTCATGTTCGATAATGCACAGCGGGGCAAGATCAAGAACGACAAGATCTTGCGGTGGAGGATCGAACTCTCCACCTTCAACTATGAGATCTTGTACCGGCCCGGAAAGCTGAACGAGCCGTCTGATGCCCTATCCCGCGGGACATGTGCCAACGCACAAATTGACCGCCTCCAAGCCCTCCACGAGGACCTCTGCCACCCGGGGGTCACTCGGTTTTACCACTTCATCAAGTCCCGCAATCTCCCATACTCCTTAGAGGAGGTCCGTACAGTCACAAGAGACTGCCACATCTGCGCAGAATGCAAACCGCATTTTTTCAGGCCAGATGGAGCGCACCTGATTAAGGCTTCCCGTCCCTTTGAACGCCTCAGTCTCGATTTCAAAGGGCCCCTCCCCTCCACCGACCGCAACGCGTATTTCCTTAATGTAGTGGACGAATACTCCCGCTTCCCTTTTGCCATTCCCTGCTCCGACATGACCGCGGCCACAGTCATTAAAGCCCTGAACAGCATATTCACACTGTTCGGTTACCCCGCATACGTCCACAGCGACAGGGGGTCCTCTTTCATGAGTGACGAGCTGCGCCAGTTCCTGCTCAGCAAGGGTATAGCTTCAAGCAGGACGACCAGCTACAACCCCCGGGGGAACGGGCAAGTAGAAAGGGAGAACGGCACGGTCTGGAAGGCCGTCCTACTGGCCCTACGGTCCAGGGACCTCCCAGTTTCACGGTGGCAGGAGGTCCTCCCGGACGCTCTCCATTCCATCCGGTCGTTATTATGTACGAGCACTAATCAAACGCCGCACGAGCGTCTCCTTGTCTTCCCTAGGAGGTCCTCCTCTGGAACGTCGCTGCCGACCTGGCTGGCGGCCCCAGGACCCATCCTGCTCCGAAAGCATGTGCGGGCACATAAGGCGGACCCGTTGGTCGAAAGGGTTCACCTCCTCCACGCAAACCCCCAGTACGCCTACGTGGAGTACCCCGACGGCCGACAGGACACGGACTCCCTGCGGGATCTGGCGCCCGCCGGCACCACGCACACCCCCCCGGCACCATCAACCCAACCGCCCCCCTTCCTGCTACCGCCGCACCCCGCGACCGCCCCCTTCCCAGGAGGATCAGTCCCCCTCCCCTTTGCACCGACAGCTGAAACCGTGCGGTTCCCGGAGGCGACAACGCTGGTACAAGCACCACCACCACCGCCGGGGCCGAGGCGATCGACACGGACGACCAGACTGCCCGACCGACTCGTGGCGTCGATGTAAAACAAAGATGGACTGTCCAATGAACATTTTGTTTTTCCTATATCCTCTGTAAATAGTTGTAACAGGACGATACTGTCCAATACGGTACTACCATGTAACTGTTCTATCCTCCCAGGACCAGCCCTGTAAACCCTTACCACCATACGAAGCATCACCCCGCCGGGTTCATTTTTGACAAGGGGTGAATGTGGTAGTATGTATTGGGGGTCATGTGGGACTGGAAGCCCTAATGTCATTGGCTGACAGATCCCGGGTCCTGGTTGGCCGTTGACCTCATGCTCCGCCCTGAAGGCGAAGTATAAGAAGCCGGTGCCTTCCCCCGCAGGCCAGTTTGCTATCGGGCTGCTGGGGAACAGACACGCTTAATAAAGCCTCATCGACTTCACTCTATTCAGCTCACCGAGTCTTTGTGCGCCACAGAGAGCAGGTGCGAGGGGAAGAGGGAGAGAATGTGTGAGGGGCAGAGAGAGAGAAGGTGCGAGGGGCAGAAAGAGAGAAGGTGGGAGGGGAGGAGGGAGAGAAGATGCATGGGGAAGAGTGAGAAATTTGTGAGGGGAAGAGGGAGAGAAGGTGTGAGGGGAAGAGGGAGAGAAGGTGTGAGGGGCACAGAGAGAGAAGGTGCGAGAGGCAGAGGGAGAGATGGTGCAAGGGTAAGAGGGAGAGAAGTTGTGAGGGGCAGAGTGAGAAGGTGCGAGGGGCAGAGGGAGAGAAGGTGCGAGGGGCAGAGGGAGAGAAGGGGTGAGGGGCAGATAGAGAGAAGGGGCGAGGGGCAGATGGAGAGAAGGGGCGAGGGGAAGAGGGAGAGAAGGTGCGAGGGGCAGAGAGAGAGAAGGTGCGAGTGGAAGACAGAGAGAAGGGGCGAGGGGAAAACGGAGAGAAGGGGAGAGGGCAAAACGGAGAGATGGTGCGAGGGGCAGAGAGAGAATGTGCGAGGGGAAGAGTGAGAGAAGGTGCGAGGGGCAGAGGGAGAGAAGGTGCAAGGGGCAGAGAGAAAGATGGTGTGAGGGGCAGAGTGAGAGAAGTTGCGAAGGGCAGAGAGAGAGAAGGTGTGAGGGGAAGATGGAGAGAAGGTGTGAGGGGCAGAGAGAGAGATGGTGCGAGGGGAAGACAGAGAGATGGTGCAAGGGGCAGAAAGAGACAAGGTGCGAGGGGAAGGGAGAGAGAACTTGCGAGGGGAAGAGGGAGAGAAGGTGTGAGGGGCAGAGGGAGAGAAGGTGCGAGTGGACGACTGAGAGAAGGGGCGAGGGGCAAAACGGAGAGATGGTGCGAGGGGCAGATGGAGAGACGGGTCGAGGGGAAGAGGGAGAGAAGGTGCGAGGGGCAGAGGGAGAGAAGGTGCAAGGGGCAGAGGGAGAGGATGTGCCATGGGCAGAGGGAGAGAAGGTGCGAGTGGACGACTGAGAGAAGGGGCGAGGGGCAGTTGGAGAGAAGGGGCGAGGGGCAGAGGGAGAGAAGGTGCGAGGGGAAGAGGGAGAGAAGGTGCGAGGGGAAGAGGGAGAGAAGGTGCGAGTGGAAGACGGAGAGAAGGGGCAAGGGGCAGATGGAGAGAAGGGGCGAGGGGCAGTTGGAGAGAAGGTGCGAGGGAAGAGGGAGAGAAGGTGCGAGTGGAAGAGGGAGAGAAGGTGCGAGGAGAAGAGGGAGAGGAGGTGCGAGTGCAAGACGTAGAGAAGGGGTGTGGGACAGATGGAGAGTAGGTGCGAGGGGAAGAGGGAGAGAAGGTGCAAGGCGAAGCGGGAGAGGTGGTGCGAGGGGCAGAGGGAGAGAAGGTGTGAGGGGCAGAGGGAGAGAAGGTGTATGGGGAAGAAGGAGAGAAGGTGTGAGGGGAAGATGGAGAGAAGGTGCGAGGGGCAGATGGAGAGATGGTGCAAGGGGAAGAGGGAGAGAAGGTGCGAGACAGGATGGACAGATGGTGCGAGGGGAAGAGGGAGAGAAGGTGCGAGGGGCAGAGGGAGAGAAGGTGTGAGGGGCACAGAGAGAGAAGTTGCGAGAGGCAGAGGGAGAGATGGTGCAAGTGGAAGAGGCAGAGAAGGTGCGAGGGGAAGAGGGAGAGAAGGTGTGAGGCGCAGAGAGAGAGATGGTGCGAGGGGCAGAGAGAGAATGTGCGAGGGGAAGAGGGAGAGAATGTGCGAGGGGAAGAGGGAGAGAAGGTGTGAGGCGCAGAGAGAGAGAAGGTGTGAGGCGCAGATAGAGAGAAGGTGCGAGGGGCAGAGGGAGAGGAGGTTCGAGGGGAAGAGGGAGAGAAGGTGCGAGGGGCAGAGAGAGAGAAGGTGCGAGGGGCAGAAAGAGAGAAGGTGGGAGGGGAGGAGGGAGAGAAGATGCATGGGGAAGAGTGAGAAATTTGTGAGGGGAAGAGGGAGAGAAGGTGTGAGGGGAAGAGGGAGAGAAGGTGTGAGGGGCACAGAGAGAGAAGGTGCGAGAGGCAGAGGGAGAGATGGTGCAAGGGGAAGAGGGAGAGAAGTTGTGAGGGGCAGAGTGAGAAGGTGCGAGGGGCAGAGGGAGAGAAGGTGCGAGGGGCAGAGGGAGAGAATGTGCGAGGGGCAGAGGGAGAGAAGGGGCGAGGGGCAGATAGAGAGAAGGGGCGAGGGGCAGATGGAGAGAAGGGGCGAGGGGAAGAGGGAGAGAAGTTGCGAAGGGCAGAGAGAGAGAAGGTGCGAGTGGAAGACAGAGAGAAGGGGCGAGGGGAAAACGGAGAGAAGGGGTGAGGGCAAAACGGAGAGATGGTGCGAGGGGCAGAGAGAGAATGTGCGAGGGGAAGAGTGAGAGAAGGTGCGAGGGGCAGAGGGAGAGAAGGTGCAAGGGGCAGAGAGAAAGATGGTGTGAGGGGCAGAGTGAGAGAAGGTGCGAAGGGCAGAGAGAGAGAAGGTGTGAGGGGAAGAGGGAGAGAAGGTGTGAGGGGCAGAGAGAGAGATGGTGCGAGGGGAAGAGAGAGAGATGGTGCAAGGGGCAGAAAGAGAGAAGGTGCGAGGGGAAGGGAGAGAGAACTTGCGAGGGGAAGAGGGAGAGAAGGTGTGAGGGGCAGAGGGATAGAAGGTTTAAGGGGAAGAGGGAGGGAAGGTGCGAGGGCCAGAGAGAGAGAAGGTGCGAAGGGCAGAGAGCGAGAAGGTGCGAGGGGAAGAGGGAGAGAACGTGCATGGGGAAGAGTGAGAGAAGTTGTGAGGGGAAGAGGGAGAGAAGGTGCGAGGGGCAGAGGGAGAGAAGGTGCGAGGGGCAGAGAGAGCAGGTGCGAGGGGCAGAGGGAGAGAAGGTGCGAGGGGCAGAGAGAGCAGGTGCGAGGGGAAGAGGGAGAGAATGTGTGAGGGGCAGAGAGAGAGAAGGTGCGAGGGGCAGAAAGAGAGAAGGTGGGAGGGGAGGAGGGAGAGAAGATGCATGGGGAAGAGTGAGAAATTTGTGAGGGGAAGAGGGAGAGAAGGTGTGAGGGGAAGAGGGAGAGAAGGTGTGAGGGGCACAGAGAGAGAAGGTGCGAGAGGCAGAGGGAGAGATGGTGCAAGGGGAAGAGGGAGAGAAGTTGTGAGGGGCAGAGTGAGAAGGTGAGAGGGGCAGAGGGAGAGAAGGTGCGAGGGGCAGAGGGAGAGAATGTGCGAGGGGCAGAGGGAGAGAAGGGGCGAGGGGCAGATAGAGAGAAGGGGCGAGGGGCAGATGGAGAGAAGGGGCGAGGGGAAGAGGGAGAGAAGGTGCGAGGGGCAGAGAGAGAGAAGGTGCGAGTGGAAGACAGAGAGAAGGGGCGAGGGGAAAACGGAGAGATGGGGAGAGGGGAAAACGGAGAGATGGTGCGAGGGGCAGAGAGAGAATGTGCGAGGGGAAGAGTGAGAGAAGGTGCGAGGGGCAGAGGGAGAGAAGGTGCAAGGGGCAGAGAGAAAGATGGTGTGAGGGGCAGAGTGAGAGAAGGTGCGAAGGGCAGAGAGAGAGAAGGTGTGAGGGGAAGAGGGAGAGAAGGTGTGAGGGGCAGAGAGAGAGATGGTGCGAGGGGAAGAGAGAGAGATGGTGCAAGGGGCAGAAAGAGAGAAGGTGCGAGGGGAAGGGAGAGAGAACTTGCGAGGGGAAGAGGGAGAGAAGGTGTGAGGGGCAGAGGGAGAGAAGGTGCGAGTGGACGACTGAGAGAAGGGGCGAGGGGCAAAACGGAGAGATGGTGCGAGGGGCAGATGGAGAGACGGGTCGAGGGGAAGAGGGAGAGAAGGTGCGAGGGGCAGAGGGAGAGAAGGTGCAAGGGGCAGAGGGAGAGGATGTGCCATGGGAAGAGGGAGAGAAGGTGCGAGTGGACGACTGAGAGAAGGGGCGAGGGGCAGATGGAGAGAAGGGGCGAGGGGCAGATGGAGAGAAGGGTCGAGGGGAAGAGGGAGACAAGGTGCGAGGGGCAGAGAGAGAGAAGGTGCGAATGGAAGACGGAGAGAAGGGGCAAGGGGCAGATGGAGAGAAGGGGCGAGGGGCAGTTGGAGAGAAGGTGCGAGGGAAGAGGGAGAGAAGGTGCGAGTGGAAGAGGGAGAGAAGGTGCGAGGAGAAGAGGGAGAGGAGGTGCGAGTGCAAGACGTAGAGAAGGGGTGTGGGACAGATGGAGAGTAGGTGCGAGGGGAAGAGGGAGAGAAGGTGCAAGGCGAAGCGGGAGAGGTGGTGCGAGGGGCAGAGGGAGAGAAGGTGTGAGGGGCAGAGGGAGAGAAGGTGTAAGGGGAAGAAGGAGAGAAGGTGTGAGGGGAAGATGGAGAGAAGGTGCGAGGGGCAGATGGAGAGATGGTGCAAGGGGAAGAGGGAGAGAAGTGCGAGACAGGATGGACAGATGGTGCGAGGGGAAGAGGGAGAGAAGGTGCGAGGGGCAGAGGGAGAGAAGGTGTGAGGGGCACAGAGAGAGAAGTTGCGAGAGGCAGAGGGAGAGATGGTGCAAGTGGAAGAGGCAGAGAAGGTGCGAGGGGAAGAGGGAGAGAAGGTGTGAGGCGCAGAGAGAGAGATGGTGCGAGGGGCTGAGAGAGAATGTGCGAGGGGAAGAGGGAGAGAATGTGCGAGGGGAAGAGGGAGAGAAGGTGTGAGGCGCAGAGAGAGAAGGTGTGAGGCGCAGATAGAGAGAAGGTGCGAAGGGCAGAGGGAGAGGAGGTTCGAGGGGAAGAGGGAGAGAAGGTGCGAGGGGCAGAGAGAGAGAAGGTGCGAGGGGCAGAAAGAGAGAAGGTGGGAGGGGAGGAGGGAGAGAAGATGCATGGGGAAGAGTGAGAAATTTGTGAGGGGAAGAGGGAGAGAAGGTGTGAGGGGAAGAGGGAGAGAAGGTGTGAGGGGCACAGAGAGAGAAGGTGCGAGAGGCAGAGGGAGAGATGGTGCAAGGGGAAGAGGGAGAGAAGTTGTGAGGGGCAGAGTGAGAAGGTGCGAGGGGCAGAGGGAGAGAAGGTGCGAGGGGCAGAGGGAGAGAATGTGCGAGGGGCAGAGGGAGAGAAGGGGCGAGGGGCAGATAGAGAGAAGGGGCGAGGGGCAGATGGAGAGAAGGGGCGAGGGGAAGACGGAGAGAAGGGGAGAGGGCAAAACGGAGAGAAGGTGCGACAGGCAGAGAGAGGGAATGTGCGAGGAGAAGAGGGAGATAAGGTGTTAGGGGCAGAGGGAGAGAAGGTGCAAGGGGCAGAGAGAGAGTAGGAGCGAGGGGCAAAAAGAGAGAAGGTGCGAGGGGCAGAGGGAGAGAAGGTGTGAGGGGCAGAGAGAGAGATGGTGCGAGGGGCATAGAGAGAATGTGCGAGGGGAAGAGGGAGAGAAGGTGCGAGGGGAAGAGGCAGAGAAGGAGCAAGGGGAAGAGGGAGAAAAGGTGTGAGGCGCAGAGAGAGAGAAGGTGCGAGGGGCAGAGAGAGAGAAGGTGTGAGGCGCAGAGAGAGAGAAGGTGCGAGGGGCAGAGAGAAAGAGAAGGTGAGAGGGGAAGAGGGAGAGAAGGTGCGAGGGCCAGAGGGATAGAAGGTTTAAGGGGAAGAGGGAGGGAAGGTGCGAGGGCCAGAGAGAGAGAAGATGCGAAGGGCAGAGAGAGAGAAGGTGCGAGGGGAAGAGGGAGAGAACGTGCATGGGGAAGAGTGAGAGAAGTTGTGAGGGGAAGAGGGAGAGAAGGTGCGAGGGGCAGAGGGAGAGAAGGTGCGAGGGGCAGAGAGAGCAGGTGCGAGGGGCAGATGGAGAGAAGGTGCGAGTGAAAGAGGGAGAGAAGGTGCAATGGGCAGGGGGAGAGAAGGTGCGAGGGGAGAGAGAGAGAATGTGTGAGGGGAAGAGGGAGAGATGGTGCGAGGGGAAGAGGGGGAAAAAGTGCGAGGGGCAGATGGAGAGAAGGTGCGAGT
Source organism: Scyliorhinus torazame (assembly GCF_047496885.1). Lineage (NCBI taxonomy): Eukaryota > Metazoa > Chordata > Chondrichthyes > Carcharhiniformes > Scyliorhinidae > Scyliorhinus > Scyliorhinus torazame. The sequence goes on along the minus strand of NC_092710.1, from coordinate 76,864,303 downwards.
GAAAGAGGGAGAGTAGGTGCAAGGGGAATAGGGAGAGAAGGTGCGAATGGAAGAGGGAGAGAAGGTGCAAGGGGCAAGGGGAGAGAAGGTACGAGGGGAGAGAGAGAATGTGTGAGGGGAAGAGGGAGAGATGGTGCGAGGGGAAGAGGGAGAGAAGGTGCAAGGGGCAGAGGGAGAGAAGGTGCAAGGGGCAGAGGGAGAGAAGGTGCGAGGGAAAGAGGGAGAGAAGGTGCGAGTGGAGGACGGAGAGAAGGGGCAAGGGGCAGATGGAGAGAAGGGGCGAGGGGCAGTTGGAGAGAAGGTGCGAGGGAAGAGGGAGAGAAGGTGCGAGTGGAAGAGGGAGAGAAGGTGCGAGGGGAACAGGGAGAGGAGGTGCGAGTGCAAGACGTAGAGAAGGGGTGAGGGGCAGATGGAGAGTAGGTGTGAGGGGAAGAGGGAGCGAAGGTGCAAGACGAAGCGGTAGAGGTGGTGCGAGGGGCAGAAGGAGAGAAGGTGTGAGGGGCAGAGGGGGAGATGGTGCGAGGGGCAGAGGGAGAGAAGGTGCAAGGGGCAGAGGGAGAGAAGTTGCGAGGGAAAGAGGGAGAGAAGGTGCGAGTGGAAGACGGAGAGAAAGGGCAAGGGGCAGTTGGAGAGAAGGTGCGAGGGAAGAGGGAGAGAAGGTGCGAGTGGAAGAGGGAGAGAAGGTGCGAGGGGAAGAGGGAGAGGAGGTGCGAGTGCAAGACGTAGAGAAGGAGTGAGGGGCAGATGGAGAGTAGGTGCGAGGGGAAGAGGGAGAGAAGGTGCAAGGCGAAGCGGGAGAGGTGGTGCGAGGGGCAGAGGGAGAGAAGGTCTGAGGGGCAGAGGGAGAGAAGGTGTGAGTGGAAGAAGGAGAGAAGGTGTGAGGGGAAGAGGGAGAGAAGGTGCGAGGGGCAGATGGAGAGATGGTGCAAGGGGAAGAGGGAGAGAAGGAGTGAGGCAGGATGGAGAGATGGTGCGAGGGGAAGAGGGAGAGAAGGTGCGAGGGGCAGAGGGAGAGAAGGTGTGAGGGGCACAGAGAGAGAAGTTGCGAGAGGCAGAGGGAGAGATAGTGCAAGCGGAAGAGGCAGAGAAGGTGCGAGGGGAAGAGGGAGAGAAGGTGTGAGGCGCAGAGAGAGAGATGGTGCGAGGGGCAGAGAGAGAATGTGCGAGGGGTAGAGGGAGAGAAGATGCGAGGGGAAGAGGGAGAGAAGGTGCGTGGGGATGAGGCAGAGAAGGTGCGAGGGGAAGAGGGAGAGAAGGTGTGAGGCGCAGAGAGAGAGAAGGTGTGAGGCGCAAAGAGAGAGAAGGTGCGAGGGGCATAGAAAGAGAAGGTGCGATGGGAAGAGCGAGAGAAGGTGCGAGGGGCAGAGGGAGAGGAGGTTCGAGGGGAAGAGGGAGAGAAGGTGCGAGGGGCAGAGAGAGAGAAGGTGCGAAGGGCAGAGAGAGAGAAGGTGCGAGGTGAAGAGGGAGAGAAGGTGCATGGGGAAGAGTGAGAGAAGTTGTGAGGGGAAGAGGGAGAGAAGTTGTGAGGGAAAGAGGGAGAGAAGGTGCAAGTGGCAAAGTGAGAAGGTGCGAGGGGCAGAGAGAAAGAAGGTGCAAGGGGTAGAGGGAGAGAAGGTGCGAGGGGCAGATGGAGAGAAGGGGCGAGGGGCAGATGGAGAGAAGGGGCGAGGGGAAGAGGGAGAGAAGGTGCGAGGGGCAGAGAGAGAGAAGGTGCGAGAGGAAGAAGGAGAGAAGGGGCGAGGGGAAAACGGACAGAAGGTGCGACGGGCAGAGGGAGGGATTATGCGAGGAGAAGAGGGAGATAAGGTGCGAGGGCAGAGGGAGAGAAGATGCAAGGGGCAGAGAGAAAGATGGTGTGAGGGGCGGAGTGAGAGAAGGTGCGAAGGGCAGAGAGAGAGAAGGTGTGAGGGGAAGAGGGAGAGAAGGTGTGCGGGGCAGAGAGAGAGATGGTGAGAGGGGAAGAGAGCGAGATGGTGCGAGGGGCAGAGTGAGAGATGGTGCGAGGGGAAGAGGGAGAGAAGGTGTGAGGGGCAGGGAGAGAGATGGTGCGAGGGGTAGAAAGAGAGAAGGTGCGAGGGGAAGAGGGAGAGAAGGTGCGAGGGGAAGAGGCAGAGAAGGAGCGAGGGGAAGAGGGAGAAAAGGTGTGAGGCGCAGAGAGAGAGAAGGTGCGAGGGGCAGGGAGAGAGAAGGTGTGAGGCGCAGAGAGAGAGAAGGTGCGAGGGACAGAGAGAGAGAGAAGGTGCGAGGGGAAGAGGGAGGGAAGGTGCAAGGGCCAGAGAGAGAGAAGGTGCGAAGGGCAGAGAGAGAGAAGGTGCGAGGGAAAGAGGGAGAGATGGTGCATGGGGAAGATTGAGAGAAGTTGTGAGGGGAAGAGGGAGAGAAGTTGTGAGGGGAAGAGGGAAAGAAGGTGCAAGGAGCAGAGGGAGAAGGTGCGAGGGGCAGAGGGAGAGAAGGTGCGAGGGGCAGAGAGAGCAGGTGCGAGGGACAGAGGGAGAGAAGGTGCGAGGGGCAGAGAGAGCAGGTGCGAGGGGAAGAGGGAGAGAATGTGTGAGGGGCAGAGGGAGATATGGTGCAAGGGGAAGAGGGAGAGAAGGTGCAAGGGGCAGATGGAGAGAAGGTGCGGGTGAAAGAGGGAGAGAAGGTGCAATGGGCAGGGGAGAGAAGGTGCGAGGGGAGAGAGAGAGAATGTGTGAGGGGAAGAGGGAGAGATGGTGCGAGGGGAAGAGGGAGAAAAAGTGCGAGGGGCAGATGGAGAGAAGGTGCGAGTGAAAGAGGGAGAGTAGGTGCAAGGGGAAGAGGGAGAGAAGGTGCGAATGGAAGAGGGAGGGAAGGTGCAAGGGCCAGAGAGAGAAAAGGTGCGAACGGCAGAGAGAGAGAAGGTGCGAGGGGAAGAGGGAGAGAAGGTGCATGGGGAAGAGTGAGAGAAGTTGTGAGGGGAAGAGGGAGAGAAGGTGCGAGGGGAAGAGGGAGAGGAGGTGCGAGTGCAAGACTTAGAGAAGGGGTGAGGGGCAGATGGAGAGTAGGTGCGAGGGAAAGAGGGAGAGAAGGTGCAAGGCGAAGCGGGAGAGGTGGTGCGAGGGGCAGAGGGAGAGAAGGTCTGAGGGGCAGAGGGAAAGAAGGTGTGAGGGGAAGAAGGAGAGAAGGTGTGAGGGGAAGAGGGAGAGAAGGTGCGAGGGGCAGGTGGAGAGATGGTGCAAGTGGAAGATGGAGAGAAAGAACGAGGCAGGATGGAGAGATGGTGCGAAGGGAAGAGGGAGAGAAGGTGCGAGGGGCAGAGGGAGAGAAGGTGCGAGGGGCAGAGAGAGCAGGTGCGAGGGGCAGAGGGAGAGAAGGTTCGAGGGGCAGAGAGAGCAGGTGCGAGGGGAAGAGGGAGAGAATGTGTGAGGGCAGAGGGAGATATGGTGCAAGGGGCAGAGGGAGAGAAGGTGCAAGGGGCAGAGGGAGAGAAGGTGCAATGGGCAGAGGAAGAGAAGGCGCGAGGGGAAGAGGGAGAGAAGTTGTGAGGGGAAGAGGGAGAGAAGGTGCGAGTGGAAGACAGAGAGAAGGGGCGAGGGGAAAATGGAGAGAAGGGGAGAGGGCAAAACGGAGAGAAGGTGCGACGGGCAGAGAGTGCGAATGTGCGTGGAGAAGAGGGAGATAAGGTGCGAGGGCAGAGGGAGAGAAGGTGCAAGGGGCAGAGAGAGAGGAGGTGCGAGGGGCAGAAAGAGAGAAGGTGCGAGGGGCAGAGGGAGAGAAGGTGTGAGGGGAAGACGGAGAGAAGGTGTGAGGGGCAGAGTGAGAGATGGTGCGAGGGGCAGAGAGAGAATGTGCGAGGGGAAGAGGGAGAGAAGGTGCGAGGGGCAGAGGGAGAGAAGGTGCAAGGAGCAGAGAGAAAGATGGTGTGAGGGGCGGAGTGAGAGAAGGTGCGAAGGGCAGAGAGAGAGAAGATGTGAGGGGCAGAGGGAGAGAAGGTGTGAGGGGAAGAGGGAGAGAAGGTGTGAGGGGCAGAGTGAGAAGGTGCAAGAGGTAGAAAGAGAGAATGTGCAAGGGGCAGCGAGTAAAAAGTTGCAAGGGGTAGAGGGAGAGAAGGTGCGAGGGGCAGAGGGAGAGGATGTGCCATGGGCTGAGGCAGAGAAGGTGCAAGGGGCAGAGAGAGAGAAGGTGTGAGGGGCAGAGTGAGAGTAGGTGCGAGTGGCAAAAAGAGAGAAGGTGCGAGGGGCAGAGGGAGAGAAGGTGTGAGGGGCAGAGAGAGAGATGGTGCGAGGGGCAGAGAGAGAATGTGCGAGGGGAAGAGGGAGAGAAGGTGCGAGGGGAAGAGGCAGAGAAGGAGCGAGGGGAAGAGGGAGAAAAGATGTGAGGCGCAGAGAGAGAGAAGGTGCGAGGGGCAGGGAGAGAGAAGGTGTGAGGCGCAGAGAGAGAGAAGGTGCGAGGGACAGAGAGAGAGAGAAGGTGCGAGGGGAAGAGGGAGGGAAGGTGCAAGGGCCAGAGAGAGAAAAGGTGCGAAGGGCAGAGAGAGAGAAGGTGCGAGGGGAAGAGGGACAGAAGGTGCATGCGGAAGAGTGAGCGAAGTTGTGAGGGGAAGAGGGAGAGAAGTTGTGAGGGGATGAGGGAGAGAAGGTGCAAGGGGCAGAGGGAGAAGGTGCGAGGGGCAGAGGGAGAGAAGGTGCGAGGGGCAGAGAGAGCAGGTGCGAGGGGCAGAGGGAGAGAAGGTGCGAGGGGCAGAGAGAGCAGGTGCGAGGGGAAGAGGGAGAGAATGTGTGAGGGGCAGAGGAAGATATGGTGCAAGGGGAAGAGGGAGAGAAGGTGCAAGGGGCAGGTGGAGAGAAGGTGCGGGTGAAAGAGGGAGAGAAGGTGTAATGGGCAGGGGGAGAGAAGGTGCGAGGGGAGAGAGAGAGAATGTGTGAGGGGAAGAGGGAGAGATGGTGCGAGGGGAAGAGGGAGAAAAAGTGCGAGGGGCAGATGGAGAGAAGGTGCGAGTGAAAGAGGTAGAGTAGGTGCAAGGGGAAGAGGGAGAGAAGGTGCGAATGGAAGAGGGAGAGAAGGTGCAAGGGGCAAGGGGAGAGAAGGTACGTGGGGAGAGAGAGAATGTGTGAGGGGAAGAGGGAGAGATGGTGCGAGGGGAAGAGGGAGAGAAGGTGCAAGGGGCAGAGGGATAGAAGGTGCAAGGGGCAGAGGGAGAGAAGGTGCGAGGGAAAGAGGGAGAGAAGGTGCGAGTGGAAGACGGAGAGAAGGGGTAAGGGGCAGATGGAGAGAAGGGGCGAGGGGCAGTTGGAGAGATGGTGCGAGGGGCAGAGGGAGAGAAGGTGTGAGGGGCACAGAGAGAGAAGGTGCGAGAAGCAGAGGGAGAGAAGGTGCGTGGGGATGAGGCAGAGAAGGTGCGAGGGGAAGAGGGAGAGAAGGTGTGAGGCGCAGAGAGAGAGAAGGTGTGAGGCGCAGAGAGAGAGAAGGTGCGAGGGGCACAGAGAAAGAAGGTGCGAGAGGCAGAGGGAGAGATGGTGCAAGGGGAAGAGGGAGAGAAGGTGCGAGGGGAAGAGGGAGAGGAGGTGCGAGTGCAAGACTTAGAGAAGGGGTGAGGGGCAGATGGAGAGTAGGTGCGAGGGGAAGAGGGAGAGTAGGTGCAAGGCGAAGCGGGAGAGGTGGTGCGAGGGGCAGAGGGAGAGAAGGTCTGAGGGGCAGAGGGAAAGAAGGTGTGAGGGGAAGAAGGAGAGAAGGTGTGAGGGGAAGAGGGAGAGAAGGTGCGAGGGGCAGATGGAGAGATGGTGCATGGGGAAGATGGAGAGAAGGAACGAGGCAGGATGGAGAGATGGTGCGAAGGGAAGAGGGAGAGAAGGTGCGAGGGGCAGAGGGAGAGAAGGTGTGAGGGGCACAGAGAGAGAAGGTGCGAGAAGCAGAGGGAGAGAAGGTGCGTGGGGATGAGGCAGAGAAGGTGCGAGGGGAAGAGGGAGAGAAGGTGTGAGGCGCAGAGAGAGAGAAGGTGTGAGGCGCAGAGAGAGAGAAGGTGCGAGGGGCAGAGAGAGAGAAGGTGCGAGGGGCAGAGAGAGAGAAGGTGCAAGGGGCAGAAAGAGAGAAGGTGGGAGGGGAGGAGGGAGAGAAGATGCATGGGGAAGAGTGAGAAATGTGTGAGACGCAGAGAGAGAGAAGGTGCGAGGGGAAGAGTGAGAGAAGGTGCGAGGGGCAGAGGGAGAGGAGGTTCGAAGGGAAGAGGGAGAGAAGGTGCGAGGGGCAGAGAGAGAGAAGGTGTGAGGGGCAGAAAGAGACAAGGTGGGAGGGGAGGAGGGAGAGAAGATGCATGGGGAAGAGTGAGAAAGTTGTGAGGGGAAGAGGGAGAGAAGTGGTGAGGGGAAGAGGGAGAGAAGGTGTGAGGGGAAGATGGAGAGAAGGTGTGAGGGCACAGAGAGAGAAGGTGCGAGAGGCAGAGGGAGAGATGGTGCAAGGGGAAGAGGGAGAGAAGATGTGAGTGGCAGAGTGAGAATGTGCGAGGGGCAGAGAGAAAGAAGGTGCAAGGGGTAGAGGGAGAGAAGGTGCGAGGGGCAGATGGAGAGAATGTGCGAGGGGCAGAGGGAGAGAAGATGCGAGTGGAAGACGGAGAGAAGGGGCGAGGGGCAGATGGAGAGAAGGGGCGAGGGGCAGATGGAGAGAAGGGGAGAGGGGAAGAGGGAGAGAAGGTGCGAGGGGCAGAGAGAGAGAAGGTGCGAGTGGAAGGCGGAGAGAAGGGGCGAGGGGAAAACGGAGAGAAGGGGAGAGGGCAAAACGGAGAGAGGGTGCGACGGGCAGAGAGAGGGAATGTGCGAGGAGAAGAGGGAGATAAGGTGCGAGGGCAGAGGGAGAGAATGTGCAAGGGGCAGAGAGAGAGAAGGTGCGAGGGGCAGAGGGAGAGAAGGTGTGAGGGGCAGATGGAGAGATGGTGCAAGGGGAAGAGGGAGAGAAGGAGCGAGGCAGGATGGAGAGATGGTGCGAGGGGAAGAGGGAGAGAAGGTGTGAGGGGTACAGAGAGAGAAGGTGCGAGAGGCAGAGGGAGAGATGATGCAAGGGGAAGAGGCAAAGAAGGTGCGAGGGGAAGAGGGAGAGAAGGTGCGTGGGGATGACGCAGAGAAGGTGCGAGGGGAAGAGGGAGAGAAGGTGTGAGGCGCAGAGAGAGAGAAGGTGTGAGGCGCAGAGAGAGAGAAGGTGCGAGGGGCATAGAAAGAGAAGGTGCGAGGGGATGAGTGAGAGAAGGTGCGAGGGGCAGCGGGAGAGGAGGTTCGAAGGGAAGAGGGAGAGAAGGTGCGAGGGGCAGAGAGAGAGAAGGTGCGAGGGGCAGAAAGAGAGAAGGTGGGAGGGGAGGAGGGAGAGATGATGCATGGGGAAGAGTGAGAAAGTTGTGAGGGGAACAGGGAGAGAAGTTGTGAGGGGAAGAGGGAGAGAAGGTGTGAGGGGAAGATGGAGAGAAGGTGTGAGGGCATAGAGAGAGAAGGTGCAAGAGGCAGAGGAAGAGATGGTGCAAGGGGAAGAGGGAGAGAAGGTGTGAGGGACAGAGTGAGAAGGTGCGAGGGGCAGAGAGAAAGAAGGTGCAAGGGTTAGAGGGAGAGAAGGTGCGAGGGGCAGATGGAGAGAAGTGGCGAGGGGCAGATGGAGAGATGGGGTGAGGGGAAGAGGGAGAGAAGGTGCGAGGGGCAGAGAGAGAGAAGATGCGAGTGGAAGACGGAGAGAAAGGGGCGAGGGGAAAACGGAGAGAAGGGGAGAGGGCAAAACGGAGAGAAGGTGCGACGAGCAGAGAGAGGGAATGTGCGAGGAGAAGAGGGAGATAAGGTGCGAGGGCAGAGGGAGAGAAGGTGCAAGGGGCAGAGAGAGAGACGGTGCGAGGGGCAGAGGGAGAGAAGGTGTGAGGGGCAGAGAGATAGATGGTGCGAGGGGCAGAGAGAGAATGTGCGAGGGGAAGAGGGAGAGAAGGTGCGAGGGGCAGAGAGAGAGAAGGTGCAAGGGGCAGAGAGAAAGATGGTGTGAGGGGCGGAGTGAGAGAAGGTGCGAAAGGCAGAGAGAGAGAAGGTGTGAGGGGAAGAGGGAGAGAAGGTGTGCGGGGCAGAGAGAGAGATGGTGCGAGGGGAAGAGAGCGAGATGGTGTGAGGGGCAGAGTGAGAGATGGTGCGAGGGGAAGAGGGAGAGAAGGTGTGAGGGGCTGAGGGAGAGATGGTGCGAGGGGCAGAAAGAGAGAAGGGGCGAGGGGCAGTTGGAGAGATGGTGCGAAGGGAAGAGGGAGAGAAGGTGCGAGGGGCAGAGGGAAAGAAGGTGTGAGGGGCACAGAGAGAGAAGGTGCGAGAAGCAGAGGGAGAGAAGGTGCGTGGGGATGAGGCAGAGAAGGTGCGAGGGGAAGAGGGAGAGAAGGTGTGAGGCGCAGAGAGAGAGAAGGTGTGAGGCGCAGAGAGAGAGAAGGTGCGAGGGGCACAGAGAAAGAAGGTGCGAGAGGCAGAGGGAGAGATGGTGCAAGGGGAAGACGGAGAGAAGGTGCGAGGGGAAGAGGGAGAGGAGGTGCGAGTGCAAGACGTAGAGAAGGGGTGAGGGGCAGATGGAGAGTAGGTGCGAGGGGAAGAGGGAGAGAAGGTGCAAGGCGAAGCGTGAGAGGTGGTGCGAAGGGCAGAGGGAGAGAAGGTCTGAGGGGCAGAGGGAAAGAAGGTGCGAGGGGCAGATGGAGAGATGGTGCATGGGGAAGATGGAGAGAAGGAACGAGGCAGGATGGAGAGATGGTGCGAAGGGAAGAGGGAGAGAAGGTGTGAGTGGAAGACGGAGAGAAGGGGCAAGGGGCAGATGGAGAGAAGGGGCGAGGGGCAGATGGAGAGAAGGGGAGAGGGGAAGAGGGAGAGAAGGTGCGAGGGGCAGAGAGAGAGAAGGTGCGAGTGGAAGGCGGAGAGAAGGGGCGAGGGGAAAACGGAGAGAAGGGGAGAGGGCAAAACGGAGAGAGGGTGCGACGGGCAGAGAGAGGGAATGTGCGAGGAGAAGAGGGAGATAAGGTGCGAGGGCAGAGGGAGAGAATGTGCAAGGGGCAGAGAGAGAGAAGGTGCGAGGGGCAGAGGGAGAGAAGGTGTGAGGGGCAGATGGAGAGATGGTGCAAGGGGAAGAGGGAGAGAAGGAGCGAGGCAGGATGGAGAGATGGTGCGAGGGGAAGAGGGAGAGAAGGTGCGAGGGGTACAGAGAGAGAAGGTGCGAGAGGCAGAGGGAGAGATGATGCAAGGGGAAGAGGCAAAGAAGGTGCGAGGGGAAGAGGGAGAGAAGGTGCGTGGGGATGACGCAGAGAAGGTGCGAGGGGAAGAGTGAGAGAAGGTGTGAGGCGCAGAGAGAGAGAAGGTGTGAGGCGCAGAGAGAGAGAAGGTGCGAGGGGCATAGAAAGAGAAGGTGCGAGGGGATGAGTGAGAGAAGGTGCGAGGGGCAGCGGGAGAGGAGGTTCGAAGGGAAGAGGGAGAGAAGGTGCGAGGGGCAGAGAGAGAGAAGGTGCGAGGGGCAGGATGAGAGAAGGTGGGAGGGGAGGAGGGAGAGATGATGCATGGGGAAGAGTGAGAAAGTTGTGAGGGGAAGAGGGAGAGAAGTTGTGAGGGGAAGAGGGAGAGAAGGTGTGAGGGGAAGATGGAGAGAAGGTGTGAGGGCATAGAGAGAGAAGGTGCAAGAGGCAGAGGAAGAGATGGTGCAAGGGGAAGAGGGAGAGAAGGTGTGAGGGACAGAGTGAGAAGGTGCGAGGGGCAGAGAGAAAGAAGGTGCAAGGGTTAGAGGGAGAGAAGGTGCGAGGGGCAGATGGAGAGAAGTGGCGAGGGGCAGATGGAGAGATGGGGTGAGGGGAAGAGGGAGAGAAGGTGCGAGGGGCAGAGAGAGAGAAGATGCGAGTGGAAGACGGAGAGAAAGGGGCGAGGGGAAAACGGAGAGAAGGGGAGAGGGCAAAACGGAGAGAAGGTGCGACGAGCAGAGAGAGGGAATGTGCGAGGAGAAGAGGGAGATAAGGTGCGAGGGCAGAGGGAGAGAAGGTGCAAGGGGCAGAGAGAGAGACGGTGCGAGGGGCAGAGGGAGAGAAGGTGTGAGGGGCAGAGAGATAGATGGTGCGAGGGGCAGAGAGAGAATGTGCGAGGGGAAGAGGGAGAGAAGGTGCGAGGGGCAGAGAGAGAGAAGGTGCAAGGGGCAGAGAGAAAGATGGTGTGAGGGGCGGAGTGAGAGAAGGTGCGAAAGGCAGAGAGAGAGAAGGTGTGAGGGGAAGAGGGAGAGAAGGTGTGCGGGGCAGAGAGAGAGATGGTGCGAGGGGAAGAGAGCGAGATGGTGTGAGGGGCAGAGTGAGAGATGGTGCGAGGGGAAGAGGGAGAGAAGGTGTGAGGGGCTGAGGGAGAGATGGTGCGAGGGGCAGAAAGAGAGAAGGGGCGAGGGGCAGTTGGAGAGATGGTGCGAAGGGAAGAGGGAGAGAAGGTGCGAGGGGCAGAGGGAAAGAAGGTGTGAGGGGCACAGAGAGAGAAGGTGCGAGAAGCAGAGGGAGAGAAGGTGCGTGGGGATGAGGCAGAGAAGGTGCGAGGGGAAGAGGGAGAGAAGGTGTGAGGCGCAGAGAGAGAGAAGGTGTGAGGCGCAGAGAGAGAGAAGGTGCGAGGGGCACAGAGAAAGAAGGTGCGAGAGGCAGAGGGAGAGATGGTGCAAGGGGAAGACGGAGAGAAGGTGCGAGGGGAAGAGGGAGAGGAGGTGCGAGTGCAAGACGTAGAGAAGGGGTGAGGGGCAGATGGAGAGTAGGTGCGAGGGGAAGAGGGAGAGAAGGTGCAAGGCGAAGCGTGAGAGGTGGTGCGAAGGGCAGAGGGAGAGAAGGTCTGAGGGGCAGAGGGAAAGAAGGTGCGAGGGGCAGATGGAGAGATGGTGCATGGGGAAGATGGAGAGAAGGAACGAGGCAGGATGGAGAGATGGTGCGAAGGGAAGAGGGAGAGAAGGTGTGAGTGGAAGACGGAGAGAAGGGGCAAGGGGCAGATGGAGAGAAGGGGCGAGGGGCAGATGGAGAGAAGGGGAGAGGGGAAGAGGGAGAGAAGGTGCGAGGGGCAGAGAGAGAGAAGGTGCGAGTGGAAGGCGGAGAGAAGGGGCGAGGGGAAAACGGAGAGAAGGGGAGAGGGCAAAACGGAGAGAGGGTGCGACGGGCAGAGAGAGGGAATGTGCGAGGAGAAGAGGGAGATAAGGTGCGAGGGCAGAGGGAGAGAATGTGCAAGGGGCAGAGAGAGAGAAGGTGCGAGGGGCAGAGGGAGAGAAGGTGTGAGGGGCAGATGGAGAGATGGTGCAAGGGGAAGAGGGAGAGAAGGAGCGAGGCAGGATGGAGAGATGGTGCGAGGGGAAGAGGGAGAGAAGGTGCGAGGGGTACAGAGAGAGAAGGTGCGAGAGGCAGAGGGAGAGATGATGCAAGGGGAAGAGGCAAAGAAGGTGCGAGGGGAAGAGGGAGAGAAGGTGCGTGGGGATGACGCAGAGAAGGTGCGAGGGGAAGAGTGAGAGAAGGTGTGAGGCGCAGAGAGAGAGAAGGTGTGAGGCGCAGAGAGAGAGAAGGTGCGAGGGGCATAGAAAGAGAAGGTGCGAGGGGATGAGTGAGAGAAGGTGCGAGGGGCAGCGGGAGAGGAGGTTCGAAGGGAAGAGGGAGAGAAGGTGCGAGGGGCAGAGAGAGAGAAGGTGCGAGGGGCAGGATGAGAGAAGGTGGGAGGGGAGGAGGGAGAGATGATGCATGGGGAAGAGTGAGAAAGTTGTGAGGGGAAGAGGGAGAGAAGTTGTGAGGGGAAGAGGGAGAGAAGGTGTGAGGGGAAGATGGAGAGAAGGTCTGAGGGCATAGAGAGAGAAGGTGCGAGAGGCAGAGGAAGAGATGGTGCAAGGGGAAGGGGGAGAGAAGGTGTGAGGGACAGAGTGAGAAGGTGCGAGGGGCAGAGAGAAAGAAGGTGCAAGGGGTAGAGGGAGAGAAGGTGCGAGGGGCAGATGGAGAGAAGTGGTGAGGGGCAGATGGAGAGATGGGGTGAGGGGAAGAGGGAGAGAAGGTGCGAGGGGCAGAGAGAGAGAAGATGCGAGTGGAAGACGGAGAGAAAGGGGCGAGGGGAAAACGGAGAGAAGGGGAGAGGGCAAAACGGAGAGAAGGTGCGACGAGCAGAGAGAGGGAATGTGCGAGGAGAAGAGGGAGATAAGGTGCGAGGGCAGAGGGAGAGAAGGTGCAAGGGGCAGAGAGAGAGACGGTGCGAGGGGCAGAGGGAGAGAAGGTGTGAGGGGCAGAGAGATAGATGGTGCGAGGGGCAGAGAGAGAATGTGCGAGGGGAAGAGGGAGAGAAGGTGCGAGGGGCAGAGAGAGAGAAGGTGCAAGGGGCAGAGAGAAAGATGGTGTGAGGGGCGGAGTGAGAGAAGGTGCGAAGGGCAGAGAGAGAGAAGGTGTGAGGGGAAGAGGGAGAGAAGGTGTGCGGGGCAGAGAGAGAGATGGTGCGAGGGGAAGAGAGCGAGATGGTGTGAGGGGCAGAGTGAGAGATGGTGCGAGGGGAAGAGGGAGAGAAGGTGTGAGGGGCAGAGGGAGAGATGGTGCGAGGGGCAGAAAGAGAGAAGGGGCGAGGGGCAGTTGGAGAGATGGTGCGAAGGGAAGAGGGAGAGAAGGTGCGAGGGGCAGAGGGAGAGAAGGTGTGAGGGGCACAGAGAGAGAAGGTGCGAGAAGCAGAGGGAGAGAAGGCGCGTGGGGATGAGGCAGAGAAGGTGCGAGGGGAAGAGGGAGAGAAGGTGTGAGGCGCAGAGAGAGAGAAGGTGTGAGGCGCACAGAGAGAGAAGGTGCGAGGGGCACAGAGAAAGAAGGTGCGAGAGGCAGAGGGAGAGATGGTGCAAGGGGAAGAGGGAGAGAAGGTGCGAGGGGAAGAGGGAGAGGAGGTGCGAGTGCAAGACGTAGAGAAGGGGTGAGGGGCAGATGGAGAGTAGGTGCGAGGGGAAGAGGGAGAGAAGGTGCGAGGGGCAGAGGGAGAGAAGGTCTGAGGGGCAGAGGGAAAGAAGGTGCGAGGGGCAGATGGAGAGATGGTGCATGGGGAAGATGGAGAGAAGGAACGAGGCAGGATGGAGAGATGGTGCGAAGGGAAGAGGCAGAGAAGGTGCGAGGGGAAGAGGGAGAGAAGGTGTGAGGCGCAGAGAGAGAGAAGGTGTGAGGCGCAGAGAGAGAGAAGGTGCGAGGGGCAGAGAGAGAGAAGGTGCGAGGGGCAGAGAGAGAGAAGGTGCAAGGAGCAGAAAGAGAGAAGGTGGGAGGGGAGGAGGGAGAGAAGATGCATGGGGAAGAGTGAGAAATGTGTGAGGCGCAGAGAGAGAGAAGGTGCGAGGGGAAGAGTGAGAGAAGGTGCGAGGGGCAGAGGGAGAGGAGGTTCGAGGGAAGAGGGAGAGAAGGTGCGAGGGGCAGAGAGAGAGAAGGTGTGAGGGGCAGAAAGAGACAAGGTGGGAGGGGAGGAGGGAGAGAAGATGCATGGGGAAGAGTGAGAAAGTTGTGAGGGGAAGAGGGAGAGAAGTGGTGAGGGGAAGAGGGAGAGAAGGTGTGAGGGGAAGATGGAGAGAAGGTGTGAGGGCACAGAGAGAGAAGGTGCGAGAGGCAGAGGGAGAGATGGTGCAAGGGGAAGAGGGAGAGAAGATGTGAGTGGTGTCATGATATTCAAACACACACATCATGATGGACACACTAACAGGCAAATCAGAGTACACAACACCACAACCAATCACAGACAAGAACACCAACCACATAAAAAGCACGAGCACGACACCTGGAGGTCAGTAGGTCTGGGGAGAAGGAAGCATGAAAGAGCTGTTGAAACACCCCAAGCAGGGAGCCCCCCACGTGCAGAGTGCAAAGACCAAGTTGTAAATAGCAAGTTTAAATAAACAAGTGTTGTACCATATGCAACTGTGTTGGCTCTTCTGTGTGTTAGAACACCCAACACCACATGGTACAGGAGTGGATCGATACCTGCCTACCAACCTGCCATTCTGGACATGGACCACACCGGCAAACCGCAGCCGATGCAAGTCACGGGGAACCTAGGCACCAACTGGAAGCTCTACAGGCAGCGATTTGACCTGTACATCCGTGCCACCGAAAAACAGAATGTCTCGGATGATTCGAAGATTGCAATGCTCCTCTTCTACGCAGGCCCCCACCCAAATGATGTCTTTAATTCACTGGTGTTCGAGGAAGGCGAAAACCAGGCCAAATATGACACGGTCATCCTCAAAATGGACCAGCACTTTCAAACTGAAGTAAACGAAACTTTCGAAAGATACATCTTTCAGCAACGCCTGCAAGGTAAGGAGGAGCTTTTTCAACCCTTTTTGACGCACCTCCGGATTCTAGCGCAGTCCTGCGGTTACGGCACCACCACAGAGTCCATGATCAGGGACCAGATTGTTTTTGGCGTTGCCTCCAGTGGCCTACGCCAGCAGCTTCTTAAAATAAAGAGCCTCACCTTAGCGTCTGCTGTGGAAGCCTGTGTCCTCCATGAAAATGCAACCTGCCGTTTTGCCCGATTTCAGGCGTCCGAGTTGGCACGGAGGGGGTCCCCAGCCGTCGAATCGGCAAGCCAGGCCGCCCACGACGTTGAACGCATCCAGGCCGTCGATTTCTTCCCGCCCCACGGCCCGGACGACAGCGGCCGCTTCCCGCGCTTTTCGCGGTCTCCCGCGCAGGTGCGCGCCAAGAATAACGGCCACAACGAGGGACGCACTGCGCAGGCGCGCCCACCGCAAGATCGCACTGCGCATGCGCAGTGGCGCAACGAACGCCGTGACGTCATGACGTGCAGCAAGTGTGGAGGTCTACACTTAAAAGGGCAATGTCCTGCAAAATACCAACAGTGCAACAGATGTGCCATGATAGGCCACTACGCAGCCCGCTGTCGTGCGGCTCAACCCATGGATCCGGCGCATCCTCGACAACCTCGCACACGAGTCAGGACCGTCCAGCCCACGCATCAAGACTTCCAGTTAAGTGATGCAGATGACCAGGATGACTTCAGAGTTGCCGTCATTGATGTCAATAAGGTCAATGCCATCAATCCAGACGATGAGTGGTGTGCCACCCTGACGGTCAACCGATCGCGCGTCGCCTTCCGTCTGGACACCGGCGCATCCGCCAACCTGATTGCTTACTCTGCAGTCCAGGCCATGAAGGTCAAACCACTCATCACACCATCCCGGCTTAAGATGGTTGACTATAACGGGAACGTTATCCCGTCCGTAGGATCTTGCCAGCTACAGGTGACTCACAAGAGGTACACGGCCACACTCCCCTTCGAAGTTGTGGGCTCATCAAAGGACTCGTTACTGGGCGCACAAGCGTGTAAGGTCCTTCACCTGGTACAGCGCATCATGTCTCTCTCTCCAGATGAGATATCCGACTTCCCGGATGCTGAGTTCCACGCGAATCTCCATTCCCTCCTCGCTCACAACCAGGAGGTTTTTGAAGGCATGGGGACATTGCCACACACGTACAAGATTCGACTCAGACCGGACGCCATCCCTGTCGTTCACGCACCTCGCAGGGTTCCTGCGCCTCTCAAAGACCGCCTCAAGGCACAACTGCAGATTCTTCAGGACCAAGGGGTCCTATCCAAGGTCACGGAGCCCACGCCATGGGTCAGCTCCATGGTCTGTGTAAAGAAGCCCTCTGGCGAGCTCCGTATATGTATAGATCCAAAAGATCTGAACAACAACATCATGCGGGAACACTATCCCATCCCAAAACGAGAAGACCTCACCAGCGAGATGGCGCGAGCCAACATATTCACTAAATTGGATGCGTCCAAAGGATTCTGGCAGATCCAACTGGACCCGGCCAGCCGAAGACTATGCACATTCAACACCCCTTTTGGCAGATTCTGCTACAACCGGATGCCATTCGGCATCATTTCGGCATCTGAAGTATTCCACCGCATTATGGAGCAGATGATGGAAGGCATCGAAGGGGTACGTGTATATGTGGACGATATCATCATTTGGTCCACCACTCCGCAGGAACACATGCATCGTCTTCGACGTGTCTTCACCCGCATACGGCAAAATGGCCTGCGTCTCAACCGTGCGAAGTGTGCTTTCGGCCAGACGGAGCTGAAATCCCTCGGGGACCACATCTCAAGGTCCGGGGTCCGTCCCGATGCAGACAAGGTTAGCGCCATCACAGCCATGCCACGACCGGCTGACAAGAAGGCTGTCTTAAGATTCCTGGGCATGGTCAACTTCCTTGGGAAGTTCATTCCCAACCTGGCTTCTCATACAACAAACATGCGCCATCTCGTAAAAAAATCGACGGAATTCAACTGGCACCAGTCGCATCAGCAGGAATGGGAGGAGCTCAAGCACAAACTGGTCACGGCACCAGTGCTGGCCTTCTTTGACGCGACTCGCCCTACAAAGATCTCAACAGACGCCAGCCAATCTGGTATTGGAGCGGTACTCCTGCAAAAAGACAGCACGTCATCATGGGCCCCGGTTGCGTATGCCTCACGAGCCATGACCCCTACCGAACAGCGCTACGCGCAAATCGAAAAAGAATGCCTGGGCTTGTTAACTGGACTGGACAAGTTCCACGACTATGTGTATGGCCTGCCACGATTCACGGTCGAAACTGACCACCGCCCCCTGGTCAACATCATTAACAAAGACCTGAACGACATGACTCCTCGCCTCCAGCGCATCTTACTCAAACTCAGGAGGTACGATTTTGAACTGATCTACACTCCGGGGAAGGAACTCATAGTGGCGGACACTCTTTCCCGAGCAGTGAGCACACCACCAGATGCGGAGGGGTTCGTGCGTCAAATTGAGGCACACGTGACTCTGACAGCAGCAAATATGCCAGCTGATGATCCTTGTCTGGCCCACATACGCGCAGAGACGGCGACTGACCCTCTGCTGCAGCGAGTGATGCGCCACATGACGGAAGGGTGGCTAAAAGGGCAGTGCCCCCAGTTTTACAATGTGCGAGATGATCTCACCAATATAGACGGGGTCCTTATGAAATCGCATAGGATCGTCATTCCACACAGTGTGCGCCAGATGATTCTTCGTCAACTACACGAAGGCCACTTGGGTGTCGAAAAATGCAGACGAAGGGCCCGGGCGGCGGTATATTGGCCGGGTATTAATGAAGACATAGCCAACATGGTGCTCAACTGCACAACCTGTCAGAGGTTTCAGCCGGCGCAACCTCCGGAAACACTTCTACCACACGAGATGGTGACGTCCCCCTGGGCGAAGGTGGGTGTTGACCTATTTCACGCGCTCGGCAGAGATTACATTGTTATTATAGACTACTTCTCAAACTACCCGGAAGTCATGCCTCTCCATGATCTGACGTCGTCCGCAGTCATTGGGGCCTGCAAGGAAACGTTTGCTCGCCATGGCATTCCAAGGACTGTCATGTCAGACAATGGACCTTGTTTTGCCAGCCGTGAATGGTCGTCCTTTGCCGCAGCATATGGTTTCACTCATGTGACATCCAGCCCTCTGCATCCACAATCGAACGGGAAGGCTGAAAAGGGTGTCCACATCGCAAAGCGGCTCCTGTGCAAGGCGGCTGATGCCGGATCGGACTTTAACCTTGCCTTGCTGGCCTATCGATCGGCCCCGTTATCCACGGGCCTCTCGCCAGCGCAGCTACTAATGGGTCGCTCCCTCAGGACGACGGTACCTTCCGTCCTGGCACCGACAACAGACCATGAGGCGGTTCTTCGGGACATGCAACTGCAGCGTGATCGCCAGAAAGGTCGGTACGACACACGAGCGACGGACCTGCCCCCCCTGTCCTCCGGAGACAAAGTACGCGTCCATCAACCGTATGGTGGCTGGTCAGCACCGGCCGAAGTCCTCCGACAAGTGGCTCCCCGCTCGTTCCTGGTTCGCATGCCGGATGGTTCCGTGCGTCGCCGCAATCGGCGCGCCCTTCGCCGACTTCCACGTTCACAGCCACACAACACGCCAGATCCTCAACAGGCTTCCGAGGATGACTTTGTGGAGCTGCCGCACATCACGCCCTTTCCATCGCCACCCATGGCCATGCCTGCACAGCAGCCGGTGGTTCTTGATCCACCCTTAAGGCGGTCAACCCGAATTCGTCGCAAACCCATTAGAATGGACTTATAATACAGTTCATATGTTTAATAAGTTGGACAATTTTACATGATAACCTGTTGTTGTTTATCGTTCCAGATGTCGTCTGACTGGACAACTGTTCAAAATTTTTTTTCTTCTTCTCTCGTTCGCATTTCTGTTATGTTATGGTACAACTGGATTCATGTGACGCACTCGACATCGCCCCATGTACATAGTTCCGTCATAGACACATGCTGCACACGACACACACACACTCTTAGATGCACTCACGTCACGATCATATTTATTACCACGTAGGCACATATCTTTGTAAAAAGGGGGGATGTCATGATATTCAAACACACACATCATGATGGACACACTAACAGGCAAATCAGAGTACACAACACCACAACCAATCACAGACAAGAACACCAACCACATAAAAAGCACGAGCACGACACCTGGAGGTCAGTAGGTCTGGGGAGAAGGAAGCATGAAAGAGCTGTTGAAACACCCCAAGCAGGGAGCCCCCCACGTGCAGAGTGCAAAGACCAAGTTGTAAATAGCAAGTTTAAATAAACAAGTGTTGTACCATATGCAACTGTGTTGGCTCTTCTGTGTGTTAGAACACCCAACACCACAAGTGGCAGAGTGAGAAGGTGCGAGGGGCAGAGAGAAAGAAGGTGCAAGGGGTAGAGGGAGATGAGGTGCGAGGGGCAGAGGGAGAGAATGTGCGAGGGGCAGAGGGAGAGAAGGTGCGAGTGGAAGACGGAGAGAAGGGGCGAGGGGCAGATGGAGAGAAGGGGCGAGGAGCAGATGGAGAGAAGGGGAGAGGGGAAGAGGGAGAGAAGGTGCGAGGGGCAGAGAGAGAGAAGGTGCGAGTGGAAGGCGGAGAGAAGGGGCGAGGGGAAAACGGAGAGAAGGGGAGAGGGCAAAACGGAGAGAGGGTGCGACGGGCAGAGAGAGGGAATGTGCGAGGAGAAGAGGGAGATAAGGTGCGAGGGCAGAGGGAGAGAATGTGCAAGGGGCAGAGAGAGAGAAGGTGCGAGGGGCAGAGGGAGAGAAGGTGTGAGGGGCAGATGGAGAGATGGTGCAAGGGGAAGAGGGAGAGAAGGAGCGAGGCAGGATGGAGAGATGGTGCGAGGGGAAGAGGGAGAGAAGGTGCGAGGGGTACAGAGAGAGAAGGTGCGAGAGGCAGAGGGAGAGATGATGCAAGGGGAAGAGGCAAAGAAGGTGCGAGGGGAAGAGGGAGAGAAGGTGCGTGGGGATGACGCAGAGAAGGTGCGAGGGGAAGAGGGAGAAAAGGTGTGAGGCGCAGAGAGAGGGAAGGTGTGAGGCGCAGAGAGAGAGAAGGTGCGAGGGGCATAGAAAGAGAAGGTGCGAGGGGATGAGTGAGAGAAGGTGCGAGGGGCAGCGGGAGAGGAGGTTCGAAGGGAAGAGGGAGAGAAGGTGCGAGGGGCAGAGAGAGAGAAGGTGCGAGGGGCAGAAAGAGAGAAGGTGGGATGGGAGGAGGGAGAGATGATGCATGGGGAAGAGTGAGAAAGTTGTGAGGGGAAGAGGGAGAGAAGTTGTGAGGGGAAGAGGGAGAGAAGGTGTGAGGGGAAGATGGAGAGAAGGTGTGAGGGCATAGAGAGAGAAGGTACGAGAGGCAGAGGAAGAGATGGTGCAAGGGGAAGAGGGAGAGAAGGTGTGAGGGGCAGAGTGAGAAGGTGCGAGGGGCAGAGAGAAAGAAGGTGCAAGGGGTAGAGGGAGAGAAGGTGCGAGGGGCAGATGGAGAAAAGGGGCGAGGGGCAGATGGAGAGATGGGGTGAGGGGAAGAGGGAGAGAAGGTGCGAGGGGCAGAGAGAGAGAAGATGCGAGTGGAAGACGGAGAGAAAGGGGCGAGGGGAAAACGGAGAGAAGGGGAGAGGGCAAAACGGAGAGAAGGTGCGACGAGCAGAGAGAGGGAATGTGCGAGGAGAAGAGGGAGATAAGGTGCGAGGGCAGAGGGAGAGAAGGTGCAAGGGGCAGAGAGAGAGACGGTGCGAGGGGCAGAGGGAGAGAAGGTGTGAGGGGCAGAGAGATAGATGGTGCGAGGGGAAGAGAGAGAATGTGCGAGGGGAAGAGGGAGAGAAGGTGCGAGGGGCAGAGAGAGACAAGGTGCAAGGGGCAGAGAGAAAGATGGTGTGAGGGGCGGAGTGAGAGAAGGTGCGAAGGGCAGAGAGAGAGAAGGTGTGAAGGGCAGAGAGAGAGATGGTGCGAGGGGAAGAGAGCGAGATGGTGTGAGGGGCAGAGTGAGAGATGGTGCGAGGGGAAGAGGGAGAGAAGGTGTGAGGGGCAGAGGGAGAGATGGTGCGAGGGGCAGAAAGAGAGAAGGTGCGAGGGGAAGTGAGAGAGAAGGTGCGAGGGGATGCGGGGGAGATGGTGCGAGGGGCAGAGGGAGAGAAGGTGTGAGGGGAAGAGGGAGAGAAGGTGTGAGGGGCAGAGTGAGAATGTGCAAGAGGTAGAGAGAGAGAATGTGCAAGGGGCAGCGAGTAAAAAGGTGCAAGGGGTAGAGGGAGAGAAGGTGCGAGGGGCAGAGGGAGAGGATGTGCCATGGGCAGAGGGAGAGATGTTGCGAGTGGAAGACGGAGAGAAGGGGCGAGGGGCAGATGGAGAGAAGGGGCGAGGGGTAGATGGAGAGAAGGGGCGAGGGGAAGACGGAGAGAAGGGGAGAGGGCAAAACGGAGAGAAGGTGCGACGGGCAGAGAGAGGGAATGTGCGAGGAGAAGAGGGAGAGAAGGTGCGAGGGGTAGAGAGAGAGAAGGTGCGAGTGGAAGACGGAGAGAAGGGGCGAGGGGAAGACGGAGAGAAGGGGAGAGGGCAAAACGGAGAGAAGGTGCGACGGGCAGAGAGAGGGAATGTGCGAGGAGAAGAGGGGGATAAGGTGCAAGGGGCAGAGGGAGAGAAGGTGCAAGGGGCAGAGAGAGAGTAGGTGCGAGGGGCAGAGAGAGAGAAGGTGCGAGGGGCACAGAGAAAGAAGGTGCGAGAGGCAGAGGGAGAGATGGTGCAAGGGGAAGAGGGAGAGAAGGTGCGAGGGGAAGAGGGAGAGGAGGTGCGAGGGGCAGAGGGAGAGAAGGTGTGAGGGGCAGAGGGAAAGAAGGTGCGAGGGGAAGAGGGAGAGAAGGTGCAAGGCGAAGCGGGAGAGGTGGTGCGAGGGGCAGAGGGAGAGAAGGTGTGAGGGGCAGAGGGAAAGAAGGTGTGAGGGGAAGAAGGAGAGAAGGTGTGAGGGGAAGAGGGAGAGAAGGTGCGAGGGGCAGATGGAGAGATGGTGCAAGGGGAAGATGGAGAGAAGGAACGAGGCAGGATGGAGAGATGGTGCGAAGGGAAGAGGGAGAGAAGGTGCGAGGGGCAGAGGGAGAGAAAGTGTGAGGGGCACAGAGAGAGAAGGTGCGAGAAGCAGAGGGAGAGAAGGTGCGTGGGGATGATGCAGAGAAGGTGCGAGGGGAAGAGGGAGAGAAGGTGTGAGGCGCAGAGAGAGAGAAGGTGTGAGGCGCAGCGAGAGAGAAGGTGCGAGGGGAAGAGTGAGAGAAGGTGCGAGGGGCAGAGGGAGAGGAGGTTCGAGGGGAAGAGGGAGAGAAGGTGCGAGGGGATGAGGGAAAGAAGGTGCGAGGGGCAGAGGGAGAGAAGGTGCGAGGGGCAGAGAGAGAGAAGGTGCGAGGGGCAGAAAGAGACAAGGTGGGAGGGGAGGAGGGAGAGAAGATGCATGGGGAAGAGAGAGAAAGTTGTGAGGGGAAGAGGGAGAGAAGTGGTGAGGGGAAGAGGGAGAGAAGTTGTGAGGGGAAGATGGAGAGAAGATGTGAGGGGCAGAGTGAGAGATGGTGCGAGGGGCAGAGAGAGAGATGGTGCAAGGGGAAGAGGGAGAGAAGATGTGAGTGGCAGAGTGAGAAGGTGCGAGGGGCAGAGAGAAAGAAGGTGCAAGGGGTAGAGGGAGAGAAGGTGCGAGGGACAGAGGGAGAGAATGTGCGAGGGGCAGAGGGAGAGAAGGTGCGAGTGGAAGACGGAGAGAAGGGGCGAGGGGCAGATGGAGAGAAGGGGCGAGGAGCAGATGGAGAGAAGGGGAGAGGGGAAGAGGGAGAGAAGGTGCGAGGGGCAGAGAGAGAGAAGTTGCGAGTGGAAGGCGGAGAGAAGGGGCGAGGGGAAAACGGAGAGAAGGGGAGAGGGCAAAACGGAGAGAGGGTGCGACGGGCAGAGAGAGGGAATGTGCGAGGAGAAGAGGGAGATAAGGTGCGAGGGCAGAGGGAGAGAATGTGCAAGGGGCAGAGAGAGAGAAGGTGCGAGGGGCAGAGGGAGAGAAGGTGTGAGGGGCAGATGGAGAGATGGTGCAAGGGGAAGAGGGAGAGAAGGAGCGAGGCAGGATGGAGAGATGGTGCGAGGGGAAGAGGGAGAGAAGGTGCGAGGGGTACAGAGAGAGAAGGTGCGAGAGGCAGAGGGAGAGATGATGCAAGGGGAAGAGGCAAAGAAGGTGCGAGGGGAAGAGGGAGAGAAGGTGCGTGGGGATGACGCAGAGAAGGTGCGAGGGGAAGAGGGAGAAAAGGTGTGAGGCGCAGAGAGAGGGAAGGTGTGAGGCGCAGAGAGAGAGAAGGTGCGAGGGGCATAGAAAGAGAAGGTGCGAGGGGATGAGTGAGAGAAGGTGCGAGGGGCAGCGGGAGAGGAGGTTCGAAGGGAAGAGGGAGAGAAGGTGCGAGGGGCAGAGAGAGAGAAGGTGCGAGGGGCAGAAAGAGAGAAGGTGGGAGGGGAGGAGGGAGAGATGATGCATGGGGAAGAGTGAGAAAGTTGTGAGGGGAAGAGGGAGAGAAGTTGTGAGGGGAAGAGGGAGAGAAGGTGTGAGGGGAAGATGGAGAGAAGGTGTGAGGGCATAGAGAGAGAAGGTACGAGAGGCAGAGGAAGAGATGGTGCAAGGGGAAGAGGGAGAGAAGGTGTGAGGGGCAGAGTGAGAAGGTGCGAGGGGCAGAGAGAAAGAAGGTGCAAGGGGTAGAGGGAGAGAAGGTGCGAGGGGCAGATGGAGAAAAGGGGCGAGGGGCAGATGGAGAGATGGGGTGAGGGGAAGAGGGAGAGAAGGTGCGAGGGGCAGAGAGAGAGAAGATGCGAGTGGAAGACGGAGAGAAAGGGGCGAGGGGAAAACGGAGAGAAGGGGAGAGGGCAAAACGGAGAGAAGGTGCGACGAGCAGAGAGAGGGAATGTGCGAGGAGAAGAGGGAGATAAGGTGCGAGGGCAGAGGGAGAGAAGGTGCAAGGGGCAGAGAGAGAGACGGTGCGAGGGGCAGAGGGAGAGAAGGTGTGAGGGGCAGAGAGATAGATGGTGCGAGGGGAAGAGAGAGAATGTGCGAGGGGAAGAGGGAGAGAAGGTGCGAGGGGCAGAGAGAGACAAGGTGCAAGGGGCAGAGAGAAAGATGGTGTGAGGGGCGGAGTGAGAGAAGGTGCGAAGGGCAGAGAGAGAGAAGGTGTGAAGGGCAGAGAGAGAGATGGTGCGAGGGGAAGAGAGCGAGATGGTGTGAGGGGCAGAGTGAGAGATGGTGCGAGGGGAAGAGGGAGAGAAGGTGTGAGGGGCAGAGGGAGAGATGGTGCGAGGGGCAGAAAGAGAGAAGGTGCGAGGGGAAGTGAGAGAGAAGGTGCGAGGGGATGCGGGGGAGATGGTGCGAGGGGCAGAGGGAGAGAAGGTGTGAGGGGAAGAGGGAGAGAAGGTGTGAGGGGCAGAGTGAGAATGTGCAAGAGGTAGAGAGAGAGAATGTGCAAGGGGCAGCGAGTAAAAAGGTGCAAGGGGTAGAGGGAGAGAAGGTGCGAGGGGCAGAGGGAGAGGATGTGCCATGGGCAGAGGGAGAGATGTTGCGAGTGGAAGACGGAGAGAAGGGGCGAGGGGCAGATGGAGAGAAGGGGCGAGGGGTAGATGGAGAGAAGGGGCGAGGGGAAGACGGAGAGAAGGGGAGAGGGCAAAACGGAGAGAAGGTGCGACGGGCAGAGAGAGGGAATGTGCGAGGAGAAGAGGGAGAGAAGGTGCGAGGGGTAGAGAGAGAGAAGGTGCGAGTGGAAGACGGAGAGAAGGGGCGAGGGGAAGACGGAGAGAAGGGGAGAGGGCAAAACGGAGAGAAGGTGCGACGGGCAGAGAGAGGGAATGTGCGAGGAGAAGAGGGGGATAAGGTGCAAGGGGCAGAGGGAGAGAAGGTGCAAGGGGCAGAGAGAGAGTAGGTGCGAGGGGCAGAGAGAGAGAAGGTGCGAGGGGCACAGAGAAAGAAGGTGCGAGAGGCAGAGGGAGAGATGGTGCAAGGGGAAGAGGGAGAGAAGGTGCGAGGGGAAGAGGGAGAGGAGGTGCGAGAGGCAGAGGGAGAGAAGGTGTGAGGGGCAGAGGGAAAGAAGGTGCGAGGGGAAGAGGGAGAGAAGGTGCAAGGCGAAGCGGGAGAGGTGGTGCGAGGGGCAGAGGGAGAGAAGGTGTGAGGGGCAGAGGGAAAGAAGGTGTGAGGGGAAGAAGGAGAGAAGGTGTGAGGGGAAGAGGGAGAGAAGGTGCGAGGGGCAGATGGAGAGATGGTGCAAGGGGAAGATGGAGAGAAGGAACGAGGCAGGATGGAGAGATGGTGCGAAGGGAAGAGGGAGAGAAGGTGCGAGGGGCAGAGGGAGAGAAAGTGTGAGGGGCACAGAGAGAGAAGGTGCGAGAAGCAGAGGGAGAGAAGGTGCGTGGGGATGATGCAGAGAAGGTGCGAGAGTAAGAGGGAGAGAAGGTGTGAGGCGCAGAGAGAGAGAAGGTGTGAGGCGCAGCGAGAGAGAAGGTGCGAGGGGAAGAGTGAGAGAAGGTGCGAGGGGCAGAGGGAGAGGAGGTTCGAGGGGAAGAGGGAGAGAAGGTGCGAGGGGATGAGGGAAAGAAGGTGCGAGGGGCAGAGGGAGAGAAGGTGCGAGGGGCAGAGAGAGAGAAGGTGCGAGGGGCAGAAAGAGACAAGGTGGGAGGGGAGGAGGGAGAGAAGATGCATGGGGAAGAGTGAGAAAGTTGTGAGGGGAAGAGGGAGAGAAGTGGTGAGGGGAAGAGGGAGAGAAGGTGTGAGGGGAAGATGGAGAGAAGATGTGAGGGGCAGAGTGAGAGATGGTGCGAGGGGCAGAGAGAGAATGTGCGAGGGGAAGAGGGAGAGAAGGTGTGATGGGCAGAGAGAGAGAAGGTGCAAGGAGCAGAGAGAAAGATGGTGTGAGGGGCGGAGTGAGAGAAGGTGCGAAGGGCAGAGAGAGAGAAGATGTGAGGGGAAGAGGGAGAGAAGGTGTGAGGGGCAGAGAGAGAGATGGTGCGAGGGGAAGAGAGAGAGATGGTGCGAGGGGCAGAAAGAGAGAAGGTGCGAGGGGAAGAGAGAGAGAACTTGCGAGGGGAAGAGGGAGAGAAGGGGCAAGGCGAAGCGGGAGAGATGGTGCGAGGGGCAGAGGGAGAGAAGGTCTGAGGGGAAGAGGGAGAGAAGGTGTGAGGGGCAGAGTGAGAAGGTGCAAGAGGTAGAAAGAGAGAATGTGCAAGGGGCAGCGAGTAAAAAGGTGCAAGGCGTAGAGGGAGAGAAGGTGCGAGGGGCAAAGGGAGAGGATGTGCCATGGGCAGAGGGAGAGAAGGTGCAAGGGGCAGAGAGAGAGTAGGTGCGAGTGGCAAAAAGAGAGAAGGTGCGAGGGGCAGATGGAGAGAAGGTGTGAGGGGCAGAGAGAGAGATGGTGCGAGGGGCAGAGAGAGAATGTGCGAGGGGAAGAGGGAGAGAAGGTGCGAGGGGAAGAGGCAGAGCAGGAGCGAGGGGAAGAGGGAGAAAAGGTGTGAGGCGCAGACAGAGAGAAGGTGCGAGGGGCAGAGAGAGAGAAGGTGTGAGGCGCAGAGAGAGAGAAGGTGCGAGGGACAGAGAGAGGGAGAAGGTGCGAGGGGAAGAGGGAGAGAAGGTGCGAGGGCCAGAGTGATAGAAGGTTTAAGGGGAAGAGGGAGGGAAGGTGCAAGGGCCAGAGAGATAGAAGGTGCGAAGGGCAGAGAGAGAGAAGGTGCGAGGGGAAGAGGGAGAGAAGGTGCATGGGGAAGAGTGAGAGAAGTTGTGAGGGGAAGAGGGAGAGAAGTTGTGAAGGGAAGAGGGAGAGAAGGTGCAAGGGGCAGAGGGAGAAGGTGCGAGGGGCAGAGGGAGAGAAGGTGCGAGGGGCAGAGAGAGCAGGTGCGAGGGGCAGAGGGAGAGAAGGTGCGAGGGGCAGAGAGACCAGGTGCGAGGGGAAGAGGGAGAGAATGTGTGAAAGGCAGAGGGAGATATGGTGCAAGGGGAAGAAGGAGAGAAGGTGCAAGGGGCAGATGGAGAGAAGGTGCGGGTGAAAGAGGGAGAGAAGGTGCAATGGGCAGGGGGAGAGAAGGTGCGAGGGGAGAGAGAGAGAATGTGTGAGGGGAAGAGGGAGAGATGGTGCGAGGGGAAGAGGGAGAAAAAGTGCGAGGGGCAGATGGAGAGAAGGTGCGAGTGAAAGAGGGAGAGTAGGTGCAAGGGGAAGAGGGAGAGAAGGTACGAATGGAAGAGGGAGAGAAGGTGCAAGTGGCAAGGGGAGAGAAGGTACATGGGGAGAGAGAGAATGTGTGAGGGGAAGAGGGAGAGATGGTGCGAGGGGAAGACGGAGAGAAGGTGCAAGGGGCAGAGGGAGAGAAGGTGCAAGGGGCAGAGGGAGAGAAGGTGCGAGGGAAAGAGGGAGAGAAGGTGCGAGTGGAAGACGGAGAGAAGGGGCAAGGGGCAGTTGGAGAGAAGGGGCGAGGGGTAGTTGGAGAGATGGTGCGAAGGGAAGAGGGAGAGAAGGTGCGAGGGGAAGAGGGAGAGAAGGTGCGAGGGGAAGAGGGAGAGGAGGTGCGAGTGCAAGACTTAGAGAAGGGGTGAGGGTCAGATGGAGAGTAGGTGCGAGGGGAAGAGGGAGAGAAGGTGCAAGGCGAAGCGGGAGAGGTGGTGCGAGGGGCAGAGGGAGAGAAGGTGTGAGGGGCAGAGGGAAAGAAGGTGTGAGGGGAAGAAGGAGAGAAGGAACGAGGCAGGATGGAGAGATGGTGCGAAGGGAAGAGGGAGAGAAGGTTCGAGGGGCAGAGTGAGAGAAGGTGTGAGGGGCACAGAGAGAGAAGGTGCGAGAAGCAGAGGGAGAGAAGGTGCGTGGGGATGAGGCAGAGAAGGTGCGAGGGGAAGAGGGAGAGAAGGTGTGAGGCGCAGAGAGAGAGAAGGTGTGAGGCGCAGAGAGAGAGAAGTTGCGAGGGGCACAGAGAGAGAAGGTGCGAGAGGCAGAGGGAGAGAAGGTGCAAGGGGCAGAAAGAGAGAAGGTGGGAAGGGAGGAGGGAGAGAAGATGCATGGGGAAGAGTGAGAAAGGTGTGAGGCGCAGAGAGAGAGAAGGTGCGAGGGGAAGAGTGAGAGAAGGCGCGAGGGGCAGAGGGAGAGGAGGTTCGAGGGGAAGAGGGAGAGAAGGTGCGAGGGGCAGAGAGAGAGAAGGTGCGAGGGGCAGAAAGAGACAAGGTGGGAGGGGAGGAGGGAGAGAAGATGCATGGGGAAGAGTGAGAAAGTTGTGAGGGGAAGAGGGAGAGAAGTGGTGAGGGGAAGAGGGAGAGAAGGTGTGAGGGGAAGATCGAGAGAAGGTGTGAGGGCACAGAGAGAGAAGGTGCGAGAGGCAGAGGGAGAGATGGTGCAAGGGGAAGAGGGAGAGAAGATGTGAGTGGCAGAGTGAGAAGGTGCGAGGGGCAGAGAGAAAGAAGTTGCAAGGGGTAGAGGGAGAGAAGGTGCGAGGGGCAGAGGGAGAGAATGTGCGAGGGGCAGAGGGAGAGAAGGTGCGAGTGGAAGACGGAGAGAAGGGGCGAGGGGCAGATGGAGAGAAGGGGCGAGGGGCAGATGGAGAGAAGGGGAGAGGGCAAGAGGGAGAGAAGGTGCGAGGGGCAGAGAGAGAGAAGGTGCGAGTGGAAGGCGGAGAGAAGGGGCGAGGGGAAAACGGAGAGAAGGGGAGAGGGCAAAACGGAGAGAGGGTGCGACGGGCAGAGAGAGGGAATGTGCGAGGAGAAGAGGGAGATAAGGTGCGAGGGCAGAGGGAGAGAATGTGCAAGGGGCAGAGAGAGAGAAGGTGCGAGGGGCAGAGGGAGAGAAGGTGTGAGGGGCAGATGGAGAGATGGTGCAAGGGGAAGAGGGAGAGAAGGAGCGAGGCAGGATGGAGAGATGGTTCGAGGGGAAGAGGGAGAGAAGGTGCGAGGGGTACAGAGAGAGAAGGTGCGAGAGGCAGAGGGAGAGATGATGCAAGGGGAAGAGGCAAAGAAGGTGCGAGGGGAAGAGGGAGAGAAGGTGCGAGGGGATGACGCAGAGAAGGTGCGAGGGGAAGAGGGAGAGAAGGTGTGAGGCGCAGAGAGAGAGAAGGTGTGAGGCGCAGAGAGAGAGATGGTGCGAGGGGCATAGAAAGAGAAGGTGCGAGGGGATGAGTGAGAGAAGGTGCGAGGGGCAGCGGGAGAGGAGGTTCGAAGGGAAGAGGGAGAGAAGGTGCGAGGGGCAGAGAGAGAGGAGGTTCGAGGGGAAGAGGGAGAGAAGGTGCGAGGGGCAGAGAGAGAGAAGGTGCGAGGGGCAGAAAGAGACAAGGTGGGAGGGGAGGAGGGAGAGAAGATGCATGGGGAAGAGTGAGAAAGTTGTGAGGGGAAGAGGGAGAGAAGTGGTGAGGGGAAGAGGGAGAGAAGGTGTGAGGGGAAGATCGAGAGAAGGTGTGAGGGCACAGAGAGAGAAGGTGCGAGAGGCAGAGGGAGAGATGGTGCAAGGGGAAGAGGGAGAGAAGATGTGAGTGGCAGAGTGAGAAGGTGCGAGGGGCAGAGAGAAAGAAGGTGCAAGGGGTAGAGGGAGAGAAGGTGCGAGGGGCAGAGGGAGAGAATGTGCGAGGGGCAGAGGGAGAGAAGGTGCGAGTGGAAGACGGAGAGAAGGGGCGAGGGGCAGATGGAGAGAAGGGGCGAGGGGCAGATGGAGAGAAGGGGAGAGGGCAAGAGGGAGAGAAGGTGCGAGGGGCAGAGAGAGAGAAGGTGCGAGTGGAAGGCGGAGAGAAGGGGCGAGGGGAAAACGGAGAGAAGGGGAGAGGGCAAAACGGAGAGAGGGTGCGACGGGCAGAGAGAGGGAATGTGCGAGGAGAAGAGGGAGATAAGGTGCGAGGGCAGAGGGAGAGAATGTGCAAGGGGCAGAGAGAGAGAAGGTGCGAGGGGCAGAGGGAGAGAAGGTGTGAGGGGCAGATGGAGAGATGGTGCAAGGGGAAGAGGGAGAGAAGGAGCGAGGCAGGATGGAGAGATGGTTCGAGGGGAAGAGGGAGAGAAGGTGCGAGGGGTACAGAGAGAGAAGGTGCGAGAGGCAGAGGGAGAGATGATGCAAGGGGAAGAGGCAAAGAAGGTGCGAGGGGAAGAGGGAGAGAAGGTGCGAGGGGATGACGCAGAGAAGGTGCGAGGGGAAGAGGGAGAGAAGGTGTGAGGCGCAGAGAGAGAGAAGGTGTGAGGCGCAGAGAGAGAGATGGTGCGAGGGGCATAGAAAGAGAAGGTGCGAGGGGATGAGTGAGAGAAGGTGCGAGGGGCAGCGGGAGAGGAGGTTCGAAGGGAAGAGGGAGAGAAGGTGCGAGGGGCAGAGAGAGAGAAGGTGCGAGGGGCAGAAAGAGAGAAGGTGGGAGGGGAGGAGGGAGAGATGATGCATGGGGAAGAGTGAGAAAGTTGTGAGGGGAAGAGGGAGAGAAGTTGTGAGGGGAACAGGGAGAGAAGGTGTGAGGGGAAGATGGAGAGAAGGTGTGAGGGCATAGAGAGAGAAGGTGCGAGAGGCAGAGGAAGAGATGGTGCAAGGGGAAGAGGGAGAGAAGGTGTGAGGGGCAGAGTGAGAAGGTGAGAGGGGCAGAGAGAAAGAAGGTGCAAGGGGTAGAGGGAGAGAAGGTGCGAGGGGCAGATGGAGAGAAGGGGCGAGGGGCAGATGGAGAGATGGGGTGAGGGGAAGAGGGAGAGAAGGTGCGAGGGGCAGAGAGAGGGAAGATGCGAGTGGAAGACGGAGAGAAAGGGGCGAGGGGAAAACGGAGAGAAGTGGAGAGGGCAAAATGGAGAGAAGGTGCGACGAGCAGAGAGAGGGAATGTGCAAGGAGAAGAGGGAGATAAGGTGCAAGGGCAGAGGGAGAGAAGGTGCAAGGGGCAGAGAGAGAGACGGTGCGAGGGGCAGAGGGAGAGAAGGTGTGAGGGGCAGAGAGAGAGATGGTGCGAGGGGCAGAGAGAGAATGTGCGAGGGGAAGAGGGAGAGAAGGTGCGAGGGGAAGAGGCAGAGAAGGAGCGAGGGGAAGAGGTAGAAAAGGTGTGAGGCGCAGACAGAGAGAAGGTGCGAGGGGCAGAGAGAGAGAAGGTGTGAGGCGCAGAGAGAGAGAAGGTGCGAGGGACAGAGAGAGGGAGAAGGTGCGAGGGGAAGAGGGAGAGAAGGTGCGAGGGCCAGAGTGATAGAAGGTTTAAGGGGAAGAGGGAGGGAAGGTGCAAGGGCCAGAGAGATAGAAGGTGCGAAGGGCAGAGAGAGAGAAGGTGCGAGGGGAAGAGGGAGAGAAGGTGCATGGGGAAGAGTGAGAGAAGTTGTGAGGGGAAGAGGGAGAGAAGTTGTGAGGGGAAGAGGGAGAGAAGGTGCAAGGGGCAGAGGGAGAAGGTGCGAGGGGCAGAGGGAGAGAAGGTGCGAGGGGCAGAGAGAGCAGGTGCGAGGGGCAGAGGGAGAGAAGGTGCGAGGGGCAGAGAGACCATGTGCGAGGGGAAGAGGGAGAGAATGTGTGAAAGGCAGAGGGAGATATGGTGCAAGGGGAAGAAGGAGAGAAGGTGCAAGGGGCAGATGGAGAGAAGGTGCGGGTGAAAGAGGGAGAGAAGGTGCAATGGGCAGGGGGAGAGAAGGTGCGAGGGGAGAGAGAGAGAATGTGTGAGGGGAAGAGGGAGAGATGGTGCGAGGGGAAGAGGGAGAAAAAGTGCGAGGGGCAGATGGAGAGAAGGTGCGAGTGAAAGAGGGAGAGTAGGTGCAAGGGGAAGAGGGAGAGAAGGTACGAATGGAAGAGGGAGAGAAGGTTCAAGGGGCAAGGGGAGAGAAGGTACATGGGGAGACAGAGAATGTGTGAGGGGAAGAGGGAGAGATGGTGCGAGGGGAAGAGGGAGAGAAGGTGCAAGGGGCAGAGGGAGAGAAAGTGCAAGGGGCAGAGGGAGAGTAGGTGCGAGGGAAAGAGGGAGAGAAGGTGCGAGTGGAAGACGGAGAGAAGGGGCAAGGGGCAGTTGGAGAGAAGGGGCGAGGGGTAGTTGGAGAGATGGTGCGAAGGGAAGAGGGAGAGAAGGTGCGAGGGGCAGAGGGAGAGAAGGTGTGAGGGGCACAGAGAGAGAAGGTGCGAGAAGCAGAGGGAGAGAAGGTGCGTGGGGATGAGGCAGAGAAGGTGCGAGGGGAAGAGGGAGAGAAGGTGTGAGGCGCAGAGAGAGAGAAGGTGTGAGGCGCAGAGAGAGAGAAGGTGCGAGGGGCACAGAGAAAGAAGGTGCGAGAGGCAGAGGGAGAGATGGTGCAAGGGGAAGAGGGAGAGAAGGTGCGAGGGGAAGAGGGAGAGGAGGTGCAAGGCGAAGCGGGAGAGGTGGTGCGAGGGGCAGAGGGAGAGAAGGTGTGAGGGGCAGAGGGAAAGAAGGTGTGAGGGGAAGAAGGAGAGAAGGTGTGAGGGGAAGAGGGAGAGAAGGTGCGAGGGGCAGATGGAGAGATGGTGCAAGGGGAAGATGGAGAGAAGGAACGAGGCAGGATGGAGAGATGGTGCGAAGGGAAGAGGGAGAGAAGGTGCGAGGGGCAGAGGGAGAGAAGGTGTGAAGGGCACAGAGAGAGAAGGTGCGAGAAGCAGAGGGAGAGAAGGTGCGTGGGGATGAGGCAGAGAAGGTGTGAGGGGCACAGAGAGAGAAGGTGCGAGAGGCAGAGGGAGAGAAGGTGCAAGGGGCAGAAAGATAGAAGGTGGGAGGGGAGGAGGGAGAGAAGATGCATGGGGAAGAGTGAGAAAGGTGTGAGGCGCAGAGAGAGAGAAGGTGCGAGGGGAAGAGTGAGAGAAGGCGCGAGAGGCAGAGGGAGAGGAGGTTCGAGGGGCAGAGAGAGAGAAGGTGCGAGGGGCAGAAAGAGACAAGGTGGGAGGGGAGGAGGGAGAGAAGATGCATGGGGAAGAGTGAGAAAGTTGTGAGGGGAAGAGGGAGAGAAGTGGTGAGGGGAAGAGGGAGAGAAGGTGTGAGGGGAAGATGGAGCGAAGGTGTGAGGGCACAGAGAGAGAAGGTGCGAGAGGCAGAGGGAGAGATGGTGCAAGGGGAAGAGGGAGAGAAGATGTGAGTGGCAGAGTGAGAAGGTGCGAGGGGCAGAGAGAAAGAAGGTGCAAGGGGTAGAGGGAGAGAAGGTGCGAGGGGCAGAGGGAGAGAATGTGCGAGGGGCAGAGGGAGAGAAGGTGCGAGTGGAAGACGGAGAGAAGGGGCGAGGGGCAGATGGAGAGAAGGGGCAAGAGGCAGATGGAGAGAAGGGGAGAGGGGAAGAGGGAGAGAAGGTGCGAGGGGCAGAGAGAGAGAAGGTGCGAGTGGAAGACGGAGAGAAGGGGCGAGGGGAAAACGGAGAGAAGGAGAGAGGGCAAAGCGGAGAGAAGGTGCGACGGGCAGAGAGAGGGAATGTGCGAGGAGAAGAGGGAGATAAGGTGCGAGGGCAGAGGGAGAGAATGTGCAAGGGGCAGAGAGAGAGAAGGTGCGAGGGGCAGAGGGAGAGAAGGTGTGAGGGGCAGATGGAGAGATGGTGCAAGGGGAAGAGGGAGAGAAGGAGCGAGGCAGGATGGAGAGATGGTGCGAGGGGAAGAGGGAGAGAAGGTGCGAGGGGCAGAGGGAGAGAAGGTGTGAGGAGCACAGAGAGAGAAGTTGCGAGAGGCAGAGGGAGAGATGGTGCAAGCGGAAAGGGCAGAGAAGGTGCGAGGGGAAGAGGGAGAGAAGGTGCGTGGGGATGAGGCAGAGAAGGTGCGAGGGGAAGAGGGAGAGAAGGTGCGAGGGGCAGAGGGAGAGAAGGTGTGAGGGGCACAGAGAGAGAAGGTGCGAGAGGCAGAGGGAGAGATGGTGCAAGGGGAAGAGGCAGAGAAGGTGCGAGGGGAAGAGGGAGAGAAGGTGCGTGGGGATGAGGCAGAGAAGGTGCGAGGGGAAGAGGGAGAGAAGGTGTGAGGCGCAGAGAGAGAGAAGGTGTGAGGCGCAGAGAGAGAGAAGGTGCGAGGGGCATAGAAAGAGAAGGTGCGAGGGGATGAGTGAGAGAAGGTGCGAGGGGCAGAGGGAGAGGAGGTTCGAGGGGAAGAGGGAGAGAAGGTGCGAGGGGCAGAGAGAGAGAAGGTGCGAGGGGCAGAAAGAGAGAAGGTGGGAGGGGAGGAGGGAGAGAAAATGCATGGGGAATATTGAGAAAGTTGTGAGGGGAAGAGGGAGAGAAGTTGTGAGGGGAAGAGGGAGAGAAGGTGTGAGGGGAAGATGGAGAGAAGGTGTGAGGGCACAGAGAGAGAAGGTGCGAGAGGCAGAGGAAGAGATGGTGCAATGGGAAGAGGGAGAGAAGGTGCGAGGGGCAGAGGGAGAGGAGGTTCGAGGGGAAGAGGGAGAGAAGGTGCGAGGGGCAGAGAGAGAGAAGGTGCGAGGGGCAGAAAGAGAGAAGGTGGGAGGGGAGGAGGGAGAGAAAATGCATGGGGAATATTGAGAAAGTTGTGAGGGGAAGAGGGAGAGAAGTTGTGAGGGGAAGAGGGAGAGAAGGTGTGAGGGGAAGATGGAGAGAAGGTGTGAGGGCACAGAGAGAGAAGGTGCGAGAGGCAGAGGAAGAGATGGTGCAATGGGAAGAGGGAGAGAAGGTGTGAGGGGCAGAGTGAGAAGGTGCGAGGGGCAGAGAGAAAGAAGGTGCAAGGGGTAGAGGGAGAGAAGGTGCGAGGGGCAGATGGAGAGAAGGGGCGAGGGGCAGATGGAGAGATGGGGCGAGGGGAAGAGGGAGAGAAGGTGCGAGGGGCAGAGAGAGAGAAGGTGCGAGTGGAAGACGGAGAGAAGGGGCGAGGGGAAAACGGAGAGAAGGGGAGAGGGCAAAACGGAGAGAAGGTGCGACGAGCAGAGAGAGGGAATGTGCGAGGAGAAGAGGGAGATAAGGTGCGAGGGCAGAGGGAGAGATGGTGCAAGGGGCAGATAGAGAGAAGGTGCGAGGGGCAGAGGGAGAGAAGGTGTGAGGGGCAGAGATATAGATGGTGCGAGGGGCAGAGAGAGAATGTGCGAGGGGCAGAGAGAAAGATGGTGTGAGGGGCGGAGTGAGAGAAGGTGCGAAGGGCAGAGAGAGAGAAGGTGTGAGGGGAAGAGGGAGAGAAGGTGTGCGGGGCAGAGAGAGAGATGGTGCGAGGGGAAGAGAGCGAGATGGTGTGAGGGGCAGAGTGAGAGATGTTGCGAGGGGAAGAGGGAGAGAAGGTGTGAGGGGCAGAGAGAGAGATGGTGCGAGGGGCAGAAATAGAGAAGGTGCGAGGGGAAGAGAGAGAGAACTTGCAAGGGGAAGAGGGAGAGAAGTTGCAAGGCGAACCGGGGGAGATGGTGCGAGGGGAAGAGGGAGAGAAGGTGTGAGGGGAAGAGGGAGAGAAGGTGTGAGGGGCAGAGTGAGAATGTGCAAGAGGTAGAGAGAGAGAATGTGCAAGGGGCAGAGAGTAAAAAGGTGCAAGGGGTAGAGGGAGAGAAGGTGCGAGGGGCAGAGGGAGAGGATGTGCCATGGGCAGAGGGAGAGAAGTTGCGAGTGGAAGACGGAGAGAAGGGGCGAGGGGCAGATGGAGAGAAGGGGCGAGGGGTCGATGGAGAGAAGGGGCGAGGGGAAGACGGAGAGAAGGGGAGAGGGCAAAACGGAGAGAAGGTGCGACGGGCAGAGAGAGGGAATGTGCGAGGAGAAGAGGGAGAGAAGGTGCGAGGGGTAGAGAGAGAGAAGGTGCGAGTGGAAGACGGAGAGAAGGGGCGAGGGGAAGACGGAGAGAAGGGGAGAGGGCAAAACGGAGAGAAGTTGCGACGGGCAGAGAGAGAGAATTTGCGAGGGGAAGAGGGGGATAAGGTGCAAGGGGCAGTGGGAGAGAAGGTGCAAGGGGCAGAGAGAGAGTAGGTGCGAAGGGCAGAGAGAGAGAAGGTGTGAGGGGAAGAGGGAGAGAAGGTGTGAGGCGCAGAGAGAGAGAAGGTGTGAGGCGCAGAGAGAGAGAAGGTGCGAGGGGCACAGAGAAAGAAGGTGCGAGAGGCAGAGGGAGAGATGGTGCAAGGGGAAGAGGGAGAGAAGGTGCGAGGGGAAGAGGGAGAGGAGGTGCGAGTGCAAGACTTAGAGAAGGGGTGAGGGGCAGATGGAGAGTAGGTGCGAGGGGAAGAGGGAGAGAAGGTGCAAGGCGAAGCGGGAGAGGTGGTGCGAGGGGCAGAGGGAGAGAAGGTCTGAGGGGCAGAGGGAAAGAAGGTGTGAGGGGAAGAAGGAGAGAAGGTGTGAGGGGCAGAGGGAAAGAAGGTGTGAGGGGAAGAAGGAGAGAAGGTGTGAGGGGAAGAGGGAGAGAAGGTGCGAGAGGCAGATGGAGAGATGGTGCAAGGGGAAGGTGGAGAGAAGGAACGAGGCAGGATGGAGAGATGGTGCGAAGGGAAGAGGGAGAGAAGGTGCGAGGGGCAGAAGGAGAGAAGGTGTGAGGGGCACAGAGAGAGAAGGTGCGAGAAGCAGAGTGAGAGAAGGTGCGTGGGGATGAGGCAGAGAAGCTGCGAGGGGAAGAGGGAGAGAAGGTGTGAGGCGCAGAGAGAGAGAAGGTGTGAGGCGCAGAGAGAGAGAAGGTGCGAGGGGCAAAGAGAGAGAAGGTGCGAGAGGCAGAGGGAGACATGGTGCAAGGGGAAGAGGGAGAGAAGGTGCGAGGGGCAGAGAGAGAGAAGGTGCAAGGGGCAGAAAGAGAGAAGGTGGGAGTGGAGGAGGGAGAGAAGATGCGAGGGGCAGAGGGAGAGGAGGTTCGAGGGGAAGAGGGAGAGAAGGTGCGAGGGGCAGAGAGAGAGAAGGTGCGAGGGGCAGAAAGAGACAAGGTGGGAGGGGAGGAGGGAGAGAAGATGCATGGGGAAGAGTGAGAAAGTTGTGAGGGGAAGAGGGAGAGAAGTGGTGAGGGGAAGAGGGAGAGAAGGTGTGAGGGGAAGATGGAGAGAAGGTGTGAGGGCACAGAGAGAGAAGGTGCGAGAGGCAGAGGGAGAGATGGTGCAAGGGGAAGAGGGAGAGAAGATGTGAGTGGCAGAACGAGAAGGTGCGAGGGGCAGAGAGAAAGAAGGTGCAAGGGGTAGAGGGAGAGAAGGTGCGAGGGGCAGAGGGAGAGAATGTGCGAGTGGCAGAGGGAGAGAAGGTGCGAGTGGAAGACGGAGAGAAGGGGCGAGGGGCAGATGGAGAGAAGGGGCGAGGGGCAGATGGAGAGAAGGGGAGATGGGAAGAGGGAGAGAAGGTGCGAGGGGCAGAGAGAGAGAAGGTGCGAGTGGAAGACGGAGAGAAGGGGCAAGGGGAAAACGGAGAGAAGGGGAGAGGGCAAAACGGAGAGAAGGTGCGACGGGCAGAGAGAGGGAATGTGCGAGGAGAAGAGGGAGATAAGGTCGAGGGCAGAGGGAGAGAATGTGCAAGGGGCAGAGAGAGAGAAGGTGCGAGGGGCAGAGGGAGAGAAGGTGTGAGGGGCAGATGGAGAGATGGTGCAAGGGGAAGAGGGAGAGAAGGAGCGAGGCAGGATGGAGAGATGGTGCGAGGGGAAGAGGGAGAGAAGGTGCGAGGGGCAGAGGGAGAGAAGGTGTGAGGGGCACAGAGAGAGAAGGTGCGAGAGGCAGAGGGAGAGATGGTGCAAGGGGAAGAGGCAGAGAAGGTGCGAGGGGAAGATGGAGAGATGGTGCAAGGGGAAGAGGGAGAGAAGGAGCGAGGCAGGATGGAGAGATGGTGCGAGGGGAAGAGGGAGAGAAGGTGCGAGGGGTACAGAGAGAGAAGATGCGAGAGGCAGAGGGAGAGATGATGCAAGGGGAAGAGGCAAAGAAGGTGCGAGGGGAAGAGGGAGAGAAGGTGCGTGGGGATGAGGCAGAGCAGGTGCGAGGGGAAGAGGGAGAGAAGGTGTGAGGCGCAGAGAGAGAGAAGGTGTGAGGCGCAGAGAGAGAGAAGGTGCGAGGGGCATAGAAAGAGAAGGTGCGAGGGGATGAGTGAGAGAAGGTGCGAGGGGCAGCGGGAGAGGAGGTTCGAGGGGAAGAGGGAGAGAAGGTGCGAGGGGCAGAGAGAGAGAAGGTGCGAGGGGCAGAAAGAGAGAAGGTGGGAGGGGAGGAGGGAGAGATGATGCATGGGGAAGAGTGAGAAAGTTGTGAGGGGAAGAGGAAGAGAAGTTGTGAGGGGAAGAGGGAGAGAAGGTGTGAGGGGAAGATGGAGAGAAGGTGTGAGGGCACAGAGAGAGAAGGTGCGAGAGGCAGAGGAAGAGATGGTGCAAGGGGAAGAGGGAGAGAAGGTGTGAGGGGCAGAGTGAGAAGGTGCGAGGGGCAGAGAGAAAGAAGGTGCAAGGGGTAGAGGGAGAGAAGGTGCGAGGGGCAGATGGAGAGAAGGGGCGAGGGGCAGATGGAGAGATGGGGCGAGGGGAAGAGGGAGAGAAGGTGCGAGGGGCAGAGAGAGAGAAGGTGCGAGTGGAAGACGGAGAGAAGGGGCGAGGGGAAAACGGAGAGAAGGGGAGAGGGCAAAACGGAGAGAAGGTGCGACGAGCAGAGAGAGGGAATGTGCGAGGAGAAGAGGGAGATAAGGTGAGAGGGCAGAGGGAGAGAAGGTGCAAGGGGCAGAGAGAGAGAAGGTGCGAGGGGCAGAGGGAGAGAAGGTGTGACGGGCAGAGAGATAGATGGTGCGAGGGGCAGAGAGAGAATGTGCGAGGGGAAGAGGGAGAGAAGGTGCGAGGGGCAGAGAGAGAGAAGGTGCAAGGGGCAGAGAGAAAGATGGTGTGAGGGGCGGAGTGAGAGAAGGTGCGAAGGGCAGAGAGAGAGAAGGTGTGAGGGGAAGAGGGAGAGAAGGTGAGGGGCAGAGAGAGAGATGGTGCGAGGGGAAGAGAGCGAGATGGTGCGAGGGGAAGAGGGAGAGAAGGTGTGAGGGGCAGAGAGAGAGATGGTGCGAGGGGCAGAGAGAGAGAAGGTGCGAGGGGAAGAGAGAGAGAACTTGCGAGGGGAAGAGGGAGAGAAGGTGCAAGGCGAAGCGGGGGAGATGGTGCGAGGGGCAGAGGGAGAGAAGGTGTGAGGGGAAGAGGGAGAGAATGTGTGAGGGGCTGAGTGAGAATGTGCAAGAGGTAGAGAGAGAGAATGTGCACGGGGCAGCGAGTAAAAAGGTGCAAGGGGTAGAGGGAGAGAAGGTGCGAGGGGCAGAGGGAGAGGATGTGCCATGGGCAGAGGGAGAGAAGTTGCGAGTGGAAGACGGAGAGAAGGGGCGAGGGGCAGATGGAGAGAAGGGGCGAGGGGTAGATGGAGAGAAGGGGCGAGGGGAAGACGGAGAGAAGGGGAGAGGGCAAAACGGAGAGAAGGTGCGACGGGCAGAGAGAGGGAATGTGCGAGGAGAAGAGGGAGAGAAGGTGCGAGGGGTAGAGAGAGAGAAGGTGCGAGTGGAAGGCGGAGAGAAGGGGCGAGGGGAAGACGGAGAGAAGGGGAGAGGGCAAAACGGAGAGAAGGTGCGATGGGCAGAGAGAGGGAATGTGCGAGGAGAAGAGGGGGATAAGGTGCAAGGGGCAGAGGGAGAGAAGGTGCAAGGGGCAGAGAGAGAGTAGGTGCGAGGGGCAGAGAGAGAGAAGGTGCGAGGGGCACAGAGAAAGAAGGTGCGAGAGGCAGAGGGAGAGATGGTGCAAGGGGAAAAGGGAGAGAAGGTGCGAGGGGAAGAGGGAGAGGAGGTGCGAGGGGCAGAGGGAGAGAAGGTGTGAGGGGCAGAGGGAAAGAAGGTGCGAGGGGAAGAGGGAGAGAAGGTGCAAGGCGAAGCGGGAGAGGTGGTGCGAGGGGCAGAGGGAGAGAAGGTGTGAGGGGCAGAGGGAAAGAAGGTGTGAGGGGAAGAGGGAGAGAAGGTGCGAGGGGCAGATGGAGAGATGGTGCAAGGGGAAGATGCAGAGAAGGAACGAGGCAGGATGGAGAGATGGTGCGAAGGGAAGAGGGAGAGAAGGTGCGAGGGGCAGAGGGAGAGAAAGTGTGAGGGGCAGAGAGAGAGAAGGTGCGAGAAGCAGAGAGAGAGAAGGTGCGAGGGGCAGAGGGAGAGAAGGTGTGAGGGGCAGATGGAGAGATGGTGCAAGGGGAAGAGGGAGAGAAGGAGCGAGGCAGGATGGAGAGATGGTGCGAGGGGAAGAGGGAGAGAAGGTGCGAGGGGCAGAGGGAGAGAAGGTGTGAGGAGCACAGAGAGAGAAGTTGCGAGAGGCAGAGGGAGAGATGGTGCAAGCGGAATGGGCAGAGAAGGTGCGAGGGGAAGAGGGAGAGAAGGTGCGTGGGGATGAGGCAGAGAAGGTGCGAGGGGAAGAGGGAGAGAAGGTGCGAGGGGCAGAGGGAGAGAAGGTGTGAGGGGCACAGAGAGAGAAGGTGCGAGAGGCAGAGGGAGAGATGGTGCAAGGGGAAGAGGCAGAGAAGGTGCGAGGGGAAGAGGGAGAGAAGGTGCGTGGGGATGAGGCAGAGAAGGTGCGAGGGGAAGAGGGAGAGAAGGTGTGAGGTGCAGAGAGAGAGAAGGTGTGAGGCGCAGAGAGAGAGAAGGTGCGAGGGGCATAGAAAGAGAAGGTGCGAGGGGATGAGTGAGAGAAGGTGCGAGGGGCAGAGGGAGAGGAGGTTCGAGGGGAAGAGGGAGAGAAGGTGCGAGGGGCAGAGAGAGAGAAGGTGCGAGGGGCAGAAAGAGAGAAGGTGGGAGGGGAGGAGGGAGAGAAAATGCATGGGGAAGATTGAGAAAGTTGTGAGGGGAAGAGGGAGAGAAGTTGTGAGGGGAAGAGGGAGAGAAGGTGTGAGGGGAAGATGGAGAGAAGGTGTGAGGGCACAGAGAGAGAAGGTGCGAGAGGCAGAGGAAGAGATGGTGCAATGGGAAGAGGGAGAGAAGGTGTGAGGGGCAGAGTGAGAAGGTGCGAGGGGCAGAGAGAAAGAAGGTGCAAGGGGTAGAGGGAGAGAAGGTGCGAGGGGCAGATGGAGAGAAGGGGCGAGGGGCAGATGGAGAGATGGGGCGAGGGGAAGAGGGAGAGAAGGTGCGAGGGGCAGAGAGAGAGAAGGTGCGAGTGGAAGACGGAGAGAAGGGGCGAGGGGAAAATGGAGAGAAGGGGAGAGGGCAAAACGGAGAGAAGGTGCGACGAGCAGAGAGAGGGAATGTGCGAGGAGAAGAGGGAGATAAGGTGCGAGGGCAGAGGGAGAGAAGGTGCAAGGGGCAGATAGAGAGAAGGTGCGAGGGGCAGAGGGAGAGAAGGTGTGAGGGGCAGAGATATAGATGGTGCGAGGGGCAGAGAGAGAATGTGCGAGGTGCAGAGAGAAAGATGGTGTGAGGGGCGGAGTGAGAGAAGGTGCGAAGGGCAGAGAGAGAGAAGGTGTGAGGGGAAGAGGGAGAGAAGGTGTGCGGGGCAGAGAGAGAGATGGTGCGAGGGGAAGAGAGCGAGATGGTGTGAGGGGCAGAGTGAGAGATGGTGCGAGGGGAAGAGGGAGAGAAGGTGTGAGGGGCAGAGAGAGAGATGGTGCGAGGGGCAGAAATAGAGATGGTGCGAGGGGAAGAGAGAGAGAACTTGCAAGGGGAAGAGGGAGAGAAGTTGCAAGGCGAAGCGGGGGAGATGGTGCGAGGGGCAGAGGGAGAGAAGGTGTGAGGGGAAGAGGGAGAGAAGGGGAGAGGGCAAAACGGAGAGAAGGTGCGACGGGCAGAGAGAGGGAATGTGCGAGGAGAAGAGGGAGAGAAGGTGCGAGGG
Source organism: Scyliorhinus torazame (assembly GCF_047496885.1). Taxonomy (NCBI): domain Eukaryota; kingdom Metazoa; phylum Chordata; class Chondrichthyes; order Carcharhiniformes; family Scyliorhinidae; genus Scyliorhinus; species Scyliorhinus torazame. The sequence goes on along the minus strand of NC_092710.1, from coordinate 76,823,404 downwards.
GTAGAGAGAGAGAAGGTGCGAGTGGAAGGCGGGGAGAAGGGGCGAGGGGAAGACGGAGAGAAGGGGAGAGGGCAAAACGGAGAGAAGTTGCGACGGGCAGAGAGAGGGAATTTGCGAGGGGAAGAGGGGGATAAGGTGCAAGGGGCAGTGGGAGAGAAGGTGCAATGGGCAGAGAGAGAGTAGGTGCGAGGGGCAGAGAGAGAGAAGGTGCGAGGGGAAGAGGGAGAGAAGGTGTGAGGCGCAGAGAGAGAGAAGGTGTGAGGCGCAGAGAGAGAGAAGGTGCGAGGGGCACAGAGAAAGAAGGTGCGAGAGGCAGAGGGAGAGATGGTGCAAGGGGAAGAGGGAGAGAAGGTGCGAGGGGAAGAGGGAGAGGAGGTGCGAGTGCAAGACTTAGATTAGGGGTGAGGGGCAGATGGAGAGTAGGTGCGAGGGGAAGAGGGAGAGAAGGTGCAAGGCGAAGCGGGAGAGGTGGTGCGAGGGGCAGAGGGAGAGAAGGTCTGAGGGGCAGAGGGAAAGAAGGTGTGAGGGGAAGAAGGAGAGAAGGTGTGAGGGGCAGAGGGAAAGAAGGTGTGAGGGGAAGAAGGAGAGAAGGTGTGAGGGGAAGAGGGAGAGAAGGTGCGAGGGGCAGATGGAGAGATGGTGCAAGGGGAAGATGGAGAGAAGGAACGAGGCAGGATGTCGAGATGGTGCGAAGGGAAGAGGGAGAGAAGGTGCGAGGGGCAGAAGGAGAGAAGGTGTGAGGGGCACAGAGAGAGAAGGTGCGAGAAGCAGAGGGAGAGAAGGTGCGTGGGGATGAGGCAGAGAAGCTGCGAGGGGAAGAGGGAGAGAAGGTGTGAGGCGCAGAGAGAGAGAAGGTGTGAGGCGCAGAGAGAGAGAAGGTGCGAGGGGCACAGAGAGAGAAGGTGCGAGAGGCAGAGGGAGAGATGGTGCAAGGGGAAGAGGGAGAGAAGGTGCGAGGGGCAGAAAGAGAGAAGGTGGGAGGGGAGGAGGGAGAGAAGATGCGAGGAGCAGAGGGAGAGGAGGTTCGAGGGGAAGAGGGAGAGAAGGTGCGAGGGGCAGAGAGAGAGAAGGTGCGAGGGGCAGAAAGAGACAAGGTGGGAGGGGAGGAGGGAGAGAAGATGCATGGGGAAGAGTGAGAAAGTTGTGAGGGGAAGAGGGAGAGAAGTGGTGAGGGGAAGAGGGAGAGAAGGTGTGAGGGGAAGATGGAGAGAAGGTGTGAGGGCACAGAGAGAGAAGGTGCGAGAGGCAGAGGGAGAGATGGTGCAAGGGGAAGAGGGAGAGAAGATGTGAGTGGCAGAACGAGAAGGTGCGAGGGGCAGAGAGAAAGAAGGTGCAAGGGGTAGAGGGAGAGAAGGTGCGAGGGGCAGAGGGAGAGAATGTGCGATTGGCAGAGGGAGAGAAGGTGCGAGTGGAAGACGGAGAGAAGGGGCGAGGGGCAGATGGAGAGAAGGGGCGAGGGGCAGATGGAGAGAAGGGGAGATGGGAAGAGGGAGAGAAGGTGCGAGGGGCAGAGAGAGAGAAGGTGCGAGTGGAAGACGGAGAGAAGGGGCAAGGGGAAAACGGAGAGAAGGGGAGAGGGCAAAACGGAGAGAAGGTGCGACGGGCAGAGAGAGGGAATGTGCGAGGAGAAGAGGGAGATAAGGTCGTGGGCAGAGGGAGAGAATGTGCAAGGGGCAGAGAGAGAGAAGGTGCGAGGGGCAGAGGGAGAGAAGGTGTGAGGGGCAGATGGAGAGATGGTGCAAGGGGAAGAGGGAGAGAAGGAGCGAGGCAGGATGGAGAGATGGTGCGAGGGGAAGAGGGAGAGAAGGTGCGAGGGGCAGAGGGAGAGAAGGTGTGAGGGGCACAGAGAGAGAAGGTGCGAGAGGCAGAGGGAGAGAAGGTGCGAGGGGCAGATGGAGAGAAGGGGCGAGGGGCAGATGGAGAGATGGGGCGAGGGGAAGAGGGAGAGAAGGTGCGAGGGGCAGAGAGAGAGAAGGTGCGAATGGAAGTCGGAGAGAAGGGGCGAGGGGAAAACGGAGAGAAGGGGAGAGGGCAAAACGGAGAGAAGGTGCGACGAGCAGAGAGAGGGAATGTGCGAGGAGAAGAGGGAGATAAGGTGCGAGGGCAGAGGGAGAGAAGGTGCAAGGGGCAGAGAGAGAGAAGGTGCGAGGGGCAGAGGGAGAGAAGGTGTGAGGGGCAGAGAGATAGATGGTGCGAGGGGCAGAGAGAGAATGTGCGAGGGGAAGAGGGAGAGAAGGTGCGAGGGGCAGAGAGAGAGAAGGTGCAAGGGGCAGAGAGAAAGATGGTGTGAGGGGCGGAGTGAGAGAAGGTGCGAAGGGCAGAGAGAGAGAAGGTGTGAGGGGAAGAGGGAGAGAAGGTGAGGGGCAGAGAGAGAGATGGTGCGAGGGGAAGAGAGCGAGATGGTGCGAGGGGAAGAGGGAGAGAAGGTGTGAGGGGCAGAGAGAGAGATGGTGCGAGGGGCAGAGAGAGAGAAGGTGCGAGGGGAAGAGAGAGAGAACTTGCGAGGGGAAGAGGGAGAGAAGGTGCAAGGCGAAGCGGGGGAGATGGTGCGAGGGGCAGAGGGAGAGAAGGTGTGAGGGGAAGAGGGAGAGAATGTGTGAGGGGCTGAGTGAGAATGTGCAAGAGGTAGAGAGAGAGAATGTGCACGGGGCAGCGAGTAAAAAGGTGCAAGGGGTAGAGGGAGAGAAGGTGCGAGGGGCAGAGGGAGAGGATGTGCCATGGGCAGAGGGAGAGAAGTTGCGAGTGGAAGACGGAGAGAAGGGGCGAGGGGCAGATGGAGAGAAGGGGCGAGGGGTAGATGGAGAGAAGGGGCGAGGGGAAGACGGAGAGAAGGGGAGAGGGCAAAACGGAGAGAAGGTGCGACGGGCAGAGAGAGGGAATGTGCGAGGAGAAGAGGGAGAGAAGGTGCGAGGGGTAGAGAGAGAGAAGGTGCGAGTGGAAGACGGAGAGAAGGGGCGAGGGGAAGACGGAGAGAAGGGGAGAGGGCAAAACGGAGAGAAGGTGCGATGGGCAGAGAGAGGGAATGTGCGAGGAGAAGAGGGGGATAATGTGCAAGGGGCAGAGGGAGAGAAGGTGCAAGGGGCAGAGAGAGAGTAGGTGCGAGGGGCAGAGAGAGAGAAGGTGCGAGGGGCACAGAGAAAGAAGGTGCGAGAGGCAGAGGGAGAGATGGTGCAAGGGTAAGAGGGAGAGAAGGTGCGAGGGGAAGAGGGAGAGGAGGTGCGAGGGGCAGAGGGAGAGAAGGTGTGAGGGGCAGAGGGAAAGAAGGTGCGAGGGGAAGAGGGAGAGAAGGTGCAAGGCGAAGCGGGAGAGGTGGTGCGAGGGGCAGAGGGAGAGAAGGTGTGAGGGGCAGAGGGAAAGAAGGTGTGAGGGGAAGAAGGAGCGAAGGTGTGAGGGGAAGAGGGAGAGAAGGTGCGAGGGGCAGATGGAGAGATGATGCAAGGGGAAGATGCAGAGAAGGAACGAGGCAGGATGGAGAGATGGTGCGAAGGGAAGAGGGAGAGAAGGTGCGAGGGGCAGAGGGAGAGAAAGTGTGAGGGGCAGAGAGAGAGAAGGTGCGAGAAGCAGAGGGAGAGAAGGTGCGTGGGGATGAGGCAGAGAAGGTGCGAGGGGAAGAGGGAGAGAAGGTGTGAGGCGCAGAGAGAGAGAAGGTGTGAGGCGCAGAGAGAGAGAAGGTGCGAGGGGAAGAGTGAGAGAAGGTGCGAGGGGCAGAGGGAGAGGAGGTTCGAGGGGCAGAGGGAGAGAAGGTGCGAGGGGAAGAGGGAAAGAATGTGCGAGGGGCAGAGGGAGAGAAGGTGCGAGGGGCAGAGAGAGAGAAGGTGCGAGGGGCAGAAAGAGACAAGGTGGGAGGGGAGGAGGGAGAGAAGATGCATGGGGAAGAGTGAGAATGTTGTGAGGGGAAGAGGGAGAGAAGTGGTGAGGGGAAGAGGGTGAGAAGGTGTGAGGGGAAGATGGAGAGAAGATGTGAGGGGCAGAGTGAGAGATGGTGCGAGGGGCAGAGAGAGAATGTGCGAGGGGAAGAGGGAGAGAAGGTGCGAGGGGCAGAGGGAGAGAAGGTGCGAGGGGAAGAGGGAGAGAAGGTGTGAGGCGCAGAGAGAGAGAAGGTGTGAGGCGCAGAGAGAGAGAAGGTGCGAGGTTCATAGAAAGAGAAGGTGCGAGGGGATGAGTGAGAGAAGGTGCGAGGGGCAGAGGGAGAGGAGGTTCGAGGGGAAGAGGGAGAGAAGGTGCGAGGGGCAGAGAGAGAGAAGGTGCGAGGGGCAGAAAGAGAGAAGGTGGGAGGGGAGGAGGGAGAGAAGATGCATGGGGAAGAGTGAGAAAGTTGTGAGGGGAAGAGGGAGAGAAGTTGTGAGGGGAAGAGGGAGAGAAGGTGTGAGGGGAAGAGGGAGAGAAGGTGTGAGGGGCAGAGTGAGAAGGTGAGAGGGGCAGAGAGAAAGAAGGTGCAAGGGGTAGAGGGAGAGAAGGTGCGACGGGCAGATGGAGAGAAGGGGCGAGGGGCAGATGGAGAGATGGGGTGAGGGGAAGAGGGAGAGAAGGTGCGAGGGGCAGAGAGAGAGAAGGTGCGAGTGGAAGACGGAGAGAAGGGGCGAGGGGAAAACGGAGAGAAGGGGAGAGGGCAAAACGGAGAGAAGGTGCGACGAGCAGAGAGAGGGAATGTGCGAGGAGAAGAGGGAGATAAGGTGCGAGGGCAGAGGGAGAGAAGTTGCAAGGGGCAGATAGAGAGAAGGTGCGAGGGGCAGAGGGAGAGAAGGTGTGAGGGGCAGAGATATAGATGGTGCGAGGGGCAGAGAGAGAATGTGCGAGGGGCAGAGAGAAAGATGGTGTGAGGGGCGGAGTGAGAGAAGGTGCGAAGGGCAGAGAGAGAGAAGGTGTGAGGGGAAGAGGGAGAGAAGGTGTGCGGGGCAGAGTGAGAGATGGTGCGAGCGGAAGAGAGCGAGATGGTGTGAGGGGCAGAGTGAGAGATGGTGCGAGGGGAAGAGGGAGAGAAGATGTGAGGGGCAGAGAGAGAGATGGTGCGAGGGGCAGAAAGAGAGAAGGTGCGAGGGGAAGAGAGAGAGAACTTGCGAGGGGAAGAGGGAGAGAAGGTGCAAGGCGAAGCGGGGGAGATGGTGCGAGGGGCAGAGGGAGAGAAGGTGTGAGGGGAAGAGGGAGAGAAGGTGCGAGGGGCAGAGTGAGAATGTGCAAGAGGTAGAGAGAGAGAATGTGCAAAGGGCAGCGAGTAAAAAGGTGCAAGGGGTAGAGGGAGAGAAGGTGCGAGGGGCAGAGGGAGAGGATGTGCCATGGGCAGAGGGAGAGAAGTTGCGAGTGGAAGACGGAGAGAAGGGGCGAGGGGCAGATGGAGAGAAGGGGCGAGGGGTAGATGGAGAGAAGGGGCGAGGGGAAGACGGAGAGAAGGGGAGAGGGCAAAACGGAGAGAAGGTGCGACGGGCAGAGAGAGGGAATGTGCGAGGAGAAGAGGGAGAGAAGGTGCGAGGGGTAGAGAGAGAGAAGGTGCGAGTGGAAGACAGAGAGAAGGGGCGAGGGGAAGACGGAGAGAAGGCGAGAGGGCAATACGGAGAGAAGGTGCGACGGGCAGAGAGAGGGAATGTGCGAGGGGAAGGGGGGATAAGGTGGAAGGGGCAGTGGGAGAGAAGGTGCAAGGGGCAGAGAGAGAGTAGGTGCGAGGGGAAGAGGGAGAGAAGGTGTGAGGCGCAGAGAGAGAGAAGGTGTGAGGCGCAGACAGAGAGAAGGTGCGAGGGGCACAGAGAAAGAAGGTGCGAGAGGCAGAGGGAGAGATGGTGCAAGGGGAAGAGGGAGAGAAGGTGCGAGGGGAAGAGGGAGAGGAGGTGCGAGTGCAAGACTTAGAGAAGGGGTGAGGGGCAGATGGAGAGTAGGTGTGAGGGGCAGAGGGAAAGAAGGTGTGAGGGGAAGAAGGAGAGAAGGTGTGAGGGGAAGAGGGAGAGAAGTTGCGAGTGGCAGATGGAGAGATGGTGCAAGGGGAAGATGGAGAGAAGGAACGAGGCAGGATGGAGAGATGGTGCGAAGGGAAGAGGGAGAGAAGGTGCGAGGGGCAGAAGGAGAGAAGGTGTGAGGGGCACAGAGAGAGAAGGTGCGAGAAGCAGAGGGAGAGAAGGTGCGTGGGGATGAGGCAGAGAAGGTGCGAGGGGAAGAGGGAGAGAAGGTGTGAGGCGCAGAGAGAGAGAAGGTGTGAAGCGCAGAGAGAGAGAAGGTGCGAGGGGCACAGAGAGAGAAGGTGCGAGAGGCAGAGGGAGAGATGGTGCAAGGGGAAGAGGGAGAGAAGGTGCGAGGGGCAGAGAGAGAGAAGGTGCAAGGGGCAGAAAGAGACAAGGTGGGAGGGGAGGAGGGAGAGAAGATGCATGGGGAAGAGTGAGAAAGTTGTGAGGGGAAGAGGGAGAGAAGTGGTGAGGGGAAGAGGGAGAGAAGGTGTGAGGGGAAGATGGAGAGAAGGTGTGAGGCGCAGAGAGAGAGAAGGTGCGAGGGGAAGAGTGAGAGAAGGTGCGAGGGGCAGAGGGAGAGGAGGTTCGAGGGGAAGAGGGAGAGAAGGTGCGAGGGGCAGAGAGAGAGAAGGTGCGAGGGGCAGAAAGAGACAAGGTGGGAGGGGAGGACGGAGAGAAGATGCATGGGTAAGAGTGAGAAAATTGTGAGGGGAAGAGGGAGAGAAGTGGTGAGGGGAAGATGGAGAGAAGGTGCGAGGGGAAGATGGAGAGAAGGTGTGAGGGCACAGAGAGAGAAGGTGCGAGAGGCAGAGGGAGAGATGGTGCAAGGGGAAGAGGAAGAGAAGGTGTGAGGGGCAGAGTGAGAAGGTGCGAGGGGCAGAGAGAAAGAAGGAGCAAAGGGTAGAGGGAGAGAAGGTGCGAGGGGCAGATGGAGAGAAGGGGCGAGGGGCAGAGAGAAAGAAGGTGCGAGGGGCAGAAAGAGACAAGGTGGGAGGGGAGGAGGGAGAGAAGATGCATGGGGAAGAGTGAGAAAGTTGTGAGGGGAAGAGGGAGAGAAGTGGTGAGGGGAAGAGGGAGAGAAGGTGTGAGGGGAAGATGGAGAGAAGGTGTGAGGGCACAGAGAGAGAAGGTGCGAGAGGCAGAGGGAGAGATGGTGCAAGGGGAAGAGGGAGAGAAGATGTGAGTGGCAGAGCCAGAAGGTGCGAGGGGCAGAGAGAAAGAAGGTGCAAGGGGTAGAGGGAGAGAAGGTGCGAGGGGCAGAAGGAGAGAATGTGCGAGGGGCAGAGGGAGAGAAGGTGCGAGTGGAAGACGGAGAGAAGGGGCGAGGGGCAGATGGAGAGAAGGGGCGAGGGGCAGATGGAGAGAAGGGGAGATGGGAAGAGGGAAAGAAGGTGCGAGGGGCAGAGAGAGAGAAGGTGCGAGTGGAAGGCAGAGAGAAGGGGCAAGGGGAAAACGGAGAGAAGGGGAGAGGGCAAAACGGAGAGAAGGTGCGACGGGCAGAGGGAGAGAATGTGCAAGGGGCAGAGAGAGAGAAGGTGCGAGGCGCAGAGGGAGAGAAGGTGTGAGGGGCAGATGGAGAGATGGTGCAAGGGGAAGAGGGAGAGAAGGAGCGAGGCAGGATGGAGAGATGGTGCGAGGGGAAGAGGGAGAGAAGGTGCGAGGGGCAGAGGGAGAGAAGGTGTGAGGGGCACCGAGAGAGAAGGTGCGAGAGGCAGAGGTAGAGATGGTGCAAGGGGAAGAGGCAGAGAAGGTGCGAGGGGAAGAGGGAGAGATGGTGCGTGGGGATGAGGCAGAGAAGGTGCGAGGGGAAGAGGGAGAGAAGGTGTGAGGCGCAGAGAGAGAGAAGGTGTGAGGCGCAGAGAGAGAAAAGGTGGGAGGGGAGGAGGGAGAGAAGATGCATGGGGAAGAGTGAGAAAGTTGTGAGGGGAAGAGGGAGAGAAGGTGTGAGGGGAAGATGGAGAGAAGGTGTGAGGGCACAGAGAGAGAAGGTGCGAGAGGCAGAGGGAGAGATGGTGCAAGGGGAAGAGGGAGAGAAGGTGTGAGGGGCAGAGTGAGAAGGTGCGAGGGGCAGAGAGAAAGAAGGTGCAAGGGGTAGAGGGAGAGAAGGTGCGAGGGGCAGATGGAGAGAAGGGGCGAGGGGCAGATGGAGAGATGGGGCGAGGGGAAGAGGGAGAGAAGGTGCGAGGGGCAGAGAGAGAGAAGGTGAGAGTGGAAGACGGAGAGAAGGGGCGAGGGGAAAACGAAGAGAAGGGGAGAGGGCAAAACGGAGAGAAGGTGCGACGAGCAGAGAGAGGGAATGTGCGAGGAGAAGAGGGAGATAAGGTGCGAGGGCAGAGGGAGAGAAGGTGCAAGGGGCAGAGAGAGAGAAGGTACGAGGGGCAGAGGGAGAGAAGGTGTGAGGGGCAGAGTGATAGATGGTGCGAGGGGCAGAGAGAGAATGTGCGAGGGGAAGAGGGAGAGAAGGTGCGAGGGGCAGAGAGAGAGAAGGTGCAAGGGGCAGAGAGAAAGATGGTGTGAGGGGCGGAGTGAGAGAAGGTGCGAAGGGCAGAGAGAGAGAAGGTGTGAGGGGAAGAGGGAGAGAAGGTGTGCGGGGCAGAGAGAGAGATGGTGCGAGGGGAAGAGAGCAAGATGGTGTGAGGGGCAGAGAGAGAATGTGCGAGGGGAAGAGGGAGAGAAGGTGCGAGGGGAAGAGGCACAGAAGGAGCCAGGGGAAGAGGGAGAAAAGGTGTGAGGCGCAGAGAGAGAGAAGGTGCGAGGGGCAGAGAGAGAGAAGGTGTGAGGCGCAGAGAGAGAGAAGGTGCGAGGGGCAGAGAGAGAGAAGATGCGAGGGGAAGAGGGAGAGAAGGTGCGAGGGCCAGAGGGATAGAAGGTTCGAGGGGAAGAGGGAGGGAAGGTGCGAGGGCCAGAGAGAGAGAAGGTGCGAGGGGCAGAGAGAGAGAAGGTGCGAAGGGAAGAGGGAGAGAAGGTGCATGGGGAAGAGTGAGAGAAGTTGTGAGGGGAAGAGGGAGAAAAGTTGTGAGGGGAAGAGGGCGAGAAGGTGCAAGGGGTAGAGGGAGAAGGTGCGAGGGGCAGAGAGAGCAGGTGCGAGGGGAAGAGGGAGAGAATGTGTGAGGGGCAGAGGGAGATATGGTGCAAGGGGCAGAGGGAGAGAAGGTGCAAGGTGCAGAAGGAGAGAAGGTGCAAGGGGCAGACGGAGATATGGTGCAAGGGGCAGAGGGAGAGAAGGTGCAAGGGGCAGAGGGAGAAGGTGCGAGGGGCAGAGGGAGAGAAGATGCGAGGGGCAGAGAGAGCAGGTGCGAGGGGAAGAGGGAGAGAATGTGTGAGGGTCAGAGGGAGATATGGTGCAAGGGGCAGGGGGAGAGAAGGTGCAAGGGGCAGAGGGAGAGAAGGTGCAAGGGGCAGAGGGAGAGAAGGCGCGAGGGGAAGAGGGAGAGAAGTTGTGAGGGGAAGAGGGAGAGAAGGTGCGAGTGGAAGACAGAGAGAAGGGGCGAGGGGAAAACGGAGAGAAGGGGAGAGGGCAAAACGGAGAGAAGGTGCGACGGGCAGAGAGAGCGAATGTGCGAGGAGAAGAGGGAGATAAGGTGCGAGGGCAGAGGGAGAGAAGGTGCAAGGGGCAGAGAGAGAGGAGGTGCGAGGGGCAGAAAGAGAGAAGGTGCGAGGGGCAGAGGGAGAGAAGGTGTGAGGGGAAGACGGAGAGAAGGTGTGAGGGGCAGCGTGAGAGATGGTGCGAGGGGCAGAGAGAGAATGTGCGAGGGGAAGAGGGAGAAAAGGTGCGAGCGGCAGAGGGAGAGAAGGTGCAAGGGGCAGAGAGAAAGATGGTGTGAGGGGCTGAGTGAGGGAAGGTGCGAAGGGCAGAGAGAGAGAAGATGTGAGGGGAAGAGGGAGAGAAGGTGTGAGGGGCAGAGAGAGAGATGGTGCGAGGGGAAGAGAGAGAGATGGTGCGAGGGGCAGAGTGAGAGATGGTGCGAGGGGAAGAGGGAGAGAAGGTGTGAGGGGCAGAGAGAGAGATGGTGCGAGGGGAAGAAAGAGAGAAGGTGCGAGGGGCAGAGGGAGAGGATGTGCCATGGGCAGAGGGAGACAAGGTGCGAGTGGACGACTGAGAGAAGGGGCGAGGGGCAGATGGAGAGAAGGTGCGAGTGGAAGACGGAGAGAAGGGGAGAGGGCAAAACGGAGAGAAGGTGCGACGGGCAGAGAGAGGGAATGTGCGAGGAGAAGAGGGAGATAAGGTGCGAGGGCAGAGGGAGAGAATGTGCAAGGGGCAGAGAGAGAGAAGGTGCGAGGGGCAGAGGGAGAGAAGGTGTGAGGGGCAGATGGAGAGATGGTGCAAGGGGAAGAGGGAGAGAAGGAGCGAGGCAGGATGGAGAGATGGTGCGAGGGGAAGAGGGAGAGAAGGTGCGAGGGGCAGAGGGAGAGAAGGTGTGAGGGGCACAGAGAGAGAAGGTGCGAGAGGCAGAGGGAGAGATGGTGCAAGGGGAAGAGGCAGAGAAGGTGCGAGGGGAAGAGGGAGAGATGGTGCGTGGGGATGAGGCAGAGAAGGTGCGAGGGGAAGAGGGAGAGAAGGTGTGAGGCGCAGAGAGAGAGAAGGTGTGAGGCGCAGAGAGAGAGAAGGTGGGAGGGGAGGAGGGAGAGAAGATGCATGGGGAAGAGTGAGAAAGTTGTGAGGGGAAGAGGGAGAGAAGGTGTGAGGGGAAGATGGAGAGAAGGTGTGAAGGCACAGAGAGAGAAGGTGCGAGAGGCAGAGGGAGAGATGGTGTGAGGGGCAGAGTGAGAAGGTGCGAGGGGCAGAGAGAAAGAAGGTGCAAGGGGTAGAGGGAGAGAAGGTGCGAGGGGCAGATGGAGAGAAGGGGCGAGGGGCAGATGGAGAGATGGGGCGAGGGGAAGAGGGAGAGAAGGTGCGAGGGGCAGAGGGAGAGAAGGTGCGAGGGCAGAGGGAGAGAAGGTGCAAGGGGCAGAGAGAGAGAAGGTACGAGGGGCAGAGGGAGAGAAGGTGTGAGGGGCAGAGTGATAGATGGTGCGAGGGGCAGAGAGAGAATGTGCGAGGGGAAGAGGGAGAGAAGGTGCGAGGGGCAGAGAGAGAGAAGGTGCAAGGGGCAGAGAGAAAGATGGTGTGAGGGGCGGAGTGAGAGAAGGTGCGAAGGGCAGAGAGAGAGAAGGTGTGAGGGGAAGAGGGAGAGAAGGTGTGCGGGGCAGAGAGAGAGATGGTGCGAGGGGAAGAGAGCAAGATGGTGTGAGGGGCAGAGAGAGAATGTGCGAGGGGAAGAGGGAGAGAAGGTGCGAGGGGAAGAGGCACAGAAGGAGCCAGGGGAAGAGGGAGAAAAGGTGTGAGGCGCAGAGAGAGAGAAGGTGCGAGGGGCAGAGAGAGAGAAGGTGTGAGGCGCAGAGAGAGAGAAGGTGCGAGGGGCAGAGAGAGAGAAGATGCGAGGGGAAGAGGGAGAGAAGGTGCGAGGGCCAGAGGGATAGAAGGTTCGAGGGGAAGAGGGAGGGAAGGTGCGAGGGCCAGAGAGAGAGAAGGTGCGAGGGGCAGAGAGAGAGAAGGTGCGAAGGGAAGAGGGAGAGAAGGTGCATGGGGAAGAGTGAGAGAAGTTGTGAGGGGAAGAGGGAGAAAAGTTGTGAGGGGAAGAGGGCGAGAAGGTGCAAGGGGTAGAGGGAGAAGGTGCGAGGGGCAGAGAGAGCAGGTGCGAGGGGAAGAGGGAGAGAATGTGTGAGGGGCAGAGGGAGATATGGTGCAAGGGGCAGAGGGAGAGAAGGTGCAAGGTGCAGAAGGAGAGAAGGTGCAAGGGGCAGAGGGAGATATGGTGCAAGGGGCAGAGGGAGAGAAGGTGCAAGGGGCAGAGGGAGAAGGTGCGAGGGGCAGAGGGAGAGAAGATGCGAGGGGCAGAGAGAGCAGGTGCGAGGGGAAGAGGGAGAGAATGTGTGAGGGTCAGAGGGAGATATGGTGCAAGGGGCAGGGGGAGAGAAGGTGCAAGGGGCAGAGGGAGAGAAGGTGCAAGGGGCAGAGGGAGAGAAGGCGCGAGGGGAAGAGGGAGAGAAGTTGTGAGGGGAAGAGGGAGAGAAGGTGCGAGTGGAAGACAGAGAGAAGGGGCGAGGGGAAAACGGAGAGAAGGGGAGAGGGCAAAACGGAGAGAAGGTGCGACGGGCAGAGAGAGCGAATGTGCGAGGAGAAGAGGGAGATAAGGTGCGAGGGCAGAGGGAGAGAAGGTGCAAGGGGCAGAGAGAGAGGAGGTGCGAGGGGCAGAAAGAGAGAAGGTGCGAGGGGCAGAGGGAGAGAAGGTGTGAGGGGAAGACGGAGAGAAGGTGTGAGGGGCAGCGTGAGAGATGGTGCGAGGGGCAGAGAGAGAATGTGCGAGGGGAAGAGGGAGAAAAGGTGCGAGCGGCAGAGGGAGAGAAGGTGCAAGGGGCAGAGAGAAAGATGGTGTGAGGGGCTGAGTGAGGGAAGGTGCGAAGGGCAGAGAGAGAGAAGATGTGAGGGGAAGAGGGAGAGAAGGTGTGAGGGGCAGAGAGAGAGATGGTGCGAGGGGAAGAGAGAGAGATGGTGCGAGGGGCAGAGTGAGAGATGGTGCGAGGGGAAGAGGGAGAGAAGGTGTGAGGGGCAGAGAGAGAGATGGTGCGAGGGGAAGAAAGAGAGAAGGTGCGAGGGGCAGAGGGAGAGGATGTGCCATGGGCAGAGGGAGACAAGGTGCGAGTGGACGACTGAGAGAAGGGGCGAGGGGCAGATGGAGAGAAGGTGCGAGTGGAAGACGGAGAGAAGGGGAGAGGGCAAAACGGAGAGAAGGTGCGACGGGCAGAGAGAGGGAATGTGCGAGGAGAAGAGGGAGATAAGGTGCGAGGGCAGAGGGAGAGAATGTGCAAGGGGCAGAGAGAGAGAAGGTGCGAGGGGCAGAGGGAGAGAAGGTGTGAGGGGCAGATGGAGAGATGGTGCAAGGGGAAGAGGGAGAGAAGGAGCGAGGCAGGATGGAGAGATGGTGCGAGGGGAAGAGGGAGAGAAGGTGCGAGGGGCAGAGGGAGAGAAGGTGTGAGGGGCACAGAGAGAGAAGGTGCGAGAGGCAGAGGGAGAGATGGTGCAAGGGGAAGAGGCAGAGAAGGTGCGAGGGGAAGAGGGAGAGATGGTGCGTGGGGATGAGGCAGAGAAGGTGCGAGGGGAAGAGGGAGAGAAGGTGTGAGGCGCAGAGAGAGAGAAGGTGTGAGGCGCAGAGAGAGAGAAGGTGGGAGGGGAGGAGGGAGAGAAGATGCATGGGGAAGAGTGAGAAAGTTGTGAGGGGAAGAGGGAGAGAAGGTGTGAGGGGAAGATGGAGAGAAGGTGTGAAGGCACAGAGAGAGAAGGTGCGAGAGGCAGAGGGAGAGATGGTGTGAGGGGCAGAGTGAGAAGGTGCGAGGGGCAGAGAGAAAGAAGGTGCAAGGGGTAGAGGGAGAGAAGGTGCGAGGGGCAGATGGAGAGAAGGGGCGAGGGGCAGATGGAGAGATGGGGCGAGGGGAAGAGGGAGAGAAGGTGCGAGGGGCAGAGAGAGAGAAGGTGCGAGTGGAAGACGGAGAGAAGGGGCGAGGGGAAAACGGAGAGAAGGGGAGAGGGCAAAACGGAGAGAAGGTGCGACGAGCAGAGAGAGGGAATGTGCGAGGCGAAGAGGGAGATAAGGTGCGAGGGCAGAGGGAGAGAAGGTGCAAGGGGCAGAGAGAGAGAAGGTGCGAGGGGCAGAGGGAGAGAAGGTGTGAGGGGCAGAGTGATAGATGGTGCGAGGGGCATGTCATGATATTCAAACACACACATCATGATGGACACACTAACAGGCAAATCAGAGTACACAACACCACAACCAATCACAGACAAGAACACCAACCACATAAAAAGCACGAGCACGACACCTGGAGGTCAGTAGGTCTGGGGAGAAGGAAACAAGAAAGAGCTGTTGAAACACCACAAGCAGGGAGCCCCCCACGTGCAGAGTGCAAAGACCAAGTTGTAAATAGTGAGTTTAAATAAAGAAGCGTTGTACCATATGCAACTGTGTTGGCTCATCTGTGTGTCAGAACACCCAACACCACATGGTACAGGAGTGGATCGATACCTGCCTACTAACCTGCCATTCTGGACATGGACCACACCGGCAAACCGCAGCCGATGCAAGTCACGGGGAACCTAGGCACCAACTGGAAGCACTACAGGCAGCGATTTGACCTGTACATCCGTGCCACCGAAAAACAGAATGCCTCGGATGATTCGAAGATTGCAATGCTCCTCTTCTACGCAGGCCCCCACCCAAACGATGTCTTTAATTCACTGGTGTTCGAGGAAGGCGAAAACCAGGCCAAATATGACACGGTCATCCTCAAAATGGACCAGCACTTTCAAACTGAAGTAAACGAAACTTTCGAAAGATACATCTTTCAGCAACGCCTGCAAGGTAAGGAGGAGCTTTTTCAACCCTTTTTGACGCACCTCCGGATTCTAGCGCAGTCCTGCGGTTACGGCACCACCACAGAGTCCATGATCAGGGACCAGATTGTTTTTGGCGTTGCCTCTAGTGGCCTACGCCAGCAGCTTCTTAAAATAAAGAGCCTCACCTTAGCGTCTGCTGTGGAAGCCTGTGTCCTCCATGAAAATGCTGCCTGCCGTTTTGCCCGATTTCAGGCGTCCGAGTTGGCACGGAGGGGGTCCCCAGCCGTCGAATCGGCAAGCCAGGCCGCCCACGACGTCGAACGCATCCAGGCCGTCGATTACTTCCCGACCCACGGCCCGGACGACAGCGGCCGCTTCCCGCGCTTTTCGCGGTCTCCCGCGCAGGTGCGCGCCAAGAATAACGGCCACAACGAGGGACGCACTGCGCAGGCGCGCCCACCGCAAGATCGCACTGCACATGCGCAGTGGCGCAACGAACGTCGTGACGTCATGACGTGCAGCAAGTGTGGAGGTCTACACTTAAAAGGGCAATGTCCTAAAAAAAACCGACAGTGCCACAGATGTGCCATGATGGGCCACTACGCAGCCCGCTGTCGTGCGGCTCAACCCATAGATCCGGCGCATCCTCGACAACCTCGCACACGAGTCAGGACCGTCCAGCCCACGCATCAAGACTTCCAGTTAAGTGATGCAGAAGACCAGGATGACTTCCGAGTTGCCGTCATTGATGTCAACAAGGTCAATGCCATCAATCCAGACGATGAGTGGTGTGCCACCCTGACGGTCAACCGATCGCGCGTCGCCTTCCGTCTGGACACCGGCGCATCCGCCAACCTGATTGCTTACTCTGCAGTCCAGGCCATGAAGGTCAAACCACCCATCACACCATCCCGGCTTAAGATGGTTGACTATAACGGGAACGTTATCCCGTCCATAGGATCTTGCCAGCTACAGGTGACTCACAAGAGGTACACGGCCACACTCCCCTTCGAAGTTGTGGGCTCATCAAAGGACTCGTTACTGGGCGCACAAGCGTGTAAGGTCCTTCACCTGGTACAGCGCATTATGTCTCTCTCTCCAGATGAGATATCCGACTTCCCGGATGCTGAGTTCCACGCGAATCTCCATTCCCTCCTCGCTCACAACCAGGAGGTTTTTGAAGGCATGGGGACATTGCCACACACGTACAAGATTCGACTCAGACCGGACGCCATCCCTGTCGTTCACGCACCTCGCAGGGTTCCTGCGCCTCTCAAAGACCGCCTCAAGGCACAACTGCAGATTCTTCAGGACCAAGGGGTCCTATCCAAGGTCACGGAGCCCACGCCATGGGTCAGCTCCATGGTCTGTGTAAAGAAGCCCTCTGGCGAGCTCCGTATATGTATAGATCCAAAAGATCTGAACAACAACATCATGCGGGAACACTATCCCATCCCGAAACGAGAAGACCTCACCAGCGAGATGGCGCGAGCCAACATATTCACTAAATTGGATGCGTCCAAAGGATTCTGGCAGATCAAACTGGACCCGGCCAGCCGAAGACTATGCACATTCAACACCCCTTTTGGCAGATTCTGCTACAACCGGATGCCATTCGGCATCATTTCGACATCTGAAGTATTCCACCGCATTATGGAGCAGATGATGGAAGGCATCGAAGGGGTACGTGTATATGTGGACGATATCATCATTTGGTCCACCACTCCGCAGGAACACATGCATCGTCTTCGACGTGTCTTCACCCGCATACGGCAAAATGGCCTGCGTCTCAACCGTGCGAAGTGTGCTTTCGGCCAGACGGAGCTGAAATTCCTCGGGGACCACATCTCAAGGTCCGGGGTCCGTCCCGATGCAGACAAGGTTAGCGCCATCACAGCCATGCCACGACCGGCTGACAAGAAGGCTGTCTTAAGATTCCTGGGCATGGTCAACTTCCTTGGGAAGTTCATTCCCAACCTGGCTTCTCATACAACAAACATGCGCCATCTCGTAAAAAAATCGACGGAATTCAACTGGCACCAGTCGCATCAGCGGGAATGGGAGGAGCTCAAGCACAAACTGGTCACGGCACCAGTGCTGGCCTTCTTTGACACGACTCGCCCTACAAAGATCTCAACAGACGCCAGCCAATCTGGTATTGGAGCGGTACTCCTGCAAAAAGACAGCACGTCATCATGGGCCCCGGTTGCGTATGCCTCACGAGCCATGACCCCTACCGAACAGCGCTACGCGCAAATCGAAAAAGAATGCCTGGGCTTGTTAACTGGACTGGACAAGTTCCACGACTATGTGTATGGCCTGCCACGATTCACGGTCGAAACTGACCACTGCCCCCTGGTCAACATCATTAACAAAGACCTGAACGACATGACTCCTCGCCTCCAGCGCATCTTACTTAAACTCAGGAGGTACGATTTTGAACTGATCTACACTCCGGGGAAGGAACTCATAGTGGCGGACACTCTTTCCCGAGCAGTGAGCACACCACCAGATGCGGAGGGGTTCGTGCGTCAAATTGAGGCACACGTGACTCTGACAGCAGCAAATATGCCAGCTGATGATCCTTGTCTGGCCCACATACGCGCAGAGACGGCGACTGACCCTCTGCTGCAGCGAGTAATGCGCCACATGACGGAAGGGTGGCTAAAAGGGCAGTGCCCCCAGTTTTATAATGTGCGAGATGATCTCACCAATATAGACGGGGTCCTTATGAAATCGCATAGGATCGTCATTCCACATAGTGTGCGCCAGATGATTCTTCGTCAACTACACGAAGGCCACTTGGGCGTCGAAAAATGCAGACGAAGGGCCCGGGCGGCGGTATATTGGCCGGGTATTAATGAAGACATAGCCAACATGGTGCTCAACTGCACAACCTGTCAGAGGTTTCAGC
Organism: Scyliorhinus torazame; assembly: GCF_047496885.1. Taxonomy (NCBI): domain Eukaryota; kingdom Metazoa; phylum Chordata; class Chondrichthyes; order Carcharhiniformes; family Scyliorhinidae; genus Scyliorhinus; species Scyliorhinus torazame. The sequence continues at coordinate 76,806,189 of NC_092710.1, read as the reverse complement.
CAGCGCAACCTCCGGAAACACTTCTACCACACGAGATGGTGACGTCCCCCTGGGCGAAGGTGGGTGTTGACCTATTTCACGCGCTCGGCAGAGATTACATTGTTATCATAGACTACTTCTCAAACTACCCGGAAGTCATGCCTCTCCATGATCTGACGTCGTCCGCAGTCATTGGGGCCTGCAAGGAAACGTTTGCTCGCCATGGCATTCCAAGGACTGTCATGTCAGACAATGGACCCTGCTTCGCCAGCCGTGAATGGTCGTCCTTTGCCGCAGCATATGGTTTCACTCATGTGACATCCAGCCCTCTGCATCCACAATCGAACGGGAAGGCTGAAAAGGGTGTCCACATCGCAAAGCGGCTCCTGTGCAAGGCGGCTGATGCCGGATCGGACTTTAACCTTGCCTTGCTGGCCTATCGATCGGCCCCGTTATCCACGGGCCTCTCGCCAGCGCAGCTACTAATGGGTCGCTCCCTCAGGACGACGGTACCTTCCGTCCTGGCACCGACAACAGACCATGAGGCGGTTCTTCGGAACATGCAACTGCAGCGTGATCGCCAGAAAGGTCGGTACGACACACGAGCGACGGACCTGCCCCCCCTGTCCTCCGGAGACAAAGTACGCGTCCATCAACCGTATGGTGGCTGGTCAGCACCGGCCGAAGTCCTCCGACAAGTGGCTCCCCGCTCGTTCCTGGTTCGCATGCCGGATGGTTCCGTGCGTCGCCGCAATCGGCGCGCCCTTCGCCGACTTCCACGCTCACAGCCACACAGTACGCACATGCCAGATCCTCAACGGGCTTCCGAGGATGACTTTGTGGAGCTGCCGCACATCACGCCCTTTCCATCGCCACCCATGGCCATGCCTGCACAGCAGCCGGTGGTTCTTGATCCACCCTTAAGGCGGTCAACCCGAATTCGTCGCAAACCCATTAGAATGGACTTATAATACAGTTCATATGTTTAATAAGTTGGACAATTTTACATGATAACCTGTTGTTGTTTATCGTTCCAGATGTCGTCTGACTGGACAACTGTTCAAATTTTTTTTTCTTCTTCTCTCGTTCGCATTTCTGTTATGTTATGGTACAACTGGATTCATGTGACGCACTCGACATCGCCCCATGTACATAGTTCCGTCATAGACACATGCTGCACACGACACACACACACTCTTAGATGCACTCACGTCACGATCATATTTATTACCACGTAGGCACATATCTTTGTAAAAAGGGGGGATGTCATGATATTCAAACACACACATCATGATGGACACACTAACAGGCAAATCAGAGTACACAACACCACAACCAATCACAGACAAGAACACCAACCACATAAAAAGCACGAGCACGACACCTGGAGGTCAGTAGGTCTGGGGAGAAGGAAACAAGAAAGAGCTGTTGAAACACCACAAGCAGGGAGCCCCCCACGTGCAGAGTGCAAAGACCAAGTTGTAAATAGTGAGTTTAAATATAGAAGCGTTGTACCATATGCAACTGTGTTGGCTCATCTGTGTGTCAGAACACCCAACACCACAGGGCAGAGAGAGAATGTGCGAGGGGAAGAGGGAGAGAAGGTGCGAGGGGCAGAGAGAGAGAAGGTGCAAGGGGCAGAGAGAAAGATGGTGTGAGGGGCGGAGTGAGAGAAGGTGCGAAGGGCAGAGAGAGAGAAGGTGTGAGGGGAAGAGGGAGAGAAGGTGTGCGGGGCAGAGAGAGAGATGGTGCGAGGGGAAGAGAGCAAGATGGTGTGAGGGGCAGAGAGAGAATGTGCGAGGGGAAGAGGGAGAGAAGGTGCGAGGGGAAGAGGCACAGAAGGAGCGAGGGGAAGAGGGAGAAAAGGTGTGAGGCGCAGAGAGAGAGAAGGTGCGAGGGGCAGAGAGAGAGAAGGTGTGAGGCGCAGAGAGAGAGAAGGTGCGAGGGGCAGAGAGAGAGAAGATGCGAGGGGAAGAGGGAGAGAAGGTGCGAGGGCCAGAGGGATAGAAGGTTCGAGGGGAAGAGGGAGGGAAGGTGCGAGGGCCAGAGAGAGAGAAGGTGCGAGGGGCAGAGAGAGAGAAGGTGCGAAGGGAAGAGGGAGAGAAGGTGCATGGGGAAGAGTGAGAGAAGTTGTGAGGGGAAGAGGGAGAAAAGTTGTGAGGGGAAGAGGGCGAGAAGGTGCAAGGGGTAGAGGGAGAAGGTGCGAGGGGCAGAGAGAGCAGGTGCGAGGGGAAGAGGGAGAGAATGTGTGAGGGGCAGAGGGAGATATGGTGCAAGGGGCAGAGGGAGAGAAGGTGCAAGGGGCAGAAGGAGAGAAGGTGCAAGGGGCAGAGGGAGATATGGTGCAAGGGGCAGAGGGAGAGAAGGTGCAAGGGGCAGAGGGAGAAGGTGCGAGGGGCAGAGGGAGAGAAGATGCGAGGGGCAGAGAGAGCAGGTGCGAGGGGAAGAGGGAGAGAATGTGTGAGGGTCAGAGGGAGATATGGTGCAAGGGGCAGGGGGAGAGAAGGTGCAAGGGGCAGAGGGAGAGAAGGTGCAAGGGGCAGAGGGAGAGAAGGCGCGAGGGGAAGAGGGAGAGAAGTTGTGAGGGGAAGAGGGAGAGAAGGTGCGAGTGGAAGACAGAGAGAAGGGGCGAGGGGAAAACGGAGAGAAGGGGAGAGGGCAAAACGGAGAGAAGGTGCGACGGCAGAGAGAGCGAATGTGCGAGGAGAAGAGGGAGATAAGGTGCGAGGGCAGAGGGAGAGAAGGTGCAAGGGGCAGAGAGAGAGGAGGTGCGAGGGGCAGAAAGAGAGAAGGTGCGAGGGGCAGAGGGAGAGAAGGTGTGAGGGGAAGACGGAGAGAAGGTGTGAGGGGCAGCGTGAGAGATGGTGCGAGGGGCAGAGAGAGAATGTGCGAGGGGAAGAGGGAGAAAAGGTGCGAGCGGCAGAGGGAGAGAAGGTGCAAGGGGCAGAGAGAAAGATGGTGTGAGGGGCGGAGTGAGGGAAGGTGCGAAGGGCAGAGCGAGAGAAGATGTGAGGGGAAGAGGGAGAGAAGGTGTGAGGGGCAGAGAGAGAGATGGTGCGAGGGGAAGAGAGAGAGATGGTGCGAGGGGCAGAGTGAGAGATGGTGCGAGGGGAAGAGGGAGAGAAGGTGTGAGGGGCAGAGAGAGAGATGGTGCGAGGGGAAGAAAGAGAGAAGGTGCGAGGGGCAGAGGGAGAGGATGTGCCATGGGCAGAGGGAGACAAGGTGCGAGTGGACGACTGAGAGAAGGGGCGAGGGGCAGATGGAGAGAAGGTGCGAGTGGAAGACGGAGAGAAGGGGAGAGGGCAAAACGGAGAGAAGGTGCGACGGGCAGAGAGAGGGAATGTGCGAGGAGAAGAGGGAGATAAGGTGCGAGGGCAGAGGGAGAGAATGTGCAAGGGGCAGAGAGAGAGAAGGTGCGAGGGGCAGAGGGAGAGAAGGTGTGAGGGGCAGATGGAGAGATGGTGCAAGGGGAAGAGGGAGAGAAGGAGCGAGGCAGGATGGAGAGATGGTGCGAGGGGAAGAGGGAGAGAAGGTGCGAGGGGCAGAGGGAGAGAAGGTGTGAGGGGCACAGAGAGAGAAGGTGCGAGAGGCAGAGGGAGAGATGGTGCAAGGGGAAGAAGCAGAGAAGGTGCGAGGGGAAGAGGGAGAGATGGTGCGTGGGGATGAGGCAGAGAAGGTGCGAGGGGAAGAGGGAGAGAAGGTGTGAGGCGCAGAGAGAGAGAAGGTGTGAGGCGCAGAGAGAGAGAAGGTGGGAGGGGAGGAGGGAGAGAAGATGCATGGGGAAGAGTGAGAAAGTTGTGAGGGGAAGAGGGAGAGAAGGTGTGAGGGGAAGATGGAGAGAAGGTGTGAAGGCACAGAGAGAGAAGGTGCGAGAGGCAGAGGGAGAGATGGTGTGAGGGGCAGAGTGAGAAGGTGCGAGGGGCAGAGAGAAAGAAGGTGCAAGGGGTAGAGGGAGAGAAGGTGCGAGGGGCAGATGGAGAGAAGGGGCGAGGGGCAGATGGAGAGATGGGGCGAGGGGAAGAGGGAGAGAAGGTGCGAGGGGCAGAGAGAGAGAAGGTGCGAGTGGAAGACGGAGAGAAGGGGCGAGGGGAAAACGGAGAGAAGGGGAGAGGGCAAAACGGAGAGAAGGTGCGACGAGCAGAGAGAGGGAATGTGCGAGGAGAAGAGGGAGATAAGGTGCGAGGGCAGAGGGAGAGAAGGTGCAAGGGGCAGAGAGAGAGAAGGTGCGAGGGGCAGAGGGAGAGAAGGTGTGAGGGGCAGAGTGATAGATGGTGCGAGGGGCAGAGAGAGAATGTGCGAGGGGAAGAGGGAGAGAAGGTGCGAGGGGCAGAGAGAGAGAAGGTGCAAGGGGCAGAGAGAAAGATGGTGTGAGGGGCGGAGTGAGAGAAGGTGCGAAGGGCAGAGAGAGAGAAGGTGTGAGGGGAAGAGGGAGAGAAGGTGTGCGGGGCAGAGAGAGAGATGGTGCGAGGGGAAGAGAGCAAGATGGTGTGAGGGGCAGAGAGAGAATGTGCGAGGGGAAGAGGGAGAGAAGGTGCGAGGGGAAGAGGCACAGAAGGAGCGAGGGGAAGAGGGAGAAAAGGTGTGAGGCGCAGAGAGAGAGAAGGTGCAAGGGGCAGAGAGAAAGATGGTGTGAGGGGCGGAGTGAGAGAAGGTGCGAAGGGCAGAGAGAGAGAAGGTGTGAGGGGAAGAGGGAGAGAAGGTGTGCGGGGCAGAGAGAGAGATGGTGCGAGGGGAAGAGAGCAAGATGGTGTGAGGGGCAGAGAGAGAATGTGCGAGGGGAAGAGGGAGAGAAGGTGCGAGGGGAAGAGGCACAGAAGGAGCGAGGGGAAGAGGGAGAAAAGGTGTGAGGCGCAGAGAGAGAGAAGGTGCGAGGGGCAGAGAGAGAGAAGGTGTGAGGCGCAGAGAGAGAGAAGGTGCGAGGGGCAGAGAGAGAGAAGATGCGAGGGGAAGAGGGAGAGAAGGTGCGAGGGCCAGAGGGATAGAAGGTTCGAGGGGAAGAGGGAGGGAAGGTGCGAGGGCCAGAGAGAGAGAAGGTGCGAGGGGCAGAGAGAGAGAAGGTGCGAAGGGAAGAGGGAGAGAAGGTGCATGGGGAAGAGTGAGAGATGTTGTGAGGGGAAGAGGGAGAAAAGTTGTGAGGGGAAGAGGGCGAGAAGGTGCAAGGGGTAGAGGGAGAAGGTACGAGGGGCAGAGAGAGCAGGTGCGAGGGGAAGAGGGAGAGAATGTGTGAGGGGCAGAGGGAGATATGGTGCAAGGGGCAGAGGGAGAGAAGGTGCAAGGGGCAGAAGGAGAGAAGGTGCAAGGGGCAGAGGGAGATATGGTGCAAGGGGCAGAGGGAGAGAAGGTGCAAGGGGCAGAGGGAGAAGGTGCGAGGGGCAGAGGGAGAGAAGATGCGAGGGGCAGAGAGAGCAGGTGCGAGGGGAAGAGGGAGAGAATGTGTGAGGGTCAGAGGGAGATATGGTGCAAGGGGCAGGGGGAGAGAAGGTGCAAGGGGCAGAGGGAGAGAAGGTGCAAGGGGCAGAGGGAGAGAAGGCGCGAGGGGAAGAGGGAGAGAAGTTGTGAGGGGAAGAGGGAGAGAAGGTGCGAGTGGAAGACAGAGAGAAGGGGCGAGGGGAAAACGGAGAGAAGGGGAGAGGGCAAAACGGAGAGAAGGTGCGACGGGCAGAGAGAGCGAATGTGCGAGGAGAAGAGGGAGATAAGGTGCGAGGGCAGAGGGAGAGAAGGTGCAAGGGGCAGAGAGAGAGGAGGTGCGAGGGGCAGAAAGAGAGAAGGTGCGAGGGGCAGAGGGAGAGAAGGTGTGAGGGGAAGACGGAGAGAAGGTGTGAGGGGCAGCGTGAGAGATGGTGCGAGGGGCAGAGAGAGAATGTGCGAGGGGAAGAGGGAGAAAAGGTGCGAGCGGCAGAGGGAGAGAAGGTGCAAGGGGCAGAGAGAAAGATGGTGTGAGGGGCGGAGTGAGGGAAGGTGCGAAGGGCAGAGAGAGAGAAGATGTGAGGGGAAGAGGGAGAGAAGGTGTGAGGGGCAGAGAGAGAGATGGTGCGAGGGGAAGAGAGAGAGATGGTGCGAGGGGCAGAGTGAGAGATGGTGCGAGGGGAAGAGGGAGAGAAGGTGTGAGGGGCAGAGAGAGAGATGGTGCGAGGGGAAGAAAGAGAGAAGGTGCGAGGGGCAGAGGGAGAGGATGTGCCATGGGCAGAGGGAGACAAGGTGCGAGTGGACGACTGAGAGAAGGGGCGAGGGGCAGATGGAGAGAAGGTGCGAGTGGAAGACGGAGAGAAGGGGAGAGGGCAAAACGGAGAGAAGGTGCGACGGGCAGAGAGAGGGAATGTGCGAGGAGAAGAGGGAGATAAGGTGCGAGGGCAGAGGGAGAGAATGTGCAAGGGGCAGAGAGAGAGAAGGTGCGAGGGGCAGAGGGAGAGAAGGTGTGAGGGGCAGATGGAGAGATGGTGCAAGGGGAAGAGGGAGAGAAGGAGCGAGGCAGGATGGAGAGATGGTGCGAGGGGAAGAGGGAGAGAAGGTGCGAGGGGCAGAGGGAGAGAAGGTGTGAGGGGCACAGAGAGAGAAGGTGCGAGAGGCAGAGGGAGAGATGGTGCAAGGGGAAGAAGCAGAGAAGGTGCGAGGGGAAGAGGGAGAGATGGTGCATGGGGATGAGGCAGAGAAGGTGCGAGGGGAAGAGGGAGAGAAGGTGTGAGGCGCAGAGAGAGAGAAGGTGTGAGGCGCAGAGAGAGAGAAGGTGGGAGGGGAGGAGGGAGAGAAGATGCATGGGGAAGAGTGAGAAAGTTGTGAGGGGAAGAGGGAGAGAAGGTGTGAGGGGAAGATGGAGAGAAGGTGTGAAGGCACAGCGAGAGAAGGTGCGAGAGGCAGAGGGAGAGATGGTGTGAGGGGCAGAGTGAGAAGGTGCGAGGGGCAGAGAGAAAGAAGGTGCAAGGGGTAGAGGGAGAGAAGGTGCGAGGGGCAGATGGAGAGAAGGGGCGAGGGGCAGATGGAGAGATGGGGCGAGGGGAAGAGGGAGAGAAGGTGCGAGGGGCAGAGAGAGAGAAGGTGCGAGTGGAAGACGGAGAGAAGGGGCGAGGGGAAAACGGAGAGAAGGGGAGAGGGCAAAACGGAGAGAAGGTGCGACGAGCAGAGAGAGGGAATGTGCGAGGAGAAGAGGGAGATAAGGTGCGAGGGCAGAGGGAGAGAAGGTGCAAGGGGCAGAGAGAGAGAAGGTGCGAGGGGCAGAGGGAGAGAAGGTGTGAGGGGCAGAGTGATAGATGGTGCGAGGGGCAGAGAGAGAATGTGCGAGGGGAAGAGGGAGATAAGGTGCGAGGGGCAGAGAGAGAGAAGGTGCAAGGGGCAGAGAGAAAGATGGTGTGAGGGGCGGAGTGAGAGAAGGTGCGAAGGGCAGAGAGAGAGAAGGTGTGAGGGGAAGAGGGAGAGAAGGTGTGCGGGGCAGAGAGAGAGATGGTGCGAGGGGAAGAGAGCAAGATGGTGTGAGGGGCAGAGAGAGAATGTGCGAGGGGAAGAGGGAGAGAAGGTGCGAGGGGAAGAGGCACAGAAGGAGCGAGGGGAAGAGGGAGAAAAGGTGTGAGGCGCAGAGAGAGAGAAGGTGCGAGGGGCAGAGAGAGAGAAGGTGTGAGGCGCAGAGAGAGAGAAGGTGCGAGGGGCAGAGAGAGAGAAGATGCGAGGGGAAGAGGGAGAGAAGGTGCGAGGGCCAGAGGGATAGAAGGTTCGAGGGGAAGAGGGAGGGAAGGTGCGAGGGCCAGAGAGAGAGAAGGTGCGAGGGGCAGAGAGAGAGAAGGTGCGAAGGGAAGAGGGAGAGAAGGTGCATGGGGAAGAGTGAGAGAAGTTGTGAGGGGAAGAGGGAGAAAAGTTGTGAGGGGAAGAGGGCGAGAAGGTGCAAGGGGTAGAGGGAGAAGGTACGAGGGGCAGAGAGAGCAGGTGCGAGGGGAAGAGGGAGAGAATGTGTGAGGGGCAGAGGGAGATATGGTGCAAGGGGCAGAGGGAGAGAAGGTGCAAGGGGCAGAAGGAGAGAAGGTGCAAGGGGCAGAGGGAGATATGGTGCAAGGGGCAGAGGGAGAGAAGGTGCAAGGGGCAGAGGGAGAAGGTGCGAGGGGCAGAGGGAGAGAAGATGCGAGGGGCAGAGAGAGCAGGTGCGAGGGGAAGAGGGAGAGAATGTGTGAGGGTCAGAGGGAGATATGGTGCAAGGGGCAGGGGGAGAGAAGGTGCAAGGGGCAGAGGGAGAGAAGGTGCAACGGCAGAGGGAGAGAAGGCGCGAGGGGAAGAGGGAGAGAAGTTGTGAGGGGAAGAGGGAGAGAAGGTGCGAGTGGAGGACAGAGAGAAGGGGCGAGGGGAAAACGGAGAGAAGGGGAGAGGGCAAAACGGAGAGAAGGTGCGACGGGCAGAGAGAGCGAATGTGCGAGGAGAAGAGGGAGATAAGGTGCGAGGGCAGAGGGAGTGAAGGTGCAAGGGGCAGAGAGAGAGGAGGTGCGAGGGGCAGAAAGAGAGAAGGTGCGAGGGGCAGAGGGAGAGAAGGTGTGAGGGGAAGACGGAGAGAAGGTGTGAGGGGCAGAGTGAGAGATGGTGCGAGGGGCAGAGAGAGAATGTGCGAGGGGAAGAGGGAGAGAAGGTGCAAGGGGCAGAGAGAAAGATGGTGTGAGGGGCGGAGTGAGAGAAGGTGCGAAGGGCAGAGAGAGAGAAGATGTGAGGGGAAGAGGGAGAGAAGGTGTGAGGGGCAGAGAGAGAGATGGTGCGAGGGGAAGAGAGAGAGATGGTGCGAGGGGCAGAGTGAGAGATGGTGCGAGGGGAAGAGGGAGAGAAGGTGTGAGGGGCAGAGAGAGAGATGGTGCGAGGGGAAGAAAGAGAGAAGGTGCGAGGGGCAGAGGGAGAGGATGTGCCATGGGCAGAGGGAGACAAGGTGCGAGTGGACGACTGAGAGAAGGGGCGAGGGGCAGATGGAGAGAAGGGGCGAGGGGCAGATGGAGAGAAGGGGCGAGGGGAAGAGGGAGACAAGGTGCGAAGGGTAGAGAGAGAGAAGGTGCAAGGGGCAGAGAGAAAGATGGTGTGAGGGGCGGAGTGAGAGAAGGTGCAAAGGGCAGAGAGAGAGAAGGTGTGAGGGGAAGAGGGAGAGAAGGTGTGCGGGGCAGAGAGAGAGATGGTGCGAGGGGAAGAGAGCGAGATGGTGCGAGGGGCAGAGTGAGAGATGGTGCGTGGGGAAGAGGGAGAGAAGGTGCGAGGGGAAAAGATAGAGAACTTGCGAGGGGAAGAGGGAGAGAAGGTGTGAGGGGAAGAGGGAGAGAATGTGCGAGGGGCAGAGTGAGAATGTGCAAGAGGTAGAGAGAGAGAATGTGCAAGGGGCAGCGAGTAAAAAGGTGCAAGGGGTAGAGGGAGAGAAGGTGCGAGGGGCAGAGGGAGAGGATGTGCCATGGGCAGAGGGAGAGAAGTTGCGAGTGGAAGACGGAGAGAAGGGGCGAGGGGCAGATGGAGAGAAGGGGCGAGGGGTAGATGGAGAGAAGGGGCGAAGGGAAGACGGAGAGAAGGGGAGAGGGCAAAACGGAAAGCAGGTGAGACGGGCAGAGAGAGGGAATGTGCGAGGAGAAGAGGGAGAGAAGGTGCGAGGGGTAGAGAGAGAGAAGGTGCGAGTGGAAAACGGAGAGAAGGGGCGAGGGGAAGACGGAGAGAAGGGGAGAGGGCAAAATGGAGAGAAGGTGCGACGGGCAGAGAGAGGGAATGTGCGAGGAGAAGAGGGAGATAAGGTGCAAGGGGCAGAGGGAGAGAAGGTGCAAGGGGCAGAGAGAGAGTAGGTGCCAGGGGCAGAGAGAGAGTAGGTGCGAGGGGCAAAAAGAGAAAAGGTGCGAGGGGCAGAGGGAGAGAAGGTGTGAGGCGCAGAGAGAGAATGTGCGAGGGGAAGAGGGAGAGAAGGTGCGAGGTGAAGAGGCACAGAAGGAGCGAGGGGAAGAGGGAGAAAAGGTGTGAGGCGCAGAGAGAGAGAAGGTGCGAGTGGCAGAGAGAGAGGAGGTGTGAGGCGCAGAGGGAGAGAAGGTGCGAGGGGCAGAGAGAGAGAAGATGCGAGGGGAAGATGGAGAGAAGGTGCGAGGGCCAGAGGGATAGAAGGTTCGAGGGGAAGAGGGAGGGAAGGTGCGAGGGCCAGAGAGAGAGAAGGTGCGAGGGGCAGAGAGAGAGAAGGTGCGAAGGGAAGAGGGAGAGAAGGTGCATGGGGAAGAGTGAGAGAAGTTGTGAGGGGAAGAGGGAGAAAAGTTGTGAGGGGAAGAGGGCGAGAAGGTGCAAGGGGTAGAGGGAGAAGGTGCGAGGGGCAGAGGGTGAGAAGGTGCGAGGGGCAGAGAGAGCAGGTGCGAAGGCCAGAGGGAGAGAAGGTGCGAGGGGCAGAGAGAGCAGGTGCGAGGGGAAGAGGGAGAGAATGTGTGAGGGGCAGAGGGAGATATGGTGAAAGGGGCACAGGGAGAGAAGGTGCAATGGGCAGAGGGAGAGAAGGTGCAAGGGGCAGAGGGAGAGAAGGCGCGAGGGGAAGAGGGAGAGAAGTTGTGAGGGGAAGAGGGAGAGAAGGTGCGAGTGGAAGACAGAGAGAAGGGGCGAGGGGAAAACGGAGAGAAGGGGAGAGGGCAAAACGGAGAGGAGGTGAGACGGGCAGAGAGTGCGAATGTGCGAGGAGAAGAGGGAGTTAAGGTGCGAGGGCAGAGGGAGAGAAGGGGAGAGGGCAAAACGGAAAGCAGGTGAGACGGGCAGAGAGAGGGAATGTGCGAGGAGAAGAGGGAGAGAAGGTGCGAGGGGTAGAGAGAGAGAAGGTGCGAGTGGAAAACGGAGAGAAGGGGCGAGGGGAAGACGGAGAGAAGGGGAGAGGGCAAAACGGAGAGAAGGTGCAACGGGCAGAGAGAGGGAATGTGCGAGGAGAAGAGGGAGATAAGGTGCAAGGGGCAGAGGGAGAGAAGGTGCAAGGGGCAGAGAGAGAGTAGGTGCGAGGGGCAGAGAGAGAGTAGGTGCGAGGGGCAAAAAGAGAAAAGGTGCGAGGGGCAGAGGGAGAGAAGGTGTGAGGCGCAGAGAGAGAATGTGCGAGGGGAAGAGGGAGAGAAGGTGCGAGGTGAAGAGGCACAGAAGGAGCGAGGGGAAGAGGGAGAAAAGGTGTGAGGCGCAGAGAGAGAGAAGGTGCGAGTGGCAGAGAGAGAGAAGGTGTGAGGCGCAGAGGGAGAGAAGGTGCGAGGGGCAGAGAGAGAGAAGATGCGAGGGGAAGATGGAGAGAAGGTGCGAGGGCCAGAGGGATAGAAGGTTCGAGGGGAAGAGGGAGGGAAGGTGCGAGGGCCAGAGAGAGAGAAGGTGCGAGGGGCAGAGAGAGAGAAGGTGCGAAGGGAAGAGGGAGAGAAGGTGCATGGGGAAGAGTGAGAGAAGTTGTGAGGGGAAGAGGGAGAAAAGTTGTGAGGGGAAGAGGGCGAGAAGGTGCAAGGGGTAGAGGGAGAAGGTGCGAGGGGCAGAGGGTGAGAAGGTGCGAGGGGCAGAGAGAGCAGGTGCGAGGGCCAGAGGAAGAGAAGGTGCGAGGGGCAGAGAGAGCAGGTGCGAGGGGAAGAGGGAGAGAATGTGTGAGGGGCAGAGGGAGATATGGTGAAAGGGGCACAGGGAGAGAAGGTGCAATGGGCAGAGGGAGAGAAGGTGTGAGGCGCAGAGAGAGAGAAGGTGCGAGGGACAGAGAGAGAGAGAAGGTGCGAGGGGAAGAGGGAGAGAAGGTGCGAGGGCCAGAGTGATAGAAGGTTTAAGGGGAAGAGGGAGGGAAGGTGCGAGGGCCAGAGAGAGAGAAGGTGCGAAGGGCAGAGAGAGAGAAGGTGCGAGGGGAAGAGGGAGAGAAGGTGCATGTGGAGATTGAGAGAAGTTGTGAGGGGAAGAGGGAGAGAAGTTGTGAGGGGAAGAGGGAGAGAATGTGCGAGGGGCAGAGGGAGAGAAGGTGCGAGGGGCAGAGAGAGCCGGTGCGAGGGGAAGAGGGAGAGAAAGTGCGAGGGGCAGAGAGAGCAGGTGCGAGGGGAAGAGGGACATAATGTGTGAGGGGCAGAGGGAGATATGGTGCAAGGGGCAGAGGGAGAGAAGGTGCAAGGGGCAGATGGAGAGAAGGTGCGAGTGAAAGAGGGAGAGAAGGTGCAATGGGCAGGGGGAGAGAAGGTGCGAGGGGAGAGAGAGAGAATGTGTGAGGAGAAGAGGGAGAGATGGTGCGAGGGGAAGAGGGAGAAAAAGTGCGAGGGGCAGATGGAGAGAAGGTGCGAGTGAAAGAGGGAGAGTAGGTGCAAGGGGAAGAGGGAGAGAAGGTGCGAGGGCCAGAGAGAGAGAAGGTGCGAAGGGCAGAGAGAGAGAAGGTGCAAGGGGCAGAGGGAGAGAAGGTGCAAGGGGCAGATGGAGAGAAGGTGCGAGTGAAAGAGGGAGAGAAGGTGCAATGGGCAGGGGGAGAGAAGGTGCGAGGGGAGAGAGAGAGAATGTGTGAGGAGAAGAGGGAGAGATGGTGCGAGGGGAAGAGGGAGAAAAAGTGCGAGGGGCAGATGGAGAGAAGGTGCGAGTGAAAGAGGGAGAGTAGGTGCAAGGGGAAGAGGGAGAGAAGGTGCGAATGGAAGAGGGAGAGAAGGTGCAAGGGGCAAGGGGAGAGAAGGTACGAGGGGAGAGAGAGAATGTGTGAGGGAAAGAGGGAGAGATGGTGCGAGGGGAAGAGGGAGAGAAGGTGCAAGGTGCAGAGGGAGAGAAGGTGCAAGGGGCTGAGGGAGAGAAGGTGCGAGGGAAAGAGGGAGAGAAGGTGTGAGTGGAAGACGGAGAGAAGGGACAAGGGGCAGATGGAGAGAAGGGGCGAGGGGCAGTTGGAGAGAAGGTGCGATGGAAGAGGGAGAGAAGGTGCGAGTGGAAGAGGGAGAGAAGGTGCGAGGGGAAGAGGGAGAGGAGGTGCGAGTGCAAGATGTAGAGAAGGGGTGAGGGGCAGATGGAGAGTAGGTGCGAGGGGCAGAGGGAGAGAAGGTGTGAGGGGCAGAGGGAGAGAAGGTGTGAGGGGAAGAAGGAGAGAAGGTGTGAGGGGAAGAGGGAGAGAAGGTGCGAGGGGCAGATGGAGAGATGGTGCAAGGGGAAGAGGGAGAGAAGGAGTGAGGCAGGATGGAGAGATGGTGCAAAGGGAAGAGGGAGAGAAGGTGCGAGGGGCAGAGGGAGAGAAGGTGTGAGGGGCACAGAGAGAGAAGGTGCGAGAAGCAGAGGGAGCGAAGGTGCGTGGGGATGAGGCAGAGAAGGTGCGAGGGGAAGACGGAGAGAAGGTGTGAGGCGCAGAGAGAGAGAAGGTGTGAGGCGCAGAGAGAGAGAATGTGCGAGGGGCACAGAGAGAGAAGGTGCGAGAGGCAGAGGGAGAGATGGTGCAAGGGGAAGAGGGAGAGAAGGGGCGAGGGGCAGAGAGAGAGAAGGTGCGAGGGGCAGAAAGAGAGAAGGTGGGAGGGGAGGAGGGAGAGAAGATGCATGGGGAAGAGTGAGAAAGTTGTGAGGGGAAGAGGGAGAGAAGTTGTGAGGAGAAGAGGGAGAGAAGGTGTGAGGGGAAGATGGAGAGAAGGTGTGAGGGCATAGAGAGAGAAGGTGCGAGAGGCAGAGGGAGAGATGGTGCAAGGGGAAGAGGGAGAGAAGATGTGAGGGGCAGAGTGAGAAGGTGCGAGGGGCAGAGAGAAAGAAGGTGCAAGGGGTAGAGGGAGAGAAGGTGCGAGGGGCAGAGGGAGAGAATGTGCGAGGGGCAGAGGGAGAGAAGGTGCGAGTGGAAGACGGAGAGAAGGGGCGAGGGGCAAATGGAGAGAAGGGGCGAGGTGCAGATGGAGAGAAGGGGAGAGGGGAAGAGGGAGAGAAGGTTCGAGGGGCAGAGAGAGAGAAGGTGCGAGTGGAAGACGGAGAGAAGGGGCGAGGGGAAAACGGAGAGAAGGGGTGAGGGCAAAACGGAGAGAAGGTGCGACGGCAGAGAGAGGGAATGTGCGAGGAGAAGAGGGAGATAAGGTGCGAGGGCAGAGGGAGAGAAGGTGCAAGGGGCAGAGAGAGAGAAGGTGCGAGGGGCAGAGGGAGAGAAGGTGTGAGGGGCAGAGAGAGAGATGGTGCGAGGGGCAGAGAGAGAATGTGCGAGGGAAAGAGGGAGAGAAGGTGCATGGGGTAGATGGAGAGAAGGTCATTGGGAAGATGGAGAGAAGGTGCATGGGGAAGATGCAAGAGAAGGTGCGAGGGGCAGCGGGAGAGAAGTTGTGAGGGGCAGAGGGAGAGAAGGTGCGAGGGGCAGACGGAAAAATGGTCCAAATGGCAGAGGGAGAGAAGGTGCGAGGGGTAGAGGGACAGAAGATGTGAGGGGCAGAGAGAAAGATGGTGCGAGGGGCTGAGAGAGAGAAGTTGCGAGGTGAAGAGAGAGAGAACTTGCGAGGGGAAGAGGGAGAGAAGGAGCATGGCGAAGCGAGAGAGATGGTGCGAGGGGCAGAGGGAGAGAAGGTGTGAGGGGAAGAGGGAGAGAAGGTGTGAGGGGTACAGAGAGAGAAGGTGCGAGGCAAGAGGGAGAGATGGTGCGATGGGATAGAGGGAGAGAAGGTCCGAGGGGAAGAGGGAGAGAAGGTGTGAGGGGCAGAGTGAGAAGGTGCAAGAGGCAGAGGGAGAGAAGGTGCGAGTGGCAAAGGGAGAGAATGTGCGAGGGGCAGAGGGAGAGAAGGTGCGAGTGGAAGACGGAGAGAAGGGGCGAGAGGCAGATGGAGAGAAGGGTCGAGGGGCAGAAGGAGAGAAGGGGCGAGGGGAAGAGGGAGAGAAGGTGCGAGGGGAAGAGGGAGAGAAGGTGCGAGGGGAAGACGGAGAGAAGGGGCGAGTGCAAAACGGAGAGAAGGTGCGAGGGGCAGAGAGAGGGAGTGTTCGAGGGGAAGAGGGAGATAAGGTTCGAGGGGAAGAGGGAGAGAAGGTGCAAGGGGAAAACGGAGAGAAGGTGCGAGGGGCAGAGGGAGAGAATGTGCAAGCGGCAGAGAGAGAGAAGGTGCGAGGGGCAGAAAGAGAGAAGGTGCGAGAGGCAGAGGGAGAGAAGGTGCGAGGCAAGAGGGAGAGATGGTGCGATGGGGAAGAGGGAGAGAAGGTGCGAGGGGCAGAGGGAGAGAAGATGCGAGACATAGAAGGCGAGAAGGTGTGAGGGGCAGAGAGAAAGATGGTGCGAGGGGCAGAGAGAGAGAAGTTGCGAGGTGAAGAGAGAGAGAACTTGCGAGGGGAAGAGGGAGAGAAGGTGCAAGGCGAAGTGGGAGAGATGGTGCGAGGGGCAGAGGGAGAGAAGGTGTGAGGGGAAGAGGGAGAGAAGGTGTGAGTGGTAGAGAGAGAGAAGGTGCGAGAGGCAGAGGGACAGATGGTGCAAGGGGAAGAGGGAGAGAAGGTGCGAGGGGCAGAGGGAGAGAAGGTGCATTGGGAAGATGGAGAGAAGGTGCATGGGGAAGAGGGAGAGAAGGAGCGAGGGGAAGATGGAGAGAAGGTGCATGGGGAAGATGGAGAGAAGGTGCATGGGGAAGAGGGAGAGAAGGTGCGAAGGGCAGTGGGAGAGAATGTGCGAGGGGCAGAGAGGGAGAAGGTGCGAGGGGAAGAGGGAGAGAAGATGCGAGGGGCAGAGGGAAAAATGGTCCAAATGGCAGAGGGAGAGAAGGTGCGAGGGGTAGAGGGACAGCAAGTGTGAGGGGCAGAGAGAAAGATGGTGCGAGGGGCAGAGAGAGAGAAGTTGCGAGGTGAAGAGAGAGAGAACTTGGAAGGGGAAGAGTGAGAGAAGGTGCAAGGCGCAGCGGGAGAGATGGTGCGAGGGACAGAGGGAGAGAAGATGTGAGGGGAAGAGGGAGAGAAGGTGTGAGGGGTAGAGAGAGAGAAGGTGCGACAGGCAGAGGGACAGATGGTGCAAGGGGAAGAGGGAGAGAAGGTGCGAGGCAAGTGGGAGAGATGGTGCGATGGGGAAGAGGGAGAGAAGGTGCGAGGGGAAGAGGGAGAGATGGTGTGAGGGGCAGAGTGAGAAGGTGCAAGAGGTAGAGAGAGATAAGGTGCAAGGGGCAGCGAGATAGAAGGTGCGAGGGAAGAGGGAGAGAAGTGCAAGGGGAAGAGGGAGAGAAGGTGCGAGTGGCAGAGGGAGAGAATGTGCGAGGGGCAGAGGGAGTGAAGGTGCGAGTGGAAGACGGAGAGAAGGGGCGAGGGGCAGTTGGCGAGAAGGGTCGAGGGGCAGAAGGAGAGAAGGGGCGAGGGGAAGAGGGAGAGAAGGTGCGAGGGGCAGTTGGCGAGAAGGGACGAGGGGCAGAAGGAGAGAAGGAGCGAGGGGAAGAGGGAGAGAAGGTGCGAGGGGAAGACGGAGAGAAGGTGCGAGGGGAAGACGGAGAGAAGGGGCGAGTGCAAAATGGAGAGAAGGTGCGAGGGGCAGAGAGAGGGAATGTGCGAGGGGAAGAGGGAGATAAGGTTCGAGGGGAAGAGTGAGAGAAGGTGCAAGGGGAAAACGGAGAGAAGGTGCGAGGGGCAGAGGGAGAGAAGTTGCAAGGGGCAGAGAGAGAGAAGGTGCGAGGGGCAGAAAGAGAGAAGGTGCGAGGGGCAGAGAGAGAGAAGGTGCGAGGGGCAGAGGGAGAGAAGGTGTGAGGGGCAGAGAGAGAGATGGTGCGAGCGGCAGAGCGAGAATGTGTGAGGGGAAGAGGGAGAGAAGGTGCACGGGGAAGAGTCAGAGAAGGTGCGAGGGGTAGAGGGAGAGAAGGTGTGAGGCGCAGAGAGAGAGAAGATGTGAGGCGCAGAGAGAGAGAAGGTGCAAGGGGCAGAGGGAGAGAAGGTGCGAGTGGGAGAGGGAGAGAAAGTGCGAGGGGCAGAGGGAGAGAAGGTGCATGGGGAAGATGGAGAGAAGGTGCATGGGGAAGATGGAGAGAAGGTGCATGGGGAAGAGGGAGAGCAGGAGCGAGGGAAGATGGAGAGAAGGTGCATGGGGAAGATGGAGAGAAGGTGCATGGGGAAGAGGTAGAGAAGGTGCGAGGGGCAGAGGGAGAGAATGTGCGAGGGGCAGAGAGGGAGAATGTGCGAGGGGCAGAGGGAGAGAAGATGCGAGAGGTAGAAGGAGAGAAGGTGCGAGGGGCAGAGGGAGAGAAGGTGTGAGGGGCAGAGAGAGAGATGGTGCGAGCGGCAGAGAGAAGGTGTGAGGGGCAGAGAGAAAGATGGTGTGAGGGGCAGAGAGAGAGAAGTTGCGAGGTGAAGAGAGAGAGAACTTGCGAGGGGAAGAGGGAGAGAAGGTGCAAGGCAAAGCGGGAGAGATGGTGCGAGGGGCAGAGGGAGAGAAGGTGTGAGGGGAAGAGGGAGAGAAGGTGCGAGGGGCAGAGGGAGAGAAGGTGCATGGGGAAGAGGGAGAGAAGGTGCATGGGGAAGAGGGAGAGAAGGTGCATGGGGAAGAGGGAGAGAAGTTGCGAGGGGAAGATGGAGAGAAGGTGCATCGGGAAGATGGAGAGAAGGTGCATGGGGAAGAGGGAGAGAAGGTGCGAGGGGAAGAGGGAGAGAAGATGCGAGGGGCAGAGGGAAAAATGGTCCAAGGGGCAGAGGGGGAGAAGGAGCGAGGGGTAGAGGGAGAGAAGGTGCGAGAGGCAGAGGGAGGGAATGTGCGAGGGGTAGAGGGAGAGATGGTGCAAGGGGCAGAGAGAGGGAATGTCTGACGGGAAGAGGGAGAAAAGGTGCAAGGGGAAGAGGGGGAGAAAGTGCGAGAGGAAACGGAGAGAAGGTGCGAGGGGAAGAGGGAGAGAAGGTGCAAGGGGCAGAGAGAGAGAAGGTGCGCGGGGCAGTGAGAGAGATGGTGCGAGGGGAAGAGGGACAGAAGGTGTGAGGGGCAGAGAGAAAGATGGTGCGAGGGGCAGAGAGAGAGAAGTTGCGAGGTGAAGAGAGAGAGAACTTGCGAGGGGAAGAGGGATAGGAGGTGTGAGGGGTAGAGAGAGAGAAGGTGCGAGAGGCAGAGAGACAGATGGTGCAAGGGGAAGAGGGAGAGAAGGTGCGAGGCAAGAGGGAGAGAAGGTGTGAGGGGCAGAGTGAGAAGGTGCAAGAGGTAGAGAGAGATAAGGTGCAAGGGGCAGCGAGAAAGAAGTTGCGAGGGAAGAGGGAGAGAAGGTGCAAGGGGCAGGGTTAGAGAAGGTGCGAGGGGAAGAGGGAGAGAATGTGCGAGTGGCAGAGGGTGAGAATGTGCGAGGGACAGAAGGAGATAAGGTGCGATTGGAAGACGGAGAGAAGGGGCGAGGGGCAGATGGAGAGAAGGGCCGAGGGGCAGATGGAGAGAAGGGGCGAGGGGAAGAGGGAGAGAAGGTGCGAGGGGAAGAGGGAGAGAATGTGAGACGGTAAGACGGAGAGAAGGGGCGAGTGCAAAACGGAGAGAAGGGACAAGGGGCAGAGAGAGGGAATGTACGAGGGGAAGAGGGAGATACGGTTCGAGGGGAAGAGGGAGAGAATGTGCAAGGGGAAAACGGAGAGAAGGTGCGAGGGGCAGAGTGAGTTAAGTTGCAAGGGGCAGAGAGAGCGAAGGTACGAGGGGCAGAAAGAGAGAATGTGCGAGGGGCAGAGAGAGAGAAGGTGCGAGGGGCAGAGAAAGAGAAGGTGTGAGGGGCAATGAGAGAGATGGTGCGAGGGTCAGAGAGAGAATATGCGAGGGGAAGAGGGAGAGAAGGTGCGCGGGGAAGAGGCAGAGAAGGTGCGAGGGGAAGAGGGAGAGAAGGTGTGAGGCACAGAGAGAGAGAAGGTGTGAGGCGCAGAGAGAGAGAAGGTGCGAGGGGCAGAGAGAGAGAATGTGCGAGTGGAAGAGGGAGAGAAGGTGCAAGGGGCAGAGCGAGATATGGTGCAAGGGGCAGAGGGAGAGAAGGTGCAAATGGCAGAGGGAGAGAAGGTGCGAGGGGCAGAGGGAGTGAACGTGCATGTGGAAGATGGAGAGAAGGTGCGAGGGGAAGAGGCAGAGAAGGTGCGAGGGGCACAGAGAAAGTGGGTGCGAGGGGAAGAGGGAGAGAAGGTGTGAGGGGTAGAGAGAAAGATGGTGCGAGGGGCAGAGAGAGAGAAGTTGCGAGGTGAAGTGAGAGAGAACTTGCGAGGGGAAGAGGGAGAGAAGGTGCAAGGCGAAGCGGGAGAGATGGTGCGAGGGGCAGAGGGAGAGAAGGTGTGAGGGGAAGAGGTAAAGAAGGTGTGAGGGGTAGAGAGAGAGAAGGATCGAGAGGCAGAGGGACAGATGGTGCAAGGGGATGAGGGAGAAAAGGTGCGAGGCAAGAGGGAGAGATGGTGCGATGGGGAAGCTGGAGAGAAGGTGCGAGGGGAAGAGGGAGAGAAGGTGTGGGGGCAGAGTGAGAAGGTGCTAGAGGTAGAGAGAGATAAGGTACAAGGGGCGGCGAGAAAGAAGGTGCGAGGGAAGAGGGAGAAAAGGTGCAAGGGGCATCGAGAGAGATGGTGCGAGGGGCAGTGGGAGAGATGGCGCGAGGGGCAGAGTTAGAGAAGGTGCATGGGGAAGATGGAGAGAAGGTTCATGGGGAAGAGGGAGAGAAGGTGCAAGGGGCAGAGGGAGAGAATGTGAGAGAGGCAGAGAGGGAGAAGGTGCGAGGGGAAGAGGGAGAGAAGGTCCGAGGGGCAGAGGGAAAAATGGTCCAAGGGGCAGAGGAAGAGAAGGTGCGAGGGGTAGAGGGAGAGAAGGTGCGAGAGGCAGACGGAGAGAATGTGCGAAGGGTAGAGGGACAGAAGGTGCGAGGGGAAGAGGGAGAGAAGGTTGTTGCTCTTTCTCGCTTTAGTCTATTGGCTCTGATTATGTCACCTTTGCTCATGAGTCGCCAGGTATCTTTATGATACCGCCACGTGGTTCAAGTTCAGGTTATGATTAATAACACAGCACACCGCTTAGTAAGGATTAAAACAACGGTCATTTATTGTATACAACAAGCAATATTAATACCCTAATACTACTTTCTATATAACAAACCTATCACTACTGGCCAATACTTAACTTAGGAAGAGCCCACCAGGTCAGGGAAACGAATGGCTTGTCCAATCAGATCTGGCCCGCGGGATTCAAAAGGCTGCTACAGGTCGGTGGCTAGGTGTCTCTACCGGATAGCGATCGTTGGATTCAAACTTACTGCTACCGGTGGCTGGTCTTGCGAAGGTCTCGAGCAGGCGAAGATGAGAGAGCGAGATCTGAACTTGGACCTTCACTTTAATAGGGCCCAGGGGCTTCCCGCCTCCCGGGGCGGCCCTTGACCCTAAGTCCCAAGTGATTGGATTCTGTCCCCAGTCTCTGGGGTCGATTGGTCCAATGGTGAGGCGATTCCTCGATCGGGGGGTGGTCGCTCACCTGTCTTTGTTTCGGCCACTGCAGGCGCCGACAGGTCTGGCCCGGTATTCAATTGCTAATATGTTGCAATTGTTCCCGGGGATAGCCGATTTAACTGTGGATGTCTGAGTAGGTTAGGTGTAAACAGTCCTGAATGCAACTGCGGATACCTGGGTGGAAGGGCTGTTGATAGCCCTGAGTATCGATCTGGGCTACCTTCCCAGAGCTGAATATGCAAACCTGTCTGCAGCTGCCTGCTTGTGTCTTTTTTTGGCTGATTTTCCCAGCAGTCTTTCGGGTTAACCGTTTTAAACTGGGTTTTGGCCAGATTAATCGGAACGCAGCCATTTTACATGGCTACATTCCCGCCTTGTGATCCTAACGCGAAGCGTGAAGGATCACATAAATTTTGTCCTCTTCATTTCCCAACTGGGGTTCTTTGAGAAGGTGACTGAACAGGTAGATGAGGGTAGAGCAGTTGATGTGGTGTATATGGATTTCAGCAAAGCGTTTGATAAGGTTCCCCACGGTAGGCTATTGCAGAAAATATGGAGGCTGGGGATTGAGGGTGATTTAGAGATGTGGATCAGAAATTGGCGAGCTGAAAGAAGACAGAGGGTGGTGGTTGATGGGAAATGTTCAGAATGGAGTTCAGTTACAAGTGGAGTACCACAAGGATCTGTTCTGGGGCCGTTGCTGTTTGTCATTTTTATTAATGACCTAGAGGAGGACGCAGAAGGGTAGGTGAGTAAATTTGCAGACACTAAAGTCGGTGGTGTTGTCGACAGTGCGGAAGGATGTAGCAGGTTACAGAGGGATATAGATAAGCTGCAGAGCTGGGCTGAGAGGTGGCAAATGGAGTTTAATGTAGAGAAGTGTGAGGTGATTCACTTTGGAAGGAATAACAGTAATGAGGAATATTTGGCTAATGGTAAAGTTCTTGGAAGTGTGGATGAGCAGAGGGATCTAGGTGTCCATGTACCTAGATCCCTGAAAGTTGCCACCCACGTTGATAGGGTTGTGAAGAAGGCCTATGGAGTGTTGGCCTTTATTGGTAGAGGGATTGAGTTCCGGAGTCAGGAGGTCATGTTGCAGCTGTACAGAACTCTGGTACGGCCGCATTTGGAGTATTGCGTACAGTTCTGGTCACCGCATTATAGGAAGGACGTGGAGGCTTTGGAGCGGGTGCAGAGGAGATTTACCAGGATGTTGCCTGGTATGGAGGGAAAATCTTATGAGGAAAGGCTGATGGACTTGAGGTTGTTTTCGTTGGAGAGAAGAAGGTTAAGAGGAGACTTAATAGAGGCATATAAAATGATCAGGGGGTTAGATAGGGTGGACAGTGAGAGCCTTCTCCCGCGGATGGAAATGGCTGGCACGAGGGGACATAGCTTTAAACTGAGGGGTAATAGATATAGGACAGAGGTCAGAGGTAGGTTCTTTACGCAAAGAGTAGTGAGGCCGTGGAATGCCCTACCTGCTAAAGTAGTGAACTCGTCAACATTGAGGGCATTTAAAAGTTTATTGGATAAACATATGGATGATAATGGCATAGTGTAGGTTAGATGGCTTTTGTTTCGGTGCAACATCGTGGGCCGAAGGGCCTGTACTGCGCTGTATTGTTCTATGGGGGGGCACCACCCACATGGCCACTACTCTGACCCTAGCTATGGGGACAGTGTAGAGGGAGCTTTACTCTGTATCTAACCTCGTGCTGTACCTGTCCTGGGAGTGTTTGTTGGGGACAGTGTAGAGGGAGCTTTACTCTGTATCTAACCCCGTGCTGTTCCTGTCCTGGGAGTGATTGATGGGGACAGTGTCGAGGGAGCTTTACTCTGTATCTAAAAACGTGCTGTACCTGTCCTCGGAGTATTTGATGGGGACAGTGCAGAGGGAGATTTACTCTGTATCTAACCCCGTGCTGTACCTGTCCTGCGAGTGTCTGATGGGGACAGCGTTGAGGTAGCTTTACTCTATATCTAACCCCATGCCGTACCTGTCCTGGGAGTGGTTGATGGGGACAGTGTAGACGGAGCTATCTTTGAAGTAAGGGGTGTTAAGAGATCCAATGTTTATTTAAGATGTTAAGTTGAGTTCATGGAATAAACAGTATTTTGTGTTTAAAAACCCACACGTCCATAATTGTAATCCCACACCTAGGGAACAAGCCGTGCGCTAGGAAAAGCAACAAATCCATTAAAGGGAGAAGTTGGTTGAACTCCATGATACATTCTGGGATTCTAAAAACGCCTCGCCCATAACAGTGGGCAAGTGTGAGGTCATGCATTATGGTTGGAAAAATGGAAAGGAAACTTTATTATCTAAATGGGGAGAGACTTCGGGGGGCTCCGATACAGAGGGTCTGGGTGTCCTCGTGCAGGAGTCACAGAAAACGAGCAGACAGGTGCCGTAGGTAATAAAGAAAGTGAATGGAATGTTGGCATTTATAGCAAAATGCATTGAGTATGAAAGTAAGGAAGTATTGTTGCAACTACACAAGGCATTGGTAAGACCACAGCTAGAGTATTGTGCACAGTTTTGGTCCCCTTATTTGAGAAAAGATGCAGTGGCTTTGGTGGCACTTCAGAGAAGATTCACTGGATTGATTCCAGTGATGAGGGGTTTGCCTTATGAGGAGAGATTCAACAGTTTTGGCCTATATATTTGTTATGGGCCAGGGTTCAGAAAACCCCAAAGTATATCATGGAGTTCACCTGACCTACAACTGTTTATTGATTTTGGCTACGATGAGCACAAGGTCCTGTCTTTCAGGTGTTATTCAACACAGGCCTCAAGCACTTTTCATCAGAAACAAAGCTTATTCTACGTATTTAGTTAGCATTTTTATCAACTACCAACATATATACCCCACACAGCTACAGTAATCTATGTATAACCCTTAATAAATTCCCCCTTTAACTGTTCCAATTTAGTAACAAGATCCCAGAAACCCCTTTTCAAAGGTGTGGCCCAGTACACAGCACTCAAGACCTGGTACGGATACTCTTGTTTCCTTTCCAAAACAGCAGGTTTGAATTTCTTCCAGAAAACGATTATTTCTTTTCAGGTTATCAAGCAGTCTGGAAACAGCTTTTAAAAAGAAGATAGAGAGACAAGCCAAGATACTCCTCTTTCTGACTACAGCAGCCAAATGTGAAAACAAAAGCAAAAACACAGAGCCACCAAAACAAGCCCAAACCAAAACGAAAGTAAAAATCAGAGCCACAGCCCAGCTCCCCCCACACACTGACATCACTAAAGCCATGTGGTAAGGCAAAACATTTCTTAAAGGGGCACTCCCATGACTCCTCCTCCCAAGAAAAAAAATAAACCATCAACTTCAAAGATGGTTGACTTCCAGTGACGGCGGGCAGGAGGCGGCCGCACAATGGAGGGCTCCCGTTCGGCAACGGCATTTTCGGGGCTTTAAGCCCGGTCCCAGGGTCCGCGGAGGCAGCAGAAGCAGGGAGAAGGCATGGAAGAGGTACAGTGAAGACACAGGAGGAAAAAAAGAACAACGAAAAATGTCGAGGGTGAGCAAGAAAACGGCCGGAAAAAAAACAGCTGGAGGTCCGTCGGGGAGTGGAAAGGTCACCGCGGGGTCACCAGGAAAAATGGAGGCTGGAGCACCAGGGAAGGCCGCACTGCTTACGGCTGAAGAAATAACCAAGGTGATGGCTGCGGAATTTGAAAAGCAGTTGGCGCAGATTGCGAAATGCATGGAGACGGTGAGGAAGGAGATGAGGGAGGTTTTGAGTGTGCTGGTGGAGGAGGCGGTTTCCCCGATGAGGACGGAGGTGGCGAGCTCAGTGGCGGAGGTGCGAGAGCTAGGGGAGGCGCTGAAGGAAGTGGAGGAGACGTTATTGCAGCACGGTGATCAACTTGCCTCGATGGGGAAAGAGATGTGGAAGGTGATGGATACTAACAAGGATCTGCGAGGAACAATGGAAGACCTGGAAAACAGATCCAGGCGACAGAATTTGGGGATTGTGGGGCTGCCCGAAGGAGTTGAAGGACCGAAGCCGACTGAGTATTTTGCCGCGATGCTGGCAAAACTATTGGGGGAGGGGGAGGATCCCCCCCGATATGAACAGAATCGGGCTCATCAGTTGTGGAGGCCTGTACCAAAGACGAGTGAGCCGCCAAGGGCAATGACTCTGTACTTCTGTAGGTACAGGGTGAAGGAGAAGGTCCTGAGCTGGGCCAAGCAGAAGCGGGTGGTGCAGTGGGCTGGAGCTGGTATACGTGTATACCAGGACTTTACGGTGGAGCTGGCAAGGAGGCGGGCTGCCTTCAACCGGGTGAAGAGGGCACTGTACATTAGCAAGGTGCGGTGCGGCATTGTATATCCAGCGAAGCTGAGGGTGACTTACAAGCTCAGGGACTTTTATTTTGGAACGGCAGAAGCAGCGGAGGAGTTTGCGAAAGCAGAAGGACTGTGGCAGAACTGACGAATTGAGGAATGGCCACGTGCCGATGTAACCTCATGATTTGTATTTTCTTCTTTTTTGTATCACTGCGCGCGGGTGTAGAGATTAAAGGAGCCAATGTGGTATATATTTGGACAAGGGAAGGGACGGGACTGTCACTCGAAATGAGGGTTCTTTGGGGTGTAGGTGGATAGGCGGGGTTTGTGTGCGAAAAGGGGATCTTTGGGCTTTCCTGGGGCCGGGCAAGTGGGAAAGGGACCTGGGCGGGGGCCTCCACGCTGGCCGGTTTAAGCCGACCAGTGAACGGGAGTGAGGTGGGGGGAGGGGCTGCGGCCATCGGAGCCTGGCAGAACAGGGCCCGAGTGGTCTAGCCGGGGTGGAAAGTTGGGGGGAAGGAACCGAGGTTGGGGGGAGGAGTTTTACAAGAGGCAGTGGACGGGAGGAGCTGGAGACCTGCGGCGGGGGGGGGGGGTGGGTGGGGGGTGGGGGGGTGGGAGCTGTGTAAGATTAAGGGTGACTACGGGTAATCCCTGATTCCTTTTTGTCATTTGTTTATGTAAACATGCGGGTTGAGGTTTGGGGTTGGTGGGTAGATGGGATCGTTGTTGTTATTATGGGGACTGACATATCTTGCTGATTATTGTTTATTGTTGATGGATGTAAATGTGGGAGAAAATGTGAAAAAGGAGGAGAATTAAAAAAAATTTTTTTTAAACTTCAAAGATGGTTTCATTTTTCACCTTTTCACTTTTCCAATAAGAACAATTGACAACAAATGTTGCCCAACCCTAATGTACATTTTTCAAACAAAAACAAAACAGGCAAACATTGATAATGATACAGTCCATTTTAGTTCTTCTTCCACCATCGAACCTGCTTCTCTTCATCACATTCGTGACAAAGCATCGGCTATCACACCTTCTCGTCCTGCCACATGTATAATTCCTAAATGAAATGGCTGTAACAATAAACTCCCATCGAAACAGGCTGTCATTTGTATTCCTGAATCGCTCCAAAAACTTCAATGGATTATGATCAGCATATATAATTGTTTCAGACGAATTGCTGGCAACGTAAATGTTAAACTGTTGCAAAGCCAACACCAAGTTCAAAGTCTCCTTTTCAATCATTGAATACAAAATAATCACTCCATTTTGTGGAAAAATGTCCAATAGGCCGCTCTATTCCTTTGTCGTCTTCTTGCAAGAGCACAGCACCTACGCCCGCATCACTCGCATCGACAGTCACTTTGAATGGTTTTGTGTAATTTGGGGTTGCCAACACAGGAGCAGTGGTTAACACAGCCTTCAGGCCGTCAAATGCCTGTTGACACTCCGCTGTCCACTGAAATTTGCTACTCTTCTTTAGCAAGTCCGTCAGTGGAGCGACCACGCTGCTCCAATTCGGCACAAATTTTCGGTAAACTCCACTCATGTCAAGAAATTGCATTATTTCCCTGTTTCGATAGTATTGGCAACTCCCCAGTAACTTTTGTTTTCACATCCCGTGGGACCATCCGTCCATGTCCAATTGTATGGCCAAGGAAAGTAACTTGGGCTTTTCCAAACACACTTTTGGCTAGTATAGCCATCTGGGATGGCCACGATCCGATTACAAAATGGACACTTGCAAAGAATGCAGGGAAAATTGGCCAATGCTAAGAAACAAGCAGGTGCAAGCTCGGTCTGTTGATTAGAACCTTAAACTCTCAGACAGGACAGAAACTACCAAACGATCTACACACTAATGAGCCATCTCCGGGGACAAAAGGGAAACATTTAGATACACAATGTTAGGACAGACTCCCCGGCGCCAGAAGAAGCTAAGACAAAGCAGACTGACAGTCACCAGGACACGCCCAGCGATCAGGGAACCACCCCTCTATTGGAGGAAAATCGATACAGATGATTGGGAAAGACCCAATTAGTTGAGGCCAAGTTCAAGGCCCGCCCAAAAGCGCGCGAAGCCCCTTGTCCGTATAAAAGGTTTCCCCCAAGGGAGAAACGCTCTCCTTTGGCTTTGGCTCTCACCGGAGAGAGATACCTGCCTAGCAACTGCATCAGAACAAGTAAATTCCAAGTCAACGCACACTACGAGATAGACGCTCCTAGTTGCTACCCTGTAAACAGCTCAACCCAGCAGCCTCAGAACCGAGCAACGGCCATTGTTCCTCTGACTGAGTGGGCGCCTGAAGCTAAGTATAGGCTTTAGTAATAGTGGTTTGTAGAGTTTGTGCATGAGTAGATTTGACTGTGTGTAAATAAATGAGCATTGCTTTTGAACTTACTAACTGGTGTATCGAGTCATTGATCAGTATTCGGTTCTGAATCTTGTGGCGATGTCGAAAGATAGCTGGCGACTCTTGAGCAAAAGTGATTAAACAGAGCCAAATTAAGTTAGCAACATTTACTGGCGACTCCGCCGGGACTCGACTTAGAAGTGGCCTAACCACGCCGAGAGAACCCAAAATTTGAATTGAGAATCCAATTGGGAACAGAAAAACCACAAGCGTCAAAACAGTACTGATCAAGCCTCCGAGATTCGGAAGTGTGTTAATGCATGCGTACTAACAGGGATATAAGGTAAACCTGAGAGATTTTGTTGCGTAAAACTGTCGGGAGATTTGTTGGCCGGAAATTAGCGTAAGCCGTACCCGTGTTTACATCACCACTTTATCACCCCCTGTTCCAAATTCAGTAGAGATCCTAGATAGAGAGAATGGCAATGAAGGTAATGGAACACCTTATGAAACCCCAGGAATTCGAGGTTGCAGCGACCAGCAGTAGAGTAGGACAATGTCCCGTTTGGGAAGAAGAGATCAGGAAATATCTCAAAGGGAAAGTATTCTTTCTGCGAATTCTGTGATAATGAGGAAACAGGACCCAGGAGCATAGGACATACTTGGTGGGAGAACCTGTCAGAGATCCACAAGAAGAGCTTAGGGAAAGCTCGCAAGCCGATGGCAATCGTGTCCTGTTTGGCACAATTGCGAGGCACAGAGGAGGTCGTTAGGACGCTCCGTAGAGAGATAGAGGAGAGAGACAGAACCAGTGAGGTAGACATGAGTGAGGTAGAGAAAGAGAATCGAGATCTAAAAGAGCAGTTAGCAGCATGGGACAGAGAGGTGGATGATGCCAAGCGGACACATCAGTCTTGTCTCGTGCATTTAAACAGTTTTCAGACACAATACGATAAGGTCTACCAGGACACGCAACGTGCAGTTTTGGTAAGACAAGAAACAGAACAGCAAGTTGAGAAATTGCAGAAACAGTGCAATGATTTAAAAGCAGCCCTACGAGCACTCCATACTTCCACAACGGAACACAGGCAGAGCTCAGTAGACCACGCAAAATGCCGGAAGCGAATTGCAGAATTGCAATCTCTGCTGTCCGTGCAAAATGGATTTCAGAGTACATTCGGACCCCAATTAGATCAAGAAAACGGCCCCGATTGGCAGGAATTGAACGAGACTGCCCATAGATACGTACATGGGACATGTACGCAGGAAAAACCCCAGAAAAGGAAAGCGCCCCAACCCCCAACCGAAGGAGAAGGAGAAGCAGACTTCCTTTACACAACCCCGTTAACCGTGACCCAATTACGGGACGCGTGTGGAAATATTACACCGTTCCTTCCCACTTCAGACACCCACCAATTTTTCGAGGTCAAACAACAAGCAACCATGTACGGCCTGGACGAAAAGGAGCAAGTGAAGCTCACAGTTTTAAGCCTTGACCCTTCAGTCGTAGCAGCCCTTCCCGACCTACAGAATGTAGGAGGAGGCACACTCCAAGAGATGCACACAGCTTTCCTTGATGCGATCGGCTATAACAGAGGAGACCCCGTTGAAGGCCTAAATAAGTGTAGTCAAAAAAAGTCAGAGCACCCCACAGCGTTTGCTGGACGTTTGTGGATTCACTTTACCGCAGTTTTTGGAGAGATAGCCCGCGCCCATTTGTTCCCAGATAATATGGCCAAATGGACCCGAATTCTAGTCTCCCACGCCACAGACGCAGGACGAAAAGCTTGCGCAAATTATGACCGCTCAGATGAGGCCTACAATGAAAAATGGGTTTTGAAGAGATTGTCCCGCGCTTGGGAGCAATCAATTGCAGGCAAAACCGCATTTATAACACCCGATGAAGAGCAGGTAGAAATGAACCCAGTTATGGCACACCAGAACCCCGCATGGGTAAATGAGGGCAGGAACAGCCCACCCCAGCCAAAACCTCAAGAATGTTATAATTGTGGACAGCTAGGACACTTTGCACGAAAGTGCAACGCGCCCCAGAAGCAGCAGAGAACCCAACAGACAGACACCCTAAACAATAATAGGGCAAAGCCGATCCATAGCGTTAGCGCCCGTTCAGAGAGTACAGACATGAACGGCACCGACTGACTGTGTTCGGGCTCCACAACTTGGGTCTGTGATATCCTTTGGGACAGGTCCGGTAGATCGGTAGTAGCAGGCAAAGTTCGGAGACAACCCGTAGAGTTTCTTTGGGACACAGGAGGGTCCCGCACCACACTCAATTCCTCCACGATGTTTCAGCGAGACACGTGGCCCATAACAGACCCCATTACACTCAGCGGCTTTACAGGCCATTTACAACAGGGACACATCACAGCCCCTATCACAATACAGATAGGGAACATCACGACCAAGCACCCCGTAGTTTTAGTTGATCTGCCCCAGACAGCACACTTGGGATCAATTTCATGAGCTCCCATAACCTTTCTTTTGATCCAGTTAACAAGTGTGTGTGGAAAATGGCAAAGGCAGCACGAGCCCCGCCATGCTCACAGTAGGAGAATACGTAAATAGGATTAGCTCAGTAGGAGACTTCTGGTTCGACCCTCGAGCCATTAGTGCAGACAAACAGGTTAGGGCAGTCCTGCAGGAACACAAAGCAGCATTTGCACAGCACAAGCACGACTGTGGCAGTTTGGCTGGCTTTGTGAACGTTACAGGTCCCGACCCTAAACCCCAGAAGCAGTACGGATTTACCCAGGAAGCAGAGGGAGAAATCTCCAAAGTAATAGAGAGTTTGTTGGATCAAGGCGTACTCAGATCAGTAGCCTCCACAAACAACGCACCGATTTGGCCCGTCAGGAAACCGGATGGATCACGGCGACTGACCATTGATTACCGGGAACTGAACAAAGTAACCCCAGTAGCAGCCCCCACTGTAGCCACGAGTCCCGAGACCATGCTCAAACAGGGACTCCAGTCAAAATTCTTATCGGTTTTGGACATGAGAATTGCTTCTGGTCCATTCCATTGGCTAAAGCGTGCCAGTACAAATTCACCTTCACATTCCAAGGGCAACAATACACGTGGACGTGCCTTCCACAAGGTTTCCACAACTCCCCCTCCATTTTCCACCGACAGCTGGCAAATGGTTTAGCAACATTCTCCCGCCCCGATTGTCTGGTCCAGTACGTAGACAACTTGTTACTACAGACAGACACAAAGAGAGAGCACATTTTGCTTCTCGCCGAGCTCCTAGCACTCCTAAAAGAAATTGGTTGTAAAGTCAACCCCAAGAAGGCCCAGATTCTGAAAGAAAAAGTGATTTACTTGGGAACAGTGAGCACTCATGGTAAACGCGAGATCGAGCACAAGAGAATTGACTCGATCGTCAAATTGCCCCTTCCCCACAATGTCTCAGCCCTCCGGTCATTTTTGGGACTGGTTGGCTACAGCCGAAACCATATTGACGGTTTCGCCACTAAAGCAGCGCCCCTTTCCGAACTTCTCAAGAAGCAGGCACCTTGGGAATGGCTTCCACAGCATACAGAACTACAGGTCCCAGATCCACTTTCCCCATACGCTATCGAGGTAGCAAGCACAGACCGAACCCTTTCGGCCGTGCTCCTCCAGGAACGCCATGACCAGTTACGCCCCGCAGCATACGCCTCACGCGTGTTAGATCCCGTCGAGCAAGGATTTTCAGCCTGCGAAAGGCACCTGCTCGCAGTTTTTTGGGCAGTACAATACTTCGCCTACATTACAGGACTCAACCCCATCACCATCCTCACAGAACACACACCGACACAGCTATTATTAGGCGGCCGACTTAAAGATGACACAGTCAGCCAAATCCGCGCAGCCCGTTGGACCCTTCTTTTGCAGGGACGGGACATCACGGTAAAGAGAACCAAAACCCACACATTCCTTGCCGATAATCTGCAATATGCAGGCACCCCTCACGAATGTGAGATCATCACCACTAAACACAACACAGGTCCATTTATTCCCAAAACCCCCCCCCAGGAAAACAGGTAGTACACCCTAGAGACCCCAGCATACAGACACGCGCGCACCCCTGAAGATATATGTGGATGGCTCATCCACAGTGTTAAACGGAAAGAGAATTACCGGTTGAGGTATATATGTAGAGGACGCGCAGGGACGCGACCTGGATGAAATTTCCTTGAAGTTGCCAGGACACTTAGGCTCGCAGGCAGCAGAGCTGGCAGCGATTGCATATATTGTAGGCCACCCAGACTCGTTCCCGACCCCAGCAGACATCTACTCAGACAGCTTGTATGTCTGTAATAGTTTGACAGAGTTCCTACCACTCTGGGAAAC
Source organism: Scyliorhinus torazame (assembly GCF_047496885.1). Classification (NCBI taxonomy): domain Eukaryota; kingdom Metazoa; phylum Chordata; class Chondrichthyes; order Carcharhiniformes; family Scyliorhinidae; genus Scyliorhinus; species Scyliorhinus torazame. The sequence continues at coordinate 76,774,925 of NC_092710.1, read as the reverse complement.
AAGAGGATTTCTTTCCGCAGACGGTAAACCCCTACCCTCAGCCCCATTACTCCACCATATCTTAGAGACAGCGAAGGATAGGAAATACGGGATAATTAAGGTTCGCGGTCATTACCGTTCTTCCCCCCCATATAACGTTAAAGCAGACGCCCTAGCGAAGGCAGGCTCCAGGCATGGTTATTTTTGGAACCCCCCCGAAAGAACCCCAGTACACGCAGTTCAGGTCTCACAGACCAACATTCAGGGTCTAGCGAAGGCCCAGAAAGAGGACGAGAAACTCAGGGAAGTTTTAAAGGGAACCTTCCCAGCCTCGTATGATAAATACAAAAACGCAATCGCCACACACGACGGTGTGATTTTAAAGGATGGCATTTATAAAGTTCCCAGCCAGGACAGGAACCAGATCATTTGTCAGTTCCATGACAATCGTGGACACCAAGGTATTGAACCCACTCTAGCCCACCTCAGACCGCTTTGCTGGTGGCCTGATTTAAAAACTGATGTAACGCACTACATTGAGAATTGCTTAATCTGTGCCCAGAACAATCCGGACAGATATGCGAAAAAGGCTCAACTTAGTCATACCTGCCCCGTTAATGGACCCTGGACAAATCTCCAGATAGATTATATAGGACCCCTACCCCCCCCCCCTCCCCCCCCCCGCCCCATGCAGAAATGGTTACAAGTATGTGTTGGTGGTCATAGACACCTTCACAAAATGGGTGGAAGCATTTCATAGCGAACTAATACGGCCAAGACAACGGCTAAAATATTAACACACCACAACTTTACAAGATGGGGCCTCCCACGCAGTATAGAGTCCGATCAAGGCTCCCGGACGTGTAATGAAAAACGTCCTCACGATTTTCGGCATTAGACAAAAGTTCCATGTCGCATACCACCCCCAGTCAAGTGTTATTGTAGAATGAATGGATAGGACATTGAAAGCCACCCTCAGGAAAATGGTTCAGCAGAATAACAGCACCTGGGATTCAGTACTCCCATTTGCTCTGATGTTTTTAAGAAACACGGTATCTACATCCACAGGTTACACCCCCCACACCCTCATGACCGGACGCCCCATGAAAGGCACTGAGTATTTATTAGGACTGGATTTGACCAGCCTCGCAGTCACCGCCCGCACGCATGAAAATGCGGTCACACGACTAGTACAGAACATAAAGGCAGCCCAACTCGCCGCAGCAGTGAGACTTGGGACCAGGCTTTCTCTTTACAACCCCAGTTCATTCCTCTCCCCCAAATTTTCCAGACCGTACTCCATTTCGGACAAAGTCAGCCCCTCAGTATACAAAATAACCTATCCCAATGGTAAGTCTGCATGGTTTCATATAAACCAGCTCAAGGCTTACGGCTCGCAGAATAACCACACACACCACATCCTGCTCGCAACAGCAGACGATCACGCCCCGCCCACAGATGACGTATTCCTACCCTCCCCCAACCACTCCAGCCCGTCCTCAGACACAACTTCAACTCCACCCCCAGAGGCACGACTCCGCCTCTCCCTTCCCTCAACCAGCAGCGACAGCGACAGCACACCACGTTACGACTATACCCCTGCACCAGTGAATCTGAGCATGATTTTACCGACCCATTTGAGATCACTTATATCAAAGCCCCAGACCCAGACCCACCGCCCGACGATTACGTACTGAAGCACAGTAGCTCCAACCTCGACACACGTTTCTGGTACCGAGACAATTCGTCCAGGCTCATCCGGAATGATGGGATGGACCCGAATTCGCCCCAAGCAGCTTTAGCACGGTTACTACAGACAAGAGTTTGGCAGCCGGGAGAAGATGATGACTTAGAGTCTGACTCCCACCAAACAAATCCCTTTGCGACCCTGTTCGCTACTGAGCAGTGAGGTGTCCAGATGATGCAGAAAAAGGAATCGATGGAGAGATACGGTGTCCTTTCTGATGGAACCTGCACCATGTTTATTCGCTAGTGTTATCGTTAAGTGTTGTGTATAAACTCGGAAAGTTTTCACGGCCCCACGTCACCACCCCCTTTGACGCCCAATGGCTGTTAGAGGAACTAGTTTGTCCCCAGAAACTTGTTAATGGTGCAAGTTTGTCCCAGACAATAGTTCAGAGGAACTAGTTTGTCGACAGAACCCGACTCATAGTTGCTCTCCTAATTCGAGAGGCAGCCCCCCACGACGACCACATTCTTACCCGTTCTTGCCGGTTGCTCAGGCAGTGGAGAAACGGCACTGGTCCCCGCCCTGCCCAAGGACCCCACTTTGGTCAGCTACGCTCGGGTAGAGCACATACGGCATTGATCACCGTCCTACCCGGGGATTCCACCCATTTCTTACCCACCGCGTCCCATACGCACCCCATTTTGGCTCGTTTCATTCAAAATTCTTTTGTTTGATTTTGGCAATCCTTAGGTTGCTTCCCTATGCTATTTACATCCTCAAACACTGGGATGGTAAATCACACAGGCTGCGAGACGGCTCGCAGTACGGCAGTATTTTTCTTACATGTCTTGTCCAAATATTCGGTTTTAAAAAAAAATGAGGGAGTCACAGATGGTGACCAATTATAAAGGGAAATTGGCAGTAAAGGACAGACAGACAGACATACGAGATCTTAAGCAAGATAATAACAGAAATTATGCTTGTGTTCACTGAACTCAGAAACCCAGGAACCCCAGAGGAAGACAAAGAAGAAGTCCGACGAAGAGGAAGACAGCCTTCATGTTCATATGGATCTTAGCGGGATCCCTTCAGTTGCGCGCGGACGCTACCCCCCTGACCCCTACCACACAAACCGTAAATGACTCTCACCCCTGTAATACACAGAACCCCGAGATTACTAGCCCAGCGACAGCTAGCAATACCCCGACCTGGTGTGATAAGTTTATCACCTGACCTGATACTCACTCTCATATGTAGTTGAAGCACTCTTAGTGCTGGCGATACTTTGCAGTGTCGTGCAAACGTTTAGAGTCAGAAAATGGCGAAGGAGAGCATATCACTCTCGCACCCCGGTGTACAGATTTAGGTCCCCCATATTCGGATTTCGCCAGACCCCCGAACCCATTGGGACGGATTAAAGAGCATCCATTTTGTTTAATGTATTCTATGGAATAAAGAGATGTAAACCTCTGTGCCTGACTGCCAGGCCAGAGAAATTTGTGTGCTGCTATTTTGTACAGTTTAAGATGTATAGATTATTTTTGGATTGTTTGTATTTTTGGATTGTTTAAATGAGGATAGTTTATTGAGAATAGTTAGAGGTTCCAGTTTTTTATTTTTCTGTAATGCATGTATTAATGTAGCCCTGTAGAGTTTTATGATAATGAATGTAATTAAAATGGTTTAGGTAAAATTGTGTTGCACAGGATAGGACAGTGTAGAGCCTAAGTATGGGTGCCCCGGGGATCAGAGGATGAAGACGACATAGTAGTGTGATCCTTCATGCTTCGCGTTGAGGATCACAAGGAGGGAGTGTAGTCATCTGGGATGGCCACGTCCCGGTTACAAAATGGACACTTGCAAAGAATGCAGGGAAAATTGGACAATGCTAAGAAACAAGCAGGTGCAAGCTCTGTCTGTTGATTAGAACCTTAAACTCTCAGACAGGACAGAAACACTAAACAATCTACACACTAATGAGCCATCTCCGGGGACAAAAGGGAAACATTTAGATACACAATGTTAGGACAGACTCCCCGGCGCCAGAAGAAGCTAAGGCAAAGCAGACTGACAGTCACCAGGACACGCCCAGCGATCAGGGAACCACCCCTCTATTGGAGGAAAATCGACAGATGATTGGGAAAGACCCAATTAGTTGAGGCCAAGTTCAAGGCCCGCCCAAAAGCGCATGAAGCCCCTTGTCCGTATAAAAGGTTTCCCCCAAGGGAGAAACGCTCTCCTTTGGCTTTGGCTCTCACCGGAGAGAGAGACCTGCCTAGCAACTGCATCAGACCAAGTAAGTCCCAAGTCAACGCACACTGCGAGATAGACGCTCCTAGTTGCTACCCTGTAAACAGTTCGACCCAGCAGCCTCAGAACCGAGTAACGGTTGTTCCTCTGACTGAGTAGTCACCTGAAGCTAAGTATAGGCTTTAGTAATAGTGGTAGTTTAGTCTGTAGAGTTTATGCATGAGTAGATTTGACTGTGTGTAAATAAATGAGCATCGCTTTTGAACTTACTAACTGGTGTATCGAGTCATTGATCAGTATTCGGTTCTGAACCTTGTGGCGGTGTCGGAAGATACCTGGCAACTCTTGAGCAAACGTGATTAAACAGAGCCAAATTACGAGCCAACCAAAAGTTAGCAACACTAGGTTTATCACCAAATCCACCTCCTAAAGTTGATCGAATAACTCCATCAGATGCTTCCAATGTTCTTTCCATGTCTGACTAAAAATCACCAGGTATGCCACACAATTGGGTAATCCTGAAACGACTGTATTAGTTAACCGTTGAAATGTGGCTGGGCGTTTTCCATGCCAAATGGCATAACTTTGAATTGGTATATACCATCTGGAGTCACAAAAGCTGAAATCTCCTTCGCCCTTTCGGATAAAAGGTACCTGCCAGTAACCTTTAAGTAAATCCAGTTTGGAAATAAAAGTTGATTGTCCCACCTTCTCAATGCAGTCAGTACCATCACAATGGGTGAGGTCCGTTGGCTGCAACCCACTTCAATTATGCCATTTTTAAGCATACTTTCAATTTCTTCTTGAACCTGTGCCAATTTTAAAGGATTCAGTCTCTGGATGTTGTTCAATTGGAACAGCATTTCCCACATCTACATCATGTATAGCCATTTTAATACTTCCCAACTTATCTCCACAAACCTGCCTATGTGATATTAATAACTCTTTCAGGTCACTTCATTTTTCTTCTGGAAGGTAACTTAATAATTTATCCCAATTCTCATTTTCCAATTTAATTTGAGGAATGTCAAATTCAGAGTCCTCTGGATTTTGTTCTTCACTTGAGTTAGAATCATTAAAACCTCCTCCTTCCCTTTCAAAGTACCTTTTAAGCATATTCACATGACACACTCGGTGAGTTTTTCTTCTATCTGGCGTTTTTACCACATAATTCACATCACTTAATTTCCTTTCAATCTGATAAGGTCCACAAAACCTTGCTTTTAAAGGTTCACGGGTAACAATACTAAAATGTTATCTCCACAGATAACTACGAACTTTTGCTTTCTTGTCCGCTACCCGTTTCATCACATGCTGTACTACTTTTAAATGTTGCCTATCCAATTCACCTGCTCTATTTAAACGCGCCCAAAATTTGACACGTAATCCAATAGTGTAATTTCAGAATGCTCACTCACCAATTTCTCCTTAATCAATTTAAGTGGTCCTCTTACCTCATGACCAAAAATTAGTTCAAAAGGCCTGAATTTGGTTAACTCATTAGGTGCATCCCTAATTGCAAACAGTACGAATGGGATTCCTTTATCCCAATCCTCTGGATAATCTTGACAATAAGCCCTCAAACACTGTCTTTAATGTCTGATGCCACCATTCTAAAGCTCCCTGCGATTCTGGATTGTATGCAGTTGATTTAAATTGTTTTACTCCTAAGCTATCCTTAAACTCCTTAAATAACCTTGAGCTAAAATTTGATCCTTGATCCGATTGTATTTCTGTGGGTAGTCAATATCTAGAAAACAATTTTAGTAACTCCTCCACAATCATTTTAGCTGTAATATTGCATACTAGAATGGCCTCTGAAAATCTAGTAGACACATCCATTAAAGTCAAAAGATATCGATTCTCTCTTTCCGTTTTAGAAGCGGTTCTATGCAATCAATTAAGACCCTTGTAAAAGGTTCCTCAAATGCTGGAATGGGGATTAAGGGCGCTGGTTTTATCCCTGCTTGAGGTTTCCCTATCACTTGACATGTGTAACATGATCGACAAAATTTAACTACATCTAAAAATGTTTTAATATTTTAACTGATGTTCACTTTTCATGGTCAGTTTCCGAAGTTCAAAGTTTCTCCCTTTGTCTTTTTCCCTTTCCTCTCTCCTTTTCTTTTTCTCTTTCCTCTTTCTCTCGCTTTTTGATCTGCTAGAGCTATTCTTTCCTTTTCCTCACTCTCCCTTTCTTGTGACCTGATCTGTAATTCAAGCTGCTTTAATTCTTTTTCACGTTCAAGCAGTTTCATCTGTAATTGAATTCTTGCAAGTTCCAGTCTGACTGTGTCTCAGGCAATTTTCAATGCTCAGCTACCCCCACAATTACCCCTTCTTTCCGTATTTTGTCAGGCAATGTTAATTGCAATGTTTTTGCCAATTCTAAAAGCCTCGTTTTAGTCTTCATTTGTAAGGTACTGCGTGTGACCTTCTCCACCCCCAAAAACCAATGAAAGTGCCACTGTCCACAACAAACTCCCTATTTGAACTTGAATACAACACCTGAAAAGCAAACACAAATATGCTCACCCCTCACTGTCTATAGGTTCACTAAGCCAACCCAGTCACGAAAGATAGACTTTTATCCCACGAGCCGCCAATTTGTTATGGGGTAGGGCTTAGAAACTCCAAAGTATATTATGGAGTTCACCTGACCGACAACCTTTATGTTGAATTTGGCTAGGATCAGCACAAAAGCCTTCACCTCAGGTGTGTCATGTGAGAGTACCTTTAAGAAACGAGTGTTTATAAATGGGTGTGTATATAAATATTTGTAGCGAGAGTACGTTTAAGAAATGGGTGTTTATTTCTTAACATTGCAGTGAAGTCAGAGAGTGGGTGGAGCTGGGCTGTCTGTCGGCTTTTTACTTTCGTTTTAGGATGTTTGCTGCAGGGTGTGTTTTAGTTTCGTTTCAGAGCTGGATAGCTGCAGTCACAGCCAGAAGGTGTATGAATCTCTCTCCGTAATCTAAAGACTGTAAATCGATCCTGGTGATTTAAAACTAATAACAGCAGTGACTTTAGCCTGATGTGCTACTGGTAAAAGGTGTTTTAAGTCTTATGGATGTTAAAAGGAAAGCTTAAAGGTTTACTTAGTGTTGTATTCTTTGGGGGTTGTATTTGAATTAATGGTTCTAAAATGTTCACTGTATGTTTTAAAAAGGGTAACTTGAGTTCATAGAATAAACATTGTTTTGTTTTAAAAAAATACTTTTCCATTTCTGCTGTACCACACCTGTAGAGTGGGCCGCGTGCTCCCCACACCACAATCTATTAAAAGTTGTGGGTCAGGTGAACTCCATGATACACTTTGGGGTTCTCTAAACCCTAGCCCATAACAGTGTGTGATTCATCAGATTCCCTAGACACTTTAATCAAAACAAGGCTTATTCCAAGAATATAGTTAACATATATATATATTAATAAACGCAGCAAGAATATTTTTATCAATTACAAACAAAGACACCACACGACAGTAATCTATGTATAACACTTAATGTATCCTCCCTTAACTGTTCCAATTCAATAACAAAATCCAAACTCCTTTTCAAGGATGTGGCCCAGCACACTGCATTCTCACTTGACTGGGACTGGTCCTTTCCCTCAGATTCTGAACCAGTCTCAACACGCAGATTCAAACTCCTTCTCGAAAGCACTCTATATCTTTTAAGTTACCAAGGCAGGTAGCCACACTTTGGAGCAGTTTTTAAAATAAAAATGAAGAAAGACATGGAAAATACAATTCTTTCTTCCTCTGAGTCCAAAACTGAAACCCAAAATACTTCAGACACAGCCCAGCTTCACCCACAAAATCACTGAAGCCATGTGATAAGACAAAAACCTTTCTCAAAGGAACACTCACATGACACCCAGTACTGACCCTCTGACAGCGCAGCACTCCCTCAGTACTGACCCTCCGACAGTGCAGCACTCTCTCAATACTGACCCTCTGACAGTGCAGCACTCCCTCAGTACTGACCCTCTGAGAGTGCAGCACTCCCTCAGTACTGACGCTCTGACAGTGCAGCCCTCCCTCAGTACTGACCCTCTGACAGTGCAGCCCTCCCTCAGTATTGACCCTCTGACAGTGCAGCACTCCCTCAGTACTGACCCTCTGACAGCGCAGCGCTCCCTCATTACTGACCCTCCTGGTGCTCGTTTTAGCCTTAGTTTACTTTATTCTTATTCTGTCACCTTTGCTCATGAGTTGCCAGGTATCTTTTGGATACCACCACATGGTTCAAGTCCAAGTAATGATTAATAATGCAACACACCGCTTCGTAAGAGTTAAATCAATGCTTATTTATTATATACAGCAATAAATACTTATACAATAATCCTACTCCTAGACTACTACCTACCACTAAAGGCCAATACTTAACTTAGGAAATGGCCCACCAGGTCAGGGAAACGAATGGTCTTTCGAATTGATTCTGAGCCTGCGGGATTCAAAAGCTGGTACAAGTCGATAGTCAGGAGCGCCTATCTGGTAGCGAAGGTTGCGAGCAGGAGAAGAAGGGTCTCGAAGGTTGCGAGCAGGAGAAGAAGGGTCTCGAAGGGTGCGGAGAGGAGAAGAAGGGTCGAGTTGAACTTGGCCCCTATTCTAATAGTCCCCAGGGGCTTCCCGCCTCTCGGGGCGGACCTTGTACCTGGTTCCAAGTGATTGGACTTGGTCCCAATCACTTGGTTCAATATTCTCCAATGCTGGAGCGATTCCTTGATCGGGGGTGGTTGTTTACCTTCCTTTGTGTCAGTCCCTGCTGGCGCCGAAAGGTCTGGGTCGGCTTTCAATTGCTAATTTGTAGCAATTGTTCCCGGGGATGTCTGCTTAGTATGCAGATGGCTGGGTTGTTGTGATGTTGATGGCTGCAGGTATCGGTCTGGGCCGACTTCCCCAGAGGCGAATACACTGTTTTACCTGCAGCTGTCTGTTTGAGTCCTGTTGGCTGATTTTCCCATCAGCCTCTTCCGTTCGGCATTTTAGATCGGGGTTTGACCATTCTAATCGGGAATCAGCCATTTTAGGTGGCTACACTCCGACAGTGCAGCGCTCCCTCAATACTGACCCTGACAGTGCAGCACTCCCCCAGTACTGACGTTCTGACAGTGCAGAGCTCTGAGCATCCCTGAGAGTGAAGCACACCCTCATTATTTGTCCTGACAGTACAGCACTTCTTCAGCATCGAGTCTCATCAGTGCACCACTCCCTGTACTGTTCTGAGTTGCAGCACACCCTCTTACAGTAATCTGCACTGTCGAGGGTCAGTACTGAGGGAGTGCTGCAATGTCGGAGGGTCAGTACTGAGGGAGTGCTGCACTGTCAGAAGGTCAGTACTGAGGGAGTGCTGCACTGTCAGAGGGTCAGTACTGAGGGAGTGCTGGACTGTCAGAGAGTCAATACTGAGGGAGTGCTGCACTGTCCGAGGGTCAGTACTGAGGGAGTGCTGCACTGTCAGAGGGTCAGTACTGAGGGAGTGCTGCACTGTCAGAGGGTCAGTACTGAGGGAGTGCTGCACTGTCAGAAGGTCAGTACTGAGGGAGTGCTGCACTGTCAGAGGGTCAGTACTGAGGGAGTGCTGGACTGTCAGAGAGTCAATACTGAGGGAGTGCTGCACTGTCAGAGGGTCAGTACTGAGGGAGTGCTGCACTGTCAGAGGGTCAGTACTGAGGGAGTGCTGGACTGTCAGAGAGTCAATACTGAGGGAGTGCTGCACTGTCAGAGGGTCAGTACTGAGGGAGTGCTGCACTGTCAGAAGGTCAGTACTGAGGGAGTGCTGCCCTGTCAGAGGGTCAGTACTGAGGGAGTGCTGGACTGTCAGAGAGTCAATACTGAGGGAGTGCTGCACTGTCAGAGTCAGTACTGAGTGTCATGTGAGAGTACCCTTTAAGAAACGGATGTTTAAGCAATGTACCTTGATGAAAACAGTGATGTCAGAGAGTGGGTAGAGCTGAGCTCAGTTCAGCCATTTTGGAGTTTTCAGTTTTGAGAAAAAGAGCTTGCGTGTGTGTCTGTTTTGCAGTGAGCTGGATTTGCTGTGATCCCTGCCATAAAAGACTATCTCTGGATCATTTGGGTGATTTAAACTCATAATAGTAAAGCGTTTAACCTGATGTGATTCTGTTTAAAGGTGTTAAGTCTCTTGGAAGTTTGAAGGAGCATTTTGAGGGATTATTTACTGTTGTAATATTTTCGGAGTTATCTTTGAAGTAAGGGGTGTTAAGAGATCCAATGTTTATTTAAGATGTTAAGTTGAGTTCATAGAATAAACATTGTTTTGTGTTTAAAAACCCACATGTCCATAATTGTAATCCCACTCCTAGGGAACAAGCCGCGTGCTCGGAAAAGCAACAAATACATTAAAGGGGGAGGTTGGTTGAACTCCATGATACATTTTGGGGTTCTGAAAACGCCTCGTCCATAACAATTGGGGGCTCGTCCGGGATAAAAGTCTATCTATTGGATTGGCTTTTGTGAACTTAAAGACAGTGAAGGATTGTTGCTTTTCTGGTGTGGTATTTTAGTTTAAGTGGGGAGTGTATTGTGGACAATGGCTTTCAGAAGCTCAGAAGTTTTTGGGGATGGAGACTGTCACACGCAGTACTTTACGGACAGAGACGAAAAGCAGACTGTTAGATTTGGCAAGAACATTGCATTAACATTACCTGACAAAATGCAAAAAGATGAGGTACTTATGGCAGTGGTTAAGCATTTAAAGTTGCCTGAGATAGAGTTTGACTCATGGGAACTGGCAAAAATTCAGTTGCAAATTGAACAAATAGAACATGAGAAAGAATTAAAGTGGCTTGAATACGAAAGAGAGAGCGGAAAGAGAAAGAGAGAGAGAGGAAAAAGAAAAGGAGAGCGAAGAAAGGAGAAAAGAAAGAATAGCCCTAGCAGAACAAAAAGAAAAAGAAAGGGAGATATAGGTCAGGGAAAAAGATAAAGAGAGGGAGTTTGAACTTCAGAAAATGGCCGTGAAACATGAAAGTGAGTTAAAATTGGCAGATGTAAAAGGGAAACGTACAGTTGGATGATAGTGATGAGGATAGTGAGAAAGAGCGTCATAGTCGAAGGCATGGTGGGAATCTATTTAAATATGTCCAAGCATTGCCAAGGTTTGACGAGAAGGAAATGGAAGCCTTTTTCATTTCATTTCATTTGAGAAGGTAGCTAAACAAATGAAATGGCCACAGGACATGTGGGTATTACTGATTCAAACAAAGCTGGTAGGTAGAGCTAGTGAAGTGTTTGCATCACTACCGGAGGAGGTATCTGGAACGTATGAGGAAGTGAAGAAATCCATCTTAAGTGCATATGAGCTAGTGCCTGAAGCTTCCAGACAAAGGTTTAGAAATTTAAGGAAAGAATTTGGTCAAACATACATGGAGTTTGAAAGGCTCCGAGTAATTTTGATAGGTGGATAAGGGCTTTGAAAATAGACCAAACGTATGAAGCTCTCAGACAAATAATACTTTTGGAGGAGTTTAAAAATTCAATTCCTGATGTAGTGAGAACTCATGTGGAAGAACAGAGGGTTAAAACTGCGAGATTAGCAGCAGAAATGGCAGATGATTATGAATTAGTTCATAAATCAAAGATTGGTTTCCGACATCAGTTGCAGCCAGTGAGGGATAGAAACTGGGGACATGAGAAATACTCAAGTGGTAAAGGTAAAGGTGATTTGATGGGAGATGATAAAGAGAGTGTACCTCAGATTAAAAAGGAAATCCAGGAGGGTGGAAAAGAAATGAAAAGTTTAAAATGTTTTCACTGTAATAAACTAGGCCATGTAAAGTCACAGTGTAGGTGGTTGAAGAAAAGTACTGGAAAGGCTGATGTGGTAAAACAGGATAAGACAGTGGGGTTTGTTAGAGTGGTAAAGGAAAGCCCAAGGGAAGCGAAGGAGGTGCAAACGATTATACAGCCTGTTCAAGATGTAATTGTTAAGAAGGTGCCTGATGCCTTTAAAGAATTTACTTGTGTGGGTAAAGTTTACTCATGTGTATCAGGAGGAGCAGGTAAAGAAGTCACAATTTTAAGAGACACAGGGGCTAGTCAATCTTTAATGGTAAGAGATGAGGAATTGTGTAGTTTGGGAAGAATGTTGCCAGAAAAGGTGGTGATATGTGGAATTCGGGGTGAGAGGAGTAGCATTCCATTATATAAGGTATGGTTGGAAAGTTCAGTAAAGAATGGTGAAGTGGTAGTAGGAGTAATAGATAAACTATCTTGTCCAGGAATACAGTTTATCTTGGGTAATGATATAGCTGGATCGCAGGTGGGAGTGATGCCTACTGTGGTTGATAAGCCAGTGGAAAATCAGTCAACTGAAGTGTTGAAGGACGAATATCCTGGGATTTTTCCGGATTGTATAGTAACAAGATCGCAAAGTCACAGGTTAAGACAAGAGGAGAAATCAAAGAATGAAGTTGAAGTGCAATTATCAGAAACGATTTTTGATCAGATGGTTGAAAAAGAACAAGAACAGGTGAAGGATGAGGTGGATATTTTTAGTTCAGGAAAATTGGCGGAGTTACAACAGAAAGATGTAGAAATAAAACGGATATATCAGAAAGCATATACGGAAGAGGAATCTGAGAGTATACCAGAGTGTTATTACCGTAAAAGTGATGTCTTGATGAGAAAATGGAGATCTGTACATATGCAGGCGGATGAAAAGTTCATCAAGTAGTATTGCTGGTAGGGTATAGAAAGGAGGTGTTGCAAGTGGCACATGAGGTACCAGTGGGAGGTCATTTGGGAATAAGGAAAACTCAAGCTAAAATCCAGAAACATTTTTATTGGCCTGGACTACATAAAGATGTAGTTAAATTTTGTCAATCATGTCACACATGTCAAGTGATAGGGAAACCTCAAGCAGTGCTAAAACCAGCGCCCATAATACCCATTCCAGCATTTGAGGAACCTTTTACAAGGGTCCTACTCGATTGTGTAGGACCACGTCCTAAAACAAAAAGTGGGAATCAATATCTTTTGACTATAATGGATGTGTCTACTCGGTTTCTAGAGGCCATTCCAGTACGTGGAAATGGCGAGACAACATTTGAAAGTTGCACAAAATGTGATGAAACAGGTAGCGGACAAGAAATCCAAAGTTCGTAGTTTTGCCAGTGGGGATAAAGTTTTAGTGTTGTTACCAGTGGTAGGAGAGCCTTTAAAAGCTAGGTTTTGTGGACTGTATCAGATTGAAAGGAAATTAAGTGAGGTGAATTATGTGGTAAAAACACCAAATAGAAGGAAGACTCACCGAGTGTGTCATATGAATATGCTTTGAAAGGGAAGGAGAGAAAAAGGAGGTTTTAATGATTCTAACTCAAAGTGACAAACCAAGTCCAGATGGACTGTGAATTTGACATACCTCAAATTAAATTGGAAAATGAGGATGTTCTTAAAAATTGGGATGAATTGTTGTTACCTTCCAGAGGAAAAACGAACTGACCTGAGTTATTGATATCACATGGGCAAGTTTGTAGAGATAAATTGGGAAGTACTAAAATGGCTATACATGATGTAGATGTGGGAAATGCTGTTCCTATCAAACAACATCCATATAGACTTAGTCTTTTAAAATTGGCACAGGTTAACAGAGAGATTGAGAGTATGCTGAAGAATGGCATAATTGAAGTGGGTTGCAGCCAATGGAGCTCACCCATCGTGATGGTACCTAAACCAGACGGTACCCTTTGTGTGTGGACTAATGAAATTTGAATGCAGTTACAAGAACGGACTCTTATCCTATCCCGCGTTTGAAGGATTGCATTGAGAAATTGGGACAATCTACTTTTATTTACAACTTCCAGACATGGAAAGAACATTTAAAACATCGTATGGAGTTCTTCAATCGACTTCAGGCGGCGGGTTTGCTGATGAACCTAGCCGAAAGTGAATTTGGAGAAGCCCGAATCACTTTCCTTGCGGAGTTTCCGATACCTTCAAGACGAAGGGAAATAAAATGCGATTTCTTAGCATGAGTGGATTTGATCGAACATTTGTGCACAAGATTTGTAGCGTGGTTGCTCCACTGATGGACTTGTAAAGAAACATCAAAAATTTCAATGGACAGCGGAGTTTCAACAGGCATTTGACTGCCTGAAAGCTGTGGTAACCAAATTGGAGAATTGCAAGGGACTCTGTGGTCGGATTGAACGAAAGTGTCTGATTCTAAAGCAAAATGCCGAGGAGTAGAGGAATGGATGGATCGTGAAGAGACTTTGTTCAAAGCGACTGTCAATCGAGAAGGATTTCGGTTGGAGGAAGAAGAACAAAGACAATTGGATATGCCCGTTTGCGTGTTTTTTTTTGGTGAAACGAAAAAGTATTTTTATTGTGTACATTTCTTTTTTTTAAAATATATTTGTTAAAGTTTTTTAACACAATTTTTCTCCCTTACAAATAATAACCCTCCCCCCCCCCCCCCCCCCCCCCCCCGTAACAAAGAAAACCGAGAAATCGCGCAGAGCAAGATATATACATGGCAAAATGATATATTTACACAGCTTTGTACACTGGCCCTCACACGTACGTGCCAGTTTCCCCAACCCTTCATGTTATCTCTTGCTCATCCACCCTCCCAGGCAGTCCCCCCTTTCCCCCCCCCCCTCCCAGGACGACCCCTCCACCCCCCCCCCAAGATTGCTGCTGCTGACCGACCTTCCTCTAACGTTCCGCGAGATAGTTTAGGAACGGTTGCCATCGCCTGTAGAACCCCTGCGCACACCCTCTCAAGGCGAACTTAATCCTCTCCAACTTTATGAACTCAGCCATATCATTTATCCAGGCCTCCAGGCTGGGGGGCTTCGCCTCCTTCCACATTAGCAAGATCCTTCGCCGGGCTACTAGGGACGCAAAGGCCAGAATGCCGGCCTCTTTCGCCTCCTGCACTCCCGGTTCGTCCACTACTCCAAATATTGCTAGCCCCCAGCTTGGCTTGACCAGCACTTTCACCACCTGAGATATTGCTCCCGCCACTCCTCTCCAGAACCCCTCCAGTGCCGGGTATGACCAAAACATATGGACATGGTTCGCCGGGCTCCCTGAGCACCTTCCACATCTGTCCTCTACCCCAAAGAACCTACTCAACCTCGCTCCCGTCAAGTGCGCTCTGTGGACCACCTTAAATTGTATCAGGCTGAGCCTGGCACACGAGGAGGAGGAATTAACCCTACCTAGGGCATCAGCCCACAGACCTTCCTCGATCTCCTACCCCAGCTCCTCCTCCCATTTACCCTTCAACTCTTCTACCAGCGCTTCCCCCTCTTCTTTCAACTCCTGGTGTATTTCCGACACCTTGCCCTCCCCGACCCATACACCCGAGATCACCCTATCTTGAACTTCTTGTGCCGGGAGCAACGGGAATTCCCTCACCTGTCGCCTCACAAAAGCCCTCACCTGCATATATCTAAAGGCATTTCCCGGGGGTAACTCGAACTTCTCCTCCAGTGCCCCTAGGCTCGCAAACGTCCCGTCGATGAACAGGTCCCCCATTCTTCCAATCCCCGCCCGATGCCAGCTCTGGAACCCCCCGTCCATCTTCCCCGGGACCAACCGGTGGTTACCCCTGATCGGGGACCACACCGATGCTCCCATTGCACCCCGGTGCCGTCTCCACTGGCCCCAGATCCTTAGCATTGCCGCCACCACCGGGCTCGTGGTATACTTTGTCGGCGAGAGCGGCAGCGGTGCCGACACCAACGCCCCCAGGCTCGTTCCTTTACAGGACGCCATCTCCATCCTCTTCCATGCCGCCCCCTCTCCCTCCATAACCCACTTGCGGATCATCGCCACATTTGCTGCCCAGTAGTAGCTCCCCAGGTTTGGCTGCGCCAACCCTCCTCGGTCCCTACTGCGTTCCAGGAACCCTCTCTTACTCTCGGGGTCTTATTCGCCCACACAAACCCCATAATACTCCTGCCTACTCTCTTAAAAAAGGCCTTAGTGATCACGATGGGAAGGCACTGAAACACAAACAGAAACCTCGGAAGGACCACCATTTTGACCGACTGAACTCTACCCGCCAGCGAGAGCGGTAACAAGAACAAAGAACAAAGAAATGTACAGCACAGGAACAGGCCCTTCGGCCCTCCAAGCCCGTGCCGACCATGCTGCCCGACTAAACTACAATCTTCTACACTTCCTGGGTCCGTATCCCTCTATTCCCATCCTATTCATGTATTTGTCAAGATGCCCCTTAAATGTCACTATCGTCCCTGCTTCCACCACCTCCTCCGGTAGCGAGTTCTAGGCGCCCACTACCCTCTGCGTAAAAAACTTGCCTCGTACATCTACTCTAAACCTTGCCCCTCTCACCTTAAACCTATGCCCCCTAGTAATTGACCCCTCTACCCTGGGGAAAAGCCTCTATCTACTCTGTCTATGCCCCTCATAATTTTGTATACCTCTATCAGGTCTCCCCTCAACCTCCTTCGTTCCAGTGAGAACAAACCGAGTTTATTCAACCGCTCCTCATAGCTAATGCCCTCCATACCAGGCAACATTCTGGTAAATCTCTTCTGCACCCTCTCTAAAGCCTCCACATCCTTCTGGTAGTGTGGCGACCAGAATTGAACACTATACTCCAAGTGTGGCCTAACTAAGGTTCTATACAGCTGCAACATGACTTGCCAATTCTTATACTAAATGCCCCGGCCAATGAAGGCAAGCATGCCGTATGCCTTCTTGACTACCTTCTCCACCTGTGTTGCCCCTTTCAATGACCTGTGGACCTGTACTCCTAGATCTCTTTGACTTTCAATACTCTTGAGGGTTCTACCATTCACTGTATATTCCCTCCCAGCATTAGACCTTCCAAAATGCATTACCTCACATTTGTCCGGATTAAACTCCAGCTGCCATCTCTCCGCCCAAGTCTCCAAACAATCGAAATCCTGCTGTATCCTCTGACAGTCCTCATCGCTATCCGCAATTCCACCAACCTTTGTGTCGTCTGCAAACTTACTAATCAGACCAGTTACATTTTCCTCCAAATCATTTATATATACTACAAAGAGCAAAGGTCCCAGCACTGATCCCTGTGGAACACCACTGGTCACAGCCCTCCAATTAGAAAAGCATCCTTCCATTGCTACTCTGTGCCTTCTATGACCGAGCCAGTTCTGTATCCACCTTGCCAGCTCCCCCCTGATCCCGTGTGACTTCACCTTTTGTACTAGTCTACCATGAGGGACCTTGTCAAAGGCCTTACTGAAGTCCATATAGACAACATCCACTGCCCTACCTGCATCAATCATCTTAGTGACCTCCTCGAAAAACTCTATCAAGTTAGTGAGACACGACCTCCCCTTCACAAAACCATGCTGCCTCTCACTAATACGTCCATTTGCTTCCAAATGGGAGTAGATCCGGTCTCGAAGAATTCTCTCCAGTAATTTCCCTACCACTGAAGTAAGGCTCACCGGCCTGTAGTTCCTTGGATTATCCTTGCTACCCTTCTTAAACAGAGGAACAACATTGGCTATTCTCCAGTCCTCCGGGACATCCCCTGAAGACAGTGAGGATCCAAAGATTTCTGTCAAGGCCTCAGCAATTTCCTCTCCAGCCTCCTTCAGTATTCTGGGGTAGATCCCATCAGGCCCTGGGGACTTATCTACCTTAATATTTTTTAAGACACCCAACACCTCGTCTTTTTGGATCTCCATGCGACCCAGGCAATCTACCCACCCTTCTCCAGACTCAACATCTACCAATTCCTTCTCTTTGGTGAATACTGATGCAAAGTATTCATTTAGTACCTCGCCCATTTCCTCTGGCTCCACACATAGATTCCCTTGCCTATCCTTCAGTGGGCCAACCCTTTTCCTGGCTACCCTCTTGCTTTTTATGTACGTGTAAAAAGCCTTGGGATTTTCCTTAACCCTATTTGCCAATGACTTTTCGTGACCCCTTCTAGCCCTCCCGACTCCTTGCTTAAGTTCCTTCCTACTTTCCTTATATTCCACGCAGGCTTCGTATGTTCCCAGCCTTTTAGCCCTGACAAATGCCTCCTTTTTCTTTTTGACGAGGCCTACAATATCTCTCGTTATCCAAGGTTCCCGAAAATTGCCGTATCTATCCTTCTTCCTCACAGGAACATGCCGGTCCTGAATTCCTTTCAACTGACACTTGAAAGCCTCCCACATGTCAGATGTTGATTTGCCCTCAAACATCCGCCCCCAATCTATGTTCTTCAGTTCCCGCCTAATATTGTTATAATTAGCCTTCCCCCAATTTAGCACATTCATCCTAGGACCACTCTTATCCTTGTCCACCAGTACTTTAAAACTTACTGAATTGTGGTCAGTTACCGAAATGCTCCCCTACTGAAACATCTACCACCTGGCCGGGCTCATTCCCCAATACCAGGTCCAGTACCGCCCCTTCCCTAGTTGGACTGTTTACATATTGTTTTAAGAAGCCCTCCTGGATGCTCCTTACAAACTCCGCCCCGTCTAAGCCCCTGGCACTAAGTGAGTCCCAGTCAATATTGGGGAAGTTGAAGTCTCCCATTACCACAACCCTGTTGTTTTTACTCTTTTCCAAAATCTGTCTACCTATCTGCTCCTCTATCTCCCGCTGGCTGTTGGGAGGCCTGTAGTATACCCCCAACAGTGTGACTGCACCCTTCTTATTCCTGATCTCTACCCATATAGCCTCACTGCCCTCTGAGGTGTCCTCTCGCAGTATAGCTGTGATATTCTCCCGAACAAGTAGCGCAACTCCGCCTCCCCTTTTACATCCCCCTCTATCCCGCCTGAAACATCTAAATCCTGGAACGTTTGGCTGCCAATCCTGCCCTTCCCTCAACCAGGTCTCTGTAATGGCAACAACATCATAGTTCCAAGTACTAATCCAAGCTCTAAGTTCATCTGCCTTACCCGTAATACTTCTTGCATTAAAACATATGCACTTCAGGCCACCAGACCCGCTGTGTTCAGCAACTTCTCCCTGTCTGCTCTGCCTCAGAGCCACACTGTCCCTATTCCCTAGTTCTCCCTCAATGCTCTCACCTTCTGACCTATTGCTCCCGTGCCCACCCCCCTGCCATACTAGTTTAAACCCTCCCGTGTGACACTAGCAAACCTCGCGGCCAGGATATTTATGCCTCTCCGGTTTAGATGCAACCCGTCCTTCTTATATAGGTCACACCTGCCCCGGAAGAGCTCCCAGTGGTCCAGATAACGGAAACCCTCCCTCCTACACCATCTGTTTAGCCACGTGTTTAGCTGCTCTATCTTCCTATTTCTAGCCTCACTGGCACGTGGCACAGGGAGTAATCCCGAGATTACAATCCTAGAGGTCCTGTCTTTTAACTTTCTGCCTAGCTCCCTGAACTCCTGCTACAGGACCTCATGCCCCTTCCTGCCTATGTCGTTAGTACCAATATGTACAACGACCTCTACCTGTTTGCCCTCCCCCTTCAGGATGCCCTCTACCCGTTCGGAGACATCCTGGACCCTGGCACCAGGGAGGCAACATACCATCCTGGAGTCTCTTTCACGTCCACAGAAGCGCCTATCTGTGCCCCTGACTATAGAGTCCCCTATTACTATTGCTCTTCTGCGCTTTGACCCTCCCTTCTGAACATCAGAGCCAGCCGTGGTGCCACTGCTCTGGCTGCTGCTGTTTTCCCCTGATAGGCTATCCCTCCCGACAGTATCCAAAGGGGTATACCTGTTCGAGAGGGGGACAACCACAGGGGATTCCTGCACTGACTGCCTGCCCTTTCTGGTGGTCACCCATTTCTCTGCCTGCACCTTGGGTGTGGCCACATTTATATAACTGCTATCTATGACGCTTTCCGCCACCTGCATGCTCCTAAGTGCATCCAATTGCTGCTCCAACCGAACCATGCGGTCTGTGAGGAGCTCCAGTTCATAGAATTTACAGTGCAGAAGGAGGCCATTCGGCCCATCGAGTCTGCACCGGCTCTTGGAGAAGAGCACCCGACCGAAGGTCAACACCTCCACACCCTATCCCCATAACCCAGCAACCCCACCCAACACTAAGGGCAATTTTGGATATTAAGGGCAATTTATCATGGCCAATCCACCTAACCAAACCTGCACATCTTTGGACTGTGGGAGGAAACCGGAGCACCCGGAGGAAACCCACCCACACACGGGGAGGACGTGCAGACTCCGCACAGACAGTGACCCAAGCCGGAATCGAACCTGGGACCCTGGAGCTGTGAAGCAATTGTGCTATCCACTATGTTACCGTGCTGCCTATTAGTTGGGTGCACTTTCTGCAGATGAAGCCATCCGGGACGCTGGAAGCCTCCCGGACCTGCCACATCTCACAGTCAGAGCACTGTACCCCTCTAACTGACATTGCGTCAATTAATTAAAATTAAAAAAATTTTTTTTTAATATATATATTTTTTTTAATTTCAAAGTTACTGTTAACTATCTGTTTCCTAGCACTCGATTTCTAATAGAAATGCGAAAGCTAAATATAGTACTCTCCGATCTCTGGCTTAGATACCCCTCTAAATTATAATTAAGTAATTATGTTTAATTAGTTCCCAATGCTTAATTTTTTTAATTAAGTGTAGATTCCCAACCAGCCACTCAGGTCACAGCTTTTCTGTGATGTCACTTCAGTCCCCCCCCCCCCCCCCGACACACACAATTTGAAAAAGGTATAAAAGTAAAAATTACCTTCTGAGTGTCTTAGATGTTCTCAGGTTCTCTCCCTGACAGAGACTGCTCCTCCACCTCCGAACCTTGACCTGCACAATGCTCCCAGAAATCACTTGCCCACCGCTCCCGCTGAAATCGACTCAAAACATGTCCCATCTTTTGAAATCCTCCTCCATTTGCTCCACCAACCTCGTCAGATTCAGTTTATGTAGGGTCCCCTAACTCCTGGCTATCTGGATCCCCAGATACCGAAAGCTCCCCTCCGCCCTCCTAAGCGGTAGGTCCCCTATCCCTCTTTCTTGGTCCCCCGCCTGTAATACAAAGAGCTCACTCTTCCCTACATTGAGCTTATAGCCCGAAAACTCTATATTGTGTACATTTCTTAGTGGATGGTGAAAAATGAAACCATCTTGAAGTTGATGGGGGTTTTTTTTTTCTTGGGGGGGGGGGGGGGGGGGGGGGGTAAGTGTCATGTGAGAGTTCCGTTTAAGAAATGGATGTTTAAGCAATGTACCTTTAAGAAAACAGTGATGTCAGAGAGTGGGTGGAGCTGAGCTCAGTTCAGCCATTTTGTAGTTTTCAGTTTTGAGAAAAAGAGCCTTGGTGTGTGTCTGGGTTTTGCAGTGAGCTGGATCTGCTGTGAACTCTGTCATGAAAGACTATCTCTGGATTATTTGGGTGATTTAAACACACAATAGTAAAGCCTTTAACCTGATGTGATTCTGTTTAAAGGTGTTAAGTTTGAAGGAACATTTTGAGGGATTATTTACTGTTGTAATATTTTTGGAGTTATCTTTGAAGTAAGGGGTGTTAAGAGATCCAATGTTTATTTAAGATGTGAAGTTGAGTTCATGGAATAAACAGTGTTTTGTGTTTAAAAACCCATGTGTCGATAATTGTAATCCCACACCTAGGGAACAAGCCGTGTGCTAGGAAAATCAACAAATACATTAAAGGAAGTTGGTTGAACTCCCATGATACATTTTGGGATCTGAAAACGCCTCGCCCATAACATGAGGGAGCGCTGCACTGTCAGAGGGTCAGTACTGAGGGAGTACTGCACTGTCAGAGGGTCAGTACTGAGGGAGTGCTGCGCTGTCAGAGGGTCAGCACTGAGGGAGTGCTGCACTGTCAGAGGGTCAGTACTGAGGGAGCGCTGCACTATCGGAGGTTCCGTACTGAGGAAGCGCTGCACTGTCGGAGGTTCAGTACTGAGGAAGTGTTGCACTGTCAGAGGGTCAGTACTGAGGGAGTGCTGTACTGTCAGAGGGTCAGTAATGAAAATCGCTTATTGTCACAAGTAGGCTTCAATGACGTTACTGCGAAAAGCCCCTAATCGCTACATTCCGGCGCCTGTTCGGGGAGGCTGGTACGGGAATTGAGGGAGTGCTGCACTGTCAGATGGTCAGTACCGAGGGAGCGCTGCACTGTCAGAGCGTCAGTACCGAGGGAGCGCTGCACTGTCAGACGGTCAGTACCGAGGGAGCGCTGAAGGGTGGGGGTCTGGACTGCCCATCTCTCAGGTTCCAATAGTGTCATTAACGAGTGGAAAGCCTAGCACACAAGAGTCAACTAGTGGCTGCTGTCTGCCACTGCAGTGTGACGGTTTACATAGTAATTCCCAATACAGCACCTAGCCACACAGGAAGGTGCCAAGTTGCCTGTGGCCTGGGTGCCTCTCGACAGTATCTTCGGTGATAGAGGTCATCCTGGTCCTCAGGCAGCAAGACAGAGACCAACATTCACTCATAAATTAAGAGTAACATCGGCTGTAAAATGATAAAATCTTTTATTCCTCTTTGTAGGTATGAGTGCGTGTGTTTTTTTTTTTTACAGTTTATTCAGTTTTACAATATTTACATTTCTGTATTATTTCAGTATATACAGAACAGGGAGAGAAGTGGGGAGGGGCTAGAGAGAAGAGTGCGATGAAGAGGGACAGAGGGAAAAGGAGAAAAAGAGGGGGACAAAGTCAGGAAAACAGAGATGAAGAGCGATTGAGACAAAGGGAAAGAAACACAGCGAGATAAAAGAAATCAGAGAAATTTGACAGGGGCTGAAGGAGGGAGAGAGACAGATAAATAGAGGGCAAGGGTCAGAGACAGAAAGAGAGATACATTGAGAGAGAGACACACACAAACACAGAGACAGAGAGGGGGACACAGTGTGAGAGCGAAATAGTGTGTGAGAGAGAAACAGAGAGAGAAAGAAAAAAACCAGAGAGAAACAGAGAGAGAGAAAAACAAAGGGAGAGAGATGGAGAAAGAGAGATTAAAAAAGAGAGAGAGAGATGTAGAGAGTGTACGAGAACCAGACAGAGACTTGGTGAGATGCAGAGAGGGAAGGAGAGAGGGACAGAGAGCAACTTAAGAGACAGAAACAGAGAGAAGAGACAGAAAAAGACAGGGATGCATGGGGGGGGGGGGGGGGGGGGGAGAGAGAGGGAGAGGGAGAGAGAGAGAGACAGAGACAGAGAGGGATACAGTTCGTAAAGACCAGGATCTGTCCCGAGGAGAGATTTCCACTTGAAGAACTCCAGACCCGATTGTGAACACAATATCGCGATTAATTTATGGAGCATCCCTGATTAGAGCTTGAATTTCATTTGCTCCTCCATCTGCCCTGGCTCACCAATCCTGAATGGTAGGGACATCTCAGAGAGATTTTGGGGAGGGGAGGAGAGGGGGAGGCGATAGGCAGTGCAGTGGTTTTGGGCCCTCTGGATCAGGCTTCTGCTCTCTGGATCACAGGTTAACAGAGGGAATACATGGCAGAGGGACAATAGGGACAGACGGGTATATTGGATGTGGGACACTGAGGAGAGATAGAGACAGAGTGGGAGGGAGAGAGTGGGAGGGAGGGAGGGAGAGAGAGAGTGGGAGAGACACACACAGAGTGGGGAGAGAGAGACACAGAGTGGGGAGAGAGGGACACAGAGGAAGAGAGAGAGACGAGAGAGAGAGAGAGTGAGGGAGAGAGAAAAAGACAGTAGGAGACAGAGTGAGAGAGAGAGACAGAGGGGAGGGGGGAGAAATAGATTCAGAGTGAGGGAAAGTGTGAGAGGGGGGGACAGAGTGCAAGAGAGTGGGAGTCAGGGTGGGTGACGGAGAGACAGGGGCGAGGGGGACGGGGGCGAGGGAGACGGGGCGAGGGAGACGGGGGCGAGGGAGACGGGGGCGAGGGAGACGGGGCGAGGGAGACGGGGCAAGGGAGACGGGGCAAGGGAGACGGGGCAAGGGAGACGGGGCAAGGGAGACGGGGCATGGGAGACGGGGCAAGGGAGACGGGGACGAGGGATGCGGGGGCAAGGGAGAGGGAGACGGGGGCGAGGGTGACTGGGGCGAAGGAGACGGGGACGAAGGGCACGGCGGCGAGGGAGACGGGGGCGAGGGAGACGGGGCGAGGGAGACGGGGCGAGGGAGACGGGGCAAGGGAGACGGGGCAAGGGAGACGGGGCAAGGGAGACGGGGCTGAGGTAGACGGGGGTGAGGGAGACGGGGGTGAGGGAGACGGGAGCGAGGGAGACGGGAGCGAGGGAGACAGGGGCGAGGGAGACTGGGGCGAGGGAGACGGGAGCGATGGAGACAGGGGCGAGGGAGATAGGGGCGAGGGAGATAGGGGCGAGGGAGATAGGGGCGAGGGAGATGGGGTAAGGGAGACAGGGGCAAGGGAGACGGGGGCAAGGGAGACGGGGGCAAGGGAGACGGGGGCGAGGGAGACGGGAGCGAGGGAGACGGGAGCGAGGGAGACAAGGGCGAGGGAGACTGGGGCGCGGGAGATAGGGGCTGAGGGAGATGGGGCTGAGGGAGACGGGGGTGAGGGAGACGGGAGCGAGGGAGACAGTGGCGAGGGAGACAGGGGCGAGGGAGATAGGGGCGAGGGAGATAGGGGCAAGGGAAATGGGGACGAGATGGGGACGAGGGAGATGGGGACAGGCGGGAAGGGACAGGCGGGCAGCGACAGGCGGGGAATGACAGGCGGGGAACGACACGCGGGCAGCGACAGGCGGGCAGCGACAGGCGGGCAGCGACAGGCGGGGAACGACAGGCGGGGAACGACAGGCGGGGAACGACAGGCGGGGAACGACAGGCGGGGAACGACAGGCGGGGAACGACAGGCGGGGAACGACAGGTGGGGAACGACAGGCGGGGAGAAAGGGACACACACAGCGATAGATGGGAAGAGAGACAGAGGGAGACTGATCGACAGTGACAAAGAGGGGGAAACAGGACAGAAAGAGAGACAGAAAGACAGAGAGGGACAGAGAGAAAGTCAGGGATAGTGCCGTAAATAGAGAGAAGATAGAGTAACAGAGAGGCTGAGACAGAGAGAGAGAAAATAAAGAAAGAGAAATTGAAGATAGAGAGAGCGGGGAGAGGATAGGGAGACACGAGTGGGAAATGGAGGAGAAACAGAGTGAGGGAGGAAGCAGACACGTTTCTGCTGGGGATAGGGGATGGGCTGGGTCTGTCCATTCGAGAAGGCAGGGTCAATTTGGGAGGGAACAGGCCTGTGCCCCTTGTAACTGTCTCCACATGCCCGCACACATCCCCCTCCCTCCCTCCCGCCCTCCCGAAGCACAAACACCCTAACCCCCCCCCCAGCCGTCCCCACACTTCTTTGCAAACAAACCGAGACAACATCCTGTCCAAACTGATTACATTTTAATCTGCAATGCTCTCCACTCCCTCCCTTTCCGAGGCTCTACTCGATTGAAGGGGATTGTGGAGGGGAGTGGGGGGGAGGGGAGTGGGGGGAGGGGAGTGGGGGAGGGCAGGGGAAAGTGGCTGGGTGGGGGGGGGGGGGGGGGGGGGAAGTGAGTGAGAAGGGGTGCCGGCGGAGGTTCACATCCACACGAGGAGACACCCCGCCCCTCACCCCCCAACCCCCCCCCCCCCAACCCCCGCTCCCCCAACCTTGCCCCCGATCCTTCATCTAATCGACCGTGTTTCGTCTAACTGGTAGAAGAGTACATAGGCCTCACTGGACACGATCGAATTCTCCTGCATCAGCGAGACCCTGCAGAGAGAGAGAGAAAGCGTAGATCAACACACAAACACCCAGACCTACACCCACAGAAAAGATGGGGAACAGAATGAGGCCATTCAGCCCGCGTGGAAAAAAACTAGCCGCCCATTCTAATCCCACATGCCAGCCCCCGGTGCGTAGCTTTGGGGGTAACAGCAGGTTAGACACACATCCAGGTACCTGTGCAATGGGTTTGAGATGTTTCTGCTTCGACCACCAACTTACGTTGCGAATTCCAGACGCCCAATTTCTGGGTGAAAGAGGTTTCTCCTCGTGTCCACTAGCTCTGTCTTAAAGACACTCAGTGAATTGGCCTCCACAGCCTTTTGCGGCAAAGAGTTACACAGATCACCTTCGATCCGTACCCCCTGGTAACTCGCCCCCTAAAAAAAAAACATGCCTTTCTGGTGTATTCTATCTGGGCTTCACAGAATAATAGAGCAGAAGAGGCCGTTCGGCCCATCGAGTCTGCACCGAATCAGGAAAAACACCTGAGCTAACGACCTAATCCCATTTTCCAGCACTTGGTGCGTAGCCGTGAATGTTAAGACGCGCCAAGTGCTCATCCAGGTACATTTTAAAGGATGTGAGGCAACCGGCCCCTACCACCCTCCCGGGCAGTGCGTTCCAGACCCTCACCACCCTCTGGGGAAAAAGATTTTTCCTCAAATCCCCTGAAACCTCCTGCCCCTCATCTTGAACTTGTGTCCCCCCTCGGAACTGACCCGTCAACTAAAGGGAACAGCTGTTCCCTATCCACCCTGTCCATGCCCCTCGTAATCTTGCACACGTCGATCAGGTCACCCCTCAGTCTTCTCTGCTCCAGCGAAAACAACCCAAGTCTATCCAACCTCTCTTCATAACGTAAATGTTCCATCCCAGGCAACATCCTGGTGAATCGCCTCTGCACCCCCTCCAGTGTAATCACATCATTCATATAATGTGGCGACCAGAATTGCACACAGTACTCCAGCTGTGGCCTCACCAATGTTCTATATAACTCCAACATGACCTCCCTGCTTTTGGAACCTATGCCTCGATTGATAAAGGCAAGTGTCCCATATGCCTTTTTCACCACCCTATTAACCTGCCCTTCTGCCTTCAGAGATCTGTGGACAAACACACCAAGGTCCCTTTGTTCCTCAGAACTTAGACCATAGGAGCAGAATTAGGCCACTCGGCCCATCGAGTCTGCTCCGCCATTCAATCATGGCTGATATTTTCTCATCCCCATTCTCTTGCCTTCGCCCCATAACCCCTGATCCCCTTATTAATCAAGAACCTATCTATATCTGGGTGAAATACCTTCTGCGGCAAAGAGTTACACAGATTCACCAACCTCTGGCTGAAGAAATTCCTCCTCATCTCTGTTTTAAAGGATCGTCCCTTTAGTCTGAGATTGTGTCCTCTGGTTCTAGTTTTTCCTAGAAGTGGAAACATCCTCTCCATGTCCACTCTATCCAGGCCTCGCAGTATCCTGTAAGTTTCAATAATATCCCCTCAAATCCTTCTAAACTCCAATGAGTACAGATCCAGAGTCCCTAAACGTTCTTCATACGCCAAGTTCTTCATTCCAGGGATCATTCTTGTGAACCACCTCTGGACCCTTTCCAAGGCCAGCACATCCTTCCTTAGATACCGGGCCCAAAACTGCTCACAATACTCCAAATGGGGTCTGACCAGAGCCTTATACAGCCTCAGAAGTACATCCCTGGTCTTGTATTTAAGCCCTCTTGACGTGAATGCTACCATTGGATTTTCCTTCCTAACTGCCAAT
Source organism: Scyliorhinus torazame (assembly GCF_047496885.1). NCBI lineage: Eukaryota > Metazoa > Chordata > Chondrichthyes > Carcharhiniformes > Scyliorhinidae > Scyliorhinus > Scyliorhinus torazame. The sequence continues at coordinate 76,747,536 of NC_092710.1, read as the reverse complement.
TGAACCTGCACGTTAACCTGAAGAGAATTGTGAACAGGAATCCCCAAGTCCCTTTGTGCTTCTGATTTCCGAAGCATTTCCCCGTTTAGAAAATAGTCCATGCCTAAATTCCTCCTTCCAAAGTGCATAACCTCACACTTTTCCACATTGTATTCCATCTGCCTCGTCATTGCCCACTCTCCTGGCCTGTCCAAATCCTTCTGCAGCCCCCCTGCTTCCTCAATACCACCTGTCCCTCTACAGATCTTTGTTTCATCTGCAAACTTAGCAACAGTGCCTTCAGTTCCTTCATCCAGATCGTTAATGTATATTGTGGAAAGTTGTGGTCCCAGCACAGACCCCTGAGGCACACCACTAGTCACTGGCTGCCATCCTGAAAAAGACCCCTTTATCCCCACTCTGCGCCAGTCAGCCAATCCTCTATCCATGCCAGGATCTTACCCTGAACACCATGGGCTCTTAACTTATTTAACAGCCTCACATACGGCACCTTGTCAAAGGCCTTCTGGAAATCTAAATAAATCACGTCTGTCATGATATGCAGACATGCACATAATGAGATACAGACAGGCAGCTAATGAACACAGAGAACAGGACATAACCAATCAGCAGGCAGAACACTTGGGGGTGCTTTCCCACTATAAAAGGCACGAGGCGCTCACACTCTGCCTCTTTCCACTGGGGACATCTACAGAGTGAGCCGGTGTATATATCACATAACACCTACAGTACGTGGCTAAGAGCTAGTCTGGTTCAGTCAGACAGAGTAATCACACTTAGGTTAGCAGAGAGTCGAACTCACAGAGAACTGAGCTAACTGTGTGACAGGTTCAATAAATCAAATTGAACTAACTTCAAGGACTGGAGTGTATTTCAATTATAGCTGCATCCAGTTGCAGCCCGTGTTATCTCAGTGTGCTTAACACGACATGGTACCAGAAGGCTGCTATCCCTAGGTGATTTACCTTAATCTGTTCCGTGACGACCAGCAAATGTATCCCGGCACCATGGAGAAGTTCCAGGCTCCTCAACAGCTTCGGACCTCCGGCAATCTCAGTGCCAACTGGCGGGCATTCAAGCAAAGGTTTCTGCTGCACATCAAAGCCTCAGACCTCGAGGGTGCATCTGATACAAGATCGCTCTTCTCCTCTCAACTGCGGGGGATCAAGCCATCCAACTCTTCAACTCGTTTAACTTCACCGAAGGCCAGGACAAGACAAAGTTTCAGACCATCCTGGACAAGTTTGGTAGTCATTGTGAAGTGGACACCAATGAAATCTTTGAGCGCTATATATTCCAACAACTCCTACAACGTAAAGATGAATTTTTCAACTCCTTCTTAACTAATGCGGCCATTTCGCGCGCTCTTCCCGGAGCCCCACGCATGCGCAATGTGAATGGGATAACGAAGCGGCCGATCACCACACTGCGCAGGTGCGAACGTCTGCCGACCGCACTGCGCATGTGCGACAACGCACGGAGCGTAATGACGTCATGACGTGCCTGAACTGCAGCACCGCCCACTTAAAGAAACACTGCCCTGCAAGAGGCAGGCGCTGTTTAAATTGCGGAAAGCCTGGACACTATGCAGCCTTGCGCAGGTTTGCACCACCAGTCAAGGGTCAGTGCTCCCAATTCCAACGCAGGCGCGTTCGGAGTGTACAACAAGGTTTACAGGATTCTAATCCTGGCAGTACAACGGATCCAGAGGACGATTGCCTGGAGTCCCCCGACCGTGTGGGCATCATTACCACACGTGAACATGCCTCACCGACATCATCACGGAGCCTGTCCATCCTCGCTGTGGATTCTGCGGACGAATGGCGTGCGGTGATGCAAGTAAATCAATGCTCTATCCAGTTCAAGCTGGACACAGGTGCTTCTGCCAACCTCCTCTCACAGGCAGATTTCAACCGCATCAAGAAGCCACCCAAGCTCCTTCCAGCAGCCTGCCAGCTCCTGGACTATAACGGCAATGCCATCACAGCACTGGGATCCTGCCATCTGCTCGTCTCCAACAGGAGCATTAACGCAAGGCTAAGGTTTGAAATCGTCAAGCCAGACAGGGCCTCCCTGCTCGGCACACATGCATGCAAGCAGTTAAACCTTGTGCAGCGGGTCTACACAATGACCTCCCCAACGTGGATCTTCAAGCGGCATTGAAGAATTGAGGGCACGGCCCTTTTGGCCAGCCATTGGCGAGGTGGCCCATGACACGCTGCAGAAGAGGGTCTTTGGCTGTCTCGTCGCGAATGCGGATCACCTTTTCATCCGACACCGGGTATCCAGATGTGTTTGATGGGATGGGCACTCTGCCATATCGGTACAAAATCCTGCTACGGTCTGATGCCACGCCTGTGGTCCACGCACCACGCCGGGTCCCGGCTCCACTGAGGGAGCGCCTGAAGGCGCAGCTAAAGGATCTTCAGCAACAGGTCATCATTTCCAAAGTTACAGAACCGATTGACTGGGTCAGCTCAATGGTATTTGTAAAAAAGCCTTCGGGGGAGCTGCGCATCTGCATTGATCCCAAGGATCTCAACCAGAATATAATGCGGGAACACTACCCCATCCCGAAGCGGGAGGAACTCACAAGTGAGATGGCACACGCCCGGTTTCTCACAAAGTTAGATGCGTCACATGGATTCTGGCAAATCCAGCTGGATGAGTCCAGCAGAAGGCTCTGCACCTTCAACACACCGTTTGGCAGATACTGCTATAATCGCATGCCGTTCGGCATCATCTCGGCATCGGAGATCTTCCATATAATCATGGAGCAGATGATGGAGGGCATTGAAAGGGATCGTGTGTATGTGAACGACGTTATCATATGGTTCACAACCCCCGAAGAGCACATCGCTCGTCTCCAGCATGTGTCCGTGCCAATGGCCTCAAGCTGAACAGGACCAAGGCTGCTTTGGCATGTCGACACTGAAGTTCTTGGGTGACCAGATATCTCAGCAGGGTGTGCGCCCGGACACAGACAAGGTCAAGGTCATCGAAGCCATGAAGACCCCTGAAGACAAGACGGCGGTGCTGCGCTTCCTCGGCATGGTAAACCTTTTGGGCAAGTTTATCCCAAACCTGGCCTCACACACCACGGCCCTCAGACACCTGGTTAAAAAGTCTACTGTCTTTGAGTGGCAGGCAGCTCATCAAGCAGAGTGGTTGGAGCTGAAAGCCAAGCTCACCGCTGCACCTGTACTGGCATTTTTTGACCCAGACAGGGAAACAAAAATCTCGACAGATGAGAGCCAGGACAGCATCGGCGCGGTGTTGCTCCAGCACGATGACACCTTATCCTGGGCACCGGTTGCCTACACATCACGGGCGATGACACCCACCGAGCAGCGGTACGCCCAAATTGAAAAGGAATGCTTGGGCCTTCTCACTGGAATTCTCAAGTTCCACGATTATGCCTACGGCCTGCCGATGTTCACTGTCGAGACAGACCACAGGCCTCTGGTCCACATTATCCACCAGGACCTGAACGACATGATGCCCCGGCTGCAGCGCATCCTCCTCAGACTCAGAAGGTATGACTTTGAGCTCGTGTACACGCCTGGCAAGGAGCTCATTATTGCGGATGCCTTGTCCCGCTCCATAACCTCGCCCAGTGAACCGCCGGCATTCATCCAACAGATCGAATCACAGGTGCAGCTGTGGGCCAGCTACCTCCCCGGTGTTGGATGAAAAGGTGATCCGTATTTGCGACGAGACAGCCAAAGACCATCTTCTGCAGCGTGTCATGTGCCACCTCGCCAATGGCTGGCAAAAAGGGCAGTGCCCTCAATTCTTCAATGTGCAGGACGACCTGACGGAGGTTGATGGTATCCTCCTCAAGCTGGACCGCATTGTCATTCCACTCAGTCTCCAGAGCTTGGTGCTCCGGCAAATCCACGAGGGACACCTGGGTGTCGAGGTGCAGGCGCAGAGCCAGGCAAGCTGCCTACTGGCCTGGGATTAGTCAGGATATCTCAAATATGGTCCTCAACTGTCCGACCTGTCAGCGCTTCCAGCCAGCACAGAGCAAGGAGACGCTTCAGCAGCACAAAATCGTGACCTCCCCGTGGTCCAAGGTGGGCATCGACCTCTTTCACGCCAATGGTCGTGTTTATGTGTTAATCATTGATTATTTTTCCAACTACCCAGAAGTTGTGAAGCTCTCGGACCTCACATCCAAGACCATCATCAAGGCCTGTAAGGAGACATTCTCCAGGCATGGTATTCCACTCACTCTCATGAGTGACAACGGTCCTTGCTTCAGCAGCCAAAAGTGGTCAAGGTTTGCCCAGTTATGACAGTTCACACACGTCACTTCCAGCCCACATTACCCGCAGTCCAACGGGAAGGTTGAGAAAGGGGTGCTCATAGTGAAGCAGCTCATCTGCAAGGCTGCGGATTCTGCTTCTGACATCAACCTTGCGCTGCTTGCGTACAAGGCAACCCCTCTGTCTACCGGCATGTCACCAGCTCAACTCCTGATGAACAGGGACCTGCGGACGACTCTTCCAGCCATACACTTGCCTGACCTGGATCACCTCCCGGTGCTTTAGAAGGTGCAGAAACTCAGGGACTGGCAAAAGCAGGGCTATGATGCTCATGCCACCGATTTGCCTGTGCTATCCCCGGCGGATGCTGTTCAGATCAAGCTACCTGATGGGAGGCTGTTCAGCTCTAGCTGTTGTTGTTCGACAGGCTGCTTCTCGATTGTACGTTGTGCGTCTGGCTGATGGTTCTGTTGTGCAGCGAAACAGACGGGCACTGCGCACAGTTGCCTGCCCGCAACCACATTCTTTCCCGTTTCCTTCTGTTGTTTTGTCACTTCCTGATAACTCGAACCACAAGGCCACCAGTCAGGCTTCAATCCCGTCCATCAATGCGCTGTCGTCCCCACCACCACCTCTCCGGCGGTCGACCAGGATCAGGCGCAAGCCCCAGAGACTGGACTTATGAACATTTGTTTTGTTTGCTATGTTCTGTTTTCGCACATTAGACAGCTGTCTTCACATGTACAATGTTATCTCAGTGTGCTTCACACGAAAACGTCGACTGGTTCTCCTTTGTCTAACCTCCTTGTTACCTCCTCAAAGAACTCGAACAGATTTGTCAGACACAACCTCCCTTTGACAAAGCCGTGCTGACTCAGTCCTATTTTATCATGCACTTCCAAGTATTTCGCGATCTCATCTTTAATAACAGACTCTAAAATCTTACCAATGACCAAAGTCAGGCTAACCGGCCTATAATTTCCCGTCTTCTGCCTCCCTCCCTTCTTAAACAGTGGTGTTACATTAGCCACCTTCCAGTCCTCTGGGACCCTTCCTGCCTCCAGTGATTCCTGAAGGATCACCACCAATGCCTCCACAAACTCCTCAGCTATCTCTTTTAGAACCCTGGGGTGTAGACCATCCGGTCCAGGTGACTTATCCACCTTCAGACCTTTCAGTTTCCCCAGAACCTTCTCCTTAGTGATGGCCACTGCACTCTCCTCTGCCCCCTGATTCTCCTGGAGCTCTGGCATCCCACTGGTGGCTTCCATCGTGAAGACTGATACAAAGTCACTATTCAGATCCACTGCCATTTCTTTGTTTCCTATTTATTACTTCTCCAGCCACATTTTCCAGTGGTCCAATATCTATTTTTGCCTCTCTCTACCTTTTATATATTGAAAAAACCTCTTCCTATCTTCTTTTATATTACTAGCTAGCTTGCACTTTTTTAGTTGTCCACTGCTTGCTTTTAAAACTTCCCAGTGTCAGGCCACTTATTGAATACTTCCTCGTCACATTACTCCTACCACCACCTCTCACCTTTCAGAGTTAAATTCCATCGGCCACTTTTCTGTCCATTTGACCATCCCGTCTATATCTTCCTGTAACCCAAGACACTCAACCTCACTGTTAACCACCCGGCCAATCTTTGTGCCATCCACAAACTTACTGATCCTACCCCCCACATAGTTGTTTATATAAATGACAAACAATAGGGGCCCAGCACGGATCCCTGTGGTACGCCACTGGACACTGGCTTCCAGTCTCTAAAGCAGCCGTCTGTCATCGCCCTCTGTCTCCTCCAGCTAAGCTAATTTTGAATCCACCTTATCAGGTTACCCTGTATCCCATGTGCATTTGCCTTCTTTCTAAGTCTTCCATGTGGGACCTTGTCAAAGGCTTTGCTGAAATCCATATAAACTGCATTATACAATCCAGCTCAATCAATCACCTCACCCTCTTCGAAGGGAAATAAACCCCCAGCGTGCCCGACCTAGGTGTCTAGAACCAGGGGTCGGTGTCTCAGGGTACGGGGTGAGCCATTTAGGACCGAGACGAGGAGGAATTTCTTCACTCAGAGGGTGGTGAACGGTGGTGACATTCGTTACCACGGAAGGCTGTGGAGGGCAATCAGTGAATGTATTGAAGAACGAGATCGTACATTGTTTTAGATTTTAATGGCATCAATGGCTTTCAGAGAGAGGATGAGAGTGAATGGCTTGAAGGACCGAAAGGCCTACTTCTGCTCCTCGTTTCCATATTCTCTCAGCTTGGGGGGTGGCCATTTTGGGCTGAGTCAGCGAGACATTCCTTTACTTGGGAGAGTTGTGAATCTTTGGAATTCTCTGCCCTGGAAGAGCTGTGAATGCTCTGAGGCTGAGCAAATTCCAGGTTGCGATCGATACGGAGGGGATCGAGAGACAGGGAAAACGGGGGGGGGGGAATGGGTGGAGGAAGTGCCAACTAGGCCCCCCCTCCCCCACTTAATGCAGAACAGAGCACTGGAGCTGAAATAAAAACAGAGAAGGCCGGAAAACCTCAGCAGGTCAGGTTAGCATTTGTGGGGAGAGAAAGAGAGTTAACGTTCCGAGCATTGGGTCGGAGCTCGGGATCTTCCTGCGCAAGGGCCTGCGGTTCAGAACCAACCTGGAATCATTGTAAACGTGCCACCTTCCTCCTGACTTGCAATAGGCTGTGTAGTGCCCTCCGTTCACTGTCCCGGTGTGGTTGCACACTGCATAGAGGTCATATACAGGATTCCCTACAGAGAGGGAAATAAGCATCCAGTGATTGGTTACTGGGATCCAGACACTTTCCGGTTCACCCACCGCGCGCCTCGCTCCGCCTGCTATTTCTCACCTGCTTTGTCGGAAGCACACTGTCTTAAACTCAGCCCGAACACCGGGAACTCCACATAGGTTGTGGACTTTCTGATCCCATAACGACTGAAGGAGAAGCGATTGAGGTCTGAGCTTCAGGTTAAAGGAAATCACTGGGATGCAAGAGCGTCAGAGCACGAAGGGGAAGAAGAGAGACAGAGAGAGAGAGAGAGAGAAAGACGGTGAGACATACAGAGCCAAGCCGGAGAGACGGAGCCGAGGCGGGGAGACGGAGCCGAGCCGGGGAGATGGAGCCCAGGCGGGGAGACGGAGCCCAGGCGGGGAGACGGAGCCCAGGCGGGGAGACGGAGCCCAGGCGGGGAGACGGAGCCCAGGCGGGGAGACGGAGCCGAGCCGGGGAGACGGAGCCGAGCCAAGGAGACGGAGCTGAGCCGGGGAGACGGAGGCGAGGCGGGGAGACGGATGCGAGGCGGGGAGACGGAGCCGAGCCGGGTAGACGGAGCCGAGACGGGGAGACGGAGCCCAGGCGGGGAGACGGAGCCCAGGCGGGGAGACGGAGCCGAGGCGGGGAGACGGAGCCGTGGCGGGGAGACGGAGCCGAGGCGGGGAGACGGAGCCGAGGCGGGGAGACGGAGCCGAGGCGGGGAGACGGATGCGAGCCGGGGAGACGGAGGCGAGGCGGGGAGACGGAGCCGAGACGGGGAGACGGAGCCCAGGCGGGGAGACGGAGCCCAGGCGGGGAGACGGAGCCGTGGCGGGGAGACGGAGCCGAGGCGGGGAGACGGAGCCGAGGCGGGGAGACGGAGCCGTGGCGGGGAGACGGAGCCGAGGCGGGGAGACGGAGCCGAGGCGGGGAGACGGAGCCGAGGCGGGGAGACGGAGCCCAGGCGGGGAGACGGATGCGAGCCGGGGAGACGGAGGCGAGGCGGGGAGACGGAGCCGAGACGGGGAGACGGAGCCCAGGCGGGGAGACGGAGCCGAGGCGGGGAGACGGAGCCCAGGCGGGGAGACGGAGCCGTGGCGGGGAGACGGAGCCGAGGCGGGGAGACGGAGCCGAGGCGGGGAGACGGAGCCGAGGCGGGGAGACGGAGCCGAGGCGGGGAGACGGAGCCGAGACGGGGAGACGGAGCCCAGGCGGGGAGACGGAGCCGAGGCGGGGAGACGGAGCCGAGGCGGGGAGACGGAGCCGTGGCGGGGAGACGGAGCCGAGGCGGGGAGACGGAGCCGAGGCGGGGAGACGGAGCCGAGCCAGGGAGACGGAGCCGAGGCGGGGAGACGGAGCCGTGGCGGGGAGACGGAGCCGAGGCGGGGAGACGGAGCCGAGGCGGGGAGACGGAGCCGAGCCAGGGAGACGGAGCCCAGGCGGGGAGACGGAGCCCAGGCGGGGAGACGGATGCGAGGCGGGGAGACGGAGCCCAGGCGGGGAGACGGAGCCCAGGCGGGGAGACGGATGCGAGGCGGGGAGACGGAGCCGAGGCGGGGAGACGGATGCGAGCCGGGGAGACGGAGCCCAGGCGGGGAGACGGAGCCCAGGCGGAGAGACGGATGCGAGGCGGGGAGACGGAGCCGAGGCGGGGAGACGGATGCGAGGCGGGGAGACGGAGCCGTGGCGGGGAGACGGAGCCGAGGCGGGGAGACGGAGCCGAGGCGGGGAGACGGAGCCGAGCCAGGGAGACGGAGCCCAGGCGGGGAGACGGAGCCCAGGCGGGGAGACGGATGCGAGGCGGGGAGACGGAGCCGAGGCGGGGAGACGGATGCGAGGCGGGGAGACGGAGCCCAGGCGGGGAGACGGAGCCGAGGCGGGGAGACGGAGCCGAGGCGGGGAGACGGATGCGAGCCGGGGAGACGGAGGCGAGGCGGGGAGACGGAGCCGAGACGGGGAGACGGAGCCCAGGCGGGGAGACGGAGCCCAGGCGGGGAGACGGAGCCGAGGCGGGGAGACGGAGCCGAGGGGGGGAAACGGAGCCGAGGCGGGGAGACGGAGCGGTGCGAGCCGGGGAGACGGAGCAGAGGCGGTGCGAGCCGGGGAGACGGAGCAGAGGCGGTGCGAGCCGGGGAGACGGAGCGGTGCGAGCCGGGGAGACGGAGCGGTGCGAGCCGGGGAGACAGAGCGGTGCGAGCCGGGGAGACAGAGCGGTGCGAGCTGGGGAGACAGAGCAGTGTGAGCCGGGGAGACAGAGCAGTGTGAGCCGGGGAGAGAGAGCGGTGCGAGCCGGGGAGACGGAGCGGTGGGAGCCGGGGAGACGGAGCGGTGCGAGCCGGGGAGACGGAGCGGTGCGAGCCGGGGAGACAGAGCGGCGGGAGCCGGGGAGACAGAGCAGTGTGAGCCGGGGAGAGAGAGCGGTGCGAGCCGGGGAGACGGAGCGGTGCGAGCCGGGGAGACGGAGCGGTGCGAGCCGGGGAGACGGAGCGGTGCGAGCCGGGGAGACGGAGCGGTGCGAGCCGGGGAGACGGAGCGGTGCGAGCCGGGGAGACGGAGCGGTGCGAGCCGGGGAGACGGAGCGGTGCGAGCCGGGGAGACGGAGCGGTGCGAGGCGGGGAGACGGAGCGGTGCGAGCCGGGGAGACAGAGTGGGGTGAGCCGGGGAGAGAGAGCGGTGCGAGCCGGGGAGACGGAGCGGTGCGAGCCGGGGAGACAGAGCGGTGCGAGCCGGGGAGACAGAGCGGTGCGAGCCGGGGAGACAGAGCGGTGCGAGCCGGGGAGACGGAGCGGTGCGAGGCGGCGAGACCGAGCGGTGCGAGCCGGGGAGACAGAGCGGTGTGAGCCGGGGAGACGGAGCGGTGCGAGGCGGCGAGACCGAGCGGTGCGAGCCGGGGAGACAGAGCGGTGTGAGCCGGGGAGACAGAGCGGTGCGAGCCGGGGAGACGGAGCGGTGCGAGCCGGGGAGACGGAGCGGTGCGAGGCGGGGAGACGGAGCGGTGCGAGCCGGGGAGACGGAGCGGTGCGAGCCGGAGCGGTGCGAGCCGGGGAGACCGAGCGGTGCAAGCCGGAGCGGTGCGAGCCGGGGAGACGGAGCGGTGCGAGCCGGAGCGGTGCGAGCCGGGGAGACGGAGCGGTGCGAGCCGGGGAGACCGAGCGGTGCGAGCCGGAGCGGTGCGAGCCGGGGAGACGGAGCGGTGCGAGCCGGGGAGACGGAGCGGTGCGAACCGGGGAGACAGAGCGGTGCGAGCCGGGGAGACAGAGTGGGGCGAGCCGGGGAGACAGAGCCGGGGAGACAGAGTGGGGCGAGCCGGGGAGACAGAGCCGAGCCGGGGAGACAGAGCCGAGCCGGGGAGACGGAGCCGGGGAGACAGAGTGGGGCGAGCCGGGGAGACAGAGTGGGGCGAGCCGGGGAGACGAAGCCGAGCCGGGGAGACGAAGCCGAGCCGGGGAGACAGAGTGGGGCGAGCCGGGGAGACAGAGCCGAGCCGGGGAGACGGAGCCGGGGAGACGGAGCCGGGGAGACGGAGCCGGGGAGACAGAGTGGGGCGAGCCGGGGAGACAGAGTGGAGCGAGCCGGGGAGACGAAGCCTAGCCGGGGAGACAGAGTGGGGAGAGCAGGGGAGACGAAGCCGAGCCGGGGAGACAGAGTGGGGCGAGCCGGGGAGACGAAGCCGAGCCGGGGAGACAGAGTGGGGCGAGCCGGGGAGACGAAGCGGAGCCGGGGAGACGAAGCGGAGCCAGGGAGACAGAGCGGTGCGAGCCGGGGAGACAGAGTGGGGCGAGCCGGGGAGACCGAGCGGTGCGAGGCGGGGAGACGGAGCGGTGCGAGCCGGGGAGACAGAGCGGTGCGAGCCGGGGAGACAGAGCGGTGCGAGCCGGGGAGATGGAGCGGTGCGAGGCGGCGAGACCGAGCGGTGCGAGGCGGGGAGACGGAGCGGTGCGAGGCGGGGAGACGGAGCGGTGCGAGCCGGCGAGACCGAGCGGTGCGAGGCGGGGAGACGGAGCGGTGCGAGGCGGGGAGACGGAGCGGTGCGAGCCGGGGAGACAGAGCGGTGCGAGCCGGGGAGACGGAGCGGTGCGAGCCGGGGAGACAGAGCGGTGCGAGCCGGGGAGACAGAGCGGTGCGAGCCGGGGAGACAGAGCGGTGCGAGCCGGGGAGACGGAGCGGTGAGCCGGGGAGACAGAGCGGTGCGAGCCGGGGAGACAGAGTGGGGCGAGCCGGGGAGACAGAGTGGGGTGAGCCGGGGAGACAGAGCGGTGCGAGGCGGGGAGACAGAGCGCGGCGAGCCGGGGAGACGGAGCCGAGCCGGGGAGACAGAGTGGGGCGAGCTGGGGAGACGAAGCCGAGCCGGGGAGACGGAGCGGTGCGAGCCGGGGAGACAGAGCGGGGCGAGCCGGGGTGACAGAGTGGGGCGAGCCGGGGAGACGAAGCCGAGCCGGGGAGACAGAGCCGAGCCGGGGAGACAGAGTGGGGAGAGCCGGGGAGACGAAGCCGAGCCGGGGAGACAGAGTGGGGCGAGCCGGGGAGACGAAGCCGAGCCGGGGAGACAGAGTGGGGCGAGCCGGGGAGACGAAGCCGAGCCGGGGAGACAGAGTGGGGCGAGCCGGGGAGACAGAGTGGGGCGAGCCGGGGAGACAGAGTGGGGCGAGCCGGGGAGACAGAGTGGGGCGAGCCGGGGAGACGAAGCCGAGCCGGGGAGACAGAGTGGGGCGAGCCGGGGAGACAGAGTGAGGCGAGCTGGGGAGACAGAGTGGGGCGAGCCGGGGAGACGAAGCTGAGCCGGGGAGACAGAGTGAGGCGAGCTGGGGAGACAGAGTGGGGCGAGCCGGGGAGACGAAGCCGAGCCGGGGTGGACAGAGTGGGGCGAGCCGGGGAGACAGAGTGGGGCGAGCCGGGGAGACAGAGCGGAGCCGGGGAGACAAAGTGGGCAGAGCCGGGAAGACAGAGCGGAGCTGGGGAGACAGAGTGGGGCGAGCCGGGGAGACAGAGCGGAGCTGGGGAGACAGAGTGGGCCGAGCCGGGGAGACAGAGCGGAGCCGGGAAGACAGAGCGGAGCTGGGGAGACAGAGTGGGGCGAGCCGGGAAGACAGAGTGGCGCGAGCCGGGGAGACAGAGCCGAGCCGGGGAGACAGAGTGGGGAGAGCCGGGGAGACGAAGCCGAGCCGGGGAGACAGAGTGGGGCGAGCCGGGGAGACGAAGCCGAGCCGGGGAGACAGAGTGGGGAGAGCCGGGGAGACGAAGCCGAGCCGGGGAGACAGAGTGGGGCGAGCCGGGGAGACAGAGTGGGGCGAGCCGGGGAGACGAAGACGAGCCGGGGAGACAGAGTGGAGCGAGCCGGGGAGACAGAGTGGGGAGAGCCGGGGAGACCAAGCCGAGCCGGGGAGACAGAGTGGGGCAAGCCGGGGAGACAGAGTGGGGCGAGCCGGGGAGACCAAGCCGAGCCGGGGAGACAGAGTGGGGCGAGCCGGGGAGACGAAGCCGAGCCGGGGAGACAGAGTGGGGCGAGACGGGGAGACGGAGCCGAGCCGGGGAGACAGAGCCGAGCCGGGGAGACGGAGCCGAACCGGGGAGACGGAGCCGAGCCGGGGAGACGGAGCCGAGCCGAGGAGACGGAGCCGAGCCGGGGAGACAGAGTGGGGCGAGCCGGGGAGACGAAGCCGAGCCGGGGAGACAGAGTGGGGCGAGCCGGGGAGACGAAGCCGAGCCGGGGAGACAGAGTGGGGCGAGCCGGGGAGACAGAGTGGGGCGAGCCGGGGAGACGAAGCCGAGCCGGGGAGACAGAGTGGGGCGAGCCGGGGAGACGGAGCCGAGCCGGGGAGACAGAGTGGGGCGAGCCGGGGAGACAGAGTGGGGCGAGCCGGGGAGACAGAGTGGGGCGAGCCGGGGAGACAGAGTGGAGCGAGCCGGGGAGACAGAGTGGAGCGAGCCGGGGAGACAGAGTGGAGCGAGCCGGGGAGACGAAGCCGAGCCGGGGAGACAGAGTGGGGCGAGCCGGGGAGACGAAGCCGAGCCGGGGAGACAGAGTGGGGCGAGCCGGGGAGACGAAGCCGAGCCGGGGAGACAGAGTGGAGCGAGCCGGGGAGACAGAGTGGAGCGAGCCGGGGAGACAGAGTGGAGCGAGCCGGGGAGACGAAGCCGAGCCGGGGAGACAGAGTGGGGCGAGCCGGGGAGACGAAGCCGAGCCGGGGAGACAGAGTGGGGCGAGCCGGGGAGACGGAGCCGAGCCGGGGAGACAGAGTGGGGCGAGCCGGGGAGACGAAGCCGAGCCGGGGAGACAGAGTGGGGCGAGCCGGGGAGACGAAGCCGAGCCGGGGAGACGAAGCCGAGTCGAGGAGACAGAGTGGGGCGAGCCGGGGAGACAGAGCCGGGGAGACAGAGCCGGGGAGACAGAGTGGGGCGAGCCGGGGAGACGAAGCCGAGCCGGGGAGACAGAGTGGGGCGAGACGGGGAGACGGAGCCGAGCCGGGGAGACAGAGCCGAGCCGGGGAGACGGAGCCGAGCCGGGGAGACAGAGCCGAGCCGAGAAGACGGAGCCGAGCCGGGGAGACAGAGTGGGGGGAGCCGGGGAGACAGAGTGGGGCGAGCCGGGGAGACAGAGTGGGGCGAGCCGGGGAGACAGAGCGGAGCCGGGGAGACAGAGTGGGGCGAGCCGGGGAGACAGAGCGGAGCCGGGGAGACAGAGCCGAGCCGGGGAGACAGAGTGGGGCGAGCCGGGGAGACAGAGCCGGGGAGACAGAGTGGGGGGAGCCGGGGAGACAGAGTGGGGCGAGCCGGGGAGACAGAGTGGGGCGAGCCGGGGAGACAGAGCGGAGCCGGGGAGACAGAGTGGGGCGAGCCGGGGAGACAGAGTGGAGCCGGGGAGACAGAGCGGAGCCGGGGAGACAGAGTGGGGCGAGCCGGGGAGACAGAGCGGAGCCGGGGAGACAGAGTGGGGCGAGCCGGGGAGACAGAGTGGGGCGAGCCGGGGAGACGAAGCCGAGCCGGGGAGACAGAGTGGGGCGAGCCAGGGAGACGAAGCCGAGCCGGGGAGACAGAGTGGGGCGAGCCGGGGAGACAGAGCGGAGCGAGCCGGGGAGACAGAGCGGAACCGGGGAGACAGAGTGGGGCGAGCCGGGGAGACAGAGCGGAGCCGGGGAGACAGAGTGGGGCGAGCCGGGGAGACAGAGTGGGGCGAGCCGGGGAGACGAAGCCGAGCCGGGGAGATGGAGCCGGGGAGACAGAGTGGGGAGAGCCGGGGAGACAGAGTGGGGCGAGCCGGGGAGACGAAGCCGAGCCGGGGAGACAGAGTGGGGCGAGCCGGGGAGACAGAGTGGGGCGAGCCGGGGAGACGAAGCCGAGCCGGGGAGACAGAGTGGAGCGAGCCGGGGAGACAGAGTGGGGCGAGCCGGGGAGACAGAGTGGGGCGAGCCGGGGAGACCAAGCCGAGCCGGGGAGACAGAGTGGGGCGAGCCGGGGAGACAGAGTGGGGCGAGCCGGGGAGACAGAGTGGGGCGAGCCGGGGAGACGAAGCGGAGCCGGGGAGACAGAGTGGGGCGAGCCGGGGAGACAGAGTGGGGCGAGCCGGGGAGACGAAGCCGAGCCGGGGAGACGAAGCGGAGCCGGGGAGACGAAGCCGAGCCAGGGAGACCAAGCCGAGCCGGGGAGACGAAGCCGAGCCAGGGAGACAGAGCGGGGCGAGCCGGGGAGACGAAGCCGAGCCAGGGAGACCAAGCCGAGGCGGGGAGACGAAGCCGAGCCGGGGAGACAGAGTGGGGCGAGCCGGGGAGACGAAGCCGAGCCGGGGAGACAGAGTGGGGCGAGCCGGGGAGACGAAGCCGAGCCGGGGAGACAGAGTGGGGCGAGCCGGGGAGACAGAGCCGAGCCGGGGAGACGGAGCCGAACCGGGGAGACGGAGCCGAGCCGGGGAGACGGAGCCGAGCCGGGGAGACGGAGCCGAGCCGAGGAGACAGAGTGGGGCGAGCCGGGGAGACAGAGTGGGGCGAGCCGGGGAGACGAAGCCGAGCCGGGGAGACGGAGCCGAGCCGGGGAGACGGAGCCGAGCCGGGGAGACGGAGCCGAACCGGGGAGACGGAGCCGAGCCGGGGAGACGAAGCCGAGCCGAGGAGACAGAGTGGGGCGAGCCGGGGAGACAGAGTGGGGCGAGCCGGGGAGACGAAGCCGAGCCGGGGAGACAGAGTGGGGCGAGCCGGGGAGACGAAGCCGAGCCGGGGAGACAGAGTGGGGCGAGCCGGGGAGACGAAGCCGAGCCGGGGAGACAGAGCCGAGCCGGGGAGACAGAGTGGGGCGAGCCGGGGAGACGAAGCCGAGCCGGGGAGACGAAGCCGAGCCGGGGAGACAGAGTGGGGCGAGCCGGTGAGACGAAGCCGAGCCGGGGAGACGGAGCCGAGCCGGGGAGACAGAGTGGGGCGAGCCGGGGAGACGAAGCCGAGCCGGGGAGACGAAGCCGAGTCGAGGAGACAGAGTGGGGCGAGCCGGGGAGACAGAGTGGGGCGAGCCGGGGAGACGAAGCCGAGCCGGGGAGACAGAGTGGGGCGAGCCGGGGAGACGGAGCCGAGCCGGGGAGACAGAGTGGGGCGAGCCGGGGAGACAGAGTGGGGCGAGCCGGGGAGACGAAGCCGAGCCGGGGAGACAGAGTGGGGCGAGCCGGGGAGACGAAGCCGAGCCGGGGAGACAGAGTGGGGCGAGCCGGGGAGACGGAGCCGAGCCGGGGAGACAGAGTGGGGCGAGCCGGGGAGACAGAGTGGGGCGAGCCGGGGAGACAGAGTGGGGCGAGCCGGGGAGACAGAGTGGGGCGAGCCGGGGAGACAGAGTGGGGCGAGCCGGGGAGACGAAGCCGAGCCGGGGAGACAGAGTGGGGCGAGCCGGGGAGACAGAGCGGAGCCGGGGAGACAGAGTGGGGCGAGCCGGGGAGACAGAGCGGAGCCGGGGAGACAGAGTGGGGCGAGCCGGGGAGACAGAGTGGGGCGAGCCGGGGAGACAGAGTGGGGCGAGCCGGGGAGACAGAGTGGGGCGAGCCGGGGAGACGAAGCCGAGCCGGGGAGACGGAGCCGGGGAGACAGAGTGGGGCGAGCCGGGGAGACAGAGTGGGGCGAGCTGGGGAGACGAAGCCGGGGAGACAGAGCGGTGCGAGCCGGGGAGACAGAGTGGGGCGAGCCGGGGAGACAGAGCGGAGCCGGGGAGACAGAGCGGTGCGAGCCGGGGAGACAAGAGTGGGGCGAGCCGGGGAGACGAAGCCGAGCCGGGGAGACAGAGTGGGGCGAGCCGGGGAGACAGAGCGGTGCGAGCCGGGGAGACAGAGTGGGGCGAGCCAGGGAGACGAAGCCGAGCCGGGGAGACAGAGTGGAGCGAGCCAGGGAGACGAAGCCGAGCCGGGGAGACAAAGCCGAGCCGGGGAGACAGAGTGGGGCGAGCCGGGGAGACGAAGCGGAGCCGGGGAGACAGAGCCGGGGAGACAGAGTGGGGCGAGCCGGGGAGACGAAGCGGAGCCGGGGAGACGAAGCGGAGCCGGGGAGACAGAGTGGGGCGAGCCGGGGAGACGAAGCGGAGCCGGGGAGACGAAGCGGAGCCGGGGAGACAGAGTTGGGCGAGCCGGGGAGACGGAGCTGTGCGAGCCAGGGAGACGGAGCCGAGCCGGGGAGACGGAGCCGAGCCGGGGAGACGGAGCGGTGCGAGCCGGCGAGACCGAGCGGTGCGAGCCGGGGAGACGGAGCGGTGCGAGCCGGAGCCGGGGAGACGGAGCGGTGCGAGCCGGAGCCGGGGAGACGGAGCGGTGCGAGCCGGGGAGACGGAGCGGTGCGAGCCGGGGAGACGGAGCGGTGCGAGCCGGGGAGACGGAGCGGTGCGAGCCGGGGAGACAGAGCGGTGCGAGGCGGGGAGACAGAGTGGGGCGAGCCGGGGAGACGAAGCCGAGCCGGGGAGACAGAGTGGGGCGAGCCGGGGAGACGGAGCCGAGCCGGGGAGACAGAGTGGGGCGAGCCGGGGAGACAGAGTGGGGCGAGCCGGGGAGACGAAGCCGAGCCGGGGAGACAGAGTGGGGCGAGCCGGGGAGACGAAGCCGAGCCGGGGAGACAGAGTGGGGCGAGCCGGGGAGACGGAGCCGAGCCGGGGAGACAGAGTGGGGCGAGCCGGGGAGACAGAGTGGGGCGAGCCGGGGAGACAGAGTGGGGCGAGCCGGGGAGACAGAGTGGGGCGAGCCGGGGAGACGAAGCCGAGCAGAGGAGACAGAGTGGGGCGAGCCGGTGAGACAGAGCGGAGCCGGGGAGACAGAGTGGGGCGAGCCGGGGAGACAGAGCGGAGCCGGGGAGACAGAGTGGGGCGAGCCGGGGAGACAGAGTGGGGCGAGCCGGGGAGACAGAGTGGGGCGAGCCGGGGAGACAGAGTGGGGCGAGCCGGGGAGACGAAGCCGAGCCGGGGAGACGGAGCCGGGGAGACAGAGTGGGGCGAGCCGGGGAGACAGAGTGGGGCGAGCTGGGGAGACGAAGCCGGGGAGACAGAGCGGTGCGAGCCGGGGAGACAGAGTGGGGCGAGCCGGGGAGACAGAGCGGAGCCGGGGAGACGGAGCCGGGGAGACAGAGCGGTGCGAGCCGGGGAGACAAGAGTGGGGCGAGCCGGGGAGACGAAGCCGAGCCGGGGAGACAGAGTGGGGCGAGCCGGGGAGACAGAACGGTGCGAGCCGGGGAGACAGAGTGGGGCGAGCCAGGGAGACGAAGCCGAGCCGGGGAGACAGAGTGGAGCGAGCCAGGGAGACGAAGCCGAGCCGGGGAGACAAAGCCGAGCCGGGGAGACAGAGTGGGGCGAGCCGGGGAGACGAAGCGGAGCCGGGGAGACAGAGCCGGGGAGACAGAGTGGGGCGAGCCGGGGAGACGAAGCGGAGCCGGGGAGACGAAGCGGAGCCGGGGAGACAGAGTGGGGCGAGCCGGGGAGACGAAGCGGAGCCGGGGAGACGAAGCGGAGCCGGGGAGACAGAGTGGGGCGAGCCGGGGAGACGGAGCTGTGCGAGCCAGGGAGACGGAGCCGAGCCGGGGAGACGGAGCCGAGCCGGGGAGACGGAGCGGTGCGAGCCGGCGAGACCGAGCGGTGCGAGCCGGGGAGACGGAGCGGTGCGAGCCGGAGCCGGGGAGACGGAGCGGTGCGAGCCGGAGCCGGGGAGACGGAGCGGTGCGAGCCGGGGAGACGGAGCGGTGCGAGCCGGGGAGACGGAGCGGTGCGAGCCGGGGAGACGGAGCGGTGCGAGCCGGGGAGACAGAGCGGTGCGAGGCGGGGAGACGGAGCGGTGCGAGCCGGGGAGACGGAGCGGTGCGAGCCGGAGCCGAGCCGGGGAGACGGAGCGGTGCGAGCCGGGGAGACAGAGCGGTGCGAGCCGGGGAGACAGAGCGGTGCGAGCCGGGGAGACGGAGCGGTGCGAGCCGGGGAGACGGAGCGGTGCGAGCCGGGGAGACGGAGCGGTGCGAGCCGGGGAGACGGAGCGGTGCGAGCCGGGGAGACGGGGCGGTGCGAGCCGGGGAGACAGAGCTGTGCGAGCCGGGGAGACGGAGCGGTGCGAGCCGGGGAGACGGAGCGGTGCGAGCCGGAGCCGAGCCGGGGAGACGGAGCGGTGCGAGCCGGGGAGACGGAGCGGTGCGAGCCGGGGAGACGGAGCGGTGCGAGCCGGGGAGACGGAGCGGTGCGAGCCGGAGCCGAGCCGGGGAGACGGAGCGGTGCGAGCCGGGGAGACAGAGCGGTGCGAGCCGGAGCGGTGCGAGCCGGGGAGACGGAGCGGTGCGAGCCGGGGAGACGGAGCGGTGCGAGCCGGAGCCGAGCCGGGGAGACGGAGCGGTGCGAGCCGGGGAGACAGAGCGGTGCGAGCCGGGGAGACGGAGCGGTGCGAGCCGGGGAGACGGAGCGGTGCGAGCCGGGGAGACGGAGCGGTGCGAGCCGGGGAGACGGAGCGGTGCGAGCCGGGGAGACGAAGCCGAGCCGGGGAGACAGAGTGGGGCGAGCCGGGGAGACGAAGCCGAGCCGGGGAGACAGAGTGGGGCGAGCCGGGGAGACGAAGCCGAGCCGGGGAGACAGAGCCGAGCCGGGGAGACAGAGTGGGGCGAGCCGGGGAGACGAAGCCGAGCCGGGGAGACGAAGCCGAGCCGGGGAGACAGAGTGGGGCGAGCCGGTGAGACGAAGCCGAGCCGGGGAGACGGAGCCGAGCCGGGGAGACAGAGTGGGGCGAGCCGGGGAGACGAAGCCGAGCCGGGGAGACGAAGCCGAGTCGAGGAGACAGAGTGGGGCGAGCCGGGGAGACAGAGTGGGGCGAGCCGGGGAGACGAAGCCGAGCCGGGGAGACAGAGTGGGGCGAGCCGGGGAGACGGAGCCGAGCCGGGGAGACAGAGTGGGGCGAGCCGGGGAGACAGAGTGGGGCGAGCCGGGGAGACGAAGCCGAGCCGGGGAGACAGAGTGGGGCGAGCCGGGGAGACGAAGCCGAGCCGGGGAGACAGAGTGGGGCGAGCCGGGGAGACGGAGCCGAGCCGGGGAGACAGAGTGGGGCGAGCCGGGGAGACAGAGTGGGGCGAGCCGGGGAGACAGAGTGGGGCGAGCCGGGGAGACGAAGCCGAGCCGGGGAGACAGAGTGGGGCGAGCCGGGGAGACAGAGCGGAGCCGGGGAGACAGAGTGGGGCGAGCCGGGGAGACAGAGCGGAGCCGGGGAGACAGAGTGGGGCGAGCCGGGGAGACAGAGTGGGGCGAGCCGGGGAGACAGAGTGGGGCGAGCCGGGGAGACAGAGTGGGGCGAGCCGGGGAGACGAAGCCGAGCCGGGGAGACGGAGCCGGGGAGACAGAGTGGGGCGAGCCGGGGAGACAGAGTGGGGCGAGCTGGGGAGACGAAGCCGGGGAGACAGAGCGGTGCGAGCCGGGGAGACAGAGTGGGGCGAGCCGGGGAGACAGAGCGGAGCCGGGGAGACAGAGCGGTGCGAGCCGGGGAGACAAGAGTGGGGCGAGCCGGGGAGACGAAGCCGAGCCGGGGAGACAGAGTGGGGCGAGCCGGGGAGACAGAGCGGTGCGAGCCGGGGAGACAGAGTGGGGCGAGCCAGGGAGACGAAGCCGAGCCGGGGAGACAGAGTGGAGCGAGCCAGGGAGACGAAGCCGAGCCGGGGAGACAAAGCCGAGCCGGGGAGACAGAGTGGGGCGAGCCGGGGAGACGAAGCGGAGCCGGGGAGACAGAGCCGGGGAGACAGAGTGGGGCGAGCCGGGGAGACGAAGCGGAGCCGGGGAGACGAAGCGGAGCCGGGGAGACAGAGTGGGGCGAGCCGGGGAGACGAAGCGGAGCCGGGGAGACGAAGCGGAGCCGGGGAGACAGAGTTGGGCGAGCCGGGGAGACGGAGCTGTGCGAGCCAGGGAGACGGAGCCGAGCCGGGGAGACGGAGCCGAGCCGGGGAGACGGAGCGGTGCGAGCCGGCGAGACCGAGCGGTGCGAGCCGGGGAGACGGAGCGGTGCGAGCCGGAGCCGGGGAGACGGAGCGGTGCGAGCCGGAGCCGGGGAGACGGAGCGGTGCGAGCCGGGGAGACGGAGCGGTGCGAGCCGGGGAGACGGAGCGGTGCGAGCCGGGGAGACGGAGCGGTGCGAGCCGGGGAGACAGAGCGGTGCGAGGCGGGGAGACAGAGTGGGGCGAGCCGGGGAGACGAAGCCGAGCCGGGGAGACAGAGTGGGGCGAGCCGGGGAGACGGAGCCGAGCCGGGGAGACAGAGTGGGGCGAGCCGGGGAGACAGAGTGGGGCGAGCCGGGGAGACGAAGCCGAGCCGGGGAGACAGAGTGGGGCGAGCCGGGGAGACGAAGCCGAGCCGGGGAGACAGAGTGGGGCGAGCCGGGGAGACGGAGCCGAGCCGGGGAGACAGAGTGGGGCGAGCCGGGGAGACAGAGTGGGGCGAGCCGGGGAGACAGAGTGGGGCGAGCCGGGGAGACAGAGTGGGGCGAGCCGGGGAGACGAAGCCGAGCCGGGGAGACGGAGCCGGGGAGACAGAGTGGGGCGAGCCGGGGAGACGAAGCCGAGCCGGGGAGACGAAGCCGAGCCGGGGAGACAGAGTGGGGCGAGCCGGGGAGACAGAGTGGGGCGAGCCGGGGAGACGAAGCCGAGCAGAGGAGACAGAGTGGGGCGAGCCGGTGAGACAGAGCGGAGCCGGGGAGACAGAGTGGGGCGAGCCGGGGAGACAGAGCGGAGCCGGGGAGACAGAGTGGGGCGAGCCGGGGAGACAGAGTGGGGCGAGCCGGGGAGACAGAGTGGGGCGAGCCGGGGAGACAGAGTGGGGCGAGCCGGGGAGACGAAGCCGAGCCGGGGAGACGGAGCCGGGGAGACAGAGTGGGGCGAGCCGGGGAGACAGAGTGGGGCGAGCTGGGGAGACGAAGCCGGGGAGACAGAGCGGTGCGAGCCGGGGAGACAGAGTGGGGCGAGCCGGGGAGACAGAGCGGAGCCGGGGAGACGGAGCCGGGGAGACAGAGCGGTGCGAGCCGGGGAGACAGAGCGGAGCCGGGGAGACGGAGCCGGGGAGACAGAGCGGTGCGAGCCGGGGAGACAGAGCGGAGCCGGGGAGACGGAGCCGGGGAGACAGAGCGGTGCGAGCCGGGGAGACAAGAGTGGGGCGAGCCGGGGAGACGAAGCCGAGCCGGGGAGACAGAGTGGGGCGAGCCGGGGAGACAGAACGGTGCGAGCCGGGGAGACAGAGTGGGGCGAGCCAGGGAGACGAAGCCGAGCCGGGGAGACAGAGTGGAGCGAGCCAGGGAGACGAAGCCGAGCCGGGGAGACAAAGCCGAGCCGGGGAGACAGAGTGGGGCGAGCCGGGGAGACGAAGCGGAGCCGGGGAGACAGAGCCGGGGAGACAGAGTGGGGCGAGCCGGGGAGACGAAGCGGAGCCGGGGAGACGAAGCGGAGCCGGGGAGACAGAGTGGGGCGAGCCGGGGAGACGAAGCGGAGCCGGGGAGACGAAGCGGAGCCGGGGAGACAGAGTGGGGCGAGCCGGGGAGACGGAGCTGTGCGAGCCAGGGAGACGGAGCCGAGCCGGGGAGACGGAGCCGAGCCGGGGAGACGGAGCGGTGCGAGCCGGCGAGACCGAGCGGTGCGAGCCGGGGAGACGGAGCGGTGCGAGCCGGAGCCGGGGAGACGGAGCGGTGCGAGCCGGAGCCGGGGAGACGGAGCGGTGCGAGCCGGGGAGACGGAGCGGTGCGAGCCGGGGAGACGGAGCGGTGCGAGCCGGGGAGACGGAGCGGTGCGAGCCGGAGCCGAGCCGGGGAGACGGAGCGGTGCGAGGCGGGGAGACGGAGCGGTGCGAGCCGGGGAGACGGAGCGGTGCGAGCCGGAGCCGAGCCGGGGAGACGGAGCGGTGCGAGCCGGGGAGACAGAGCGGTGCGAGCCGGGGAGACAGAGCGGTGCGAGCCGGGGAGACGGAGCGGTGCGAGCCGGGGAGACGGAGCGGTGCGAGCCGGGGAGACGGAGCGGTGCGAGCCGGGGAGACGGAGCGGTGCGAGCCGGGGAGACGGGGCGGTGCGAGCCGGGGAGACAGAGCTGTGCGAGCCGGGGAGACGGAGCGGTGCGAGCCGGGGAGACGGAGCGGTGCGAGCCGGAGCCGAGCCGGGGAGACGGAGCGGTGCGAGCCGGGGAGACGGAGCGGTGCGAGCCGGGGAGACGGAGCGGTGCGAGCCGGGGAGACGGAGCGGTGCGAGCCGGAGCCGAGCCGGGGAGACGGAGCGGTGCGAGCCGGGGAGACAGAGCGGTGCGAGCCGGAGCGGTGCGAGCCGGGGAGACGGAGCGGTGCGAGCCGGGGAGACGGAGCGGTGCGAGCCGGAGCCGAGCCGGGGAGACGGAGCGGTGCGAGCCGGGGAGACAGAGCGGTGCGAGCCGGGGAGACGGAGCGGTGCGAGCCGGGGAGACGGAGCGGTGCGAGCCGGGGAGACGGAGCGGTGCGAGCCGGGGAGACGGAGCGGTGCGAGCCGGGGAGCCGGAGCGGTGCGAGCCGGGGAGACGGGGCGGTGCGAGCCGGGGAGACGGAGCGGTGCGAGCCGGGGAGCCGGAGCGGTGCGAGCCGGGGAGACGGGGCGGTGCGAGCCGGGGAGACGGGGCGGTGCGAGCCGGGGAGACAGAGCGGTGCGAGCCGGGGAGACGGAGCGGTGCGAGCCGGGGAGACAGAGCGGTGCGAGGCGGGGAGACGGAGCGGTGCGAGCCGGGGAGACGGAGCGGTGCGAGGCGGGGAGAAGGAGCGATGCGAGGCGGGGAGAAGGAGCGGTGCGAGGCGGGGAGACGGAGCGGTGCGAGCCGGGGAGACGGAGCGGTGCGAGCCGGGGAGACGGAGCGGTGCGAGCCGGGGAGACGGAGCGGTGCGAGCCGGGGAGACGGAGCGGTGCGAGCCGGGGAGACGGAGCGGTGCGAGCCGGGGAGACGGAGCGGTGCGAGCCGGGGAGACAGGGCGGTGCGAGCCGGGGAGACGGAGCGCTGCGAGGCGGGGAGACAGAGCGGTGCGAGCCGGGGAGACGAAGCCGTGCCGGGGAGACGAAGCCGAGCCGGGGAGACAGAGCCGAGCCGGGGAGACAGAGTGGTGCGAGCCGGGGAGACGAAGCCGAGCCGGGGAGACGAAGCCGAGCCGGGGAGACAGAGTGGGGCGAACCGGGGAGACAGAGCTGAGCCGGGGAGACGAAGCCGAGCCGGGGAGACAGAGCCGAGCCGGGGAGACAGAGTGGTGCGAGCCGGGGAGACGAAGCCGAGCCGGGGAGACAGAGTGGGGCGAGCCGGGGAGACGAAGCCGAGCCGGGGAGACAGAGTGGGGCGAGCTGGGGAGACGAAGCCGAGCCGGGGAGACAGAGTGGTGCGAGCCGGGGAGACGAAGCCGAGCCGGGGAGACAGAGCGGTGCGAGCCGGGGAGACGAAGCCGAGCCGGGGAGACAGAGTGGGGCGAGCCGGGGAGACGAAGCCGAGCCGGAGAGACATAGTGGGGCGAGCTGGGGAGACGAAGCCGAGCCGGGGAGACAGAGTGGTGCGAGCCGGGGAGACGAAGCCGAGCCGGGGAGACAGAGCGGTGCGAGCCGGGGAGACGAAGCCGAGCCGGGGAGACAGAGTGGGGCGAGCCGGGGAGACGAAGCCGAGCCGGGGAGACAGAGTGGGGCGAGCCGGGGAGACGAAGCCGAGCCGGGGAGACAGAGTGGGGCGAGCCGGGGAGACAGAGTGGGGCGAGCCGGGGAGACAGAGTGGGGCGAGCCGGGGAGACGAAGCCGAGCCGGGGAGACAGAGTGGGGCGAGCCGGGGAGACAGAGTGGGGCGAGCCGGGGAGACGAAGCCGAGCCGGGGAGACAGAGTGGGGCGAGCCGGGGAGACAGAGTGGTGCGAGCCGGGGAGACGAAGCCGAGCCGGGGAGACGAAGCCGAGCCGTGGAGACAGAGTGGGGAGAGCCGGGGAGACAGAGTGGGGCGAGCCGGGGAGACGAAGCGGAGCCGGGGAGACGAAGCCGAGCCGTGGAGACAGAGTGGGGAGAGCCGGGGAGACAGAGTGGGGCGAGCCGGGGAGACGAAGCGGAGCCGGGGAGACGAAGCCGAGCCGGGGAGACAGAGTGGGGCGAGCCGGGGAGACAGAGTGGTGCGAGCCGGGGAGACGAAGCCGAGCCGGGGAGACGAAGCCGAGCCGGGGAGACAGAGCCGGGGAGACAGAGTGGGGCAAGCCGGGGAGACGAAGCCGAGCCGGGGAGACAGAGTGGGGCGAGCCGGGGAGACAGAGTGGGGCGAGCCGGGGAGACGAAGCCGAGCCGGGGAGACAGAGTGGGGCGAGCCGGGGAGACAGAACGGAGCCGGGGAGACAGAGTGGGGCGAGCCGGGGAGACAGAGCGGAGCCGGGGAGACAGAGTGGGGCGAGCCGGGGAGACAGAGCGGAGCCGGGGAGACAGAGTGGGGCGAGCCGGGGAGACAGAGTGGGGCGAGCCGGGGAGACGAAGCCGAGCCGGGGAGACGGAGCCGGGGAGACAGAGTGGGGCGAGCCGGGGAGACAGAGTGGGGAGAGCCGGGGAGACAGAGTGGGGCGAGCCGGGGAGACGAAGCCGAGCCGGGGAGACAGAGTGGGGCGAGCCGGGGAGACAGAGTGGGGCGAGCCGGGGAGACGAAGCCGAGCCGGGGAGACAGAGTGGAGCGAGCCGGGGAGACAGAGTGGGGCGAGCCGGGGAGACAGAGTGGGGCGAGCCGGGGAGACCAAGCCGAGCCGGGGAGACAGAGTGGGGCGAGCCGGGGAGACGAAGCCGAGCCGGGGAGACGAAGCCGAGCCGGGGAGACGGAGCCGAGCCGGGGAGACAGAGTGGGGCGAGCCGGGGAGACGAAGCCGAGTCGAGGAGACAGAGTGGGGCGAGCCGGGGAGACGAAGCCGAGCCGGGGAGACGAAGCCGAGTCGAGGAGACAGAGTGGGGCGAGCCGGGGAGACAGAGTGGGGCGAGCCGGGGAGACGAAGCCGAGCCGGGGAGACAGAGTGGGGCGAGCCGGGGAGACGGAGCCGAGCCGGGGAGACAGAGTGGGGCGAGCCGGGGAGACAGAGTGGGGCGAGCCGGGGAGACGAAGCCGAGCCGGGGAGACAGAGTGGGGCGAGCCGGGGAGACGAAGCCGAGCCGGGGAGACAGAGCCGAGCCGGGGAGACAGAGTGGGGCGAGCCGGGGAGACGAAGCCGAGCCGGGGAGACAGAGTGGGGCGAGCTGGGGAGACAGAGTGGGGCGAGCCGGGGAGACAGAGCGGGGCGAGCCGGGGAGACAGAGTGGGGCGAGCCGGGGAGACGAAGCCGAGCCGGGGAGACAGAGTGGGGCGAGACGGGGAGACAGAGCGGAGCCGGGGAGACAGAGTGGGGCGAGCCGGGGAGACAGAGCGGAGCCGGGGAGACAGAGTGGGGCGAGCCGGGGAGACAGAGTGGGGCGAGCCGGGGAGACAGAGTGGGGCGAGCCGGGGAGACGAAGCCGAGCCGGGGAGACGGAGCCGGGGAGACAGAGTGGGGCGAGCCGGGGAGACGAAGCGGAGCCGGGGAGACGAAGCCGAGCCGTGGAGACAGAGTGGGGAGAGCCGGGGAGACAGAGTGGGGCGAGCCGGGGAGACGAAGCGGAGCCGGGGAGACGAAGCCGAGCCGGGGAGACAGAGTGGGGCGAGCCGGGGAGACAGAGTGGGGCGAGCCGGGGAGACGAAGCCGAGCCGGGGAGACAGAGTGGGGCGAGCCGGGGAGACAGAACGGAGCCGGGGAGACAGAGTGGGGCGAGCCGGGGAGACAGAGCGGAGCCGGGGAGACAGAGTGGGGCGAGCCGGGGAGACAGAGCGGAGCCGGGGAGACAGAGTGGGGCGAGCCGGGGAGACAGAGTGGGGCGAGCCGGGGAGACGAAGCCGAGCCGGGGAGACGGAGCCGGGGAGACAGAGTGGGGCGAGCCGGGGAGACAGAGTGGGGAGAGCCGGGGAGACAGAGTGGGGCGAGCCGGGGAGACGAAGCCGAGCCGGGGAGACAGAGTGGGGCGAGCCGGGGAGACAGAGTGGGGCGAGCCGGGGAGACGAAGCCGAGCCGGGGAGACAGAGTGGAGCGAGCCGGGGAGACAGAGTGGGGCGAGCCGGGGAGACAGAGTGGGGCGAGCCGGGGAGACCAAGCCGAGCCGGGGAGACAGAGTGGGGCGAGCCGGGGAGACGAAGCCGAGCCGGGGAGACGGAGCCGAGCCGGGGAGACGGAGCCGAGCCGGGGAGACAGAGTGGGGCGAGCCGGGGAGACGAAGCCGAGTCGAGGAGACAGAGTGGGGCGAGCCGGGGAGACGAAGCCGAGCCGGGGAGACGAAGCCGAGTCGAGGAGACAGAGTGGGGCGAGCCGGGGAGACAGAGTGGGGCGAGCCGGGGAGACGAAGCCGAGCCGGGGAGACAGAGTGGGGCGAGCCGGGGAGACGGAGCCGAGCCGGGGAGACAGAGTGGGGCGAGCCGGGGAGACAGAGTGGGGCGAGCCGGGGAGACGAAGCCGAGCCGGGGAGACAGAGTGGGGCGAGCCGGGGAGACGAAGCCGAGCCGGGGAGACAGAGTGGGGCGAGCCGGGGAGACGGAGCCGAGCCGGGGAGACAGAGTGGGGCGAGACGGGGAGACAGAGCGGAGCCGGGGAGACAGAGTGGGGCGAGCCGGGGAGACAGAGTGGGGCGAGCTGGGGAGACAGAGTGGGGCGAGCCGGGGAGACAGAGTGGGGCGAGCCGGGGAGACAGAGTGGGGTGAGCCGGGGAGACGAAGCCGAGCCGGGGAGACAGAGTGGGGCGAGACGGGGAGACAGAGCGGAGCCGGGGAGACAGAGTGGGGCGAGCCGGGGAGACAGAGCGGAGCCGGGGAGACAGAGTGGGGCGAGCCGGGGAGACAGAGTGGGGCGAGCCGGGGAGACAGAGTGGGGCGAGCCGGGGAGACGAAGCCGAGCCGGGGAGACGGAGCCGGGGAGACAGAGTGGGGCGAGCCGGGGAGACAGAGTGGGGCGAGCCGGGGAGACGAAGCCGAGCCGGCGAGACAGAGTGGGGCGAGCTGGGGAGACAGAGCGGAGCCGGGGAGACAGAGTGGGGCGAGCCGGGGAGACAGAGTGGGGCGAGCCGGGGAGACAGAGTGGGGCGAGCCGGGGAGACAGAGCGGAGCCGGGGAGACAGAGTGGGGCGAGCCGGGGAGACAGAGTGGGGCGAGCCGGGGAGACAGAGTGGGGCGAGCCGGGGAGACGAAGCCGAGCCGGGGAGACGGAGCCGGGGAGACAGAGTGGGGCGAGCCGGGGAGACAGAGTGGGGCGAGCCGGGGAGACGAAGCCGAGCCGGCGAGACAGAGTGGGGCGAGCTGGGGAGACGAAGCCGGGGAGACAGAGCGGTGCGAGCCGGGGAGAAAGAGTGGGGCGAGCCGGGGAGACAGAGCGGAGCCGGGGAGACGGAGCCGGGGAGACAGAGCGGTGCGAGCCGGGGAGACAGAGTGGGGCGAGCCGGGGAGACGAAGCCGAGCCGGGGAGACAGAGTGGGGCGAGCCGGGGAGACAGAGCGGTGCGAGCCGGGGAGACAGAGTGGGGCGAGCCAGGGAGACGAAGCCGAGCCGGGGAGACAGAGTGGAGCGAGCCAGGGAGACGAAGCCGAGCCGGGGAGACGAAGCCGAGCCGGGGAGACAGAGTGGGGCGAGCCGGGGAGACGAAGCGGAGCCGGGGAGACGAAGCGGAGCCGGGGAGACAGAGTGGGGCGAGCCGGGGAGACGAAGCGGAGCCGGGGAGACGAAGCGGAGCCGGGGAGACAGAGTGGGGCGAGCCGGGGAGACGGAGCTGTGCGAGCCAGGGAGACGGAGCCGAGCCGGGGAGACGGAGCCGAGCCGGGGAGACGGAGCGGTGCGAGCCGGCGAGACCGAGCGGTGCGAGCCGGGGAGACGAAGCCGAGCCGGGGAGACAGAGTGGGGCGAACCGGGGAGACAGAGCCGAGCCGGGGAGACGAAGCCGAGCCGGGGAGACAGAGCCGAGCCGGGGAGACAGAGCCGAGCCGGGGAGACAGAGTGGGGCGAGCCGGGGAGACGAAGCCGAGCCGGGGAGACAGAGTGGGGCGAGCCGGGGAGACGAAGCCGAGCCGGGGAGACAGAGTGGGGCGAGCCGGGGAGACAGAGTGGAGCCGGGGAGACAGAGCGGAGCCGGGGAGACAGAGTGGGGCGAGCCGGGGAGACGGAGCTGTGCGAGCCAGGGAGACGGAGCCGAGCCGGGGAGACGGAGCCGAGCCGGGGAGACGGAGCGGTGCGAGCCGGCGAGACCGAGCGGTGCGAGCCGGGGAGACGGAGCGGTGCGAGCCGGGGAGACGGAGCGGTGCGAGCCGGGGAGACAGAGCGGTGCGAGGCGGGGAGACGGAGCGGTGCGAGCCGGGGAGACGGAGCGGTGCGAGCCGGAGCCGAGCCGGGGAGACGGAGCGGTGCGAGCCGAGGAGACAGAGCGGTGCGAGCCGGGGAGACGGAGCGGTGCGAGCCGGGGAGACGGAGCGGTGCGAGCCGGGGAGACGGAGCGGTGCGAGCCGGGGAGACGGAGCGGTGCGAGCCGGGGAGACGGAGCGGTGCGAGGCGGCGAGACCGAGCGGTGCGAGGCGGCGAGACCGAGCGGTGCGAGGCGGCGAGACCGAGCGGTGCGAGCCGGGGAGACCGAGCGGTGCGAGCCGGGGAGACGGAGCGGTGCGAGCCGGGGAGACGGGGCGGTGCGAGCCGGGGAGACAGAGCGGTGCGAGCCGGAGCCGAGCCGGGGAGACGGAGCGGTGCGAGCCGGGGAGACGGAGCGGTGCGAGCCGGGGAGACGGAGCGGTGCGAGCCGGAGCCGAGCCGGGGAGACGGAGCGGTGCGAGCCGGGGAGACAGAGCGGTGCGAGCCGGGGAGACGGAGCGGTGCGAGCCGGGGAGACGGAGCGGTGCGAGCCGGGGAGACGGAGCGGTGCGAGGCGGAGCCGAGCCGGGGAGACGGAGCGGTGCGAGCCGGGGAGACAGAGCGGTGCGAGCCGGGGAGACGGAGCGGTGCGAGCCGTGGAGACGGAGCGGTGCGAGCCGGGGAGACGGAGCGGTGCGAGCCGGGGAGACGGAGCGGTGCGAGCCGGGGAGACAGAGCGGTGCGAGGCGGGGAGACGGAGCGGTGCGAGCCGGGGAGACGGAGCGGTGCGAGGCGGGGAGAAGGAGCGATGCGAGGCGGGGAGAAGGAGCGGTGCGAGGCGGGGAGACGGAGCGGTGCGAGCCGGGGAGACGGAGCGGTGCGAGCCGGGGAGACGGAGCGGTGCGAGCCGGGGAGACGGAGCGGTGCGAGCCGGGGAGACGGAGCGGTGCGAGCCGGGAAGACGGAGCGGTGCGAGCCGGGGAGACAGGGCGGTGCGAGCCGGGGAGACGGAGCGCTGCGAGGCGGGGAGACAGAGCGGTGCGAGCCGGGGAGACGAAGCCGTGCCGGGGAGACGAAGCCGAGCCGGGGAGACAGAGCCGAGCCGGGGAGACAGAGTGGTGCGAGCCGGGGAGACGAAGCCGAGCCGGGGAGACGAAGCCGAGCCGGGGAGACAGAGTGGGGCGAACCGGGGAGACAGAGCCGAGCCGGGGAGACGAAGCCGAGCCGGGGAGACAGAGCCGAGCCGGGGAGACAGAGCCGAGCCGGGGAGACAGAGTGGGGCGAGCCGGGGAGACGAAGCCGAGCCGGGGAGACAGAGTGGGGCGAGCCGGGGAGACGAAGCCGAGCCGGGGAGACAGAGTGGGGCGAGCCGGGGAGACGAAGCCGAGCCGGGGAGACAGAGTGGGGCGAGCCGGGGAGACAGAGTGGGGCGAGCCGGGGAGACAGAGTGGGGCGAGCCGGGGAGACGAAGCCGAGCCGGGGAGACAGAGTGGGGCGAGCCGGGGAGACAGAGTGGGGCGAAACGGGGAGACGAAGCCGAGCCGGGGAGACAGAGTGGGGCGAGCCGGGGAGACAGAGTGGTGCGAGCCGGGGAGACGAAGCCGAGCCGGGGAGACGAAGCCGAGCCGTGGAGACAGAGTGGGGAGAGCCGGGGAGACAGAGTGGGGCGAGCCGGGGAGACGAAGCGGAGCCGGGGAGACGAAGCCGAGCCGTGGAGACAGAGTGGGGAGAGCCGGGGAGACAGAGTGGGGCGAGCCGGGGAGACGAAGCGGAGCCGGGGAGACGAAGCCGAGCCGGGGAGACAGAGTGGGGCGAGCCGGGGAGACAGAGTGGTGCGAGCCGGGGAGACGAAGCCGAGCCGGGGAGACGAAGCCGAGCCGGGGAGACAGAGCCGGGGAGACAGAGTGGGGCAAGCCGGGGAGACGAAGCCGAGCCGGGGAGACAGAGTGGGGCGAGCCGGGGAGACAGAGTGGGGCGAGCCGGGGAGACGAAGCCGAGCCGGGGAGACAGAGTGGGGCGAGCCGGGGAGACAGAACGGAGCCGGGGAGACAGAGTGGGGCGAGCCGGGGAGACAGAGCGGAGCCGGGGAGACAGAGTGGGGCGAGCCGGGGAGACAGAGCGGAGCCGGGGAGACAGAGTGGGGCGAGCCGGGGAGACGAAGCCGAGCCGGGGAGACGGAGCCGGGGAGACAGAGTGGGGCGAGCCGGGGAGACAGAGTGGGGAGAGCCGGGGAGACAGAGTGGGGCGAGCCGGGGAGACGAAGCCGAGCCGGGGAGACAGAGTGGGGCGAGCCGGGGAGACAGAGTGGGGCGAGCCGGGGAGACGAAGCCGAGCCGGGGAGACAGAGTGGAGCGAGCCGGGGAGACAGAGTGGGGCGAGCCGGGGAGACAGAGTGGGGCGAGCCGGGGAGACCAAGCCGAGCCGGGGAGACAGAGTGGGGCGAGCCGGGGAGACGAAGCCGAGCCGGGGAGACGAAGCCGAGCCGGGGAGACGGAGCCGAGCCGGGGAGACAGAGTGGGGCGAGCCGGGGAGACGAAGCCGAGTCGAGGAGACAGAGTGGGGCGAGCCGGGGAGACGAAGCCGAGCCGGGGAGACGAAGCCGAGTCGAGGAGACAGAGTGGGGCGAGCCGGGGAGACAGAGTGGGGCGAGCCGGGGAGACGAAGCCGAGCCGGGGAGACAGAGTGGGGCGAGCCGGGGAGACGGAGCCGAGCCGGGGAGACAGAGTGGGGCGAGCCGGGGAGACAGAGTGGGGCGAGCCGGGGAGACGAAGCCGAGCCGGGGAGACAGAGTGGGGCGAGCCGGGGAGACGAAGCCGAGCCGGGGAGACAGAGTGGGGCGAGCCGGGGAGACGGAGCCGAGCCGGGGAGACAGAGTGGGGCGAGCTGGGGAGACAGAGTGGGGCGAGCCGGGGAGACAGAGTGGGGCGAGCCGGGGAGACAGAGTGGGGCGAGCCGGGGAGACGAAGCCGAGCCGGGGAGACAGAGTGGGGCGAGCCGGGGAGACAGAGCGGAGCCGGGGAGACAGAGTGGGGCGAGCCGGGGAGACAGAGCGGAGCCGGGGAGACAGAGTGGGGCGAGCCGGGGAGACAGAGTGGGGCGAGCCGGGGAGACAGAGTGGGGCGAGCCGGGGAGACAGAGTGGGGCGAGCCGGGGAGACAGAGCGGAGCCGGGGAGACAGAGTGGGGCGAGCCGGGGAGACAGAGTGGGGCGAGCCGGGGAGACAGAGTGGGGCGAGCCGGGGAGACGAAGCCGAGCCGGGGAGACGGAGCCGGGGAGACAGAGTGGGGCGAGCCGGGGAGACAGAGTGGGGCGAGCCGGGGAGACGAAGCCGAGCCGGCGAGACAGAGTGGGGCGAGCTGGGGAGACGAAGCCGGGGAGACAGAGCGGTGCGAGCCGGGGAGAAAGAGTGGGGCGAGCCGGGGAGACAGAGCGGAGCCGGGGAGACGGAGCCGGGGAGACAGAGCGGTGCGAGCCGGGGAGACAGAGTGGGGCGAGCCGGGGAGACGAAGCCGAGCCGGGGAGACAGAGTGGGGCGAGCCGGGGAGACAGAGCGGTGCGAGCCGGGGAGACAGAGTGGGGCGAGCCAGGGAGACGAAGCCGAGCCGGGGAGACAGAGTGGAGCGAGCCAGGGAGACGAAGCCGAGCCGGGGAGACGAAGCCGAGCCGGGGAGACAGAGTGGGGCGAGCCGGGGAGACGAAGCGGAGCCGGGGAGACGAAGCGGAGCCGGGGAGACAGAGTGGGGCGAGCCGGGGAGACGAAGCGGAGCCGGGGAGACGAAGCGGAGCCGGGGAGACAGAGTGGGGCGAGCCGGGGAGACGGAGCTGTGCGAGCCAGGGAGACGGAGCCGAGCCGGGGAGACGGAGCCGAGCCGGGGAGACGGAGCGGTGCGAGCCGGCGAGACCGAGCGGTGCGAGCCGGGGAGACGAAGCCGAGCCGGGGAGACAGAGTGGGGCGAACCGGGGAGACAGAGCCGAGCCGGGGAGACGAAGCCGAGCCGGGGAGACAGAGCCGAGCCGGGGAGACAGAGCCGAGCCGGGGAGACAGAGTGGGGCGAGCCGGGGAGACGAAGCCGAGCCGGGGAGACAGAGTGGGGCGAGCCGGGGAGACGAAGCCGAGCCGGGGAGACAGAGTGGGGCGAGCCGGGGAGACAGAGTGGAGCCGGGGAGACAGAGCGGAGCCGGGGAGACAGAGTGGGGCGAGCCGGGGAGACGGAGCTGTGCGAGCCAGGGAGACGGAGCCGAGCCGGGGAGACGGAGCCGAGCCGGGGAGACGGAGCGGTGCGAGCCGGCGAGACCGAGCGGTGCGAGCCGGGGAGACGGAGCGGTGCGAGCCGGGGAGACGGAGCGGTGCGAGCCGGGGAGACAGAGCGGTGCGAGGCGGGGAGACGGAGCGGTGCGAGCCGGGGAGACGGAGCGGTGCGAGCCGGAGCCGAGCCGGGGAGACGGAGCGGTGCGAGCCGAGGAGACAGAGCGGTGCGAGCCGGGGAGACGGAGCGGTGCGAGCCGGGGAGACGGAGCGGTGCGAGCCGGGGAGACGGAGCGGTGCGAGCCGGGGAGACGGAGCGGTGCGAGCCGGGGAGACGGAGCGGTGCGAGGCGGCGAGACCGAGCGGTGCGAGGCGGCGAGACCGAGCGGTGCGAGGCGGCGAGACCGAGCGGTGCGAGCCGGGGAGACCGAGCGGTGCGAGCCGGGGAGACGGAGCGGTGCGAGCCGGGGAGACGGGGCGGTGCGAGCCGGGGAGACAGAGCGGTGCGAGCCGGAGCCGAGCCGGGGAGACGGAGCGGTGCGAGCCGGGGAGACGGAGCGGTGCGAGCCGGGGAGACGGAGCGGTGCGAGCCGGAGCCGAGCCGGGGAGACGGAGCGGTGCGAGCCGGGGAGACAGAGCGGTGCGAGCCGGGGAGACGGAGCGGTGCGAGCCGGGGAGACGGAGCGGTGCGAGCCGGGGAGACGGAGCGGTGCGAGGCGGAGCCGAGCCGGGGAGACGGAGCGGTGCGAGCCGGGGAGACAGAGCGGTGCGAGCCGGGGAGACGGAGCGGTGCGAGCCGTGGAGACGGAGCGGTGCGAGCCGGGGAGACGGAGCGGTGCGAGCCGGGGAGACGGAGCGGTGCGAGCCGGGGAGACAGAGCGGTGCGAGGCGGGGAGACGGAGCGGTGCGAGCCGGGGAGACGGAGCGGTGCGAGGCGGGGAGAAGGAGCGATGCGAGGCGGGGAGAAGGAGCGGTGCGAGGCGGGGAGACGGAGCGGTGCGAGCCGGGGAGACGGAGCGGTGCGAGCCGGGGAGACGGAGCGGTGCGAGCCGGGGAGACGGAGCGGTGCGAGCCGGGGAGACGGAGCGGTGCGAGCCGGGAAGACGGAGCGGTGCGAGCCGGGGAGACAGGGCGGTGCGAGCCGGGGAGACGGAGCGCTGCGAGGCGGGGAGACAGAGCGGTGCGAGCCGGGGAGACGAAGCCGTGCCGGGGAGACGAAGCCGAGCCGGGGAGACAGAGCCGAGCCGGGGAGACAGAGTGGTGCGAGCCGGGGAGACGAAGCCGAGCCGGGGAGACGAAGCCGAGCCGGGGAGACAGAGTGGGGCGAACCGGGGAGACAGAGCCGAGCCGGGGAGACGAAGCCGAGCCGGGGAGACAGAGCCGAGCCGGGGAGACAGAGCCGAGCCGGGGAGACAGAGTGGGGCGAGCCGGGGAGACGAAGCCGAGCCGGGGAGACAGAGTGGGGCGAGCCGGGGAGACGAAGCCGAGCCGGGGAGACAGAGTGGGGCGAGCCGGGGAGACGAAGCCGAGCCGGGGAGACAGAGTGGGGCGAGCCGGGGAGACAGAGTGGGGCGAGCCGGGGAGACAGAGTGGGGCGAGCCGGGGAGACGAAGCCGAGCCGGGGAGACAGAGTGGGGCGAGCCGGGGAGACAGAGTGGGGCGAAACGGGGAGACGAAGCCGAGCCGGGGAGACAGAGTGGGGCGAGCCGGGGAGACAGAGTGGTGCGAGCCGGGGAGACGAAGCCGAGCCGGGGAGACGAAGCCGAGCCGTGGAGACAGAGTGGGGAGAGCCGGGGAGACAGAGTGGGGCGAGCCGGGGAGACGAAGCGGAGCCGGGGAGACGAAGCCGAGCCGTGGAGACAGAGTGGGGAGAGCCGGGGAGACAGAGTGGGGCGAGCCGGGGAGACGAAGCGGAGCCGGGGAGACGAAGCCGAGCCGGGGAGACAGAGTGGGGCGAGCCGGGGAGACAGAGTGGTGCGAGCCGGGGAGACGAAGCCGAGCCGGGGAGACGAAGCCGAGCCGGGGAGACAGAGCCGGGGAGACAGAGTGGGGCAAGCCGGGGAGACGAAGCCGAGCCGGGGAGACAGAGTGGGGCGAGCCGGGGAGACAGAGTGGGGCGAGCCGGGGAGACGAAGCCGAGCCGGGGAGACAGAGTGGGGCGAGCCGGGGAGACAGAACGGAGCCGGGGAGACAGAGTGGGGCGAGCCGGGGAGACAGAGCGGAGCCGGGGAGACAGAGTGGGGCGAGCCGGGGAGACAGAGCGGAGCCGGGGAGACAGAGTGGGGCGAGCCGGGGAGACGAAGCCGAGCCGGGGAGACGGAGCCGGGGAGACAGAGTGGGGCGAGCCGGGGAGACAGAGTGGGGAGAGCCGGGGAGACAGAGTGGGGCGAGCCGGGGAGACGAAGCCGAGCCGGGGAGACAGAGTGGGGCGAGCCGGGGAGACAGAGTGGGGCGAGCCGGGGAGACGAAGCCGAGCCGGGGAGACAGAGTGGAGCGAGCCGGGGAGACAGAGTGGGGCGAGCCGGGGAGACAGAGTGGGGCGAGCCGGGGAGACCAAGCCGAGCCGGGGAGACAGAGTGGGGCGAGCCGGGGAGACGAAGCCGAGCCGGGGAGACGAAGCCGAGCCGGGGAGACGGAGCCGAGCCGGGGAGACAGAGTGGGGCGAGCCGGGGAGACGAAGCCGAGTCGAGGAGACAGAGTGGGGCGAGCCGGGGAGACGAAGCCGAGCCGGGGAGACGAAGCCGAGTCGAGGAGACAGAGTGGGGCGAGCCGGGGAGACAGAGTGGGGCGAGCCGGGGAGACGAAGCCGAGCCGGGGAGACAGAGTGGGGCGAGCCGGGGAGACGGAGCCGAGCCGGGGAGACAGAGTGGGGCGAGCCGGGGAGACAGAGTGGGGCGAGCCGGGGAGACGAAGCCGAGCCGGGGAGACAGAGTGGGGCGAGCCGGGGAGACGAAGCCGAGCCGGGGAGACAGAGTGGGGCGAGCCGGGGAGACGGAGCCGAGCCGGGGAGACAGAGTGGGGCGAGCTGGGGAGACAGAGTGGGGCGAGCCGGGGAGACAGAGTGGGGCGAGCCGGGGAGACAGAGTGGGGCGAGCCGGGGAGACGAAGCCGAGCCGGGGAGACAGAGTGGGGCGAGCCGGGGAGACAGAGCGGAGCCGGGGAGACAGAGTGGGGCGAGCCGGGGAGACAGAGCGGAGCCGGGGAGACAGAGTGGGGCGAGCCGGGGAGACAGAGTGGGGCGAGCCGGGGAGACAGAGTGGGGCGAGCCGGGGAGACGAAGCCGAGCCGGGGAGACGGAGCCGGGGAGACAGAGTGGGGCGAGCCGGGGAGACAGAGTGGGGCGAGCCGGGGAGACGAAGCCGAGCCGGCGAGACAGAGTGGGGCGAGCTGGGGAGACAGAGCGGAGCCGGGGAGACAGAGTGGGGCGAGCCGGGGAGACAGAGTGGGGCGAGCCGGGGAGACAGAGTGGGGCGAGCCGGGGAGACAGAGCGGAGCCGGGGAGACAGAGTGGGGCGAGCCGGGGAGACAGAGTGGGGCGAGGCGGGGAGACAGAGTGGGGCGAGCCGGGGAGACGAAGCCGAGCCGGGGAGACGGAGCCGGGGAGACAGAGTGGGGCGAGCCGGGGAGACAGAGTGGGGCGAGCCGGGGAGACGAAGCCGAGCCGGCGAGACAGAGTGGGGCGAGCTGGGGAGACGAAGCCGGGGAGACAGAGCGGTGCGAGCCGGGGAGAAAGAGTGGGGCGAGCCGGGGAGACAGAGCGGAGCCGGGGAGACGGAGCCGGGGAGACAGAGCGGTGCGAGCCGGGGAGACAGAGTGGGGCGAGCCGGGGAGACGAAGCCGAGCCGGGGAGACAGAGTGGGGCGAGCCGGGGAGACAGAGCGGTGCGAGCCGGGGAGACAGAGTGGGGCGAGCCAGGGAGACGAAGCCGAGCCGGGGAGACAGAGTGGAGCGAGCCAGGGAGACGAAGCCGAGCCGGGGAGACGAAGCCGAGCCGGGGAGACAGAGTGGGGCGAGCCGGGGAGACGAAGCGGAGCCGGGGAGACGAAGCGGAGCCGGGGAGACAGAGTGGGGCGAGCCGGGGAGACGAAGCGGAGCCGGGGAGACGAAGCGGAGCCGGGGAGACAGAGTGGGGCGAGCCGGGGAGACGGAGCTGTGCGAGCCAGGGAGACGGAGCCGAGCCGGGGAGACGGAGCCGAGCCGGGGAGACGGAGCGGTGCGAGCCGGCGAGACCGAGCGGTGCGAGCCGGGGAGACGAAGCCGAGCCGGGGAGACAGAGTGGGGCGAACCGGGGAGACAGAGCCGAGCCGGGGAGACGAAGCCGAGCCGGGGAGACAGAGCCGAGCCGGGGAGACAGAGCCGAGCCGGGGAGACAGAGTGGGGCAAGCCGGGGAGACGAAGCCGAGCCGGGGAGACAGAGTGGGGCGAGCCGGGGAGACGAAGCCGAGCCGGGGAGACAGAGTGGGGCGAGCCGGGGAGACAGAGCGGTGCGAGCCGGGGAGACAGAGTGCGGCGAGCCGGGGAGACAGAGTGGGGCGAGCCGGGGAGACGGAGCTGTGCGAGCCAGGGAGACGGAGCCGAGCCGGGGAGACGGAGCCGAGCCGGGGAGACGGAGCGGTGCGAGCCGGCGAGACCGAGCGGTGCGAGCCGGGGAGACGGAGCGGTGCGAGCCGGGGAGACGGAGCGGTGCGAGCCGGGGAGACAGAGCGGTGCGAGGCGGGGAGACGGAGCGGTGCGAGCCGGGGAGACGGAGCGGTGCGAGCCGGAGCCGAGCCGGGGAGACGGAGCGGTGCGAGCCGAGGAGACAGAGCGGTGCGAGCCGGGGAGACGGAGCGGTGCGAGCCGGGGAGACGGAGCGGTGCGAGCCGGGGAGACGGAGCGGTGCGAGCCGGGGAGACGGAGCGGTGCGAGCCGGGGAGACGGAGCGGTGCGAGCCGGGGAGACGGAGCGGTGCGAGGCGGCGAGACCGAGCGGTGCGAGGCGGCGAGACCGAGCGGTGCGAGGCGGCGAGACGGAGCGGTGCGAGCCGGGGAGACGGAGCGGTGCGAGCCGGGGAGACGGGGCGGTGCGAGCCGGGGAGACAGAGCGGTGCGAGCCGGAGCCGAGCCGGGGAGACGGAGCGGTGCGAGCCGGGGAGACGGAGCGGTGCGAGCCGGGGAGACGGAGCGGTGCGAGCCGGAGCCGAGCCGGGGAGACGGAGCGGTGCGAGCCGGGGAGACAGAGCGGTGCGAGCCGGGGAGACGGAGCGGTGCGAGCCGGGGAGACGGAGCGGTGCGAGCCGGGGAGACGGAGCGGTGCGAGCCGGAGCCGAGCCGGGGAGACGGAGCGGTGCGAGCCGGGGAGACAGAGCGGTGCGAGCCGGGGAGACGGAGCGGTGCGAGCCGTGGAGACGGAGCGGTGCGAGCCGGGGAGACGGAGCGGTGCGAGCCGGGGAGACGGAGCGGTGCGAGCCGGGGAGACAGAGCGGTGCGAGGCGGGGAGACGGAGCGGTGCGAGCCGGGGAGACGGAGCGGTGCGAGGCGGGGAGAAGGAGCGATGCGAGGCGGGGAGAAGGAGCGGTGCGAGGCGGGGAGACGGAGCGGTGCGAGCCGGGGAGACGGAGCGGTGCGAGCCGGGGAGACGGAGCGGTGCGAGCCGGGGAGACGGAGCGGTGCGAGCCGGGGAGACGGAGCGGTGCGAGCCGGGAAGACGGAGCGGTGCGAGCCGGGGAGACAGGGCGGTGCGAGCCGGGGAGACGGAGCGCTGCGAGGCGGGGAGACAGAGCGGTGCGAGCCGGGGAGACGAAGCCGTGCCGGGGAGACGAAGCCGAGCCGGGGAGACAGAGCCGAGCCGGGGAGACAGAGTGGTGCGAGCCGGGGAGACGAAGCCGAGCCGGGGAGACGAAGCCGAGCCGGGGAGACAGAGTGGGGCGAACCGGGGAGACAGAGCCGAGCCGGGGAGACGAAGCCGAGCCGGGGAGACAGAGCCGAGCCGGGGAGACAGAGCCGAGCCGGGGAGACAGAGTGGGGCGAGCCGGGGAGACGAAGCCGAGCCGGGGAGACAGAGTGGGGCGAGCCGGGGAGACGAAGCCGAGCCGGGGAGACAGAGTGGGGCGAGCCGGGGAGACAGAGCGGAGCCGGGGAGACAGAGCGGAGCCGGGGAGACAGAGTGGGGCGAGCCGGGGAGACGGAGCTGTGCGAGCCAGGGAGACGGAGCCGAGCCGGGGAGACGGAGCCGAGCCGGGGAGACGGAGCGGTGCGAGCCGGCGAGACCGAGCGGTGCGAGCCGGGGAGACGGAGCGGTGCGAGCCGGGGAGACGGAGCGGTGCGAGCCGGGGAGACGGAGCGGTGCGAGCCGGGGAGACAGAGCGGTGCGAGGCGGGGAGACGGAGCGGTGCGAGCCGGGGAGACGGAGCGGTGCGAGCCGGAGCCGAGCCGGGGAGACGGAGCGGTGCGAGCCGAGGAGACAGAGCGGTGCGAGCCGGGGAGACGGAGCGGTGCGAGCCGGGGAGACGGAGCGGTGCGAGCCGGGGAGACGGAGCGGTGCGAGCCGGGGAGACGGAGCGGTGCGAGCCGGGGAGACGGAGCGGTGCGAGGCGGCGAGACCGAGCGGTGCGAGGCGGCGAGACCGAGCGGTGCGAGCCGGGGAGACGGAGCGGTGCGAGCCGGGGAGACGGGGCGGTGCGAGCCGGGGAGACAGAGCGGTGCGAGCCGGAGCCGAGCCGGGGAGACGGAGCGGTGCGAGCCGGGGAGACGGAGCGGTGCGAGCCGGGGAGACGGAGCGGTGCGAGCCGGAGCCGAGCCGGGGAGACGGAGCGGTGCGAGCCGGGGAGACAGAGCGGTGCGAGCCGGGGAGACGGAGCGGTGCGAGCCGGGGAGACGGAGCGGTGCGAGCCGGGGAGACGGAGCGGTGCGAGCCGGAGCCGAGCCGGGGAGACGGAGCGGTGCGAGCCGGGGAGACAGAGCGGTGCGAGCCGGGGAGACGGAGCGGTGCGAGCCGTGGAGACGGAGCGGTGCGAGCCGGGGAGACGTAGCGGTGCGAGCCGGGGAGACGGAGCGGTGCGAGCCGGGGAGCCGGAGCGGTGCGAGCCGGGGAGACGGGGCGGTGCGAGCCGGGGAGACAGAGCGGTGCGAGCCGGGGAGACGGAGCGGTGCGAGCCGGGGAGACAGAGCGGTGCGAGGCGGGGAGACGGAGCGGTGCGAGCCGGGGAGACGGAGCGGTGCGAGGCGGGGAGAAGGAGCGATGCGAGGCGGGGAGAAGGAGCGGTGCGAGGCGGGGAGACGGAGCGGTGCGAGACGGGGAGACGGAGCGGTGCGAGCCGGGGAGACGGAGCGGTGCGAGCCGGGGAGACGGAGCGGTGCGAGCCGGGGAGACGGAGCGGTGCGAGCCGGGGAGACGGAGCGGTGCGAGCCGGGGAGACAGGGCGGTGCGAGCCGGGGAGACGGAGCGCTGCGAGGCGGGGAGACAGAGCGGTGCGAGCCGGGGAGACGAAGCCGTGCCGGGGAGACGAAGCCGAGCCGGGGAGACAGAGCCGAGCCGGGGAGACAGAGTGGTGCGAGCCGGGGAGACGAAGCCGAGCCGGGGAGACGAAGCCGAGCCGGGGAGACAGAGTGGGGCGAACCGGGGAGACAGAGCCGAGCCGGGGAGACGAAGCCGAGCCGGGGAGACAGAGCCGAGCCGGGGAGACAGAGTGGTGCGAGCCGGGGAGACGAAGACGAGCCGGGGAGACAGAGTGGGGCGAGCCGGGGAGACGAAGCCGAGCCTGGGAGACAGAGTGGGGCGAGCTGGGGAGACGAAGCCGAGCCGGGGAGACAGAGTGGTGCGAGCCGGGGAGACGAAGCCGAGCCGGGGAGACAGAGCGGTGCGAGCCGGGGAGACGAAGCCGAGCCGGGGAGACAGAGTGGGGCGAGCCGGGGAGACGAAGCCGAGCCGGGGAGACAGAGTGGGGCGAGCTGGGGAGACGAAGCCGAGCCGGGGAGACAGAGTGGTGCGAGCAGGGGAGACGAAGCCGAGCCGGGGAGACAGAGCGGTGCGAGCCGGGGAGACGAAGCCGAGCCGGGGAGACAGAGCGGTACGAGCCGGGGAGACGAAGCCGAGCCGGGGAGACAGAGTGGGGCGAGCCGGGGAGACGAAGCCGAGCCGGGGAGACAGAGTGGGGCGAGCCGGGGAGACGAAGCCGAGCCGGGGAGACAGAGCGGTGCAAGCCGGGGAGACGAAGCCGAGCCGGGGAGACAGAGTGGGGCGAGCCGGGGAGACGAAGCCGAGCCGGGGAGACAGAGTGGGGCGAGCCGGGGAGACGAAGCCGAGCCGTGGAGACAGAGTGGGGAGAGCCGGGGAGACAGAGTGGGGCGAGCCGGGGAGACGAAGCGGAGCCGGGGAGACGAAGCCGAGCCGGGGAGACAGAGTGGGGCGAGCCGGGGAGACAGAGTGGTGCGAGCCGGGGAGACGAAGCCGAGCCGGGGAGACGAAGCCGAGCCGGGGAGACAGAGTGGGGCGAGCCGGGGAGACGAAGCCGAGCCGGGGAGACAGAGCCGAGCCGGGGAGACAGAGTGGGGCGAGCCGGGGAGACAGAGTGGGGCGAGCCGGGGAGACAGAGTGGGGCGAGCCGGGGAGACAGAGTGGGGCGAGCCGGGGAGACGAAGCCGAGCCGGGGAGACAGAGTGGGGCGAGCCGGGGAGACCAAGCCGAGCCGGGGAGACAGAGTGGGGAGAGCCGGGGAGACAGAGCCGGGGAGACAGAGTGGGGCGAGCCGGGGAGACGAAGCCGAGCCGGGGAGACAGAGTGGGGCGAGCCGGGGAGACGAAGCCGAGCCGGGGAGACAGAGTGGGGCGAGCCGGGGAGACGAAGCCGAGCCGGGGAGACAGAGTGGGGCGAGCCGGGGAGACGAAGCCGAGCCGGGGAGACAGAGTGGGGCGAGCCGGGGAGACGAAGCCGAGCCGGGGAGACGGAGCCGAGCCGGGGAGACAGAGTGGGGCGAGCCGGGGAGACAGAGTGGGGAGAGCCGGGGAGACAGAGTGGAGCGAGCCGGGGAGACGAAGCCGAGCCGGGGAGACAGAGTGGGGCGAGCCGGGGAGACAGAGTGGGGCGAGCCGGGGAGACGAAGCCGAGCCGGGGAGACAGAGTGGGGCGAGCTGGGGAGACGAAGCCGAGCCGGGGAGACAGAGTGGGGCGAGCCGGGGAGACAGAGCCGGGGAGACAGAGTGGGGCGAGCCGGGGAGACGAAGCCGAGCCGGGGAGACAGAGTGGGGCGAGCCGGGGAGACGAAGCCGAGCCGGGGAGACAGAGTGGGGCGAGCCGGGGAGACGAAGCCGAGCCGGGGAGACAGAGTGGGGCGAGCCGGGGAGACGAAGCCGAGCCGGGGAGACAGAGTGGGGCGAGCCGGGGAGACAGAGTGGGGCGAGCCGGGGAGACGAAGCCGAGCCGGGGAGACAGAGTGGGGCGAGCCGGGGAGACGAAGCCGAGCCGGGGAGACAGAGTGGGGAGAGCCGGGGAGACGAAGCCGAGCCGGGGAGACAGAGTGGGGAGAGCCGGGGAGACAGAGTGGAGCGAGCCGGGGAGACGAAGCCGAGCCGGGGAGACAGAGTGGGGCGAGCCGGGGAGACAGAGTGGGGCGAGCCGGGGAGACAGAGCCGGGGAGACAGAGTGGGGCGAGCCGGGGAGACAGAGCCGGGGAGACAGAGTGGGGCGAGCCGGGGAGACGAAGCCGAGCCGGGGAGACAGAGTGGGGCGAGCTGGGGAGACGAAGCCGAGCCGGGGAGACAGAGCCGAGCCGGGGAGACAGAGTGGGGCGAGCCGGGGAGACGAAGCCGAGCCGGGGAGACAGAGTGGGGCGAGCCGGGGAGACGAAGCCGAGCCGGGGAGACAGAGTGGGGAGAGCCGGGGAGACAGAGTGGAGCCGGGGAGACAGAGTGGGGCGAGCCGGGGAGACGAAGCCGAGCCGGGGAGACAGAGTGGGGCGAGCCGGGGAGACGAAGCCGAGCCGGGGAGACAGAGTGGGGAGAGCCGGGGAGACAGAGTGGAGCGAGCCGGGGAGACGAAGCCGAGCCGGGGAGACAGAGTGGGGCAAGCTGGGGAGACAGAGCCG
The DNA here is from genome assembly GCF_047496885.1 of Scyliorhinus torazame. Classification (NCBI taxonomy): domain Eukaryota; kingdom Metazoa; phylum Chordata; class Chondrichthyes; order Carcharhiniformes; family Scyliorhinidae; genus Scyliorhinus; species Scyliorhinus torazame. The sequence goes on along the minus strand of NC_092710.1, from coordinate 76,704,373 downwards.
GGGAGACAGAGTGGGGCGAGCCGGGGAGACAGAGCCGGGGAGACAGAGTGGGGCGAGCCGGGGAGACAGAGTGGGGCGAGACGGGGAGACAGAGTGGGGCGAGCCGGGGAGACGAAGCCGAGCCGGGGAGACAGAGTGGGGCGAGCCGGGGAGACAGAGTGGGGTGAGCCGGGGAGACAGAGTGGGGCGAGCCGGGGAGACGGAGCGGTGCGAGCCGGCGAGACCGAGCGGTGCGAGCCGGGGAGACGGAGCGGTGCGAGCCGGGGAGACGGAGCGGTGCGAGCCGGAGCCGAGCCGGGGAGACGGAGCGGTGCGAGCCGGGGAGACGAAGCCGAGCCGGGGAGACAGAGCCGGGGAGACAGAGTGGGGCGAGCCGGGGAGACGAAGCCGAGCCGGGGAGACAGAGTGGGGCGAGCCGGGGAGACGAAGCCGAGCCGGGGAGACAGAGTGGGGCGAGCCGGGGAGACGAAGCGGAGCCGGGGAGACGAAGCCGAGCCGGGGAGACAGAGTGGGGCGAGCCGGGGAGACAGAGTGGTGCGAGCCGGGGAGACGAAGCCGAGCCGGGGAGACAGAGTGGGGCGAGCCGGGGAGACAGAGCGGAGCCGGGGAGACAGAGTGGGGCGAGCCGGGGAGACAGAGCGGAGCCGGGGAGACAGAGTGGGGCGAGCCGGGGAGACAGAGTGGGGCGAGCCGGGGAGACAGAGCCGAGCCGAGGAGACAGAGTGGGGCGAGCCGGGGAGACAGAGTGGGGCGAGCCGGGGAGACAGAGTGCGGCGAGCCGGGGAGACAGAGCCGGGGAGACAGAGCCGGGGAGACAGAGTGGGGCAAGCCGGGGAGACGAAGCCGAGCCGGGGAGACAGAGTGGGGCGAGCCGGGGAGACAGAGTGCGGCGAGCCGGGGAGACAGAGTGCGGCGAGCCGGGGAGACAGAGTGCGGCGAGCCGGGGAGACAGAGCGGAGCCGGGGAGACAGAGTGGGGCGAGCCGGGGAGACAGAGCGGAGCCGGGGAGACAGAGTGGGGCGAGCCGAGGAGACAGAGTGGGGCGAGCCGGGGAGACAGAGTGGCGCGAGCCGGGGAGACAGAGTGGCGCGAGCCGGGGAGACGAAGCCGAGCCGGGGAGACAGAGTGGGGCGAGCCGGGGAGACGAAGCCGAGCCGGGGAGACAGAGCCGAGCCGGGGAGACAGAGTGGGGCGAGCCGGGGAGACAGAGTGGGGCGAGCCGGGGAGACAGAGTGGGGCGAGCCGGGGAGACAGAGTGGGGCGAGCCGGGGAGACGAAGCCGAGCCGGGGAGACAGAGTGGGGCGAGCCGGGGAGACGAAGCCGAGCCGGGGAGACAGAGTGGGGAGAGCCGGGGAGACAGAGCCGGGGAGACAGAGTGGGGCGAGCCGGGGAGACGAAGCCGAGCCGGGGAGACAGAGTGGGGCGAGCCGGGGAGACGAAGCCGAGCCGGGGAGACAGAGCCGAGCCGGGGAGACAGAGTGGGGCGAGCCGGGGAGACGAAGCCGAGCCGGGGAGACAGAGTGGAGCGAGCCGGGGAGACGAAGCCGAGCCGGGGAGACAGAGTGGGGAGAGCCGGGGAGACAGAGTGGAGCGAGCCGGGGAGACGAAGCCGAGCCGGGGAGACAGAGTGGGGCGAGCCGGGGAGACAGAGTGGGGCGAGCTGGGGAGACGAAGCCGAGCCGGGGAGACAGAGTGGGGCGAGCCGGGGAGACAGAGCCGGGGAGACAGAGTGGGGCGAGCCGGGGAGACGAAGCCGAGCCGGGGAGACAGAGTGGGGCGAGCCGGGGAGACGAAGCCGAGCCGGGGAGACAGAGTGGGGCGAGCCGGGGAGACGAAGCCAAGCCGGGGAGACAGAGTGGGGCGAGCCGGGGAGACAGAGTGGGGCGAGCCGGGGAGACGAAGCCGAGCCGGGGAGACGAAGCCGAGCCGGGGAGACAGAGCCGAGCCGGGGAGACAGAGCCGAGCCGGGGAGACAGAGTGGGGCGAGCCGGGGAGACGAAGCCGAGCCGGGGAGACGAAGCCGAGCCGGGGAGACAGAGTGGAGCGAGCCGGGGAGACGAAGCCGAGCCGGGGAGACAGAGTGTGGCGAGCCGGGGAGACAGAGTGGGGCGAGCCGGGGAGACAGAGCCGGGGAGACAGAGTGGGGCGAGCCGGGGAGACGAAGCCGAGCCGGGGAGACAGAGTGGGGCGAGCCGGGGAGACGAAGCCGAGCCGGGGAGACAGAGCCGAGCCGGGGAGACAGAGCCGGGGAGACAGAGTGGGGCGAGCCGGGGAGACGAAGCCGAGCCGGGGAGACAGAGTGGGGAGAGCCGGGGAGACAGAGTGGAGCGAGCCGGGGAGACGAAGCCGAGCCGGGGAGATAGAGTGGGGCGAGACGGGGAGACGAAGCCGAGCCGGGGAGACAGAGTGGGGCGAGCCGGGGAGACGAAGCCGAGCCGGGGAGACAGAGTGGGGCAAGCTGGGGAGACAGAGCCGGGGAGACAGAGTGGGGCGAGCCGGGGAGACAGAGCCGGGGAGACAGAGTGGGGCGAGCCGGGGAGACAGAGTGGGGCGAGCCGGGGAGACAGAGTGGGGCGAGACGGGGAGACAGAGTGGGGCGAGCCGGGGAGACGAAGCCGAGCCGGGGAGACAGAGTGGGGCGAGCCGGGGAGACAGAGTGGGGTGAGCCGGGGAGACAGAGTGGGGCGAGCCGGGGAGACGGAGCGGTGCGAGCCGGCGAGACCGAGCGGTGCGAGCCGGGGAGACGGAGCGGTGCGAGCCGGGGAGACCGAGCGGTGCGAGCCGGAGCCGAGCCGGGGAGACGGAGCGGTGCGAGCCGGGGAGACGGAGCGGTGCGAGCCGGGGAGACGGAGCGGTGCGAGGCGGGGAGACGGAGCGGTGCGAGCCGGGGAGACGGAGCGGTGCGAGCCGGGCAGACGGAGCGGTGCGAGCCGGGGAGACGGAGCGGTGCGAGCCGGGGAGACGGAGCGGTGCGAGCCGGAGCCGAGCCGGGGAGACGGAGCGGTGCGAGCCGGGGAGACAGAGCGGTGCGAGCCGGGGAGACAGAGCGGTGCGAGCCGGGGAGACGGAGCGGTGCGAGCCGGGGAGACGGAGCGGTGCGAGCCGGGGAGACGGAGCGGTGCGAGCCGGGGAGACGGAGCGGTGCGAGCCGGGGAGACGGGGCGGTGCGAGCCGGGGAGACAGAGCTGTGCGAGCCGGGGAGACGGAGCGGTGCGAGCCGGGGAGACGGAGCGGTGCGAGCCGGAGCCGAGCCGGGGAGACGGAGCGGTGCGAGCCGGGGAGACGGAGCGGTGCGAGCCGGGGAGACGGAGCGGTGCGAGCCGGAGCCGAGCCGGGGAGACGGAGCGGTGCGAGCCGGGGAGACAGAGCGGTGCGAGCCGGAGCGGTGCGAGCCGGGGAGACGGAGCGGTGCGAGCCGGGGAGACGGAGCGGTGCGAGCCGGAGCCGAGCCGGGGAGACGGAGCGGTGCGAGCCGGGGAGACAGAGCGGTGCGAGCCGGGGAGACGGAGCGGTGCGAGCCGGGGAGACGGAGCGGTGCGAGCCGGGGAGACGGAGCGGTGCGAGCCGGGGAGACGGAGCGGTGCGAGCCGGAGCGGTGCGAGCCGGGGAGACGGGACGGTGCGAGCCGGGGAGACAGAGCGGTGCGAGCCGGGGAGACGGAGCGGTGCGAGCCGGGGAGACAGAGCGGTGCGAGGCGGGGAGACGGAGCGGTGCGAGCCGGGGAGACGGAGCGGTGCGAGGCGGGGAGAAGGAGCGATGCGAGGCGGGGAGAAGGAGCGGTGCGAGGCGGGGAGACGGAGCGGTGCGAGCCGGGGAGACGGAGCGGTGCGAGCCGGGGAGACGGAGCGGTGCGAGCCGGGGAGACGGAGCGGTGCGAGCCGGGGAGACGGAGCGGTGCGAGCCGGGAAGACGGAGCGGTGCGAGCCGGGGAGACAGGGCGGTGCGAGCCGGGGAGACGGAGCGCTGCGAGGCGGGGAGACAGAGTGGTGCGAGCCGGGGAGACGAAGCCGTGCCGGGGAGACGAAGCCGAGCCGGGGAGACAGAGCCGAGCCGGGGAGACAGAGCCGAGCCGGGGAGACAGAGTGGTGCGAGCCGGGGAGACGAAGCCGAGCCTGGGAGACAGAGTGGGGCGAGCTGGGGAGACGAAGCCGAGCCGGGGAGACAGAGTGGTGCGAGCCGGGGAGACGAAGCCGAGCCGGGGAGACAGAGCCGAGCCGGGGAGACAGAGTGGGGCGAACCGGGGAGACAGAGCCGAGCCGGGGAGACGAAGCCGAGCCGGGGAGACAGAGCCGAGCCGGGGAGACAGAGTGGTGCGAGCCGGGGAGACGAAGCCGAGCCTGGGGGACAGAGTGGGGCGAGCTGGGGAGACGAAGCCGAGCCGGGGAGACAGAGTGGTGCGAGCCGGGGAGACGAAGCCGAGCCGGGGAGACAGAGCGGTGCGAGCCGGGGAGACGAAGACGAGCCGGGGAGACAGAGTGGGGCGAGCCGGGGAGACGAAGCCGAGCCGGGGAGACAGAGTGGGGCGAGCTGGGGAGACGAAGCCGAGCTGGGGAGACAGAGTGGTGCGAGCAGGGGAGACGAAGCCGAGCCGGGGAGACAGAGCGGTGCGAGCCGGGGAGACGAAGCCGAGCCGGGGAGACAGAGTGGGGCGAGCCGGGGAGACGAAGCCGAGCCGGGGAGACAGAGTGGGGCGAGCCGGGGAGACGAAGCCGAGCCGGGGAGACAGAGCGGTGCGAGCCGGGGAGACAGAGTGGGGCGAGCCGGGGAGACGAAGCCGAGCCGGGGAGACAGAGTGGGGCGAGCCGGGGAGACGAAGCCGAGCCGGGGAGACAGAGTGGGGCGAGCCGGGGAGACAGAGTGGGGCGAGCCGGGGAGACGAAGCCGAGCCGGGGAGACAGAGTGGGGCGAGCCGGGGAGACAGAGCGGTGCGAGCCGGGGAGACGAAGCCGAGCCGGGGAGACGAAGCCGAGCCGTGGAGACAGAGTGGGGAGAGCCGGGGAGACAGAGTGGGGCGAGCCGGGGAGACGAAGCGGAGCCGGGGAGACGAAGCCGAGCCGGGGAGACAGAGTGGGGCGAGCCGGGGAGACAGAGTGGTGCGAGCCGGGGAGACGAAGCCGAGCCGGGGAGACAGAGTGGTGCGAGCCGGGGAGACGAAGCCGAGCCGGGGAGACAGAGTGGGGCGAGCCGGGGAGACAGAGCGGTGCGAGCCGGAGCGGTGCGAGCCGGGGAGACGGAGCGGTGCGAGCCGGGGAGACGGAGCGGTGCGAGCCGGAGCCGAGCCGGGGAGACGGAGCGGTGCGAGCCGGGGAGACAGAGCGGTGCGAGCCGGGGAGACGGAGCGGTGCGAGCCGGGGAGACGGAGCGGTGCGAGCCGGGGAGACGGAGCGGTGCGAGCCGGGGAGACGGAGCGGTGCGAGCCGGGGAGCCGGAGCGGTGCGAGCCGGGGAGACGGGACGGTGCGAGCCGGGGAGACAGAGCGGTGCGAGCCGGGGAGACGGAGCGGTGCGAGCCGGGGAGACAGAGCGGTGCGAGGCGGGGAGACGGAGCGGTGCGAGCCGGGGAGACGGAGCGGTGCGAGGCGGGGAGAAGGAGCGATGCGAGGCGGGGAGAAGGAGCGGTGCGAGGCGGGGAGACGGAGCGGTGCGAGCCGGGGAGACGGAGCGGTGCGAGCCGGGGAGACGGAGCGGTGCGAGCCGGGGAGACGGAGCGGTGCGAGCCGGGGAGACGGAGCGGTGCGAGCCGGGAAGACGGAGCGGTGCGAGCCGGGGAGACAGGGCGGTGCGAGCCGGGGAGACGGAGCGCTGCGAGGCGGGGAGACAGAGTGGTGCGAGCCGGGGAGACGAAGCCGTGCCGGGGAGACGAAGCCGAGCCGGGGAGACAGAGCCGAGCCGGGGAGACAGAGCCGAGCCGGGGAGACAGAGTGGTGCGAGCCGGGGAGACGAAGCCGAGCCTGGGAGACAGAGTGGGGCGAGCTGGGGAGACGAAGCCGAGCCGGGGAGACAGAGTGGTGCGAGCCGGGGAGACGAAGCCGAGCCGGGGAGACAGAGCCGAGCCGGGGAGACAGAGTGGGGCGAACCGGGGAGACAGAGCCGAGCCGGGGAGACGAAGCCGAGCCGGGGAGACAGAGCCGAGCCGGGGAGACAGAGTGGTGCGAGCCGGGGAGACGAAGCCGAGCCTGGGGGACAGAGTGGGGCGAGCTGGGGAGACGAAGCCGAGCCGGGGAGACAGAGTGGTGCGAGCCGGGGAGACGAAGCCGAGCCGGGGAGACAGAGCGGTGCGAGCCGGGGAGACGAAGACGAGCCGGGGAGACAGAGTGGGGCGAGCCGGGGAGACGAAGCCGAGCCGGGGAGACAGAGTGGGGCGAGCTGGGGAGACGAAGCCGAGCTGGGGAGACAGAGCGGTGCGAGCCGGGGAGACGAAGCCGAGCCGGGGAGACAGAGCGGTGCGAGCCGGGGAGACGAAGCCGAGCCGGGGAGACAGAGTGGGGCGAGCCGGGGAGACGAAGCCGAGCCGGGGAGACAGAGTGGGGCGAGCCGGGGAGACGAAGCCGAGCCGGGGAGACAGAGCGGTGCGAGCCGGGGAGACAGAGTGGGGCGAGCCGGGGAGACGAAGCCGAGCCGGGGAGACAGAGTGGGGCGAGCCGGGGAGACGAAGCCGAGCCGGGGAGACAGAGTGGGGCGAGCCGGGGAGACAGAGTGGGGCGAGCCGGGGAGACGAAGCCGAGCCGGGGAGACAGAGTGGGGCGAGCCGGGGAGACAGAGCGGTGCGAGCCGGGGAGACGAAGCCGAGCCGGGGAGACGAAGCCGAGCCGTGGAGACAGAGTGGGGAGAGCCGGGGAGACAGAGTGGGGCGAGCCGGGGAGACGAAGCGGAGCCGGGGAGACGAAGCCGAGCCGGGGAGACAGAGTGGGGCGAGCCGGGGAGACAGAGTGGTGCGAGCCGGGGAGACGAAGCCGAGCCGGGGAGACAGAGTGGTGCGAGCCGGGGAGACGAAGCCGAGCCGGGGAGACAGAGTGGGGCGAGCCGGGAAGACAGAGTGGTGCGAGCCGGGGAGACGAAGCCGAGCCGGGGAGACAGAGTGGGGCGAGCCGGGGAGACAGAGCGGAGCCGGGGAGACAGAGTGGGGCGAGCCGGGGAGACAGAGTGCGGCGAGCCGGGGAGACGAAGCCGAGCCGGGGAGACAGAGTGGGGCGAGCCGGGGAGACAGAGTGGGGCGAGCCGGGGAGACAGAGCGGGGCGAGCCGGGGAGACCAAGCCGAGCCGGGGAGACGAAGCGGAGCCGGGGAGACAGAGTGGGGCGAGCCGGGGAGACAGAACGGAGCCGGGGAGACAGAGTGGGGCGAGCCGGGGAGACAGAGCGGAGCCGGGGAGACAGAGTGGGGCGAGCCGGGGAGACAGAGTGGGGCGAGCCGGGGAGACAGAGTGGGGCGAGCCGGGGAGACCAAGCCGAGCCGGGGAGACGAAGCCGAGCCGGGGAGACGAAGCCGAGCCAGGGAGACAGAGCGGGGCGAGCCGGGGAGACAGAGTGGGGCGAGCCGGGGAGACGAAGCCGAGCCGGTGAGACAGAGTGGGGCGAGCCGGGGAGACAGAGCCGAGCCGGGGAGACGGAGCCGAACCGGGGAGACGGAGCCGAGCCGGGGAGACGGAGCCGAGCCGAGGAGACAGAGTGGGGCGAGCCGGGGAGACAGAGTGGGGCGAGCCGGGGAGACAGAGTGGGGCGAGCCGGGGAGACAGAGTGGCGCGAGCCGGGGAGACAGAGTGGCGCGAGCCGGGGAGACGAAGCCGAGCCGGGGAGACAGAGTGGGGCGAGCCGGGGAGACGAAGCCGAGCCGGGGAGACGGAGCCGAGCCGGGGAGACAGAGTGGGGCGAGCCGGGGAGACAGAGTGGGGCGAGCCGGGGAGACGAAGCCGAGCCGGGGAGACGGAGCCGAGCCGGGGAGACAGAGTGGGGCGAGCCGGGGAGACAGAGCGGGGCGAGCCGGGGAGACGGAGCCGAGCCGGGGAGACGGAGCCGAACCGGGGAGACGGAGCCGAGCCGGGGAGACGGAGCCGAGCCGAGGAGACAGAGTGGGGCGAGCCGGGGAGACAGAGTGGGGCGAGCCGGGGAGACAGAGTGGGGCGAGCCGGGGAGACAGAGTGGGGCGAGCCGGGGAGACAGAGTGGCGCGAGCCGGGGAGACGAAGCCGAGCCGGGGAGACAGAGTGGGGCGAGCCGGGGAGACGAAGCCGAGCCGGGGAGACGGAGCCGAGCCGGGGAGACAGAGTGGGGCGAGCCGGGGAGACGAAGCCGAGCCGGGGAGACGGAGCCGAGCCGGGGAGACAGAGTGGGGCGAGCCGGGGAGACAGAGCGGGGCGAGCCGGGGAGACGGAGCCGAGCCGGGGAGACAGAGTGGGGCGAGCCGGGGAGACGGAGCCGAGCCGGGGAGACAGAGTGGGGCGAGCCGGGGAGACAGAGCGGAGCCGGGGAGACAGAGTGGGGCGAGCCGGGGAGACAGAGCGGAGCCGGGGAGACAGAGCGGAGCCGGGGAGACAGAGTGGGGCGAGCCGGGGAGACAGAGCGGAGCCGGGGAGACAGAGTGGGGCGAGCCGGGGAGACAGAGCGGAGCCGGGGAGACAGAGCGGAGCCGGGGAGACAGAGTGGGGCGAGCCGGGGAGACGGAGCTGTGCGAGCCAGGGAGACGGAGCCGAGCCGGGGAGACGGAGCCGAGCCGGGGAGACGGAGCGGTGCGAGCCGGGGAGACGGAGCGGTGCGAGCCGGCGAGACGGAGCGGTGCGAGCCGGAGCCGAGCCGGGGAGACGGAGCGGTGCGAGCCGGGGAGACGGAGCGGTGCGAGCCGGGGAGACGGAGCGGTGCGAGCCGGGGAGACGGAGCGGTGCGAGCCGGGGAGACAGAGCGGTGCGAGGCGGGGAGACGGAGCGGTGCGAGCCGGGGAGACGGAGCGGTGCGAGCCGGAGCCGAGCCGGGGAGACGGAGCGGTGCGAGCCGGGGAGACAGAGCGGTGCGAGCCGGGGAGACGGAGCGGTGCGAGCCGGGGAGACGGAGCGGTGCGAGCCGGGGAGACGGAGCGGTGCGAGCCGGGGAGACGGAGCGGTGCGAGCCGGGGAGACGGAGCGGTGCGAGCCGGGGAGACGGAGCGGTGCGAGCCGGGGAGACGGAGCGGTGCGAGCCGGGGAGACGGAGCGGTGCGAGCCGGGGAGACGGAGCGGTGCGAGCCGGGGAGACGGGGCGGTGCGAGCCGGGGAGACAGAGCGGTGCGAGCCGGAGCCGAGCTGGGGAGACGGAGCGGTGCGAGCCGGGGAGACGGAGCGGTGCGAGCCGGGGAGACGGAGCGGTGCGAGCCGGGGAGACGGAGCGGTGCGAGCCGGAGCCGAGCCGGGGAGACGGAGCGGTGCGAGCCGGGGAGACAGAGCGGTGCGAGCCGGGGAGACGGAGCGGTGCGAGCCGGGGAGACGGAGCGGTGCGAGCCGGGGAGACGGAGCGGTGCGAGCCGGAGCCGAGCCGGGGAGACGGAGCGGTGCGAGCCGGGGAGACGGAGCGGTGCGAGCCGGGGAGACGGAGCGGTGCGAGCAGGGAAGACGGAGCGGTGCGAGCCGGGGAGACGAAGCCGAGCCGGGGAGACAGAGTGGGGCGAGCCGGGGAGACGAAGCCGAGCCGGGGAGACAGAGCGGTGCGAGCCGGGGAGACAGAGTGGGGCGAGCCGGGGAGACGAAGCCGAGCCGGGGAGACAGAGTGGGGCGAGCCGGGGAGACGAAGCCGAGCCGGGGAGACAGAGTGGGGCGAGCCGGGGAGACAGAGTGGGGCGAGCCGGGGAGACGAAGCCGAGCCGGGGAGACAGAGTGGGGCGAGCCGGGGAGACGAAGCCGAGCCGGGGAGACAGAGTGGGGCGAGCCGGGGAGACGAAGCGGAGCCGGGGAGACGAAGCCGAGCCGGGGAGACAGAGTGGGGCGAGCCGGGGAGACAGAGTGGTGCGAGCCGGGGAGACGAAGCCGAGCCGGGGAGACAGAGTGGGGCGAGCCGGGGAGACGAAGCCGAGCCGGGGAGACAGAGTGGGGCGAGCCGGGGAGACAGAGCGGAGCCGGGGAGACAGAGTGGGGCGAGCCGGGGAGACAGAGTGGGGCGAGCCGGGGAGACAGAGCCGAGCCGGGGAGACGGAGCCGGGGAGACAGAGTGGGGCGAGCCGAGGAGACAGAGTGGGGCGAGCCGGGGAGACCAAGCCGAGCCGGGGAGACGAAGCCGAGCCGGGGAGACGAAGCGGAGCCGGGGAGACGAAGCCGAGCCAGGGAGACGAAGCCGAGCCAGGGAGACAGAGCGGGGCGAGCCGGGGAGACGAAGCCGAGCCGGTGAGACAGAGTGGGGCGAGCCGGGGAGACAGAGCCGAGCCGGGGAGACGGAGCCGAACCGGGGAGACGGAGCCGAGCCGGGGAGACGGAGCCGAGCCGAGGAGACAGAGTGGGGCGAGCCGGGGAGACAGAGTGGGGCGAGCCGGGGAGACAGAGTGGGGCGAGCCGGGGAGACGAAGCCGAGCCGGGGAGACAGAGTGGGGCGAGCCGGGGAGACGAAGCCGAGCCGGGGAGACGGAGCCGAGCCGGGGAGACAGAGTGGGGCGAGCCGGGGTGACGAAGCCGAGCCGGGGAGACGGAGCCGAGCCGGGGAGACAGAGTGGGGCGAGCCGGGGAGACAGAGCGGGGCGAGCCGGGGAGACGGAGCCGAGCCGGGGAGACGGAGCCGAACCGGGGAGACGGAGCCGAGCCGGGGAGACGGAGCCGAGCCGAGGAGACAGAGTGGGGCGAGCCGGGGAGACAGAGTGGGGCGAGCCGGGGAGACAGAGTGGGGCGAGCCGGGGAGACGAAGCCGAGCCGGGGAGACAGAGTGGGGCGAGCCGGGGAGACGAAGCCGAGCCGGGGAGACGGAGCCGAGCCGGGGAGACAGAGTGGGGCGAGCCGGGGTGACGAAGCCGAGCCGGGGAGACGGAGCCGAGCCGGGGAGACAGAGTGGGGCGAGCCGGGGAGACAGAGCGGGGCGAGCCGGGGAGACGGAGCCGAGCCGGGGAGACGGAGCCGAACCGGGGAGACGGAGCCGAGCCGGGGAGACGGAGCCGAGCCGGGGAGACGGAGCCGAGCCGAGGAGACAGAGTGGGGCGAGCCGGGGAGACAGAGTGGGGCGAGCCGGGGAGACAGAGTGGGGCGAGCCGGGGAGACAGAGTGGGGCGAGCCGGGGAGACAGAGTGGCGCGAGCCGGGGAGACGAAGCCGAGCCGGGGAGACAGAGTGGGGCGAGCCGGGGAGACGGAGCGGTGCGAGCCGGGGAGACGGAGCGGTGCGAGCCGGGGAGACGGAGCGGTGCGAGCCGGGGAGACGGAGCGGTGCGAGCCGGGGAGACGGAGCGGTGCGAGCCGGGGAGACGGAGCGGTGCGAGCCGGGGAGACGGGGCGGTGCGAGCCGGGGAGACAGAGCGGTGCGAGCCGGAGCCGAGCTGGGGAGACGGAGCGGTGCGAGCCGGGGAGACGGAGCGGTGCGAGCCGGGGAGACGGAGCGGTGCGAGCCGGGGAGACGGAGCGGTGCGAGCCGGAGCCGAGCCGGGGAGACGGAGCGGTGCGAGCCGGGGAGACAGAGCGGTGCGAGCCGGGGAGACGGAGCGGTGCGAGCCGGGGAGACGGAGCGGTGCGAGCCGGGGAGACGGAGCGGTGCGAGCCGGAGCCGAGCCGGGGAGACGGAGCGGTGCGAGCCGGGGAGACGGAGCGGTGCGAGCCGGGGAGACGGAGCGGTGCGAGCAGGGAAGACGGAGCGGTGCGAGCCGGGGAGACGAAGCCGAGCCGGGGAGACAGAGTGGGGCGAGCCGGGGAGACGAAGCCGAGCCGGGGAGACAGAGCGGTGCGAGCCGGGGAGACAGAGTGGGGCGAGCCGGGGAGACGAAGCCGAGCCGGGGAGACAGAGTGGGGCGAGCCGGGGAGACAGAGTGGGGCGAGCCGGGGAGACGAAGCCGAGCCGGGGAGACAGAGTGGGGCGAGCCGGGGAGACGAAGCCGAGCCGGGGAGACAGAGTGGGGCGAGCCGGGGAGACGAAGCGGAGCCGGGGAGACGAAGCCGAGCCGGGGAGACAGAGTGGGGCGAGCCGGGGAGACAGAGTGGTGCGAGCCGGGGAGACGAAGCCGAGCCGGGGAGACAGAGTGGGGCGAGCCGGGGAGACGAAGCCGAGCCGGGGAGACAGAGTGGGGCGAGCCGGGGAGACAGAGCGGAGCCGGGGAGACAGAGTGGGGCGAGCCGGGGAGACAGAGCGGAGCCGGGGAGACAGAGTGGGGCGAGCCGGGGAGACAGAGTGGGGCGAGCCGGGGAGACAGAGCCGAGCCGGGGAGACGGAGCCGGGGAGACAGAGTGGGGCGAGCCGAGGAGACAGAGTGGGGCGAGCCGGGGAGACAGAGTGGGGCGAGCCGGGGAGACAGAGTGGGGCGAGCCGGGGAGACAGAGCCGAGCCGGGGAGACGGAGCCGGGGAGACAGAGTGGGGCGAGCCGAGGAGACAGAGTGGGGCGAGCCGGGGAGACCAAGCCGAGCCGGGGAGACGAAGCCGAGCCGGGGAGACGAAGCGGAGCCGGGGAGACGAAGCCGAGCCAGGGAGACCAAGCCGAGCCGGGGAGACGAAGCCGAGCCAGGGAGACAGAGCGGGGCGAGCCGGGGAGACGAAGCCGAGCCAGGGAGACAGAGTGGGGCGAGCCGGGGAGACGAAGCCGAGCCGGTGAGACAGAGTGGGGCGAGCCGGGGAGACAGAGCCGAGCCGGGGAGACGGAGCCGAACCGGGGAGACGGAGCCGAGCCGGGGAGACGGAGCCGAGCCGAGGAGACAGAGTGGGGCGAGCCGGGGGGGGAAAGTGGGGCGAGCCGGGGAGACAGAGTGGGGCGAGCCGGGGAGACAGAGTGGCGCGAGCCGGGGAGACAGAGTGGCGCGAGCCGGGGAGACGAAGCCGAGCCGGGGAGACAGAGTGGGGCGAGCCGGGGAGACGAAGCCGAGCCGGGGAGACGGAGCCGAGCCGGGGAGACAGAGTGGGGCGAGCCGGGGTGACGAAGCCGAGCCGGGGAGACGGAGCCGAGCCGGGGAGACAGAGTGGGGCGAGCCGGGGAGACAGAGCGGGGCGAGCCGGGGAGACGGAGCCGAGCCGGGGAGACGGAGCCGAACCGGGGAGACGGAGCCGAGCCGGGGAGACGGAGCCGAGCCGAGGAGACAGAGTGGGGCGAGCCGGGGAGACAGAGTGGGGCGAGCCGGGGAGACAGAGTGGGGCGAGCCGGGGAGACAGAGTGGGGCGAGCCGGGGAGACAGAGTGGGGCGAGCCGGGGAGACAGAGTGGCGCGAGCCGGGGAGACGAAGCCGAGCCGGGGAGACAGAGTGGGGCGAGCCGGGGAGACGAAGCCGAGCCGGGGAGACGGAGCCGAGCCGGGGAGACGGAGCCGAGCCGGGGAGACAGAGTGGGGCGAGCCGGGGAGACGAAGCCGAGCCGGGGAGACGGAGCCGAGCCGGGGAGACAGAGTGGGGCGAGCCGGGGAGACAGAGCGGGGCGAGCCGGGGAGACAGAGCGGGGCGAGCCGGGGAGACGGAGTGGGGCGAGCCGGGGAGACAGAGTGGGGCGAGCCGGGGAGACGGAGCCGAGCCGGGGAGACAGAGTGGGGCGAGCCGGGGAGACAGAGTGGGGCGAGCCGGGGAGACAGAGCGGAGCCGGGGAGACAGAGTGGGGCGAGCCGGGGAGACAGAGCGGAGCCGGGGAGACAGAGCGGAGCCGGGGAGACAGAGTGGGGCGAGCCGGGGAGACGGAGCTGTGCGAGCCAGGGAGACGGAGCCGAGCCGGGGAGACGGAGCCGAGCCGGGGAGACGGAGCGGTGCGAGCCGGGGAGACGGAGCGGTGCGAGCCGGCGAGACGGAGCGGTGCGAGCCGGAGCCGAGCCGGGGAGACGGAGCGGTGCGAGCCGGGGAGACGGAGCGGTGCGAGCCGGGGAGACGGAGCGGTGCGAGCCGGGGAGACGGAGCGGTGCGAGCCGGGGAGACAGAGCGGTGCGAGGCGGGGAGACGGAGCGGTGCGAGCCGGGGAGACGGAGCGGTGCGAGCCGGAGCCGAGCCGGGGAGACGGAGCGGTGCGAGCCGGGGAGACAGAGCGGTGCGAGCCGGGGAGACGGAGCGGTGCGAGCCGGGGAGACGGAGCGGTGCGAGCCGGGGAGACGGAGCGGTGCGAGCCGGGGAGACGGAGCGGTGCGAGCCGGGGAGACGGAGCGGTGCGAGCCGGGGAGACGGAGCGGTGCGAGCCGGGGAGACGGAGCGGTGCGAGCCGGGGAGACGGGGCGGTGCGAGCCGGGGAGACAGAGCGGTGCGAGCCGGAGCCGAGCTGGGGAGACGGAGCGGTGCGAGCCGGGGAGACGGAGCGGTGCGAGCCGGGGAGACGGAGCGGTGCGAGCCGGGGAGACGGAGCGGTGCGAGCCGGAGCCGAGCCGGGGAGACGGAGCGGTGCGAGCCGGGGAGACAGAGCGGTGCGAGCCGGGGAGACGGAGCGGTGCGAGCCGGGGAGACGGAGCGGTGCGAGCCGGGGAGACGGAGCGGTGCGAGCCGGAGCCGAGCCGGGGAGACGGAGCGGTGCGAGCCGGGGAGACGGAGCGGTGCGAGCCGGGGAGACGGAGCGGTGCGAGCCGGGAAGACGGAGCGGTGCGAGCCGGGGAGACGAAGCCGAGCCGGGGAGACAGAGTGGGGCGAGCCGGGGAGACGAAGCCGAGCCGGGGAGACAGAGTGGGGCGAGCCGGGGAGACGAAGCCGAGCCGGGGAGACAGAGCGGTGCGAGCCGGGGAGACAGAGTGGGGCGAGCCGGGGAGACGAAGCCGAGCCGGGGAGACAGAGTGGGGCGAGCCGGGGAGACGAAGCGGAGCCGGGGAGACGAAGCCGAGCCGGGGAGACAGAGTGGGGCGAGCCGGGGAGACAGAGTGGTGCGAGCCGGGGAGACGAAGCCGAGCCGGGGAGACAGAGTGGGGCGAGCCGGGGAGACGAAGCCGAGCCGGGGAGACAGAGTGGGGCGAGCCGGGGAGACAGAGCGGAGCCGGGGAGACAGAGTGGGGCGAGCCGGGGAGACAGAGCGGAGCCGGGGAGACAGAGTGGGGCGAGCCGGGGAGACAGAGTGGGGCGAGCCGGGGAGACAGAGCCGAGCCGGGGAGACGGAGCCGGGGAGACAGAGTGGGGCGAGCCGAGGAGACAGAGTGGGGCGAGCCGGGGAGACAGAGTGGGGCGAGCCGGGGAGACAGAGTGGGGCGAGCCGGGGAGACAGAGCCGAGCCGGGGAGACGGAGCCGGGGAGACAGAGTGGGGCGAGCCGAGGAGACAGAGTGGGGCGAGCCGGGGAGACAGAGTGGGGCGAGCCGGGGAGACAGAGTGGGGCGAGCCGGGGAGACGAAGCCGAGCCGGGGAGACAGAGTGGGGCGAGCCGGGGAGACGAAGCCGAGCCGGGGAGACAGAGTGGGGCGAGCCGGGGAGACAGAGCCGGGGAGACAGAGTGGGGCGAGCCGGGGAGACGAAGCCGAGCCGGGGAGACAGAGTGGGGCGAGCCGGGGAGACGAAGCCGAGCCGGGGAGACAGAGTGGGGCAAGCCGGGGAGACGAAGCCAAGCCGGGGAGACAGAGTGGGGCGAGCCGGGGAGACGAAGCCGAGCTGGGGAGACAGAGTGGGGCGAGCCGGGGAGACAGAGTGGGGCGAGCCGGGGAGACAGAGCGGAGCCGGGGAGACAGAGTGAGGCGAGCTGGGGAGACAGAGTGGGGCGAGCCGGGGAGACAGAGCGGAGCCGGGGAGACAGAGTGGGGCGAGCCGGGGAGACAGAGCGGAGCCGGGGAGACAGAGTGGGGCGAGCCGGGGAGACGAAGCCGAGCCGGGGAGACGAAGCCGAGCCGGGGAGACAGAGTGGGGCGAGCCGGGGAGACAGAGCGGGGCGAGCCGGGGAGACAGAGTGGCGCGAGCCGGGGAGACGAAGCCGAGCCGGGGAGACAGAGTGGGGCGAGCCGGGAGACGAAGCCGAGCCGGGGAGACAGAGCCGAGCCGGGGAGACAGAGTGGGGCGAGCCGGGGAGACAGAGTGGGGCGAGCCGGGGAGACGAAGCCGAGCCGGGGAGACAGAGTGGGGAGAGCCGGGGAGACGAAGCCGAGCCGGGGAGACAGAGTGGGGCGAGCCGGGGAGACAGAGCGGAGCCGGGGAGACGAAGCCGAGCCGGGGAGACAGAGTGGGGCGAGCCGGGGAGACGAAGCCGAGCCGGGGAGACAGAGTGGGGAGAGCCGGGGAGACAGAGCCGGGGAGACAGAGTGGTGCGAGCCGGGGAGACGAAGCCGAGCCTGGGAGACAGAGTGGGGCGAGCCGGGGAGACGAAGCCGAGCCGGGGAGACAGAGTGGGGCGAGCCGGGGAGACGAAGCCGAGCCGGGGAGACAGAGTGGGGCGAGCCGGGGAGACAGAGCGGAGCCGGGGAGACGAAGCCGAGCCGGGGAGACAGAGTGGGGAGAGCCGGGGAGACAGAGCCGGGGAGACAGAGTGGGGCAAGCCGGGGAGACAGAGCCGGGGAGACAGAGTGGGGCAAGCCGGGGAGACGAAGCCGAGCCGGGGAGACAGAGTGGGGCGAGCCGGGGAGACGAAGCCGAGCCGGGGAGACAGAGTGGGGCGAGCCGGGGAGACGAAGCCGAGCCGGGGAGACAGAGTGGGGCGAGCCGGGGAGACAGAGTGGGGCGAGCCGGGGAGACAGAGCTGGGGAGACAGAGTGGGGCGAGCCGGGGAGACAGAGCCGAGCCGGGGAGACAGAGTGGGGCGAGACGGGGAGACAGAGCCGGGGAGACAGAGTGGGGCGAGCCGGGGAGACAGAGTGGGGTGAGCCGGGGAGACAGAGTGGGGCGAGCCGGGGAGACAGAGTGGGGCGAGCCGAGGAGACAGAGTGGGGCGAGCCGGGGAGACGAAGCCGAGCCGGGGAGACAGAGTGGGGCGAGCCGGGGAGACAGAGCGGAGCCGGGGAGACGAAGCCGAGCCGGGGAGACGGAGCGGTGCGAGCCGGGGAGACGGGGCGGTGCGAGCCGGGGAGACAGAGCGGTGCGAGCCGGAGCCGAGCTGGGGAGACGGAGCGGTGCGAGCCGGGGAGACGGAGCGGTGCGAGCCGGGGAGACGGAGCGGTGCGAGCCGGGGAGACGGAGCGGTGCGAGCCGGAGCCGAGCCGGGGAGACGGAGCGGTGCGAGCCGGGGAGACAGAGCGGTGCGAGCCGGGGAGACGGAGCGGTGCGAGCCGGGGAGACGGAGCGGTGCGAGCCGGAGCCGAGCTGGGGAGACGGAGCGGTGCGAGCCGGGGAGACGGGGCGGTGCGAGCCGGGGAGACAGAGCGGTGCGAGCCGGAGCCGAGCTGGGGAGACGGAGCGGTGCGAGCCGGGGAGACGGAGCGGTGCGAGCCGGGGAGACGGAGCGGTGCGAGCCGGGGAGACGGAGCGGTGCGAGCCGGAGCCGAGCCGGGGAGACGGAGCGGTGCGAGCCGGGGAGACAGAGCGGTGCGAGCCGGGGAGACGGAGCGGTGCGAGCCGGGGAGACGGAGCGGTGCGAGCCGGGGAGACGGAGCGGTGCGAGCCGGAGCCGAGCCGGGGAGACGGAGCGGTGCGAGCCGGGGAGACGGAGCGGTGCGAGCCGGGGAGACGGAGCGGTGCGAGCCGGGAAGACGGAGCGGTGCGAGCCGGGGAGACGAAGCCGAGCCGGGGAGACAGAGTGGGGCGAGCCGGGGAGACGAAGCCGAGCCGGGGAGACAGAGTGGGGCGAGCCGGGGAGACGAAGCCGAGCCGGGGAGACAGAGCGGTGCGAGCCGGGGAGACAGAGTGGGGCGAGCCGGGGAGACGAAGCCGAGCCGGGGAGACAGAGTGGGGCGAGCCGGGGAGACGAAGCGGAGCCGGGGAGACGAAGCCGAGCCGGGGAGACAGAGTGGGGCGAGCCGGGGAGACAGAGTGGTGCGAGCCGGGGAGACGAAGCCGAGCCGGGGAGACAGAGTGGGGCGAGCCGGGGAGACGAAGCCGAGCCGGGGAGACAGAGTGGGGCGAGCCGGGGAGACAGAGCGGAGCCGGGGAGACAGAGTGGGGCGAGCCGGGGAGACAGAGCGGAGCCGGGGAGACAGAGTGGGGCGAGCCGGGGAGACAGAGTGGGGCGAGCCGGGGAGACAGAGCCGAGCCGGGGAGACGGAGCCGGGGAGACAGAGTGGGGCGAGCCGAGGAGACAGAGTGGGGCGAGCCGGGGAGACAGAGTGGGGCGAGCCGGGGAGACAGAGTGGGGCGAGCCGGGGAGACAGAGCCGAGCCGGGGAGACGGAGCCGGGGAGACAGAGTGGGGCGAGCCGAGGAGACAGAGTGGGGCGAGCCGGGGAGACAGAGTGGGGCGAGCCGGGGAGACAGAGTGGGGCGAGCCGGGGAGACGAAGCCGAGCCGGGGAGACAGAGTGGGGCGAGCCGGGGAGACGAAGCCGAGCCGGGGAGACAGAGTGGGGCGAGCCGGGGAGACAGAGCCGGGGAGACAGAGTGGGGCAAGCCGGGGAGACGAAGCCAAGCCGGGGAGACAGAGTGGGGCGAGCCGGGGAGACGAAGCCGAGCTGGGGAGACAGAGTGGGGCGAGCCGGGGAGACAGAGTGGGGCGAGCCGGGGAGACAGAGCGGAGCCGGGGAGACAGAGTGAGGCGAGCTGGGGAGACAGAGTGGGGCGAGCCGGGGAGACAGAGCGGAGCCGGGGAGACAGAGTGGGGCGAGCCGGGGAGACAGAGCGGAGCCGGGGAGACAGAGTGGGGCGAGCCGGGGAGACGAAGCCGAGCCGGGGAGACGAAGCCGAGCCGGGGAGACAGAGTGGGGCGAGCCGGGGAGACAGAGCGGGGCGAGCCGGGGAGACAGAGTGGCGCGAGCCGGGGAGACGAAGCCGAGCCGGGGAGACAGAGTGGGGCGAGCCGGGGAGACGAAGCCGAGCCGGGGAGACAGAGCCGAGCCGGGGAGACAGAGTGGGGCGAGCCGGGGAGACAGAGTGGGGCGAGCCGGGGAGACGAAGCCGAGCCGGGGAGACAGAGTGGCAAGAGCCGGGGAGACGAAGCCGAGCCGGGGAGACAGAGTGGGGCGAGCCGGGGAGACAGAGCCGAGCCGGGGAGACAGAGTGGGGCGAGCCGGGGAGACAGAGCGGAGCCGGGGAGACGAAGCCGAGCCGGGGAGACAGAGTGGGGCGAGCCGGGGAGACAGAGCGGAGCCGGGGAGACGAAGCCGAGCCGGGGAGACAGAGTGGGGCGAGCCGGGGAGACGAAGCCGAGCCGGGGAGACAGAGTGGGGAGAGCCGGGGAGACAGAGCCGGGGAGACGGAGCGGTGCGAGGCGGGGAGACAGAGTGGGGCGAGCCGGGGAGACGAAGCCGAGCCTGGGAGACAGAGTGGGGCGAGCCGGGGAGACGAAGCCGAGCCGGGGAGACAGAGTGGGGCGAGCCGGGGAGACGAAGCCGAGCCGGGGAGACAGAGTGGGGCGAGCCGGGGAGACAGAGCGGAGCCGGGGAGACGAAGCCGAGCCGGGGAGACAGAGTGGGGAGAGCCGGGGAGACAGAGCCGGGGAGACAGAGTGGGGCAAGCCGGGGAGACAGAGCCGGGGAGACAGAGTGGGGCAAGCCGGGGAGACGAAGCCGAGCCGGGGAGACAGAGTGGGGCGAGCCGGGGAGACGAAGCCGAGCCGGGGAGACAGAGTGGGGCGAGCCGGGGAGACGAAGCCGAGCCGGGGAGACAGAGTGGGGCGAGCCGGGGAGACAGAGTGGGGCGAGCCGGGGAGACAGAGCTGGGGAGACAGAGTGGGGCGAGCCGGGGAGACAGAGTGGGGCGAGACGGGGAGACAGAGCCGGGGAGACAGAGTGGGGCGAGCCGGGGAGACAGAGTGGGGTGAGCCGGGGAGACAGAGTGGGGCGAGCCGGGGAGACAGAGTGGGGCGAGCCGAGGAGACAGAGTGGGGCGAGCCGGGGAGACGAAGCCGAGCCGGGGAGACAGAGTGGGGCGAGCCGGGGAGACAGAGCGGAGCCGGGGAGACGAAGCCGAGCCGGGGAGACAGAGTGGGGAGAGCCGGGGAGACAGAGCCGGGGAGACAGAGTGGGGCAAGCCGGGGAGACAGAGCCGGGGAGACAGAGTGGGGCAAGCCGGGGAGACGAAGCCGAGCCGGGGAGACAGAGTGGGGCGAGCCGGGGAGACGAAGCCGAGCCGGGGAGACAGAGTGGGGCGAGCCGGGGAGACAGAGTGGGGCGAGCCGGGGAGACAGAGTGGGGCGAGCCGGGGAGACAGAGCTGGGGAGACAGAGTGGGGCGAGCCGGGGAGACAGAGTGGGGCGAGCCGGGGAGACAGAGTGGGGTGAGCCGGGGAGACAGAGTGGGGCGAGCCGGGGAGACAGAGTGGGGCGAGCCGAGGAGACAGAGTGGGGCGAGCCGGGGAGACGAAGCCGAGCCGGGGAGACAGAGTGGGGCGAGCCGGGGAGACCAAGCCGAGCCGAGGAGACAGAGTGGGGCGAGCCGGGGAGACAGAGTGGGGCGAGCCGGGGAGACAGAGTGGGGCGAGCCGGGGAGACAGAGTGGGGCGAGCCGGGGAGACGAAGCCGAGCCGGGGAGACGGAGCCGAGCCGGGGAGACCAAGCCGAGCCGGGGAGACAGAGTGGCGCGAGCCGGGGAGACGAAGCCGAGCCGGGGAGACAGAGTGGGGCGAGCCGGGGAGACGAAGCCGAGCCGGGGAGACGGAGCCGAGCCGGGGAGACAGAGCGGTGCGAGCCGGGGAGACGGAGCCGAGTCGAGGAGACGGAGCCGAGTCGAGGAGACGGAGCCGAGCCGGGGAGACGGAGCCGAGCCGGGGAGACAGAGCGGTGCGAGCCGGGGAGACGAACCGAGCCGGGGAGACAGAGTGGGGCGAGCCGGGGAGACGAAGCCGAGCCGGGGAGACAGAGTGGGGCGAGCCGGGGAGACGAAGCCGAGCCGGGGAGACGAAGCCGAGCCGGGGAGACGGAGCCGAGTCGAGGAGACGGAGCCGAGCCGGGGAGACGGAGCCGAGTCGAGGAGACAGAGCCGAGCCGGGGAGACAGAGTGGGGCGAGCCGGGGAGACGAAGCCGAGCCGGGGAGACGAAGCCGAGCCGGGGAGACAGAGTGGGGCGAGCCGGGGAGACGAAGCCGAGCCGGGGAGACAGAGTGGGGCGAGCCGGGGAGACGAAGCCGAGCCGGGGAGACAGAGTGGGGCGAGCCGGGGAGACAGAGTGGGGCGAGCCGGGGAGACGGAGCCGAGCCGGGGAGACAGAGTGGGGCGAGCCGGGGAGACGGAGCCGAGCCGGGGAGACAGAGCGGAGCCGGGGAGACAGAGTGGGGCGAGCAGGGGAGACAGAGTGGGGCGAGCCGGGGAGACGAAGCCGAGCCGGGGAGACGGAGCCGAGCCGGGGAGACAGAGTGGGGCGAGCCGGGGAGACAGAGCCGAGCCGGGGAGAGCGGAGAGTAAGAAAAGGGGAGACAGAGTGGGGCGAGCCGGGGAGACGAAGCCGAGCCGGGGAGACAGAGTGGGGCGAGACGGGGAGACGAAGCCGAGCCGGGGAGACGGAGCCGAGCCGGGGAGACAGAGTGGGGCGAGCCGGGGAGACAGAGTGGGGCGAGCCGGGGAGACGAAGCCGAGCCGGGGAGACAGAGTGGGGCGAGCCGGGGAGACAGAGCCGGGGAGACAGAGTGGGGCGAGCCGGGGAGACAGAGCGGTGCGAGCCGGGGAGACAGAGTGCGGCGAGCCGGGGAGACGAAGCCGAGCCGGGGAGACAGAGTGGGGCGAGCCGGGGAGACAGAGTGGGGCGAGCCGGGGAGACAGAGTGGGGAGAGCCGGGGAGACCAAGCCGAGCCGGGGAGACAGAGTGGGGAGAGCCGGGGAGACCAAGCCGAGCCGGGGAGACAGAGTGGGGCGAGCCGGGGAGACAGAGCCGAGCCGGGGAGAGCGGAGAGTAAGAAAAGGGGAGAGAGAAGGAGACGCGGAGATAGAGAGATGGATGAGAATAGAGAAGATCCGGTGGAGATAGCAAGAGAGAGACAGAGAAATGAGAAGGAGGGAGATGGAGAGATGAGCAAGAGACAGAGGTTGATACACCACAGGATCTGTCTGCAAAGGATACGGAGAACGAGAAACTTGGGGAATCTCTGGATTGTCAGTTTCTTGGTGCTTCTCTTCTTCTGGTTACACCCCTCACACATCTAGAGAGAGAAGTTAGAGGACACATCAACACCCTCTGACAGTGCAGCACTCCCTCAGTACTGACCCTCTGACAGTGCAGCGCTCCCTCAGCACTGACCCTCTGACAGTGCAGCACTCCCTCAGTACTGACCCTCTGACAGTGCAGCATTCCCTCAGTACTGACCCTCTGACAGTGCAGCACTCCCTCAGTACTGACCCTGTGACAGTGCAGCTCTCCCTCAGTACTGACCCTCTGACAGTGCAGCACTCCCCCAGTACTGACCCTCTGACAGTGCAGCATTCCCTCAGCACTGACCCTCTGACAGTGCAGCACTCCCTCAGTACTGACCCTCTGACAGTGCAGCACTCCCTCAGTACTGACCCTCTGACAGTGCAGCACTCCCTCAGTACTGACTCTCTGACAGTGCAGCACTCCCTCAGTACTGACTCTCTGACAGTGCAGCACTCCCTCAGTACTGACCCTCTGACAGTGCAGCACTCCCTCAGCACTGACCCTCTGACAGTACAGCGCTCCCTCAGTACTGACGCTGTGACAGTGCAGCATTCCCTCAGTACAGACCCTCTGACAGTGCAGCACTCCCTCAGTACTGACCCTGTGACAGTGCAGCGCTCCCTCAGTACTGACCCTCTGACAGTGCAGCACTCCCTCAGTACTGACGCTGTGACAGTGCAGCATTCCCTCAGTACAGACCCTCTGACAGTGCAGCACTCCCTCAGTACTGACCCTCTGACAGTGCAGCGCTCCCTCAGTACTGACCCTCTGACAGTGCAGCACTCCCTCAGTACTGACCCTCTGACAGTGCAGCACTCCCTCAGTACTGACTCTCTGACAGTGCAGCACTCCCTCAGTACTGACTCTCTGACAGTGCAGCACTCCCTCAGTACTGACCCTCTGACAGTGCAGCACTCCCTCAGCACTGACCCTCTGACAGTACAGCGCTCCCTCAGTACTGATCCTCTGACAGTGCAGCACTCCCTCAGTACTGACCCTCTGACAGTGCAGCACTCCCTCAGTACTGACGCTGTGACAGTGCAGCATTCCCTCAGTACAGACCCTCTGACAGTGCAGCACTCCCTCAGTACTGACCCTGTGACAGTGCAGCTCTCCCTCAGTACTGACCCTCTGACAGTGCAGCACTCCCCCAGTACTGACCCTGTGACAGTGCAGCGCTCCCTCAGTACTGACCCTCTGACAGTGCAGCACTCCCTCAGTACTGACCCTCTGACAGTGCAGCACTCCCTCAGTACTGACCCTCTGACAGTGCAGCACTCCCTCAGTACTGACTCTCTGACAGTGCAGCACTCCCTCAGTACTGACTCTCTGACAGTGCAGCACTCCCTCAGTACTGACCCTCTGACAGTGCAGCACTCCCTCAGCACTGACCCTCTGACAGTACAGCGCTCCCTCAGTACTGACGCTGTGACAGTGCAGCATTCCCTCAGTACAGACCCTCTGACAGTGCAGCACTCCCTCAGTACTGACCCTGTGACAGTGCAGCGCTCCCTCAGTACTGACCCTCTGACAGTGCAGCACTCCCTCAGTACTGACGCTGTGACAGTGCAGCATTCCCTCAGTACAGACCCTCTGACAGTGCAGCACTCCCTCAGTACTGACCCTCTGACAGTGCAGCGCTCCCTCAGTACTGACCCTCTGACAGTGCAGCACTCCCTCAGTACTGACCCTCTGACAGTGCAGCACTCCCTCAGTACTGACTCTCTGACAGTGCAGCACTCCCTCAGTACTGACTCTCTGACAGTGCAGCACTCCCTCAGTACTGACCCTCTGACAGTGCAGCACTCCCTCAGCACTGACCCTCTGACAGTACAGCGCTCCCTCAGTACTGATCCTCTGACAGTGCAGCACTCCCTCAGTACTGACCCTCTGACAGTGCAGCACTCCCTCAGTACTGACGCTGTGACAGTGCAGCATTCCCTCAGTACAGACCCTCTGACAGTGCAGCACTCCCTCAGTACTGACCCTGTGACAGTGCAGCTCTCCCTCAGTACTGACCCTCTGACAGTGCAGCACTCCCCCAGTACTGACCCTGTGACAGTGCAGCGCTCCCTCAGTACTGACCCTCTGACAGTGCAGCGCTCCCTCAGTACTGACCCTCTGACAGTGCAGCGCTCCCTCAGTACTGACCCTCTGACAGTGCAGCCCTCCCTCAGTACTGAACCTCTGACAGTGCAGCGCTCCCTCAGTACTAACCCTCTGACAGTGCAGCCCTCCCTCAGTACTGACCCTCTGACAGTGCAGCCCTCCCTCAGTACTGACTCTCTGACAGTGCACCACTCCCTCAGTACTGACGCTGTGACAGTGCAGTGCTCCCTCAGTACTGACCCTCTGACAGTGCAGCACTCCCTCAGTACTGACCCTGTGACAGTGCAGCTCTCCCTCAGTACTGACCCTCTGACAGTGCAGCACTCCCCCAGTACTGACCCTGTGACAGTGCAGCGCTCCCTCAGTACTGACCCTCTGACAGTGCAGCGCTCCCTCAGTACTGACCCTCTGACAGTGCAGCGCTCCCTCAGTACTGACCCTCTGACAGTGCAGCCCTCCCTCAGTACTGAACCTCTGACAGTGCAGCGCTCCCTCAGTACTAACCCTCTGACAGTGCAGCACTCCCACAGGACTGAACCTCTGACAGTGCAGCGCTCCCTCAGTACTGACCCTCTGACAGTGCAGCCCCCACTCAGTACTGACCCTCTGACAGTGCAGCGCTCCCTCAGTACTGACCCTCTGACAGTGCCGCACTCCCTCAGTACTGACGCTGTGACAGTGCAGCGCTCCCTCAGTACTGACCCTCTGACAGTGCAGCGCTCCCTCAGTACTGATCCTCTGACAGTGCCGCACTCCCTCAGTACTGACCCTCTGACAGTGCCGCACTCCCTCAGTACTGACCCTCTGACAGTGCAGCACTCCCTCAGTACTGACCCTCTGACAGTGCAGCGCTCCCTCAGTACTGACCCTCTGACAGTGCAGCACTCCCTCAGTACTGACCCTCTGACAGTGCAGCACTCCCTCAGTACTGACCCTCTGACAGTGCAGCACTCCCTCAGGACTGACGCTGTGACAGTGCAGTGATTTCTCCGTACCTTTTGCTGTTATCTTCCAAAATTGCCTAGATTTTGGAATATCACTAATGTTACAGCTCTCTTCAAGAACAGACGGAGACAGAAAGCAGGAATGTATAGCGTCTTTAGAATACTGGCTGTCACAGGAAAATTGCTGGATTCTTGTGTTGAGGAGGTAGTTGCAGTCAATTTCGAAAATCATAATACAATCAGGCAGAGTCACCATGGTTTTGTGAAAGAGAAATGGTGTTAGACTAATGTATTACAGCTGTTTGAGGAACTAACAAGCAAGATAGATAAGGGGGAACCTGTAGGTGTGTTGTACTTCCATTTTCAGAAGGCATGTGACAGATTTTTGATCAATAAGGGAGTCAAGGATTATTGAGGGGGGCTTGTAGACATATGATGAATGTAAGAAATTATTATAACGTTTTACTGATTTAGCTCACATGGCTGTACAGCTGGCTCGCGATGCAGAGCAAGGCCAGCAGCGTGGGTTCAATTCCCGGACCGGCTAAGGTCATTCATGAAGGCTCGCCGTCTCAACCTTGCCCCTCGACGGAGGCCTGATGATCGTCAGGTTAAATCACCACCAGTCAGCTCTCCCCCTCAAAAGGCAAAGCAGCCAATGGTAAACTGGGACTGTGGCAACTTCACCTTACCTATTGCTATTAAAAAGCAGGTTTAGGATGCACACAGCCAGAATGTCTGCTGAAGCTATGATTAAGGGGCTGTAACTGCAAGGCAATCCTTGATTTTAACCATTTCCCTGTTAACAGATAGTGGGTATCAAGATAGGAATCTTGCTTTTGGAGGATTACTGGGGTGTAGATAATTTATCAGTGATTTTGGCTCTGACTAACCAGGTCATGGGACATCTTGTGGGGAAAGAAAAAAGAATGCCTTATGCTTAGGGCAGAGGGGATGTAATTAAGCGGGGGGGGGGGGGGGGGGGGGCGGGGGGGGGGGGGGGGGGGGAGAGAGCTGGATCTGTCTGTAGTTTCCATTTGCCACGGAATTTTATGTTGAACAGTAGTGTCTTGATGTAACTCCTGAAATGTTCTCTCCAAGGTCTATACCCAGAGAAAAGCAAGTAAACCTGATTGCTAACTTCATTTATAAGTGGTCTTTGAACTGTATTGGTTGCTCAACTGGAATGTATATATAGTTGCAGGTGCAGGGGGCTATGTTCAAGTTTTTCCTTTTATTTAAGAACTATTTCAAATGTTATCTGTAAAGCTATTTATTTCTTGATAATGTGGTTGTGATTCAATTGAAGATTGCTTTCGGGTCTGCGTTTTAGATTGGCGAGAGGTGAATGAGCTGATGATTCTGAGGGGGATTTGATAGGGTGGATGCCGTTCGCGCAGTCCCACGATCAGGCGGCTGATCTTTTGGACCGGGATGAGGAGAAATCTCTTCACTCAAAGCGTTGTGAATCTTTGGAATTCTCCACCCCAGAGAATTGTGGGGGCTCCGTCGATGATAACGTTTAAGGCTTGGGTGTGCAGATTTTTGGCCTCTCGGGGAATTAAGGGATATTGGGAAGGGGCAGGAAAATGGAGTTGAAGCCCCGAGGTCAGCCATGATCGTATTGAATGGTGCAGCAGGTTCGATGGGCCGCATCTCCTGCTTCCATGTTCTTGAGCACACCATGAGAGTGTGGTGCAGGCAGACTCAATTGAGGCTTTCCAGAGGGACTGGACAATTACCTGAAAAGAAAAGATGCACAGGCCTGTAAGGATCCTTCCTGTTTATTTAACCACTGGGGCTGGTTTAGCACAGTGGGCTAAACAGCTGGCTTGTAAGGCCAGCATCGCAGGTTCAATTCCCGTACCGGCCTCCCCGAACAGGCGGCAGAATGTGGCGACTAGGGGCTTTTCACAGTAACTTCATTGAAGCCTACCTGTGACAATAAGCGATTATTATTATTCCCTTTTATTTCCCCTTCCATTTATTTTTGCTATTACTAGTTTGATCCATGGATGATTAATGGCCCTGTGACTTTAATGCAGCCGGTATCTTTAACTCAAGCAGAAGCTATGGCCTGTATCTTTGTAACAAGCAGGATGAATCAGGAAGGATCAGCGATGACTCGCTTTGATTGACTTGGCTGGCAGCTACTGAATTGGCTCAAATGTCTGTGCGCTGCTTGGTGGCGATTGGCTCTGGTCCCACTGACATGTTTCTCAGTGACACGAGGCTCGAGTTAGTTTCATTTTGATTCTGAAGCCTGGATGGAGGAGTTCTAACTCTCTCTCTCTCTCGCAAAGATATGATGAATTCTCGCCACAAATGCAGTGTAAGAGTGCTCTCCCGCTCCAAAAAAAAGGCCGATGTGAAGCAGATGCCAGAATCTGACGATTCTATCCGAGAACAGGCAGGTGTGAAGCAAGAGGCCTCTCCAGAAAAAGCTGTAAGATACACTGCTGAGCTGCAAAGAAGATCATTACAGCTGTAGACCAGAGACTTTAACCAACATGCATACTGTGAAGGAAGTACACTAAAGGACTCATCATCTGAAGCAAGGACTCTCATCTTTTCACCTTAAACCTTATTATTTGTCCACACACACACCCCCGACTTGGGTGTGCGGGTAGAGGGTGGGGCAGGGAAGGAGGGGGCTCTGTTCAAAAGACCGTTAGATCAAGGTAGTTAGGACAACGAGTAAGATTTCAAAGTATGGATGAATATGACAGCATTAAGTAATTTGGTACATACTTAGGTTAATTTGCTCGACAAAGATTAAAACAAACAGTAGAAGATATATTCCCCAAGCAGAGGCAATTATTACTGTAGCAATTATTAACAATTAAATGTGTATTCTTAAAGCATTGTAGTAATGAAACATATAATTTTTTGTCAATAGTAAAACGCTCGCGAGGCATAATGGGACGTGGCTAACTATAACCTAGCCACATTCTTTAGCAAAGTGGATTCACACTAAATACAGCCTGTTCAGCAGGGAACATTTCTTATCGGCAGCCCTTGCAAATATATAGACAATAGCTCGAGTCAGGAACCAGGCTAAGTTAGGAAGGGTTATATATACAAAGGACCAAGGACAGCGGAGAAGGGATCTGAAAAAAACATCAGGAGGTCGTGAGTAAGACCCTAATTGTCCATGGAATCTGCAACAGTAGCGATTGGATCATGTCCAGCCGAGACATCAGCCTTTTGAAAATTGTATAAGTACCGAACTAAGAACGATGTTAATTCAGAGTCGATTGGAACTGCCCAGATTGCTCACCACCCCCGTACGGTAGCCAAGCTTGGAAAGTAAAGACCATTTTTAACCTGAGTTGCTGTCTCCGTGAGTCTTTGTGTCAGCTGAGCCATAATTAAGAAGGGAAATCCCTTACATGAAAGACAGCTTAATATTTAGTCTCCGAAAACGCTCCTACAGGCAGTTAAAGGAGAGTCAGGTATTAGCTTGACATTAAGCAGCTGTGTTTACATATATTTTATATTTGTTCTGGTTATAAATAAACAGTAATTGTGTTTCAACTTACAAACCTGGTGACTGTAATAATTGGGCAGCCAAGGCCGAATGATTTGGGGGATTTTTATCAGAATTATTGGGTAATTCACTTGTGTTGTGACTCCGGGGTACGTGGGGCCTGGATGTTTCTATTTGAATGGAATCAAGGGACGATCGCATTTGAACTGAGTGGAGCTCGGCAACTGCTACTGGGCTAATCTGGACTGCCTTTAAAGAGATAAATTGGGGAAAACTGGCATGGACACAAGGGGCAGAATGACCTCCCTCTGTCCTGCAGTCAGGCTATCTGATTCTACGACAGGAGCCAGCTGGAAGACAGGTGGATGCACATCCCATGGGAACAGCTGAATAGGGGGGTTTTAGGCAACATGTCGTAATCTGGTATGTGCGACATCCGAAAAACGCAGGCGAGGGAGAGGGGGATCCAGTCAGATAAATCTGCTTACCGGCGCATTGTCAGAATCCAGCTCCTCCTCGGCGGTGAATAGATTAAGACATTCGGACAGCGTGACACGGCCCCCCATAGCCAGCCTCTGCAACAGAGGAGGAGACGAGGGTCAGGTTAAAGAACTTCACATATCACCCTCTTTCCCTGCAGCCCTATCAGCCGTTTCAAAGCCAGCTCACTAACTGGCCATCGCAACGTACCTTAGGGATTGGCAGAGAAAGATCACAAAAGACGTCAAAGGTGATGGACCTGTGGCCACAGGTTGTACAGCGAAGCGTGCTGTTCAACTGACCTACAAACAGATCTGGAAAGGAAAAGACAGCTGTTAAATCCTGTAAGTATTCTGTATCTAACCCCGTGCTGTACCAGTCCTGGGAGTGTGTGATGGGGACAGTGTAGAGGGAGCTTCACTCTGTATCTAACGCCGTGCTGTACTTGTCCTGGGAGTGTTTGATGGGGACAGTGTAGAGGGAGCTTTACTCTGTATCTAATCCCGTGCTGTACCTGTCCAGGGAGTGTTTGATGGGGTCAATGTAGAGGGAGCTTTACCCTGTATCTAATCCCGTGCTGTACCTGTCCTGGGAGTGTTTGATGGGGTCAATGTAGAGGGAGCTTTACTCTGTATCTAACCCCGTGCTGTACCTGTCCTGGGAGTGTTTGATGGGGACAGTGTAGAGGGAGATTTACTCTGCATCTAACGCCGTGCCGTACCAGTCCTGGGGAGCGTTTGATGGGGACAGTGTAAAGGGAGCTTAACTCTGTATCTAACCCCGTGCTGTACCTGTCCTGGGAGAGTTTGATGGGGACAGTGGAGAGGGAGCTTTACTCTGCATCTAACCCCGTGCTGTACCTGTCAAGGGGGTGTTTGATGGGGGCAGTGTAGAGGGAGATTTACTCTGTATCTAACCCCAGGCTGTGCCTCTCCTGGGAGTGTTTGATGGGGACAGTGTAGAGAGAGATTTACTCTGTATCTAATCCCGTGCTGTACCTGTCCTGGGAGTGTTTGATGGGGACAGTGAGAGGGAGCTTTACTCTGTATCTAACCCCGTGCTGTACCTGTCCTGGGAGTGTTTGTTGGGTACAGGGTAGAGGGAAATTTACTCTGTATCTAACCCCGTGCTGTATCTGTTCTGGGAGTGTTTGATGGGGACAGTGAAAAGGGAGCTTTACTCTGTATCTAACCCTGTGCTGTACCTGTCCTGGGAGTGTTTGATGGGGACAGTGTAGAGGGAGCTTTACTCTGGATCTAATCCCGTGCTGTACCTGTCCTCGGAGTGTTTGATGGGGACAGTGTAGAGGGAGCTTTACTCTGTATCGAACCCCGGGCTGTACCTGTCCTGGGAGTGTTTGATGGGGACAGTGTTGAGGGAGCTTTCCTCGGTATCTAACCCCGTGCTGTACCAGTCCTGGGAGCGTTTGATGGGGACAGTGTAGAGGGAGCTTCACTCTGTATCTAACGCCGTGCTGTACTTGTCCTGGGAGTGTTTGATGGGCACAGTGTAGAGGGAGTTTACTCTGTATCTAATTCCGTGCTGTACCTGTCCTGGGAGTGTTTGATGGGGTCAATGTAGAGGGAGCTTTACTCTGTATCTAATCCCGTGGTGTACCTGTCCTGGGAGTGTTTGATGGGGACAGTGTAGAGGGAGATTTACTCTGTATCTAATCCCATGCTGTACCTGTCCTGGGAGTGTTTGATGGGGACAGTGTAGAGGGAGATTTACTCTGTATCTAATCCCATGCTGTACCTGTCCTGGGAGTGTTTGATGGGGACAGTGTAGAGGGAGATTTACTCTGTATCTAATCCCGTGCTGTACCTGCCCTGGGAGTGTTTGATGGGGTCAATGTAGAGGGAGCTTTACCCTGTATCTAATCCCGTGCTGTACCTGTCCTGGGAGTGTTTGATGGGGTCAATGTAGAGGGAGCTTTACTCTGTATCTAACCCCGTGCTGGACCTGTCCTGGGAGTGTTTGATGGGGTCAATGTAGAGGGAGCTTTACTCTGTATCTAACCCCGTGCTGTACCTGTCCTGGGAGTGTTTGATGGGGACAGTGTAGAGGGAGCTTTACTCTGCATCTAACCCCGTGCTGTACCTGTCCTGGGGAGCGTTTGATGGGGACAGTGTAAATGGAGCTTAACTCTGTATCTAACCCCGTGCTGTACCTGTCCTGGGAGTGTTTGATGGGGTCAATGTAGAGGGAAATTTACTCTGTATCTAACCCCGTGCTGTACCTGTCAAGGGGGTGTTTGATGGGGACAGTGTAGAGGGAGATTTACTCTGTATCTAACCCCAGGCTGTACCTCTCCTGGGAGTGTTTGATGGGGACAGTGTAGAGAGAGATTTACTCTGTATCTAATCCCGTGCTGTACCTGTCCTGGGAGTGTTTGATGGGGACAGTGAGACGGAGCTTTACTCTGTATCGAACCCCGTGCTGTACCTGTCCTGGGAGTGTTTGTTGGGGACAGGGTAGAGGGAGATTTACTCTGTATCTAACCCCGTGCTGTCCCTGTCCTGGGAGTGTTTGATGGGGACAGTGTAGAGGGAGATTTACTCTATATCTAGCCCCGTGCTGTACCTGCCCTGGGAGTGTTTGATGGGGTCAATGTAGAGGGAGCTTTACCCTGTATCTAATCCCGTGCTGTACCTGTCCTGGGAGTGTTTGATGGGGTCAATGTAGAGGGAGCTTTACTCTGTATCTAACCCCGTGCTGGACCTGTCCTGGGAGTGTTTGATGGGGTCAATGTAGAGGGAGCTTTACTCTGTATCTAACCCCGTGCTGTACCTGTCCTGGGAGTGTTTGATGGGGACAGTGTAGAGGGAGCTTTACTCTGCATCTAACCCCGTGCTGTACCTGTCCTGGGGAGCGTTTGATGGGGACAGTGTAAATGGAGCTTAACTCTGTATCTAACCCCGTGCTGTACCTGTCCTGGGAGTGTTTGATGGGGTCAATGTAGAGGGAAATTTACTCTGTATCTAACCCCGTGCTGTACCTGTCAAGGGGGTGTTTGATGGGGACAGTGTAGAGGGAGATTTACTCTGTATCTAACCCCAGGCTGTACCTCTCCTGGGAGTGTTTGATGGGGACAGTGTAGAGAGAGATTTACTCTGTATCTAATCCCGTGCTGTACCTGTCCTGGGAGTGTTTGATGGGGACAGTGAGACGGAGCTTTACTCTGTATCGAACCCCGTGCTGTACCTGTCCTGGGAGTGTTTGTTGGGGACAGGGTAGAGGGAGATTTACTCTGTATCTAACCCCGTGCTGTCCCTGTCCTGGGAGTGTTTGATGGGGACAGTGTAGAGGGAGATTTACTCTATATCTAGCCCCGTGCTGTACCTGTTCTGGGAGTGTTTGATGGGGACAGTGAAAAGGGAGCTTTACTCTGTATCTAACCCCGTGCTGTACCTGTCTTGGGAGTGTTTGATGGGGACAGTGTAGACGGAGCTTTACTCTGTATCGAACCCCGTGCTGTACCTGTCCTGGGAGTGTTTGATGGGGACAGTGTTGAGGGAGCTTTCCTCGGTATCTAACCCCGTGCTGTACCAGTCCTGGGAGTGTTTGATGGGGACAGTGTAGAGGGAGCTTCACTCTGTATCTAACGCCGTGCTGTACTTGTCCTGGGAGTGTTTGATGGGGACAGTGTAGAGGGAGCTTTACTCTGTATCTAATCCCGTGCTGTACCTGTCCTGGGAGTGTTTGATGGGGTCAATGTAGAGGGAGCTTTACTCTGTATCTAATCCCGTGCTCTACCTGTCCTGGGAGTGTTTGATGGGGTCAATGTAGAGGGAGCTTTACTCTGTATCTAACCCCGTGCTGTACCTGTCCTGGGAGTGTTTGATGGGGACAGTGTAGAGGGAGCTTTACTCTGCATCTAACCCCGTGCTGTACCTGTCCTGGGGAGCGTTTGATGGGGACAGTGTAAAGGGAGCTTAACTCTGTATCTAACCCCGTGCTGTACCTGTCCTGGGAGTGTTTGATGGGGTCAATGTAGAGGGAAATTTACTCTGTATCTAACCCCGTGCTGTACCTGTCCTGGGAGTGTTTGATGGGGACAGTGTAGAGGGAACTTTACTCTGTATCTAACCCCGTGCTGTACCTGTCCTGGGAGTGTTTGATGGGGACAGTGTAGAGGGAGATTTACTCTGTATCTAACCCCGTGCTGTACCTGTCCTGGGAGTTTATGATGGGATCAATGTAGAGGGAGCTTTACTCTGTATGTAACCCCGTGCTGTACCTGTCCTGGGAGTTTATGATGGGATCAATGTAGAGGGAGCTTTACTCTGTATCTAACTCCGTGCTGTACCTGTCCTGGGAGTGTTTGATGGGGACAGTGTAGTGGGATGATTTACTCTGTATCTAACCCTGTGCTGTACCTGTCCTGGGAATGTTTGATGGGGACAGTGTAGAGGGTTACACTTCGGTAATGGGAGTGCTTACCTACGATTTTACTGTCATCTCTCTCCAGGTATCGTTTCCACATCTGCATCGATTTTTCATCATCACTGAAGAAAGAAAACAATGTCAGGAGCTGAGGGAAAGAGAGAGAGGGAAAGACAGATAGTGAGACAGAGACAGAGAGTCAGAGATAGTGAGTGAGATGCACAAAGAGAGAAAGTGAGAATAGAGTGAGATTGAGACAGGAACAGCGAGAGACTGACAGAATCAGTGACGGAGAGAGTGAGAAGGAGACGGAGAGAGTGAGAAGGAGACGGAGAGAGTGAGAAGGAGACAGAGAGAGAGGGGAGGCGGAGAGAGTGAGAAGGAGACTGAGAGAGTGAGAAGGAGACGGAGAGAGTGAGAAGGAGACAGAGAGAGAGAGGAGGCGGAGAGAGTGAGAAGGAGACAGAGAGAGAGAGGAGGCGGAGAGAGTGAGAAGGAGACGGAGAGAGGGAGAAGGAGACGGAAACAGTGAGAAGGAGACGGAGAGAGAGAGAAGGAGACGGAGAGAGTGGGAAGGAGGCGGAGAGAGTGAGAAGGGGACCGAGAGAGTGAGAAGGAGACGGAGAGAGTGAGAAGGAGATGGAGAGAGTGAGAAGGAGATGGAGAGAGTGAGAAGGGGACGGAGAGAGTGAGAAGGGGAATGAGAGAGTGAGGAGACTAAGAGAGTGAGAAGGAGACGGAGAGAGTGAGAAGGAGACGGAGAGAGTGAGAAGGGGACCGAGAGAGTGAGAAGGGGACGGAAAGAGTGAGAAGGGGACGGACAGAGTGAGAAGGAGACGGAGAGAGTGAGAAGGAGACGGAGAGAGAGAGAAGGAGATGGAGAGAGTGAGAAGGGGAATGAGAGAGTGAGGAGACGGAGAGAGTGAGAAGGAGATGAAGAGAGTGAGAAGGAGACGGTGAGAGAGAGAAGGAGACGGAGAGAGTGAGAAGGAGGCGGAGAGAGTGAGAAGGAGACGGAGAGAGTCAGAAGGAGACGGAGAGAGTGAGAAGGAGACGGATAGAGGGAGAAGGGGACCGAGAGAGTGAGAAGGGGACGGAAAGAGTGAGAAGGGGACGGAGAGAGTGAGAAGGAGACGGAGAGAGTGAGAAGGAGACGGAGAGAGAGAGAAGGAGATGGAGAGAGTGAGAAGGGGAATGAGAGAGTGAGGAGACGGAGAGAGTGAGAAGGAGATGATGAGAGTGAGAAGGAGACGGAGAGAGTGAGAAGGAGGCGGAGAGAGTGAGAAGGAGGCGGAGAGAGTGAGAAGGAGACGGAGAGAGTGAGAAGCAGGCGGAGAGAGTGAGAAGGAGACGGAGAGAGAGAGAAGGAGAGGGAGAGAGAGAGAAAGAGACGGAGAGAGTGAGAAGGAGACGGAGAGAGTGAGAAGGAGACGGAGAGAGTGAGAAGGAGACGGAGAGAGTGAGAAGGAGACGGAGAGAGTGAGAAGAGGACGGAGAGAGTGAGAAGGGGATGGAGAGAGTGAGAAGGAGACGGAGAGAGTGAGAAGGAGGCGTAGAGAGTGAGAAGGAGACGGAGAGAGTGAGAAGGAGACGGAGAGAGTGAGAAGGAGACGGAGAGAGTGGAAGGAGGCGGAGAGAGGGAGAAGGAGGCGGAGAGAGTGAGAAGGAGGCGGAGAGAGTGAGAAGGGGACGGAGAGAGTGAGAAGGGGACGGATAGAGAGAGAAGGGGACGGAGAGAGAGAGAAAGGGACGGAGAGAGAGAGAAGGGAACGGAGAGAGTGAGAAGGAGACGGAGAGAGTGAGAAGGAGACGGAGAGAGTGAGAAGGAGACGGAGAGAGTGAGAAGGGGACGGAGAGAGAGAGAAAGGGACGGAGAGAGAGAGAAAGGGACGGAGAGAGAGAGAAGGGGACGGAGAGAGTGAGAAGGAGACGGAGAGAGTGAGAAGGAGACGGAGAGAGTGAGAAGGAGGCGGAGAGAGTGAGAGAGAGAGAAGGAGACGGAGAGAGTGAGAAGGAGGCGGAGAGAGTGAGAAGGAGACGGAGAGAGAGAGAAGGAAACAGAGAGAGTGAGAAGGAGGCGGAGAGAGTGAGAAGGAGACGGAGAGAGAGAGAAGGAGACAGAGAGAGAGAGAGGAGGCGGAGAGAGTGAGAAGGAGACGGAGAGAGTGAGAAGGAGGTGGAGATAGTGAGAAGGAGACGGAGAGAGTGAGAAGGAGACGGAGAGAGTGAGAAGGAGACGGAGAGAGTGAGAAGGAGATGGAGAGAGAGAGAAGGGGACGGAGAGAGAGAGAGGAGGCGGAGAGAGTGAGAAGGAGACGGAGAGAGTGAGAAGGAGACGGAGAGAGAGAGAAGGGGACGGAGAGAGTGAGAAGCAGGCGGAGAGAGTGAGAAGGAGACGGAGAGAGAGAGAAGGAGAGGGAGAGAGAGAGAAAGAGACGGAGAGAGTGAGAAGGAGACGGAGAGAGTGAGAAGGAGACGGAGAGAGTGAGAAGGAGACGGAGAGAGTGAGAAGGAGACGGAGAGAGTGAGAAGGAGACGGAGAGAGTGAGAAGGAGACGGAGAGAGTGAGAAGGAGACGGAGAGAGAGAGAAGGAGAGGGAGAGAGAGAGAAAGAGACGGAGAGAGTGAGAAGGAGACGGAGAGAGTGAGAAGGAGACGGAGAGAGTGAGAAGGAGACGGAGAGAGTGAGAAGGAGACGGAGAGAGTGAGAAGGAGACGGAGAGAGTGAGAAGGAGACGGAGAGAGTGAGAAGGAGACGGAGAGAGTGAGAAGGAGACGGAGAGAGAGAGAAGGAGAGGGAGAGAGTGAGAAGGAGACGGAGAGAGTGAGAAGGAGACGGAGAGAGTGAGAAGGAGACGGAGAGAGTGAGAAGGAGACGGAGAGAGTGAGAAGGAGACGGAGAGAGTGAGAAGGAGACGGAGAGAGTGAGAAGGAGACGGAGAGAGTGAGAAGGAGACGGAGAGAGTGAGAAGGAGACGGAGAGAGTGAGAAGGAGACGGAGAGAGTGAGAAGGAGACGGAGAGAGTGAGAAGGAGGCGTAGAGAGTGAGAAGGAGACGGCGAGAGTGAGAAGGGGACGGAGAGAGAGAGAAGGAGACGGAGAGAGTGAGAAGGGGACGGAGAGAGTGAGAAGGAGACGGAGAGAGTGAGAAGGGGACCGAGAGAGTGAGAAGGGGACCGAGAGAGTGAGAAGGGGACCGAGAGAGTGAGAAGGAGGCGGAGAGAGAGAGGAGGAGACGGAGAGAGTGAGAAGGAGACGGAGAGAGTGAGAAGGAGGCGGAGGGAGTGAGAAGGAGACGGAGAGAGAGAGAAGGAGGCGGAGAGAGAGAGGAGGAGACGGAGAGAGTGAGAAGGAGACGGAGAGAGTGAGAAGGAGACGGAGAGAGTGAGAAGGAGACGGAGAGAGTGAGAAGGAGGCGGCGAGAGAGAGAAGGAGACGGAGAGAGTGAGAAGGAGGCGGAGAGAGAGAGGAGGAGACGGAGAGAGTGAGAAGGAGACGGAGAGAGTGAGAAGGAGGCGGAGAGAGAGAGAAGGAGACGGAGAGAGTGAGAAGGAGACGGAGAGAGTGAGAAGGAGACGGAGAGAGTGAGAAGGAGACGGAGAGAGTGAGAAGGAGGCGGCGAGAGAGAGAAGGAGACGGAGAGAGTGAGAAGGAGGCGGAGAGTGTGAGAAGGAGACGGAGAGAGTGAGAAGGGGACCGAGAGAGTGAGAAGGAGAGGGAGAGAGTAAGAAGGAGACGGAGAGTGTGAGAAGGAGACGGAGAGAGAGAGAAGGGGACCGAGAGAGTGAGAAGGGGACCGAGAGAGTGAGAAGGAGGCGGAGAGAGTGAGAAGGAGACGGAGAGTGTGAGAAGGAGACGGAGAGAGAGAGAAGGGGACCGAGAGAGTGAGAAGGGGACCGAGAGAGTGAGAAGGAGGCGGAGAGAGAGAGGAGGAGACGGAGAGAGTGAGAAGGAGACGGAGAGAGTGAGAAGGAGGCGGAGGGAGTGAGAAGGAGACGGAGAGAGAGAGAAGGAGACGGATGGAGAGAGAAGGAGACGGATAGAGTGAGAAGGGGACGGAGAGAGTGAGAAGGAGACGGAGAGAATGAGAAGGAGGCGGAGAGAGTGAGAAGGAGACGGAGTGAGTGAGAAGGAGACGGAGAGAGTGAGAAGGAGACGGAGAGAGAAAGAAGGAGACGGAGACAGTGAGAAGGAGGCGGAGAGAGTGAGAAGGAGAAGGAGAGAGTGAGAAGGAGGCGGAGAGAGTGAGAAGGAGACGGAGAGAGTGAGAAGGGGACCGAGAGAGTGAGAAGGAGACGGAGAGAGTGAGAAGGAGACGGAGAGAGTGAGAAGGGGAATGAGAGAATGAGGAGACGGAGAGAGTGAGAAGGAGACGGAGAGAGAGAGAAGGAGACGGAGAGAGTGAGAAGGAGACAGAGTGAGTGAGAAGGAGATGGAGAGAGTGAGAAGGAGACGGAGAGAGAGAGAAGGAGACGGAGAGAGTGAGAAGGAGACAGAGAGAGTGAGAAGGAGATGGAGAGAGTGAGAAGGGGACGGATAGAGAGAGAAAGGGACGGAGAGAGAGAGAAGGGGACGGAGAGAGAGAGAAAGGGACGGAGAGAGAGAGAAGGGAACGGAGAGAGTGAGAAGGAGACGGATAGAGTGAGAAGGAGACGGAGAGAGTGAGAAGGAGACGGAGAGAGTGAGACGGAGACGGAGAGAGAGAGAAGGGGACGGAGAGAGGGAGAAGGAGACGGAGAGAGTGAGAAGGAGACGGAGAGAGTGAGAAGGAGACGGAGAGAGTGAGAAGGGGAATGAGAGAATGAGGAGACGGAGAGAGTGAGAAGGAGACGGAGAGAGAGAGAAGGAGACGGAGAGAGTGAGAAGGAGACAGAGAGAGTGAGAAGGAGATGGAGAGAGTGAGAAGGAGACGGAGAGAGAGAGAAGGAGACGGAGAGAGTGAGAAGGAGACAGAGAGAGTGAGAAGGAGATGGAGAGAGTGAGAAGGGGACGGAGAGAGTGAGAAGGAGGCGGAGAGAGTGAGAAGGGGACGGATAGAGAGAGAAAGGGACGGAGAGAGAGAGAAGGGGACGGAGAGAGAGAGAAAGGGACGGAGAGAGAGAGAAGGGAACGGAGAGAGTGAGAAGGAGACGGATAGAGTGAGAAGGAGACGGAGAGAGTGAGAAGGAGACGGAGAGAGTGAGACGGAGACGGAGAGAGAGAGAAGGGGACGGAGAGAGGGAGAAGGAGACGGAGAGAGTGAGAAGGAGACGGAGAGAGAGAGAAAGAGACGGAGAGAGTGAGAAGGAGACGGAGAGAGTGAGAAGGGGACGGAGAGAGTGAGAAGGAGACGGAGAGAGTGAGAAGGAGACGGAGAGAGTGAGAAGGAGACGGAGAGAGAGAGAAAGAGACGGAGAGACGGAGAAGGAGACGGAGGGAGTGAGAAGGAGGCGGAGAGAGTGAGAAGGAGACGGAGAGAGTGAGAAGGAGACGGAGAGAGTGAGAAGGAGGCGGAGAGAGTGAGAAGGAGACGGAGAGAGTGAGAAGAGGACGGAGAGAGTGAGAAGGAGGCGGAGAGAGTGAGAAGGAGACGGAGAGAGTGAGAAGAGGACGGAGAGAGTGAGAAGGAGGCGGAGAGAGTGAGAAGGAGACGGAGAGAGTGAGAAGGAGGCGTAGAGAGTGAGAAGGAGACGGAGAGAGAGAGAGAAGGAGACGGAGAGAGTGAGAAGGAGACGGAGAGAGTGAGAAGGAGACGGAGAGAGTGAGAAGCAGGCGTAGAGAGTGAGAAGGAGACGGAGAGAGTGAGAAGGAGACGGCGAGAGTGAGAAGGAGACGGAGAGAGAGAGAAGGAGGGGGAGAGAGTGAGAAGGAGGCGGAGAGAGAGAGAAGGAGACGGAGAGAGTGAGAAGGAGACGGCGAGAG
The DNA here is from genome assembly GCF_047496885.1 of Scyliorhinus torazame. NCBI lineage: Eukaryota > Metazoa > Chordata > Chondrichthyes > Carcharhiniformes > Scyliorhinidae > Scyliorhinus > Scyliorhinus torazame. Next base: position 76,664,857 of record NC_092710.1, on the reverse strand, counting down.
TGAGAAGGAGACGGAGAGAGTGAGAAGGAGACGGAGAGAGAGAGAAGGAGGGGGAGAGAGTGAGAAGGTGACGGAGAGAGAGAGAAGGAGACGGAGAGAGTGAGAAGGAGACGGAGAGAGTGAGAAGGAGACGGAGAGAGTGAGAAGCAGGCGGAGAGAGTGAGAAGGAGGCGGAGAGAGTGAGAAGGAGACGGAGAGGGAGAGAGAAAGAGACGGAGAGAGTGAGAAGGAGACGGAGAGAGTGAGAAGGGGACGGAGAGAGTGAGAAGGAGACGGAGAGAGTGAGAAGGAGACGGAGAGAGTGAGAAGGAGACGGAGAGAGTGAGAAGGAGACGGAGAGAGTGAGAAGGGGATGGAGAGAGAGAGAGGAGGCGGAGAGAGTGAGAAGGGGACGGAGAGTGAGAAGGAGGCGGAGAGAGTGAGAAGGAGACGGAGAGAGAGAGAAGGAGAGGGAGAGAGAGAGAAAGAGACGGAGAGAGTGAGAAGGAGACGGAGAGAGTGAGAAGGAGATGGAGAGAGTGAGAAGGAGACGGAGAGAGTGAGAAGGAGACGGAGAGAGTGAGAAGGAGGCGGAGAGATTGAGAAGGAGGCGGAGAGAGGGAGAAGGAGGCGGAGAGATTGAGAAGGAGGCGGAGAGAGTGAGAAGGGGACGGAGAGAGTGAGAAGGGGACGGATAGAGAGAGAAAGGGACGGAGAGAGAGAGAAGGGGACGGAGAGAGAGAGAAAGGGACGGAGAGAGAGAGAAGGGAACGGAGAGAGTGAGAAGGAGACGGAGAGAGTGAGATGGAGACGGAGAGAGTGAGAAGGGGACGGAGAGAGAGAGAAAGGGACGGAGAGAGAGAGAAAGGGACGGAGAGAGTGAGAAGGAGACGGAGAGAGTGAGAAGGAGACGGAGAGAGTGAGAAGGAGGCGGAGAGAGTGAGAGAGAGAGAAGGAGACGGAGAGAGTGAGAAGGAGGCGGAGAGAGTGAGAAGGAGACGGAGAGAGAGAGAAGGAAACAGAGAGAGTGAGAAGGAGGCGGAGAGAGTGAGAAGGAGACGGAGAGAGAGAGAAGGAGACAGAGAGAGAGAGAGGAGGCGGAGAGAGTGAGAAGGAGGCGGAGAGAGTGAGAAGGAGACGGAGAGAGTGAGAAGGAGACGGAGAGAGTGAGAAGGAGACGGAGAGAGAGAGAAGGAAACAGAGAGAGTGAGAAGGAGGCGGAGAGAGTGAGAAGGAGACGGAGAGAGAGAGAAGGAGACAGAGAGAGAGAGAGGAGGCGGAGAGAGTGAGAAGGAGACGGAGAGAGTGAGAAGGAGGTGGAGATAGTGAGAAGGAGACGGAGAGAGTGAGAAGGAGACGGAGAGAGTGAGAAGGAGACGGAGAGAGTGAGAAGGAGATGGAGAGAGAGAGAAGGGGACGGAGAGAGAGAGAGGAGGCGGAGAGAGTGAGAAGGAGACGGAGAGAGTGAGAAGGAGACGGAGAGAGTGAGAAGGAGGTGGAGATAGTGAGAAGGAGACGGAGAGAGTGAGAAGGAGACGGAGAGAGTGAGAAGGAGACGGAGAGAGAGAGAAGGGGACGGAGAGAGTGAGAAGCAGGCGGAGAGAGTGAGAAGGAGACGGAGAGAGAGAGAAGGAGAGGGAGAGAGAGAGAAAGAGACGGAGAGAGTGAGAAGGAGACGGAGAGAGTGAGAAGGAGACGGAGAGAGTGAGAAGGAGACGGAGAGAGTGAGAAGGAGACGGAGAGAGTGAGAAGGAGACGGAGAGAGAGAGAAGGGGACGGAGAGAGAGAGAAGGAGACGGAGAGAGTGAGAAGGAGACGGAGAGAGTGAGAAGGAGACGGAGAGAGTGAGAAGGAGACGGAGAGAGAGAGAAGGGGACGGAGAGAGTGAGAAGGAGGCGGAGAGAGTGAGAAGGAGGCGGAGAGAGTGAGAAGGAGACGGAGAGAGTGAGAAGGGGACGGAGAGAGAGAGAGAAGGAGATGGAGAGAGTGAGAAGGAGACGGAGAGAGTGAGAAGGAGACGGAGAGAGAGAGAAGGAGACGGAGAGAGAGAGAAGGAGACGGAGAGAGTGAGAAGGAGACGGAGAGAGTGAGAAGGAGACGGAGAGAGTGAGAAGGAGGCGGCGAGAGAGAGAAGGAGACGGAGAGAGTGAGAAGGAGGCGGAGAGTGTGAGAAGGAGACGGAGAGAGTGAGAAGGGGACCGAGAGAGTGAGAAGGAGGCGGCGAGAGAGAGAAGGAGACGGAGAGAGTGAGAAGGAGGCGGAGAGTGTGAGAAGGAGACGGAGAGAGTGAGAAGGGGACCGAGAGAGTGAGAAGGGGACCGAGAGAGTGAGAAGGGGACCGAGAGAGTGAGAAGGAGGCGGAGAGAGAGAGGAGGAGACGGAGAGAGTGAGAAGGAGACGGAGAGAGTGAGAAGGAGGCGGAGGGAGTGAGAAGGAGACGGAGAGAGAGAGAAGGAGACGGATGGAGAGAGAAGGAGACGGATAGAGTGAGAAGGGGACGGAGAGAGTGAGAAGGAGACGGAGAGAATGAGAAGGAGGCGGAGAGAGTGAGAAGGAGACGGAGTGAGTGAGAAGGAGACGGAGAGAGTGAGAAGGAGACGGAGAGAGAAAGAAGGAGGTGGAGAGAGTGAGAAGGAGACGGAGAGAGTGAGAAGGAGACGGAGAGAGTGAGAAGGGGAATGAGAGAGAGAGAAGGGGACGGAGAGAGGGAGAAGGAGACGGAGAGAGTGAGAAGGAGACGGAGAGAGAGAGAAAGAGACGGAGAGAGTGAGAAGGAGACGGAGAGAGTGAGAAGGGGACGGAGAGAGTGAGAAGGAGACGGAGAGAGTGAGAAGGAGACGGAGAGAGTGAGAAGGAGGCGGAGAGAGTGAGAAGGAGACGGAGAGAGAGAGAAAGAGACGGAGAGACGGAGAAGGAGACGGAGGGAGTGAGAAGGAGGCGGAGAGAGTGAGAAGGAGACGGAGAGAGTGAGAAGGAGACGGAGAGAGTGAGAAGGAGGCGGAGAGAGTGAGAAGGAGACGGAGAGAGTGAGAAGAGGACGGAGAGAGTGAGAAGGAGGCGGAGAGAGTGAGAAGGAGACGGAGAGAGTGAGAAGAGGACGGAGAGAGTGAGAAGGAGGCGGAGAGAGTGAGAAGGAGACGGAGAGAGTGAGAAGGAGGCGTAGAGAGTGAGAAGGAGACGGAGAGAGAGAGAAGGAGACGGAGAGAGTGAGAAGGAGACGGAGAGAGTGAGAAGGAGACGGAGAGAGTGAGAAGCAGGCGGAGAGAGTGAGAAGGAGACGGAGAGAGAGAGAAGGAGACGGAGAGAGTGAGAAGGAGACGGCGAGAGTGAGAAGGAGACGGAGAGAGTGAGAAGGAGACGGAGAGAGAGAGAAGGAGGGGGAGAGAGTGAGAAGGAGACGGAGAGAGAGAGAAGGAGACGGAGAGAGTGAGAAGGAGACGGAGAGAGTGAGAAGGAGACGGAGAGAGTGAGAAGCAGGCGGAGAGAGTGAGAAGGAGACGGAGAGGGAGAGAGAAAGAGACGGAGAGAGTGAGAAGGAGACGGAGAGAGTGAGAAGGAGACGGAGAGAGTGAGAAGGGGACGGAGAGAGTGAGAAGGAGGCGGAGAGAGTGAGAAGGAGACGGAGAGGGAGAGAGAAAGAGACGGAGAGAGTGAGAAGGAGACGGAGAGAGTGAGAAGGGGACGGAGAGAGTGAGAAGGAGACGGAGAGAGTGAGAAGGAGACGGAGAGAGTGAGAAGGAGACGGAGAGAGTGAGAAGGAGACGGAGAGAGTGAGAAGGGGATGGAGAGAGAGAGAGGAGGCGGAGAGAGTGAGAAGGGGACGGAGAGTGAGAAGGAGGCGGAGAGAGTGAGAAGGAGACGGAGAGAGTGAGAAGCAGGCGGAGAGAGTGAGAAGGAGACGGAGAGAGAGAGAAGGAGAGGGAGAGAGAGAGAAAGAGACGGAGAGAGTGAGAAGGAGACGGAGAGAGTGAGAAGGAGATGGAGAGAGTGAGAAGGAGACGGAGAGAGTGAGAAGGAGACGGAGAGAGTGAGAAGGAGGCGGAGAGATTGAGAAGGAGGCGGAGAGAGGGAGAAGGAGGCGGAGAGATTGAGAAGGAGGCGGAGAGAGTGAGAAGGGGACGGAGAGAGTGAGAAGGGGACGGATAGAGAGAGAAAGGGACGGAGAGAGAGAGAAGGGGACGGAGAGAGAGAGAAAGGGACGGAGAGAGAGAGAAGGGAACGGAGAGAGTGAGAAGGAGACGGAGAGAGTGAGATGGAGACGGAGAGAGTGAGAAGGGGACGGAGAGAGAGAGAAAGGGACGGAGAGAGAGAGAAAGGGACGGAGAGAGAGAGAAGGGGACGGAGAGAGTGAGAAGGAGACGGAGAGAGTGAGAAGGAGACGGAGAGAGTGAGAAGGAGGCGGAGAGAGTGAGAGAGAGAGAAGGAGACGGAGAGAGTGAGAAGGAGGCGGAGAGAGTGAGAAGGAGACGGAGAGAGAGAGAAGGAAACAGAGAGAGTGAGAAGGAGGCGGAGAGAGTGAGAAGGAGACGGAGAGAGAGAGAAGGAGACAGAGAGAGAGAGAGGAGGCGGAGAGAGTGAGAAGGAGGCGGAGAGAGTGAGAAGGAGACGGAGAGAGTGAGAAGGAGACGGAGAGAGTGAGAAGGAGACGGAGAGAGAGAGAAGGGGACGGAGAGAGAGAGAGGAGGCGGAGAGAGTGAGAAGGAGACGGAGAGAGTGAGAAGGAGACGGAGAGAGTGAGAAGGAGGTGGAGAGAGTGAGAAGGGGACGGAGAGAGTGAGAAGGAGACGGAGAGAGTGAGAAGGAGACGGAGAGAGTGAGAAGGAGACGGAGAGAGTGAGAAGGAGACGGAGAGAGAGAGAAGGGGACGGAGAGAGTGAGAAGCAGGCGGAGAGAGTGAGAAGGAGACGGAGAGAGAGAGAAGGAGAGGGAGAGAGAGAGAAAGAGATGGAGAGAGTGAGAAGGAGACGGAGAGAGTGAGAAGGAGACGGAGAGAGTGAGAAGAGGACGGAGAGAGTGAGAAGGAGACGGAGAGAGTGAGAAGGAGACGGAGAGAGTGAGAAGAGGACGGAGAGAGTGAGAAGGGGATGGAGAGAGTGAGAAGGAGGTGGAGATAGTGAGAAGGAGACGGAGAGAGTGAGAAGGAGACGGAGAGAGTGAGAAGGAGACGGAGAGAGTGAGAAGGAGACGGAGAGAGTGAGAAGGAGACGGAGAGAGTGAGAAGGGGATGGAGAGAGAGAGAGAAGGAGGCGGAGAGAGTGAGAAGGGGACGGAGAGTGAGAAGGAGGCGGAGAGAGTGAGAAAGGGACGGAGAGAGTGAGAAGGAGACGGAGAGAGTGAGAAGGAGACGGAGAGAGTGAGAAGGAGACGGAGAGAGTGAGAAGCAGGCGGAGAGAGTGAGAAGGAGACGGAGAGAGAGAGAAGGAGAGGGAGAGAGAGAGAAAGAGACGGAGAGAGTGAGAAGGGGACGGAGAGAGTGAGAAGGAGACGGAGAGAGTGAGAAGGAGACGGAGAGAGTGAGAAGGAGACGGAGAGAGTGAGAAGGAGACGGAGAGAGTGAGAAGGAGACGGAGAGAGTGAGAAGAGGACGGAGAGAGTGAGAAGGGGATGGAGAGAGTGAGAAGGAGACGGGGAGCGTGGAAGGAGGCGGAGAGAGGGAGAAGGAGGCGGAGAGAGTGAGAAGGAGGCGGAGAGAGAGAGAAGGAGACGGAGAGAGAGAAGGAGACGGAGAGAGTGAGAAGGAGGCGGAGAGAGTGAGAAGGAGGCGTAGAGAGTGAGAAGGAGACGGAGAGAGTGAGAAGGAGACGGAGAGAGTGAGAAGGAGACGGAGAGAGTGAGAATGAGACGGAGAGCGTGGAAGGAGGCGGAGAGAGGGAGAAGGAGGCGGAGAGAGTGAGAAGGAGGCGGAGAGAGTGAGAAGGGGACGGATAGTGAGAGAAAGGGACGGAGAGAGAGAGAAGGGGACGGAGAGAGTGAGAAGGAGACGGAGAGAGAGAAGGAGACGGAGAGAGTGAGAAGGAGGCGGAGAGAGTGAGAAGGAGGCGTAGAGAGTGAGAAGGAGACGGAGAGAGTGAGAAGGAGACGGAGAGAGTGAGAAGGAGACGGAGAGAGTGAGAAGGAGGCGGAGAGAGTGAGAAGGAGGCGTAGAGAGTGAGAAGGAGACGGAGAGAGTGAGAAGGAGACGGAGAGAGTGAGAAGGAGACGGAGAGAGTGAGAACGAGACGGAGAGCGTGGAAGGAGGCGGAGAGAGGGAGAAGGAGGCGGAGAGAGTGAGAAGGAGGCGGAGAGAGTGAGAAGGGGACGGATAGAGAGAGAAAGGGACGGAGAGAGAGAGAAGGGGACGGAGAGAGAGAGAAAGGGACGGAGAGAGAGAGAAGGGAACGGAGAGAGTGAGAAGGAGACGGAGAGAGTGAGAAGGAGACGGAGAGAGTGAGAAGGAGACGGAGAGAGTGAGAAGGAGACGGAGAGAGTGAGAAGGAGACGGAGAGAGTGAGAAGGGGACGGAGAGAGAGAGAAGGGGACGGAGAGAGTGAGAAGGAGACGGAGAGAGTGAGAAGGAGACGGAGAGAGTGAGAAGGAGGCGGAGAGAGTGAGAGAGAGAGAAGGAGACGGAGAGAGTGAGAAGGAGGCGGAGAGAGTGAGAAGGAGACGGAGAGAGTGAGAAGGAGACGGAGAGAGTGAGAAGGAGACGGAGAGAGAGAGAAGGGGACGGAGAGAGTGAGAAGGAGACGGAGAGAGTGAGAAGGAGACGGAGAGAGTGAGAAGGAGACGGAGAGAGTGAGAAGGGGACGGAGAGAGAGAGAAGGGGACGGAGAGAGTGAGAAGGAGACGGAGAGAGTGAGAAGGAGACGGAGAGAGTGAGAAGGAGGCGGAGAGAGTGAGAGAGAGAGAAGGAGACGGAGAGAGTGAGAAGGAGGCGGAGAGAGTGAGAAGGAGGCGGAGAGAGAGAGAGAAGGAGACAGAGAGAGAGAGAGGAGGCGGAGAGAGTGAGAAGGAGACGGAGAGAGTGAGAAGGGGATGGAGAGAGAGAGAGGAGGCGGAGAGAGTGAGAAGGGGACGGAGAGTGAGAAGGAGGCGGTGAGAGTGAGAAAGGGACGGAGAGAGTGAGAAGCAGTCGGAGAGAGTGAGAAGGAGACGGAGAGAGTGAGAAGGAGACGGAGAGAGTGAGAAGCAGGCGGAGAGAGTGAGAAGGAGACGGAGAGAGAGAGAAGGAGAGGGAGAGAGAGAGAAAGAGACGGAGAGAGTGAGAAGGAGACGGAGAGAGTGAGAAGGAGATGGAGAGAGTGAGAAGGAGACGGAGAGAGTGAGAAGGAGACGGAGAGAGTGAGAAGGAGGCGGAGAGATTGAGAAGGAGGCGGAGAGAGGGAGAAGGAGGCGGAGAGATTGAGAAGGAGGCGGAGAGAGTGAGAAGGGGACGGAGAGAGTGAGAAGGGGACGGATAGAGAGAGAAAGGGACGGAGAGAGAGAGAAGGGGACGGAGAGAGAGAGAAAGGGACGGAGAGAGAGAGAAGGGAACGGAGAGAGTGAGAAGGAGACGGAGAGAGTGAGATGGAGACGGAGAGAGTGAGAAGGGGACGGAGAGAGAGAGAAAGGGACGGAGAGAGAGAGAAAGGGACGGAGAGAGAGAGAAGGGGACGGAGAGAGTGAGAAGGAGACGGAGAGAGTGAGAAGGAGACGGAGAGAGTGAGAAGGAGGCGGAGAGAGTGAGAGAGAGAGAAGGAGACGGAGAGAGTGAGAAGGAGGCGGAGAGAGTGAGAAGGAGACGGAGAGAGAGAGAAGGAAACAGAGAGAGTGAGAAGGAGGCGGAGAGAGTGAGAAGGAGACGGAGAGAGAGAGAAGGAGACAGAGAGAGAGAGAGGAGGCGGAGAGAGTGAGAAGGAGGCGGAGAGAGTGAGAAGGAGACGGAGAGAGTGAGAAGGAGACGGAGAGAGAGAGAAGGGGACGGAGAGAGAGAGAGGAGGCGGAGAGAGTGAGAAGGAGACGGAGAGAGTGAGAAGGAGACGGAGAGAGTGAGAAGGAGGTGGAGATAGTGAGAAGGAGACGGAGAGAGTGAGAAGGAGACGGAGAGAGTGAGAAGGAGACGGAGAGAGTGAGAAGGAGACGGAGAGAGAGAGAAGGGGACGGAGAGAGTGAGAAGCAGGCGGAGAGAGTGAGAAGGAGACGGAGAGAGAGAGAAGGAGAGGGAGAGAGAGAGAAAGAGATGGAGAGAGTGAGAAGGAGACGGAGAGAGTGAGAAGGAGACGGAGAGAGTGAGAAGGAGACGGAGAGAGTGAGAAGGAGACGGAGAGAGTGAGAAGAGGACGGAGAGAGTGAGAAGGGGATGGAGAGAGTGAGAAGGAGGCGGAGATAGTGAGAAGGAGACGGAGAGAGTGAGAAGGAGACGGAGAGAGTGAGAAGGAGACGGAGAGAGTGAGAAGGAGACGGAGAGAGTGAGAAGGGGATGGAGAGAGAGAGAGAAGGAGGCGGAGAGAGTGAGAAGGGGACGGAGAGTGAGAAGGAGGCGGAGAGAGTGAGAAAGGGACGGAGAGAGTGAGAAGCAGGCGGAGAGAGTGAGAAGGAGACGGAGAGAGTGAGAAGCAGGCGGAGAGAGTGAGAAGGAGACGGAGAGAGAGAGAAGGAGAGGGAGAGAGAGAGAAAGAGACGGAGAGAGTGAGAAGGGGACGGAGAGAGTGAGAAGGAGACAGAGAGAGTGAGAAGGAGGCGGAGAGAGTGAGAAGGAGACGGAGAGAGTGAGAAGGAGACGGAGAGAGTGAGAAGGAGACGGAGAGAGTGAGAAGGAGACGGAGAGAGTGAGAAGGAGACGGAGAGAGTGAGAAGGAGACGGAGAGAGTGAGAAGGAGACGGAGAGAGTGAGAAGGAGACGGAGAGAGAGAGAAGGAGACGGAGAGAGTGAGAAGGAGACGGAGAGAGAGAGAAGGAGACAGAGAGAGAGAGAGGAGGCGGAGAGAGTGAGAAGGAGGCGGAGAGAGTGAGAAGGAGACGGAGAGAGTGAGAAGGAGACGGAGAGAGAGAGAAGGGGACGGAGAGAGAGAGAGGAGGCGGAGAGAGTGAGAAGGAGACGGAGAGAGTGAGAAGGAGACGGAGAGAGAGAGAAGGAGACAGAGAGAGAGAGAGGAGGCGGAGAGAGTGAGAAGGAGGCGGAGAGAGTGAGAAGGAGACGGAGAGAGTGAGAAGGAGACGGAGAGAGAGAGAAGGGGACGGAGAGAGAGAGAGGAGGCGGAGAGAGTGAGAAGGAGACGGAGAGAGTGAGAAGGAGACGGAGAGAGTGAGAAGGAGACGGAGAGAGTGAGAAGGAGACGGAGAGAGAGAGAAGGGGACGGAGAGAGTGAGAAGCAGGCGGAGAGAGTGAGAAGGAGACGGAGAGAGAGAGAAGGAGAGGGAGAGAGAGAGAAAGAGATGGAGAGAGTGAGAAGGAGACGGAGAGAGTGAGAAGGAGACGGAGAGAGTGAGAAGGAGACGGAGAGAGTGAGAAGGAGACGGAGAGAGTGAGAAGAGGACGGAGAGAGTGAGAAGGGGATGGAGAGAGTGAGAAGGAGGTGGAGATAGTGAGAAGGAGACGGAGAGAGTGAGAAGGAGACGGAGAGAGTGAGAAGGAGACGGAGAGAGTGAGAAGGAGACGGAGAGAGTGAGAAGGGGATGGAGAGAGAGAGAGAAGGAGGCGGAGAGAGTGAGAAGGAGACGGAGAGAGTGAGAAGGGGACGGAGAGTGAGAAGGAGGCGGAGAGAGTGAGAAAGGGACGGAGAGAGTGAGAAGCAGGCGGAGAGAGTGAGAAGGAGACGGAGAGAGTGAGAAGCAGGCGGAGAGAGTGAGAAGGAGACGGAGAGAGAGAGAAGGAGAGGGAGAGAGAGAGAAAGAGACGGAGAGAGTGAGAAGGGGACGGAGAGAGTGAGAAGGAGACAGAGAGAGTGAGAAGGAGGCGGAGAGAGTGAGAAGGAGACGGAGAGAGTGAGAAGGAGACGGAGAGAGTGAGAAGGAGACGGAGAGAGTGAGAAGGAGACGGAGAGAGTGAGAAGGAGACGGAGAGAGTGAGAAGAGGACGGAGAGAGTGAGAAGGGGATGGAGAGAGTGAGAAGGAGACGGGGAGCGTGGAAGGAGGCGGAGAGAGGGAGAAGGAGGCGGAGAGAGTGAGAAGGAGGCGGAGAGAGAGAGAAGGAGACGGAGAGAGAGAAGGAGACGGAGAGAGTGAGAAGGAGGCGGAGAGAGTGAGAAGGAGGCGTAGAGAGTGAGAAGGAGACGGAGAGAGTGAGAAGGAGACGGAGAGAGTGAGAAGGAGACGGAGAGAGTGAGAATGAGACGGAGAGCGTGGAAGGAGGCGGAGAGAGGGAGAAGGAGGCGGAGAGAGTGAGAAGGAGGCGGAGAGAGTGAGAAGGGGACGGATAGTGAGAGAAAGGGACGGAGAGAGAGAGAAGGGGACGGAGAGAGTGAGAAGGAGACGGAGAGAGAGAAGGAGACGGAGAGAGTGAGAAGGAGGCGGAGAGAGTGAGAAGGAGGCGTAGAGAGTGAGAAGGAGACGGAGAGAGTGAGAAGGAGACGGAGAGAGTGAGAAGGAGACGGAGAGAGTGAGAAGGAGGCGGAGAGAGTGAGAAGGAGGCGTAGAGAGTGAGAAGGAGGCGTAGAGAGTGAGAAGGAGACGGAGAGAGTGAGAAGGAGACGGAGAGAGTGAGAACGAGACGGAGAGCGTGGAAGGAGGCGGAGAGAGGGAGAAGGAGGCGGAGAGAGTGAGAAGGAGGCGGAGAGAGTGAGAAGGGGACGGATAGAGAGAGAAAGGGACGGAGAGAGAGAGAAGGGGACGGAGAGAGAGAGAAAGGGACGGAGAGAGAGAGAAGGGAACGGAGAGAGTGAGAAGGAGACGGAGAGAGTGAGAAGGAGACGGAGAGAGTGAGAAGGAGACGGAGAGAGAGAGAAGGGGACGGAGAGAGTGAGAAGGAGACGGAGAGAGTGAGAAGGAGACGGAGAGAGTGAGAAGGAGGCGGAGAGAGTGAGAGAGAGAGAAGGAGACGGAGAGAGTGAGAAGGAGGCGGAGAGAGTGAGAAGGAGACGGAGAGAGAGAGAGAAGGAGACAGAGAGAGAGAGAGGAGGCGGAGAGAGTGAGAAGGAGACGGAGAGAGTGAGAAGGAGACGGAGAGAGTGAGAAGGAGACGGAGCGAGGGGAAGGGTACGGAGAGAGTGAGAAGGAGACGGAGAGAGTGAGAAGGAGTCGGAGAGAGTGAGAAGGAGACGGAGAGAGAGAGAAGGAGACAGAGAGAGAGAGAGGAGGTGGAGAGAGTGAGAAGGAGATGGAGAGAGTGAGAAGGAGACGGAGAGAGTGAGAAGGAGGTGGAGATAGTGAGAAGGAGACGGAGAGAGTGAGAAGGAGACGGAGAGAGTGAGAAGGAGACGGAGAGAGTGAGAAGGAGACGGAGAGAGAGAGAAGGGGACGGAGAGAGAGAGAAAGAGACGGAGAGAGAGAGAAGGGGACGGAGAGAGAGAGAAGGGGACGGAGAGTGAGAAGGAGGCGGTGAGAGTGAGAAGGAGGCGGAGAGAGAGAGAGGAGACGGAGAGAGAGAGGAGACGGCGAGAGAGAGAAGGAGACGGAGAGAGAGATAAGAAGATGGAGAGAGAGAGAAGAAGATGGAGAGAGTGAGAAGGAGACGGCGAGAGAGAGAAGGGGACGGAGAGAGTGAGAAGGGGACGGAGAGAGAGAGAAGGGGACGGAGAGAGTGAGAAGGAGACGGAGAGAGTGAGAAGGAGATGGAGAGAGTGAGAAGGAGACGGAGAGCGAGAGAGAAGGGGACGGAGAGAGTGAGAAGGAGGCGGAGAGAGTGAGAAGGAGACGGAGAGAGTGAGAAGGAGACGGAGAGAGTGAGAAGGAGACGGAGAGAGTGAGAAGGAGACGGAGAGAGTGAGAAGGAGACGGAGAGAGTGAGAAGGAGACGGAGAGAGTGAGAAGGAGACGGAGAGAGTGAGAAGGAGACGGAGAGAGAGAGAAGGAGACGGAGAGAGTGAGAAGGAGACGGAGAGAGAGAGAAGGAGACAGAGAGAGAGAGAGGAGGCGGAGAGAGTGAGAAGGAGGCGGAGAGAGTGAGAAGGAGACGGAGAGAGTGAGAAGGAGACGGAGAGAGAGAGAAGGGGACGGAGAGAGAGAGAGGAGGCGGAGAGAGTGAGAAGGAGACGGAGAGAGTGAGAAGGAGACGGAGAGAGAGAGAAGGAGACAGAGAGAGAGAGAGGAGGCGGAGAGAGTGAGAAGGAGGCGGAGAGAGTGAGAAGGAGACGGAGAGAGTGAGAAGGAGACGGAGAGAGAGAGAAGGGGACGGAGAGAGAGAGAGGAGGCGGAGAGAGTGAGAAGGAGACGGAGAGAGTGAGAAGGAGACGGAGAGAGTGAGAAGGAGACGGAGAGAGTGAGAAGGAGACGGAGAGAGAGAGAAGGGGACGGAGAGAGTGAGAAGCAGGCGGAGAGAGTGAGAAGGAGACGGAGAGAGAGAGAAGGAGAGGGAGAGAGAGAGAAAGAGATGGAGAGAGTGAGAAGGAGACGGAGAGAGTGAGAAGGAGACGGAGAGAGTGAGAAGGAGACGGAGAGAGTGAGAAGGAGACGGAGAGAGTGAGAAGAGGACGGAGAGAGTGAGAAGGGGATGGAGAGAGTGAGAAGGAGGTGGAGATAGTGAGAAGGAGACGGAGAGAGTGAGAAGGAGACGGAGAGAGTGAGAAGGAGACGGAGAGAGTGAGAAGGAGACGGAGAGAGTGAGAAGGGGATGGAGAGAGAGAGAGAAGGAGGCGGAGAGAGTGAGAAGGAGACGGAGAGAGTGAGAAGGGGACGGAGAGTGAGAAGGAGGCGGAGAGAGTGAGAAAGGGACGGAGAGAGTGAGAAGCAGGCGGAGAGAGTGAGAAGGAGACGGAGAGAGTGAGAAGCAGGCGGAGAGAGTGAGAAGGAGACGGAGAGAGAGAGAAGGAGAGGGAGAGAGAGAGAAAGAGACGGAGAGAGTGAGAAGGGGACGGAGAGAGTGAGAAGGAGACAGAGAGAGTGAGAAGGAGGCGGAGAGAGTGAGAAGGAGACGGAGAGAGTGAGAAGGAGACGGAGAGAGTGAGAAGGAGACGGAGAGAGTGAGAAGGAGACGGAGAGAGTGAGAAGGAGACGGAGAGAGTGAGAAGAGGACGGAGAGAGTGAGAAGGGGATGGAGAGAGTGAGAAGGAGACGGGGAGCGTGGAAGGAGGCGGAGAGAGGGAGAAGGAGGCGGAGAGAGTGAGAAGGAGGCGGAGAGAGAGAGAAGGAGACGGAGAGAGAGAAGGAGACGGAGAGAGTGAGAAGGAGGCGGAGAGAGTGAGAAGGAGGCGTAGAGAGTGAGAAGGAGACGGAGAGAGTGAGAAGGAGACGGAGAGAGTGAGAAGGAGACGGAGAGAGTGAGAATGAGACGGAGAGCGTGGAAGGAGGCGGAGAGAGGGAGAAGGAGGCGGAGAGAGTGAGAAGGAGGCGGAGAGAGTGAGAAGGGGACGGATAGTGAGAGAAAGGGACGGAGAGAGAGAGAAGGGGACGGAGAGAGTGAGAAGGAGACGGAGAGAGAGAAGGAGACGGAGAGAGTGAGAAGGAGGCGGAGAGAGTGAGAAGGAGGCGTAGAGAGTGAGAAGGAGACGGAGAGAGTGAGAAGGAGACGGAGAGAGTGAGAAGGAGACGGAGAGAGTGAGAAGGAGGCGGAGAGAGTGAGAAGGAGGCGTAGAGAGTGAGAAGGAGGCGTAGAGAGTGAGAAGGAGACGGAGAGAGTGAGAAGGAGACGGAGAGAGTGAGAACGAGACGGAGAGCGTGGAAGGAGGCGGAGAGAGGGAGAAGGAGGCGGAGAGAGTGAGAAGGAGGCGGAGAGAGTGAGAAGGGGACGGATAGAGAGAGAAAGGGACGGAGAGAGAGAGAAGGGGACGGAGAGAGAGAGAAAGGGACGGAGAGAGAGAGAAGGGAACGGAGAGAGTGAGAAGGAGACGGAGAGAGTGAGAAGGAGACGGAGAGAGTGAGAAGGAGACGGAGAGAGAGAGAAGGGGACGGAGAGAGTGAGAAGGAGACGGAGAGAGTGAGAAGGAGACGGAGAGAGTGAGAAGGAGGCGGAGAGAGTGAGAGAGAGAGAAGGAGACGGAGAGAGTGAGAAGGAGGCGGAGAGAGTGAGAAGGAGACGGAGAGAGAGAGAGAAGGAGACAGAGAGAGAGAGAGGAGGCGGAGAGAGTGAGAAGGAGACGGAGAGAGTGAGAAGGAGACGGAGAGAGTGAGAAGGAGACGGAGCGAGGGGAAGGGTACGGAGAGAGTGAGAAGGAGACGGAGAGAGTGAGAAGGAGTCGGAGAGAGTGAGAAGGAGACGGAGAGAGAGAGAAGGAGACAGAGAGAGAGAGAGGAGGTGGAGAGAGTGAGAAGGAGATGGAGAGAGTGAGAAGGAGACGGAGAGAGTGAGAAGGAGGTGGAGATAGTGAGAAGGAGACGGAGAGAGTGAGAAGGAGACGGAGAGAGTGAGAAGGAGACGGAGAGAGTGAGAAGGAGACGGAGAGAGAGAGAAGGGGACGGAGAGAGAGAGAAAGAGACGGAGAGAGAGAGAAGGGGACGGAGAGAGAGAGAAGGGGACGGAGAGTGAGAAGGAGGCGGTGAGAGTGAGAAGGAGGCGGAGAGAGAGAGAGGAGACGGAGAGAGAGAGGAGACGGCGAGAGAGAGAAGGAGACGGAGAGAGAGATAAGAAGATGGAGAGAGAGAGAAGAAGATGGAGAGAGTGAGAAGGAGACGGCGAGAGAGAGAAGGGGACGGAGAGAGTGAGAAGGGGACGGAGAGAGAGAGAAGGGGACGGAGAGAGTGAGAAGGAGACGGAGAGAGTGAGAAGGAGATGGAGAGAGTGAGAAGGAGACGGAGAGCGAGAGAGAAGGGGACGGAGAGAGTGAGAAGGGGACGGAGAGAGAGAGAGGAGACGGAGAGAGAGAGAGGCGACGGAGAGAGTGAGAAGGAGACGGAGAGAGTGAGAAGGAGATGGAGAGAGTGAGAAGGAGACGGAGAGCGAGAGAGAAGGGGACGGAGAGAGTGAGAAGGAGGCGGAGAGAGAGAGAGAAGGAGGCGGAGAGAGAGAAGAGGCGGAGAGAGAGAGAACGAGATGAAGAGAGTGAGGAGACGGAGAGAGTGAGAAGGAGACGGAGAGAGTGAGAAGGAGTCGGAGAGAGTGAGAAGGAGACGGAGAGAGAGAGAAGGAGACAGAGAGAGAGAGAGGAGGTGGAGAGAGTGAGAAGGAGATGGAGAGAGTGAGAAGGAGACGGAGAGAGTGAGAAGGAGGTGGAGATAGTGAGAAGGAGACGGAGAGAGTGAGAAGGAGACGGAGAGAGTGAGAAGGAGACGGAGAGAGTGAGAAGGAGACGGAGAGAGAGAGAAGGGGACGGAGAGAGAGAGAAAGAGACGGAGAGAGAGAGAAGGGGACGGAGAGAGAGAGAAGGGGACGGAGAGTGAGAAGGAGGCGGTGAGAGTGAGAAGGAGGCGGAGAGAGAGAGAGGAGACGGAGAGAGAGAGAAGGAGACGGCGAGAGAGAGAAGGAGACGGAGAGAGAGATAAGAAGATGGAGAGAGAGAGAAGAAGATGGAGAGAGTGAGAAGGAGACGGCGAGAGAGAGAAGGGGACGGAGAGAGTGAGAAGGGGACGGAGAGAGAGAGAAGGGGACGGAGAGAGTGAGAAGGAGACGGAGAGAGTGAGAAGGAGATGGAGAGAGTGAGAAGGAGACGGAGAGCGAGAGAGAAGGGGACGGAGAGAGTGAGAAGGGGACGGAGAGAGAGAGAGGAGACGGAGAGAGAGAGAGGCGACGGAGAGAGTGAGAAGGAGACGGAGAGAGTGAGAAGGAGATGGAGAGAGTGAGAAGGAGACGGAGAGCGAGAGAGAAGGGGACGGAGAGAGTGAGAAGGAGGCGGAGAGAGAGAGAAGGAGGCGGAGAGAGAGAAGAGGCGGAGAGAGAGAGAACGAGATGAAGAGAGTGAGGAGAGGGAGAGAGTGAGAAGGAGACGGAGAGAGTGTGAGAAGGAGGCAGAGAGAGTGAGAAGGAGATGGAGAGAGTGAGAAGGAGACGGAGAGAGTGAGAAGGAGACAGAGAGAGTGAGAAGGAGATGGAGAGAGCGAGAAGGAGACGGAGAGAGTGAGGAGACGGAGATGGTGAGAAGGCGACTGAGAGAGGGAGAAGGAGATGGAGAGAGTGTGGGGGAGAGACCGAGAGACTGAGCGAGAGGGACCGAGACATTGAGGGAGAGGGACCGAGAGAGCGAGGGAGAGGGACCGAGCTAGTGAGGGAGAGGGACCGAGCTAGTGAGGGAGAGGGACCGAGAGAGAGAGGGAGAGAGACCGAGCTAGTGAGGGAGAGGGACCGAGAGAGAGAGGGAGAGGGACCAATAGAGTGAGGGAGAGGGAGCGAGAGAGTGAGCGAGAGGGACCGGGCGAGTGAGCGAGAGAGACCGAGAGAATGAGCGAGAGAGACAGAGAGAGTGAGCGAGAGGGACCCAGAGAATGAGGGAGAGGGACCGAGACAGTGAGGGAGAGGGACCGAGACAGTGAGGGAGAGAGACCGAGACAGTGAGCGAGAGAGACCGAGAGAGTGAGCGCGAGGGACCGAGAGAGTGAGCGAGAGGGACCGAGAGATTGAGGGAGAGGTACCGAGAGAGTCAGCGAGAGAGACCGAGAGAATGAGCGAGAGGGACCGAGACAGTGAGGGAGAGGGACAGAGAGAGTGAGGGAGAGAGACCGAGAGAGTGAGCGAGAGGGACCGAGAGAGTGAGGGAGAGAGACCGAGAGAGTGAGGGAGAGAGACCCAGAGAGTGAGGGAGAGGGACCGAGAGAGTGAGCGAGAGGGACCGAACCAGTGAGCGAGAGAGACCCAGAGAGTGAGCGAGAGGGACCGAGAGAGTGAGGGAGAGAGACCGAGAGAGTGAGCGAGAGGGACCGAGAGATTGAGGGAGAGTACCGAGAGAGTGAGCGAGAGAGACCCAGAGAGTGAGCGAGAGGGACCGAGAGAGTGAGGGAGAGTGACCGAGAGAATGAGTGAGAGGGCTTGAGACAGTGAGGGAGAGGGACCGAGAGAGTGAGGGAGAGGGACAGAGAGAGTGAGGGAGAGGGACCGAGAGAGTGAGGGAGAGGGACCGAGAGAGTGAGGGACCGAGAGAGTGAGGGAGTGGGACCGAGAGAGTGAGCGAGAGACAGAGAGAGTGAGTGCGAGAGACCCAGAGAGTGAGGGAGAGGGACCGAGAGAGTGAGGGAGAGAGACCGAGAGAGTGAGCGAGAGGACCGAGTGAGTGAGCGAGAGAGACCGTCAGTGAGGGAGAGGGCCCGAGAGAGTGAGGGAGAGGCACCGAGAGTGAGGGAGAGGGACCGAGAGAGTGAGGGAGAGGGACCGAGAGTGAGCGAGAGGGACCGAGAGAGTGAGGGAGAGAGACCGAGAGAGTGAGCGAGAGAGACCGAGAGAGTGAGCGAGAGAGAGAGAGTGAGCGAGAGAGGCCGAGAGAGTGAGCGAGAGACCGTGAGAGTGAGCGAGAGGGACAGAGAGAGCGAGCGAGAGAGACCGAGAGAGTGTGCGAGAGAGACAGAGAGAGTGAGCGAGAGAGACCGAGAGAGTGAGCGAGAGAGACAGAGAGAGTGAGCGAGAGAGACCGAGAGAGTGAGCGAGAGAGACCGAGAGAGTGAGCGAGAGAGACCAAGAGAGTGAGCGAGAGAGACCGAGAGAGTGAGCGAGAGAGACAGAGAGAGTGAGGGAGAGGGACCGACAGAGTGAGCGAGAGAGACAGAGAGAGTGAGCGAGAGAGCCCGAGAGAGTGAGCAAGAGAGACAGATAGAGTGAGCGAGAAGGACCGAGCGAGTGAGCGAGAGAGACAGAGAGAGTGAGCGAGAGAGACCCAGAGAGTGAGGGAGAGGGACCGAGAGAGTGAGGGAGAGGGACCGAGAGAGTGAGGGAGAGGGACCGAGAGAGTGAGCGAGAGAGACCAAGAGTGAGGGAGAGGGACCGAGAGAGTAAGGGAGAGAGACCGTGAGATTGAGGGAGAGGGACCGAGAGAGTGAGGGAGGGAGACCGAGAGAGTGAGGGAGAGGGACCGAGAGAGACAGGGAGAGGGACCGAGAGAGTGAGCGAGAGGGACGGAGAGAGGGAGAGGGACCAATAGAGTGAGGGAGAGGGAGCGAGAGAGTGAGGGAGAGGGACCGACAGAGTGAGCGAGAGGGACCGAGCGAGTGAGCGAGAGGGACCGAGAGAGTGAGCGAGAGGGGCCGAGAGAGTGAGCGAGAGGGGCCGAGACAACAAAGAACAAAGAACAAAGAAATGTACAGCACAGGAACAGGCCCTTCGGCCCTCCAAGCCCGTGCCGACCATACTGCCCGACTAAACTACAATCTTCTACACTTCCTGGGTCCGTATCCTTCTATTCCCATCCTATTCATATATTTGTCAAGATGCCCCTTAAATGTCCCTATCGTCCCTGCCTCCACTACCTCCTCCGGTAGTGAGTTCCAGGCACCCACTACCCTCTGAGACAGTGAGCGAGAGGGGCCGAGAGAGTGAGGGAGAGAGACCGAGAGAGTGAGGGAGAGAGACCCAGAGAGTGAGGGAGAGGGACCGAGACAGTGAGCGAGAGAGACCGAGAGATTAAGCGAGAGAGACCGAGAGAGTGAGGGAGAGGGACAGAGAGAGTGAGGGAGAGAGACCCAGAGAGTGAGGGAGAGGGACCGAGAGAGTGAGGGAGAGGGACCAAGAGAGTGAGCGAGAGGGACCAAGAGAGTGAGCGAGAGGGACCAAGAGAGTGAGCGAGAGAGACCGAGAGTGAGGGAGAGGGACCGAGAGAGTGAGGGAGAGGGACCAAGAGTGAGGGAGAGGGACCGAGAAAGTGAGGGAGAGAGACCGAGAGAGTGAGCGAGAGGGACAGAGAGAGTGAGCGAGAGAGACCGAGAGAGTGAGCGAGAGAGAGAGAGTGAGCGAGAGAGACCGAGAGAGTGAGCGAGAGAGACCGAGAGAGTGAGCGAGAGACCCAGAGAGTGAGGGAGAGGGACCGAGAGAGTGAGGGAGAGGGACCGAGATAGTGAGGGAGAGAGACCGAGAGAGTGAGGGAGGGAGACCGTGAGATTGAGGGAGGGGGACCAAGAGAGTGAGCGAGAGAGACCGAGAGAGTGAGCGAGAGAGACAGAGAGTGTGAGTGAGAGAGATCCAGAGAGTGAGGGAGAGGGACCGAGAGAGTGAGGGAGTGGGACCGAGAGAGTGAGACTGAGAGAGTGAGGGAGAGGGACCGAGAGTGTGAGCGAGAGAGACAGAGAGAGTGAGCGAGAGAGACAGAGAGTGAGCGAGAGAGACAGAGAGTGAGCGAGAGAGACCGAGAGAGTGAGCGAGAGAGACAGAGAGAGTGAGCGAGAGAGACCGAGCGAGTGAGCGAGAGGGAACATGAGAGTGAGCGAGAGAGACCCAGAGAGTGAGGGAGAGAGACCAAGAGTGAGAGAGAGAGACCAAGAGTGAGGGAGAGGGACCGAGAGAGTGAGGGAGAGGGACCGAGAGAGTGAGGGAGAGAGACCCAGAGAGGGAGCGGGAGAGACAGAGAGAGTGAGCGAGAGAGAACGAGAGAGTGAGCGAGAGGGACCGTGAGAGTGAGCGAGAGGGACCGAGAGAGTGAGCGAGAGGGACCGAGAGAGTGAGCGAGAGGGACCGAGAGAGTGAGCGAGAGAGACTGAGAGAGTGAGCGAGAGAGACCCAGAGAGTGAGGGAGAGGGACCGAGACAGTGAGGGAGAGGGACCGAGAGAGTGAGCGAGAGAGACCGAGAGAGTGAGCGAGAGGGACCGAGAGAGTGAGCGAGAGGGACCGAGAGAGTGAGCGAGAGAGACTGAGAGAGTGAGCGAGAGAGACCCAGAGAGTGAGCGAGAGGGACCGAGACAGTGAGGGAGAGGGACCGAGAGAGTGAGCGAGAGAGACCGAGAGAGTGAGGGAGAGGGACCGAGACAGTGAGGGAGAGGGGCCGAGAGAGTGAGCGAGAGGGACCGAGAGAGTGAGGGAGAGGGACCGAGGGAGTGAGGGAGTGGGACCGAGAGAGTGAGCGAGAGAGACCGAGAGAGTGAGGGAGAGGGACCGAGACAGTGAGGGACCGAGAGAGTGAGCGAGAGGGACCGAGAGAGTGAGGGGGAGGGACCGAGAGAGTGAGGGAGTGGGACCGAGAGAGTGAGGGAGAGGGAGCGAGAGACTAAAGGAGAGGGACCGAGAGAGTGAGCGAGAGGGACCGAGAGAGACCGAGAGAGTGAGCGAGAGAGACCCAGAGAGTGAGGGTGAGGGACCGAGAGAGCGAGGGAGAGGGACCGAGAGAGTGAGGGAGAGGGACCAAGAGAGTGAGGGAGAGGGACCGAGAGAGAGAGGGAGAGAGACCCAGAGAGTGAGCGAGAGAGACAGAGAGAGTGAGCGAGAGAGACCGAGAGAGTGAGCGAGAGAGACCCAGAGAGTGAGGGAGAGGGACCGAGACAGTGAGGGAGAGGGACCGAGAGAGTGAGCGAGAGAGACCGAGAGAGTGAGCGAGAGAGACCCAGAGAGTGAGGGAGAGGGACCGAGACAGTGAGGGAGAGGGACCGAGAGAGTGAGCGAGAGAGACCGAGAGAGTGAGGGAGAGGGGCCGAGACAGTGAGGGAGAGGGACCGAGAGAGTGAGCGAGAGGGACCGAGAGAGTGAGCGAGAGAGACCGAGAGAGTGAGCGAGAGAGACCCAGAGAGTGAGGGAGAGGGACTGACAATGTGAGGGAGAGGGACCGAGAGAGTGAGCGAGAGAGACCGAGAGAGTGAGGGAGAGGGACCGAGACTGTGAGGGAGAGGGACCGAGAGAGTGAGCGAGAGGGACCGAGAGAGACCGAGAGAGTGAGCGAGAGAGACCCAGAGAGTGAGGGTGAGGGACCGAGAGAGCGAGGGAGAGGGACCGAGAGAGTGAGGGAGAGGGACCAAGAGAGAGAGGGAGAGGGACCGAGAGAGTGAGGGAGAGAGACCCAGAGAGTGAGCGAGAGAGACAGAGAGAGTGAGCGAGAGAGACCGAGAGAGTGAGCGAGAGGGACCGTGAGAGTGAGCGAGAGAGACCCAGAGAGTGAGGGAGAGGGACCGAGAGAGTGAGCGAGAGGGACCGAGAGAGTGAGCGAGAGATACCCAGAGAGTGAGGGAGAGGGACCGAGACAGTGAGGGAGAGGCACCGAGAGAGTGAGCGAGAGAGTGAGGGAGAGGGGCCGAGACAGTGAGGGAGAGGGACCGAGAGAGTGAGCGAGAGGGACCGAGAGAGTGAGCGAGAGAGACCGACAGAGTGAGCGAGAGAGACCCAGAGAGTGAGGGAGAGGGACCGAGACTGTGAGGGAGAGGGACCGAGAGAGTGAGCGAAAGGGACCGAGAGAGTGAGGGAGAGGGACCGAGAGAGTGAGGGAGTGGGATCGAGAGAGTGAGGGAGAGGGAGCGAGAGAGTGAAGGAGAGGGACCGGGAGAGTGAGCGAGAGGGACCGAGAGAGACCGAGAGAGTGAGCGAGAGAGACCCAGAGAGTGAGGGTGAGGGACCGAGAGAGCGAGGGAGAGGGACCGAGAGAGTGAGGGAGAGGGACCAAGAGAGTGAGGGAGAGGGACCGAGAGAGTGAGGGAGAGAGACCCAGAGAGTGAGCGAGAGAGACAGAGAGAGTGAGCGAGAGAGACCGAGAGAGTGAGCGAGAGAGACAGAGAGAGTGAGCGAGAGAGACCGAGCGAGTGAGCGAGAGGGACTGTGAGAGTGAGCGAGAGAGACCCAGAGAGTGAGGGATAGAGACCAAGAGTGAGGGAGAGGGACCAAGAGAGTGAGGGAGAGGGACCGAGAGAGTGAGGGAGAGAGACCCAGAGAGTGAGCGAGAGAGACAGAGAGAGTGAGCGAGAGAGACCGAGAGTGTGAGCGAGAGGGACCGTGAGAGTGAGCGAGAGAGACCCAGAGAGTGAGGGAGAGGGACCGAGAGAGTGAGCGAGAGGGACTGAGAGAGTGAGCGAGGGAGACCCAGAGAGTGAGCGAGAGAGACCCAGAGAGTGAGGGAGAGAGACCCAGAGAGTGAGGGAGAGGGACCGAGAGAGTGAGCGAGAGGGACCGAGAGAGTGAGGGAGAGGGACCGAGAGAGTGAGGGAGAGGGACCGAGAGAGTGAGCGAGAGAGACCCAGTGAGTGAGCGAGAGAGACCGAGAGAGTGAGTGAGAGGGACCGAGAGAGTGAGTGAGAGGGACCGAGAGAGTGAGGGAGACCCAGAGAGTGAGCGAGAGAGACCCAGAGAGTGAGGGATAGGGACCGAGAGAGTGAGCGAGAGGGACCGAGAGAGTGAGCGAGAGGGACTGAGAGAGTGAGCGAGCGAGACCCAGAGAGTGAGCGAGAGAGACCCAGAGAGTGAGGGAGAGAGACCCAGAGAGTGAGGGAGAGGGACCGAGAGAGTGAGCGAGAGGGACCGAGAGAGTGAGCGAGAGAGACCGAGAGAGTGAGCGAGAGAGACCCAGAGAGTGAGGGAGAGGGGCCGAGACAGTGAGGGAGAGGGACCGAGAGAGTGAGGGAGAGGGACCGAGAGAGTGAGCGAGAGAGACCCAGAGAGTGAGCGAGAGAGACCCAGAGAGTGAGGGAGAGGGACCGAGAGAGTGAGTGAGAGGGACCGAGAGAGTAAGTGAGAGGGACCGAGAGAGTGAGGGAGACCCAGAGAGTGAGCGAGAGAGACCCAGAGAGTGAGGGATAGGGACCGAGAGAGTGAGCGAGAGGGACCGAGAGAGACCGAGAGAGTGAGCGAGAGAGACCGAGAGAGTGAGCGAGAGAGACAGAGAGAGTGAGCGAGAGAGACCGAGCGAGTGAGCGAGAGGGACCGTGAGAGTGAGCGAGAGAGACCCAGAGAGTGAGGGAGAGGGACCGAGAGAGTGAGCGAGAGGGACCGAGAGAGTGAGCGAGAGGGACCGAGAGAGTGAGGGAGAGGGACCGTGAGAGTGAGCGAGAGAGACCCAGAGAGTGAGGGAGAGGGACCGAGAGAGTGAGCGAGAGAGACCGAGAGAGTGAGCGAGAGAGACCCAGAGAGTGAGCGAGAGAGACCCAGAGAGTGAGGGAGAGAGACCCAGAGAGTGAGGGAGAGGGACCGAGAGAGTGAGCGAGAGGGACCGAGAGAGTGAGCGAGAGAGACCGAGAGAGTGAGCGAGAGAGACCCAGAGAGTGAGCGAGAGAGACCGAGAGAGTGAGCGAGAGAGACCCAGAGAGTGAGGGAGAGGGGCCGAGACAGTGAGGGAGAGGGACCGAGAGAGTGAGGGAGAGGGACCGAGAGAGTGAGGGAGAGAGACCGACCAAGTGAGCGAGAGGGACCGAGAGAGTGAGCGAGAGGGACCGAGAGAGTGAGGGAGAGGGACCGAGAGAGTGAGGGAGAGAGACCGAGCAAGTGAGCGAGAGGGACCGAGAGAGTGAGGGAGTGGGACCGAGAGAGTGAGGGAGAGGGAGCGAGAGAGTGAGGGAGAGAGACCGAGAGAGTGAGCGAGATGGATCGAGAGAGTGAGGGAGAGGGACCGAGAGAGAGGGACCGAGAGAGTGAGCGAGAGGGACCGAGAGAGTGAGGGAGAGGGACCGAGAGAGTGAGGGAGAGGGACCGAGACTGTGAGGGAGAGGGACCGAGAGAGCGAGGGAGAGGGACCGAGAGAGTGAGGGAGAGGGACCAAGAGAGTGAGGGAGAGGGACCGAGAGAGTGAGGGAGAGAGACCCAGAGAGTGAGCGAGAGAGACAGAGAGTGAGCGAGAGAGACAGAGAGTGAGCGAGAGAGACCGAGAGAGTGAGCGAGAGAGACAGAGAGAGTGAGCGAGAGAGACCGAGCGAGTGAGCGAGAGGGAACGTGAGAGTGAGCGAGAGAGACCCAGAGAGTGAGGGAGAGAGACCAAGAGTGAGGGAGAGAGACCAAGAGTGAGGGAGAGGGACCGAGAGAGTGAGGGAGAGGGACCGAGAGAGTGAGGGAGAGAGACCCAGAGAGGGAGCAGGAGAGACAGAGAGAGTGAGCGAGAGTGAACGAGAGAGTGAGCGAGAGGGACCGTGAGAGTGAGCGAGAGGGACCGAGAGAGTGAGCGAGAGGGACCGAGAGAGTGAGCGAGAGGGACCGAGAGAGTGAGCGAGAGGGACCGAGAGAGTGAGCGAGAGAGACTGAGAGAGTGAGCGAGAGAGACCCAGAGAGTGAGGGAGAGGGACCGAGACAGTGAGGGAGAGGGACCGAGAGAGTGAGCGAGAGAGACCGAGAGAGTGAGGGAGAGGGACCGAGACAGTGAGGGAGAGGGACCGAGAGAGTGAGCGAGAGGGACCGAGAGAGTGAGGGAGAGGGACCGAGAGAGTGAGACCGAGAGAGTGAGCGAGAGAGACCGAGAGAGTGAGGGAGAGGGACCGAGACAGTGAGGGACCGAGAGAGTGAGCGAGAGGGACCGAGAGAGTGAGGGGGAGGGACCGAGAGAGTGAGGGAGTGGGACCGAGAGAGTGAGGGAGAGGGAGCGAGAGACTAAAGGAGAGGGACCGAGAGAGTGAGCGAGAGGGACCGAGAGAGACCGAGAGAGTGAGCGAGAGAGACCCAGAGAGTGAGGGTGAGGGACCGAGAGAGCGAGGGAGAGGGACCGAGAGAGTGAGGGAGAGGGACCAAGAGAGTGAGGGAGAGGGACCGAGAGAGTGAGGGAGAGAGACCCAGAGAGTGAGCGAGAGAGACAGAGAGAGTGAGCGAGAGAGACCGAGAGAGTGAGCGAGAGGGACCGTGAGAGTGAGCGAGAGAGGCCCAGAGAGTGAGGGAGAGGGACCGAGAGAGTGAGCGAGAGGGACCGAGAGAGTGAGCGAGAGAGACCGAGAGAGTGAGCGAGAGAGACCCAGAGAGTGAGGGAGAGGGACCGAGACAGTGAGGGAGAGGGACCGAGAGAGTGAGCGAGAGAGACCGAGAGAGTGAGGGAGAGGGGCCGAGACAGTGAGGGAGAGGGACCGAGAGAGTGAGCGAGAGGGACCGAGAGAGTGAGCGAGAGAGACCGAGAGAGTGAGCGAGAGAGACCCAGAGAGTGAGGGAGAGGGACTGACAATGTGAGGGAGAGGGACCGAGAGAGTGAGCGAGAGAGACCGAGAGAGTGAGGGAGAGGGACCGAGACTGTGAGGGAGAGGGACCGAGAGAGTGAGCGAGAGGGACCGAGAGAGACCGAGAGAGTGAGCGAGAGAGACCCAGAGAGTGAGGGTGAGGGACCGAGAGAGCGAGGGAGAGGGACCGAGAGAGTGAGGGAGAGGGACCAAGAGAGAGAGGGAGAGGGACCGAGAGAGTGAGGGAGAGAGACCAAGAGAGTGAGCGAGAGAGACAGAGAGAGTGAGCGAGA
Organism: Scyliorhinus torazame; assembly: GCF_047496885.1. Taxonomy (NCBI): domain Eukaryota; kingdom Metazoa; phylum Chordata; class Chondrichthyes; order Carcharhiniformes; family Scyliorhinidae; genus Scyliorhinus; species Scyliorhinus torazame. Next base: position 76,639,593 of record NC_092710.1, on the reverse strand, counting down.
GAGACCGAGAGAGTGAGCGAGAGGGACCGTGAGAGTGAGCGAGAGAGACCCAGAGAGTGAGGGAGAGGGACCGAGAGAGTGAGCGAGAGGGACCGAGAGAGTGAGCGAGAGAGACCCAGAGAGTGAGCGAGAGAGACCCAGAGAGTGAGGGAGAGGGACCGAGACAGTGAGGGAGAGGGACCGAGAGAGTGAGCGAGAGAGTGAGGGAGAGGGGCCGAGACAGTGAGGGAGAGGGACCGAGAGAGTGAGCGAGAGGGACCGAGAGAGTGAGCGAGAGAGACCGACAGAGTGAGCGAGAGAGACCCAGAGAGTGAGGGAGAGGGACCGAGACTGTGAGGGAGAGGGACCGAGAGAGTGAGCGAAAGGGACCGAGAGAGTGAGGGAGAGGGACCGAGAGAGTGAGGGAGTGGGATCGAGAGAGTGAGGGAGAGGGAGCGAGAGAGTGAAGGAGAGGGACCGGGAGAGTGAGCGAGAGGGACCGAGAGAGTGAGCGAGAGAGACCCAGAGAGTGAGGGTGAGGGACCGAGAGAGCGAGGGAGAGGGACCGAGAGAGTGAGGGAGAGGGACCGAGAGAGTGAGGGAGAGAGACCCAGAGAGTGAGCGAGAGAGACAGAGAGGGTGAGCGAGAGAGACCGAGAGAGTGAGCGAGAGAGACAGAGAGAGTGAGCGAGAGAGACCGAGCGAGTGAGCGAGAGGGACTGTGAGAGTGAGCGAGAGAGACCCAGAGAGTGAGGGATAGAGACCAAGAGTGAGGGAGAGGGACCAAGAGAGTGAGGGAGAGGGACCGAGAGAGTGAGGGAGAGAGACCCAGAGAGTGAGCGAGAGAGACAGAGATAGTGAGCGAGAGAGACCGAGAGTGTGAGCGAGAGGGACCGTGAGAGTGAGCGAGAGAGACCCAGAGAGTGAGAGAGAGGGACCGAGAGAGTGAGCGAGAGGGACTGAGAGAGTGAGCGAGGGAGACCCAGAGAGTGAGCGAGAGAGACCCAGAGAGTGAGGGAGAGAGACCCAGAGAGTGAGGGAGAGGGACCGATTGAGTGAGCGAGAGGGACCGAGAGAGTGAGCGAGAGAGACCGAGAGAGTGAGCGAGAGAGACCCAGAGAGTGAGGGAGAGGGGCCGAGACAGTGAGGGAGAGGGACCGAGAGAGTGAGGGAGAGGGACCGAGAGAGTGAGGGAGAGGGACCGAGAGAGACCCAGAGAGTGAGCGAGAGAGACCCAGAGAGTGAGCGAGAGAGACCGAGAGAGTGAGTGAGAGGGACCGAGAGAGTGAGTGAGAGGGACCGAGAGAGTGAGGGAGACCCAGAGAGTGAGCGAGAGAGACCCAGAGAGTGAGGGATAGGGACCGAGAGAGTGAGCGAGTGGGACCGAGAGAGACCGAGAGAGTGAGCGAGAGAGACCGAGAGAGTGACGAGAGAGACAGAGAGAGTGAGCGAGAGAGACCGAGCGAGTGAGCGAGAGGGACCGTGAGAGTGAGCGAGAGAGACCCAGAGAGTGAGGGAGAGGGACCGAGAGAGTGAGCGAGAGGGACCGAGAGAGTGAGGGAGAGGGACCGTGAGAGTGAGCGAGAGAGACCCAGAGAGTGAGGGAGAGGGACCGAGAGAGTGAGCGAGAGAGACCGAGAGAGTGAGCGAGAGAGACCCAGAGAGTGAGCGAGAGAGACCCAGAGAGTGAGGGAGAGAGACCCAGAGAGTGAGGGAGAGGGACCGAGAGAGTGAGCGAGAGGGACCGAGAGAGTGAGCGAGAGGGACCGAGAGAGTGAGCGAGAGAGACCCAGAGAGTGAGCGAGAGAGACCGAGAGAGTGAGCGAGAGAGACCCAGAGAGTGAGGGAGAGGGGCCGAGACAGTGAGGGAGAGGGACCGAGAGAGTGAGGGAGAGGGACCGAGAGAGTGAGGGAGAGAGACCGACCAAGTGAGCGAGAGGGACCGAGAGAGTGAGCGAGAGGGACCGAGAGAGTGAGGGAGAGGGACCGAGAGAGTGAGGGAGAGAGACCGAGCAAGTGAGCGAGAGGGATCGAGAGAGTGAGGGAGTGGGACCGAGAGAGTGAGGGAGAGGGAGCGAGAGAGTGAGGGAGAGAGACCGAGAGAGTGAGCGAGATGGATCGAGAGAGTGAGGGAGAGGGACCGAGAGAGAGGGAGAGGGACCGAGAGAGTGAGCGAGAGGGACCGAGAGAGTGAGGGAGAGGGACCGAGAGAGTGAGGGAGAGGGACCGAGACTGTGAGGGAGAGGGACCGAGAGAGTGAGCGAGAGGGACCGAGAGAGACCGAGAGAGTGAGCGAGAGAGACCCAGAGAGTGAGGGTGAGGGACCGAGAGAGCGAGGGAGAGGGAGCGAGAGAGTGAGGGAGAGAGACCGAGAGAGTGAGCGAGATGGATCGAGAGACTGAGGGAGAGGGACCGAGAGAGAGGGAGAGGGACCGAGAGAGTGAGCGAGAGAGACCCACATAGTGAGGGTGAAGGACCGAGAGAGTGAGGGAGAGGGACCGAGAGAGTGAGGGAGAGGGACCGAGAGAGTGAGGGAGAGGGACCGAGACTGTGAGGGAGAGGGACCGAGAGAGTGAGCGAGAGGGACCGAGAGAGACCGAGAGAGTGAGCGAGAGAGACCCAGAGAGTGAGGGTGAGGGACCGAGAGAGCGAGGGAGAGGGACCGAGAGAGTGAGGGAGAGGGACCAAGAGAGTGAGGGACCGAGAGAGTGAGGGAGAGAGACCCAGAGAGTGAGTGAGAGGGACCGAGAGAGTGAGGGAGACCCAGAGAGTGAGCGAGAGAGACCCAGAGAGTGAGGGATAGGGACCGAGAGAGTGAGCGAGAGGGACCGAGAGAGACCGAGAGAGTGAGCGAGAGAGACCGAGAGAGTGACGAGAGAGACAGAGAGAGTGAGCGAGAGAGACCGAGCGAGTGAGCGAGAGGGACCGTGAGAGTGAGCGAGAGAGACCCAGAGAGTGAGGGAGAGGGACCGAGAGAGTGAGCGAGAGGGACCGAGAGAGTGAGGGAGAGGGACCGTGAGAGTGAGCGAGAGAGACCCAGAGAGTGAGGGAGAGGGACCGAGAGAGTGAGCGAGAGAGACCGAGAGAGTGAGCGAGAGAGACCCAGAGAGTGAGCGAGAGAGACCCAGAGAGTGAGGGAGAGAGACCCAGAGAGTGAGGGAGAGGGACCGAGAGAGTGAGCGAGAGGGACCGAGAGAGTGAGCGAGAGGGACCGAGAGAGTGAGCGAGAGAGACCCAGAGAGTGAGCGAGAGAGACCGAGAGAGTGAGCGAGAGAGACCCAGAGAGTGAGGGAGAGGGGCCGAGACAGTGAGGGAGAGGGACCGAGAGAGTGAGGGAGAGGGACCGAGAGAGTGAGGGAGAGAGACCGACCAAGTGAGCGAGAGGGACCGAGAGAGTGAGCGAGAGGGACCGAGAGAGTGAGGGAGAGGGACCGAGAGAGTGAGGGAGTGAGACCGAGCAAGTGAGCGAGAGGGATCGAGAGAGTGAGGGAGTGGGACCGAGAGAGTGAGGGAGAGGGAGCGAGAGAGTGAGGGAGAGAGACCGAGAGAGTGAGCGAGATGGATCGAGAGAGTGAGGGAGAGGGACCGAGAGAGAGGGAGAGGGACCGAGAGAGTGAGCGAGAGGGACCGAGAGAGTGAGGGAGAGGGACCGAGAGAGTGAGGGAGAGGGACCAAGACTGTGAGGGAGAGGGACCGAGAGAGTGAGCGAGAGGGACCGAGAGAGACCGAGAGAGTGAGCGAGAGAGACCCAGAGAGTGAGGGTGAGGGACCGAGAGAGCGAGGGAGAGGGAGCGAAAGAGTGAGGGAGAGAGACCGAGAGAGTGAGCGAGATGGATCGAGAGAGTGAGGGAGAGGGACCGAGAGAGAGGGAGAGGGACCGAGAGAGTGAGCGAGAGAGACCCACATAGTGAGGGTGAAGGACCGAGAGAGTGAGGGAGAGGGACCGAGAGAGTGAGGGAGAGGGACCGAGAGAGTGAGGGAGAGGGACCGAGACTGTGAGGGAGAGGGACCGAGAGAGTGAGCGAGAGGGACCGAGAGAGACCGAGAGAGTGAGCGAGAGAGACCCAGAGAGTGAGGGTGAGGGACCGAGAGAGCGAGGGAGAGGGACCGAGAGAGTGAGGGAGAGGGACCAAGAGAGTGAGGGACCGAGAGAGTGAGGGAGAGAGACCCAGAGAGTGAGCGAGAGAGACACAGAGAGTGAGCGAGAGAGACCGAGAGAGTGAGCGAGAGGGACCGTGAGAGTGAGCGAGAGAGACCCAGAGAGTGAGGGAGAGGGACCGAGACAGTGAGGGAGAGGGACCGAGAGAGTGAGCGAGAGAGACCGAGAGAGTGCGGGAGAGGGGCCGAGACAGTGAGGGAGAGGGACCGAGAGAGTGAGCGAGAGGGACCGAGAGAGTGAGCGAGAGAGACCGACAGAGTGAGCGAGAGAGACCCAGAGAGTGAGGGAGAGGGACCGAGACTGTGAGGGAGAGGGACCGAGAGAGTGAGCGAAAGGGACTGAGACATTGAGGGAGAGGGACCGAGAGAGTGAGGGAGTGGGATCGAGAGAGTGAGGGAGAGGGAGCGAGAGAGTGAAGGAGAGGGACCGGGAGAGTGAGCGAGAGGGACCGAGAGAGTGAGCGAGAGAGACCCAGAGAGTGAAGGTGAGGGACCGAGAGAGCGAGGGAAAGGGACCGAGAGAGTGAGGGAGAGGGACCAAGAGAGTGAGGGAGAGGGACCGAGAGAGTGAGGGAGAGAGACCCAGAGAGTGAGCGAGAGAGACAGAGAGAGTGAGCGAGAGAGACCGAGAGAGTGAGCGAGAGAGACAGAGAGAGTAAGCGAGAGAGACCGAGCGAGTGAGCGAGAGGGACCGTGAGAGTGAGCGAGAGAGACCCAGAGAGTGAGGGAGAGAGACCAAGAGTGAGGGAGAGGGACCAAGAGAGTGAGGGAGAGGGACCGAGAGAGTGAGGGAGACCCAGAGAGTGAGCGAGAGAGTGAGCGAGAGGGACCGTGAGAGTGAGCGAGAGGGACCGTGAGAGTGAGCGAGAGAGACCCAGAGAGTGAGCGAGAGAGACCCAGAGAGTGAGCGAGAGAGACCCAGAGAGTGAGGGAGAGAGACCCAGAGAGTGAGGGAGAGGGACCGAGAGAGTGAGCGAGAGGGACCGAGAGAGTGAGCGAGAGAGACCGAGAGAGTGAGCGAGAGAGACCCAGAGAGTGAGGGAGAGGGGCCGAGACAGTGAGGGAGAGGGACCGAGAGAGTGAGGGAGAGGGACCGAGAGAGTGAGGGAGAGGGACCGAGAGAGTGAGCGAGAGAGACCCAGAGAGTGAGCGAGAGAGACCCAGAGAGTGAGGGAGAGGGACTGAGAGAGTGAGTGAGAGGGACCGAGAGAGTGAGGGAGACCCAGAGAGTGAGCGAGAGAGACCCAGAGAGTGAGGGATAGGGACCGAGAGAGTGAGCGAGAGGGACCGAGAGAGTGAGGGAGAGAGACCGAGAGAGTGAGCGAGAGAGACCGAGAGAGTGAGCGAGAGAGACAGAGAGAGTGAGCGAGAGAGACCGAGCGAAGTGAGCGAGAGGGACCGTGAGAGTGAGCGAGAGAGACCCAGAGAGTGAGGGTGAGGGACCGAGAGAGTGAGCGAGAGGGACCGAGAGAGTGAGGGAGAGGGACCGTGAGAGTGAGCGAGAGAGACCCAGAGAGTGAGGGAGAGGGACCGAGAGAGTGAGCGAGAGGGACCGAGAGAGTGAGCGAGAGAGACCGAGAGAGTGAGCGAGAGAGACCCAGAGAGTGAGCGAGAGAGACCCAGAGAGTGAGGGAGAGAGACCCAGAGAGTGAGGGAAAGGGACCGAGAGAGTGAGCGAGAGGGACCGAGAGAGTGAGCGAGAGAGACCGAGAGAGTGAGCGAGAGAATCCGAGAGAGTGAGCGAGAGGGACCGAGAGAGTGAGCGAGAGAGACCGAGAGAGTGAGCGAGAGAGACCCAGAGAGTGAGGGAGAGGGACCGAGACAGTGAGGGAGAGGGACCGAGAGAGTGAGCGAGAGAGACCAAGAGAGTGAGGGAGAGGGACCGAGAGAGTGAGGGAGAGAGACCCAGAGAGTGAGCGAGAGAGACAGAGAGAGTGAGCGAGAGAGACCGAGAGAGTGAGCGAGAGGGACCGTGAGAGTGAGCGAGAGAGACCCAGAGAGTGAGGGAGAGGGACCGAGAGAGTGAGCGAGAGGGACTGAGAGAGTGAGCGAGGGAGACCCAGAGAGTGAGCGAGAGAGACCCAGAGAGTGAGGGAGAGAGACCCAGAGAGTGAGGGAGAGGGACCGAGAGAGTGAGCGAGAGGGACCGAGAGAGTGAGCGAGAGAGACCGAGAGAGTGAGCGAGAGAGACCCAGAGAGTGAGGGAGAGGGGCCGAGACAGTGAGGGAGAGGGACCGAGAGAGTGAGGGAGAGGGACCGAGAGAGTGAGGGAGAGGGACCGAGAGAGTGAGCGAGACAGACCCAGAGAGTGAGCGAGAGAGACCCAGAGAGTGAGGGAGAGGGACCGAGAGAGTGAGTGAGAGGGACCGAGAGAGTGAGTGAGAGGGACCGAGAGAGTGAGGGAGACCCAGAGAGTGAGCGAGAGAGACACAGAGAGTGAGGGATAGGGACCGAGAGAGTGAGCGAGAGGGACCGAGAGAGACCGAGAGAGTGAGCGAGAGAGACCGAGAGAGTGAGCGAGAGAGACAGAGAGAGTGAGCGAGAGAGACCGAGCGAGTGAGCGAGAGGGACCGTGAGAGTGAGCGAGAGAGACCCAGAGAGTGAGGGAGAGGGACCGAGAGAGTGAGCGAGAGGGACCGAGAGAGTGAGGGAGAGGGACCGTGAGAGTGAGCGAGAGAGACCCAGAGAGTGAGGGAGAGGGACCGAGAGAGTGAGCGAGAGAGACCGAGAGAGTGAGCGAGAGAGACCCAGAGAGTGAGCGAGAGAGACCCAGAGAGTGAGGGAGAGAGACCCAGAGAGTGAGGGAGAGGGATCGAGAGAGTGAGCGAGAGGGACCGAGAGAGTGAGCGAGAGGGACCGAGAGAGTGAGCGAGAGAGACCGAGAGAGTGAGCGAGAGAGACTCAGAGAGTGAGGGAGAGGGACCGAGAGAGTGAGGGAGAGGGACCGAGAGAGTGAGGGAGAGGGAACGAGAGAGTGAGCGAGAGAGACCCAGAGAGTGAGCGAGGGAGACCCAGAGAGTGAGGGAGAGGGACCCAGAGAGTGAGGGAGAGGGACCGAGACAGTGAGGGAGAGGGACCGAGAGAGTGAGCGAGAGGGACCGAGAGAGTGAGGGAGAGGGACCGAGAGAGTGAGTGAGAGAGACCCAGAGAGTGAGCGAGAGAGACCCAGAGAGTGAGGGAGAGGGACCGAGAGAGTGAGCGAGAGGGACCGAGAGAGTGAGCGAGAGAGACCGAGAGAGTGAGCGAGAGAGACCCAGAGAGTGAGGGAGAGGGGCCGAGACAGTGAGGGAGAGGGACCGAGAGAGTGAGGGAGAGGGACCGAGAGAGTGAGGGAGAGAGACCGACCAAGTGAGCGAGAGGGACCGAGAGAGTGAGCGAGAGGGACCGAGAGAGTGAGGGAGAGGGACCGAGAGAGTGAGGGAGAGAGACCGAGCAAGTGAGCGAGAGGGACCGAGAGAGTGAGGGAGTGGGACCGAGAGAGTGAGGGAGAGGGAGCGAGAGAGTGAGGGAGAGAGACCGAGAGAGTGAGCGAGATGGATCGAGAGAGTGAGGGAGAGGGACCGAGAGAGAGGGAGAGGGACCGAGAGAGTGAGCGAGAGAGACCCACATAGTGAGGGTGAAGGACCGAGAGAGTGAGGGAGAGGGACCGAGAGAGTGAGGGAGAGAGACCCAGAGAGTGAGGGAGAGGGACCAAGAGAGTGAGCGAGAGGGACCGAGAGAGTGAGCGAGAGAGACCGAGAGAGTGAGCGAGAGAGACCCAGAGAGTGAGGGAGAGGGGCCGAGACAGTGAGGGAGAGGGACCGAGAGAGTGAGGGAGAGGGACCGAGAGAGTGAGGGAGAGGGACCGAGAGAGTGAGCGAGACAGACCCAGAGAGTGAGCGAGAGAGACCCAGAGAGTGAGGGAGAGGGACCGAGAGAGTGAGTGAGAGGGACCGAGAGAGTGAGTGAGAGGGACCGAGAGAGTGAGGGAGACCCAGAGAGTGAGCGAGAGAGACACAGAGAGTGAGGGATAGGGACCGAGAGAGTGAGCGAGAGAGACCCAGAGAGTGAGGGAGAGGGACCCAGAGAGTGAGGGAGAGGGACCGAGACAGTGAGGGAGAGGGACCGAGAGAGTGAGCGAGAGGGACCGAGAGAGTGAGGGAGAGGGACCGAGAGAGTGAGTGAGAGAGACCCAGAGAGTGAGCGAGAGAGACCCAGAGAGTGAGGGAGAGGGACCGAGAGAGTGAGCGAGAGGGACCGAGAGAGTGAGCGAGAGAGACCGAGAGAGTGAGCGAGAGAGACCCAGAGAGTGAGGGAGAGGGGCCGAGACAGTGAGGGAGAGGGACCGAGAGAGTGAGGGAGAGGGACCGAGAGAGTGAGGGAGAGAGACCGACCAAGTGAGCGAGAGGGACCGAGAGAGTGAGCGAGAGGGACCGAGAGAGTGAGGGAGAGGGACCGAGAGAGTGAGGGAGAGAGACCGAGCAAGTGAGCGAGAGGGACCGAGAGAGTGAGGGAGTGGGACCGAGAGAGTGAGGGAGAGGGAGCGAGAGAGTGAGGGAGAGAGACCGAGAGAGTGAGCGAGATGGATCGAGAGAGTGAGGGAGAGGGACCGAGAGAGAGGGAGAGGGACCGAGAGAGTGAGCGAGAGAGACCCACATAGTGAGGGTGAAGGACCGAGAGAGTGAGGGAGAGGGACCGAGAGAGTGAGGGAGAGAGACCCAGAGAGTGAGGGAGAGGGACCAAGAGAGTGAGCGAGAGGGACCGAGAGAGTGAGCGAGAGAGACCGAGAGAGTGAGCGAGAGAGACCCAGAGAGTGAGGGAGAGGGGCCGAGACAGTGAGGGAGAGGGACCGAGAGAGTGAGGGAGAGGGACCGAGAGAGTGAGGGAGAGGGACCGAGAGAGTGAGCGAGACAGACCCAGAGAGTGAGCGAGAGAGACCCAGAGAGTGAGGGAGAGGGACCGAGAGAGTGAGTGAGAGGGACCGAGAGAGTGAGTGAGAGGGACCGAGAGAGTGAGGGAGACCCAGAGAGTGAGCGAGAGAGACACAGAGAGTGAGGGATAGGGACCGAGAGAGTGAGCGAGAGGGACCGAGAGAGACCGAGAGAGTGAGCGAGAGAGACCGAGAGAGTGAGCGAGAGAGACAGAGAGAGTGAGCGAGAGAGACCGAGCGAGTGAGCGAGAGGGACCGTGAGAGTGAGCGAGAGAGACCCAGAGAGTGAGGGAGAGGGACCGAGAGAGTGAGCGAGAGGGACCGAGAGAGTGAGGGACAGGGACCGTGAGAGTGAGCGAGAGAGACCCAGAGAGTGAGGGAGAGGGACCGAGAGAGTGAGCGAGAGAGACCGAGAGAGTGAGCGAGAGAGACCCAGAGAGTGAGCGAGAGAGACCCAGAGAGTGAGGGAGAGAGACCCAGAGAGTGAGGGAGAGGGACCGAGAGAGTGAGCGAGAGGGACCGAGAGAGTGAGCGAGAGGGACCGAGAGAGTGAGCGAGAGAGACCGAGAGAGTGAGCGAGAGAGACTCAGAGAGTGAGGGAGAGGGACCGAGAGAGTGAGGGAGAGGGACCGAGAGAGTGAGGGAGAGGGACCGAGAGAGTGAGCGAGAGAGACCCAGAGAGTGAGCGAGAGAGACCCAGAGAGTGAGGGAGAGGGACCCAGAGAGTGAGGGAGAGGGACCGAGACAGTGAGGGAGAGGGACCGAGAGAGTGAGCGAGAGGGACCGAGAGAGTGAGGGAGAGGGACCGAGAGAGTGAGTGAGAGAGACCCAGAGAGTGAGCGAGAGAGACCCAGAGAGTGAGGGAGAGGGACCGAGAGAGTGAGCGAGAGGGACCGAGAGAGTGAGCGAGAGAGACCGAGAGAGTGAGCGAGAGAGACCCAGAGAGTGAGGGAGAGGGGCCGAGACAGTGAGGGAGAGGGACCGAGAGAGTGAGGGAGAGGGACCGAGAGAGTGAGGGAGAGAGACCGACCAAGTGAGCGAGAGGGACCGAGAGAGTGAGCGAGAGGGACCGAGAGAGTGAGGGAGAGGGACCGAGAGAGTGAGGGAGAGAGACCGAGCAAGTGAGCGAGAGGGACCGAGAGAGTGAGGGAGTGGGACCGAGAGAGTGAGGGAGAGGGAGCGAGAGAGTGAGGGAGAGAGACCGAGAGAGTGAGCGAGATGGATCGAGAGAGTGAGGGAGAGGGACCGAGAGAGAGGGACAGGGACCGAGAGAGTGAGCGAGAGAGACCCACATAGTGAGGGTGAAGGACCGAGAGAGTGAGGGAGAGGGACCGAGAGAGTGAGGGAGAGGGACCGAGAGAGTGAGGGAGAGGGACCGAGACTGTGAGGGAGAGGGACCGAGAGAGTGAGCGAGAGGGACCGAGAGAGACCGAGAGAGTGAGCGAGAGAGACCCAGAGAGTGAGGGTGAGGGACCGAGAGAGCGAGGGAGAGGGACCGAGAGAGTGAGGGAGAGGGACCGAGAGTGAGCGAGAGGGACCGAGAGAGTGAGCGAGAGAGACGGAGAGAGTGAGCGAGAGAGACCCAGAGAGTGAGGGAGAGGGGCCGAGACAGTGAGGGAGAGGGACCGAGAGAGTGAGGGAGAGGGACCGAGAGAGTGAGGGAGAGGGACCGAGAGAGTGAGGGAGAGGGACCGAGAGAGTGAGCGAGAGAGACCCAGAGAGTGAGCGAGAGAGACCCAGAGAGTGAGGGAGAGGGACTGAGAGAGTGAGTGAGAGGGACCGAGAGAGTGAGGGAGACCCAGAGAGTGAGCGAGAGAGACCCAGAGAGTGAGGGATAGGGACCGAGAGAGTGAGCGAGAGGGACCGAGAGAGTGAGGGAGAGAGACCGAGAGAGTGAGCGAGAGAGACCGAGAGAGTGAGCGAGAGAGACAGAGAGAGTGAGCGAGAGAGACCGAGCGAGTGAGCGAGAGGGACCGTGAGAGTGAGCGAGAGAGACCCAGAGAGTGAGGGTGAGGGACCGAGAGAGTGAGCGAGAGGGACCGAGAGAGTGAGGGAGAGGGACCGTGAGAGTGAGCGAGAGAGACCCAGAGAGTGAGGGAGAGAGTGAGCGAGAGGGACCGAGAGAGTGAGCGAGAGAGACCGAGAGAGTGAGCGAGAGAGACCCAGAGAGTGAGCGAGAGAGACCCAGAGAGTGAGGGAGAGAGACCCAGAGAGTGAGGGAAAGGGACCGAGAGAGTGAGCGAGAGGGACCCAGAGAGTGAGCGAGAGAGACCGAGAGAGTGAGCGAGAGAGACCGAGAGAGTGAGCGAGAGGGACCGAGAGAGTGAGCGAGAGAGACCGAGAGAGTGAGCGAGAGAGACCCAGAGAGTGAGGGAGAGGGACCGAGACAGTGAGGGAGAGGGACCGAGAGAGTGAGCGAGAGAGACCAAGAGAGTGAGGGAGAGGGACCGAGAGAGTGAGGGAGAGAGACCCAGAGAGTGAGCGAGAGAGACAGAGAGAGTGAGCGAGAGAGACCGAGAGTGAGCGAGAGGGACCGTGAGAGTGAGCGAGAGAGACCCAGAGAGTGAGGGAGAGGGACCGAGAGAGTGAGCGAGAGGGACTGAGAGAGTGAGCGAGGGAGACCCAGAGAGTGAGCGAGAGAGACCCAGAGAGTGAGGGAGAGAGACCCAGAGAGTGAGGGAGAGGGACCGAGAGAGTGAGCGAGAGGGACCGAGAGAGTGAGCGAGAGAGACCGAGAGAGTGAGCGAGAGAGACCCAGAGAGTGAGGGAGAGGGGCCGAGACAGTGAGGGAGAGGGACCGAGAGAGTGAGGGAGAGGGACCGAGAGAGTGAGGGAGAGGGACCGAGAGAGTGAGCGAGAGAGACCCAGAGAGTGAGCGAGAGAGACCCAGAGAGTGAGGGAGAGGGACCGAGAGAGTGAGTGAGAGGGACCGAGAGAGTGAGTGAGAGGGACCGAGAGAGTGAGGGAGACCCAGAGAGTGAGCGAGAGAGACCCAGAGAGTGAGGGATAGGGACCGAGAGAGTGAGCGAGAGGGACCGAGAGAGACCGAGAGAGTGAGCGAGAGAGACCGAGAGAGTGAGCGAGAGAGACAGAGAGAGTGAGCGAGAGAGACCGAGCGAGTGAGCGAGAGGGACCCAGAGAGTGAGCGAGAGAGACCCAGAGAGTGAGGGAGAGGGACCGAGAGAGTGAGTGAGAGGGACCGAGAGAGTGAGTGAGAGGGACCGAGAGAGTGAGGGAGACCCAGAGAGTGAGCGAGAGAGACCGAGAGAGTGAGCGAGAGAGACCCAGAGAGTGAGGGAGAGGGACCGAGACAGTGAGGGAGAGGGACCGAGAGAGTGAGCGAGAGGGACCGAGAGAGTGAGGGAGAGGGACCGAGAGAGTGAGTGAGAGAGACCCAGAGAGTGAGCGAGAGAGACCCAGAGAGTGAGGGAGAGGGACCGAGAGAGTGAGCGAGAGGGACCGAGAGAGTGAGCGAGAGAGACCGAGAGAGTGAGCGAGAGAGACCCAGAGAGTGAGGGAGAGGGGCCGAGACAGTGAGGGAGAGGGACCGAGAGAGTGAGGGAGAGGGACCGAGAGAGTGAGGGAGAGAGACCGACCAAGTGAGCGAGAGGGACCGAGAGAGTGAGCGAGAGGGACCGAGAGAGTGAGGGAGAGGGACCGAGAGAGTGAGGGAGAGAGACCGAGCAAGTGAGCGAGAGGGACCGAGAGAGTGAGGGAGTGGGACCGAGAGAGTGAGGGAGAGGGAGCGAGAGAGTGAGGGAGAGAGACCGAGAGAGTGAGCGAGATGGATCGAGAGAGTGAGGGAGAGGGACCGAGAGAGAGGGACAGGGACCGAGAGAGTGAGCGAGAGAGACCCACATAGTGAGGGTGAAGGACCGAGAGAGTGAGGGAGAGGGACCGAGAGAGTGAGGGAGAGGGACCGAGAGAGTGAGGGAGAGGGACCGAGACTGTGAGGGAGAGGGACCGAGAGAGTGAGCGAGAGGGACCGAGAGAGACCGAGAGAGTGAGCGAGAGAGACCCAGAGAGTGAGGGTGAGGGACCGAGAGAGCGAGGGAGAGGGACCGAGAGAGTGAGGGAGAGGGACCGAGAGTGAGCGAGAGGGACCGAGAGAGTGAGCGAGAGAGACGGAGAGAGTGAGCGAGAGAGACCCAGAGAGTGAGGGAGAGGGGCCGAGACAGTGAGGGAGAGGGACCGAGAGAGTGAGGGAGAGGGACCGAGAGAGTGAGGGAGAGGGACCGAGAGAGTGAGGGAGAGGGACCGAGAGAGTGAGCGAGAGAGACCCAGAGAGTGAGCGAGAGAGACCCAGAGAGTGAGGGAGAGGGACTGAGAGAGTGAGTGAGAGGGACCGAGAGAGTGAGGGAGACCCAGAGAGTGAGCGAGAGAGACCCAGAGAGTGAGGGATAGGGACCGAGAGAGTGAGCGAGAGGGACCGAGTGAGGGAGAGAGACCGAGAGAGTGAGCGAGAGAGACCGAGAGAGTGAGCGAGAGAGACAGAGAGAGTGAGCGAGAGAGACCGAGCGAGTGAGCGAGAGGGACCGTGAGAGTGAGCGAGAGAGACCCAGAGAGTGAGGGTGAGGGACCGAGAGAGTGAGCGAGAGGGACCGAGAGAGTGAGGGAGAGGGACCGTGAGAGTGAGCGAGAGAGACCCAGAGAGTGAGGGAGAGAGTGAGCGAGAGGGACCGAGAGAGTGAGCGAGAGAGACCGAGAGTGAGCGAGAGAGACCCAGAGAGTGAGCGAGAGAGACCCAGAGAGTGAGGGAGAGAGACCCAGAGAGTGAGGGAAAGGGACCGAGAGAGTGAGCGAGAGGGACCCAGAGAGTGAGCGAGAGAGACCGAGAGAGTGAGCGAGAGAGACCGAGAGAGTGAGCGAGAGGGACCGAGAGAGTGAGCGAGAGAGACCGAGAGAGTGAGCGAGAGAGACCCAGAGAGTGAGGGAGAGGGACCGAGACAGTGAGGGAGAGGGACCGAGAGAGTGAGCGAGAGAGACCAAGAGAGTGAGGGAGAGGGACCGAGAGAGTGAGGGAGAGAGACCCAGAGAGTGAGCGAGAGAGACAGAGAGAGTGAGCGAGAGAGACCGAGAGTGAGCGAGAGGGACCGTGAGAGTGAGCGAGAGAGACCCAGAGAGTGAGGGAGAGGGACCGAGAGAGTGAGCGAGAGGGACTGAGAGAGTGAGCGAGGGAGACCCAGAGAGTGAGCGAGAGAGACCCAGAGAGTGAGGGAGAGAGACCCAGAGAGTGAGGGAGAGGGACCGAGAGAGTGAGCGAGAGGGACCGAGAGAGTGAGCGAGAGAGACCGAGAGAGTGAGCGAGAGAGACCCAGAGAGTGAGGGAGAGGGGCCGAGACAGTGAGGGAGAGGGACCGAGAGAGTGAGGGAGAGGGACCGAGAGAGTGAGGGAGAGGGACCGAGAGAGTGAGCGAGAGAGACCCAGAGAGTGAGCGAGAGAGACCCAGAGAGTGAGGGAGAGGGACCGAGAGAGTGAGTGAGAGGGACCGAGAGAGTGAGTGAGAGGGACCGAGAGAGTGAGGGAGACCCAGAGAGTGAGCGAGAGAGACCCAGAGAGTGAGGGATAGGGACCGAGAGAGTGAGCGAGAGGGACCGAGAGAGACCGAGAGAGTGAGCGAGAGAGACCGAGAGAGTGAGCGAGAGAGACAGAGAGAGTGAGCGAGAGAGACCGAGCGAGTGAGCGAGAGGGACCATGAGAGTGAGCGAGAGAGACCCAGAGAGTGAGGGAGAGGGACCGAGAGAGTGAGCGAGAGGGACCGAGAGAGTGAGGGAGAGGGACCGTGAGAGTGAGCGAGAGAGACCCAGAGAGTGAGGGAGAGGGACCGAGAGAGTGAGCGAGAGAGACCGAGAGAGTGAGCGAGAGAGACCCAGAGAGTGAGCGAGAGAGACCCAGAGAGTGAGGGAGAGAGACCCAGAGAGTGAGGGAGAGGGACCGAGAGAGTGAGCGAGAGAGACCGAGAGAGTGAGCGAGAGAGACTCAGAGAGTGAGGGAGAGGGACCGAGAGAGTGAGGGAGAGGGACCGAGAGAGTGAGGGAGAGGGACCGAGAGAGTGAGCGAGAGAGACCCTGAGAGTGAGCGAGAGAGACCCAGAGAGTGAGGGAGAGGGACCCAGAGAGTGAGGGAGAGGGACCGAGACAGTGAGGGAGAGGGACCGAGAGAGTGAGCGAGAGGGACCGAGAGAGTGAGGGAGAGGGACCGAGAGAGTGAGTGAGAGAGACCCAGAGAGTGAGCGAGAGAGACCCAGAGAGTGAGGGAGAGGGACCGAGAGAGTGAGCGAGAGGGACCGAGAGAGTGAGCGAGAGAGACCGAGAGAGTGAGCGAGAGAGACCTTGAGAGTGAGGGAGAGGGGCCGAGACAGTGAGGGAGAGGGACCGAGAGAGTGAGGGAGAGGGACCGAGAGAGTGAGGGAGAGAGACCGACCAAGTGAGCGAGAGGGACCGAGAGAGTGAGCGAGAGGGACCGAGAGAGTGAGGGAGAGGGACCGAGAGAGTGAGGGAGAGAGACCGAGCAAGTGAGCGAGAGGGACCGAGAGAGTGAGGGAGTGGGACCGAGAGAGTGAGGGAGAGGGAGCGAAAGAGTGAGGGAGAGAGACCGAGAGAGTGAGCGAGATGGATCGAGAGAGTGAGGGAGAGGGACCGAGAGAGAGGGAGAGGGACCGAGAGAGTGAGCGAGAGAGACCCACATAGTGAGGGTGAAGGACCGAGAGAGTGAGGGAGAGGGACCGAGAGAGTGAGGGAGAGGGACCGAGAGAGTGAGGGAGAGGGACAGAGACTGTGAGGGAGAGGGACCGAGAGAGTGAGCGAGAGGGACCGAGAGAGACCGAGAGAGTGAGCGAGAGAGACCCAGAGAGTGAGGGTGAGGGAACGAGAGAGCGAGGGAGAGGGACCGAGAGAGTGAGGGAGAGGGACCAAGAGAGTGAGGGAGAGGGACCGAGAGAGTGAGGGAGAGAGACCCAGAGAGTGAGCGAGAGAGACAGAAAGAGTGAGCGAGAGAGACCGAGAGAGTGAGCGAGAGGGACCGTGAGAGTGAGCGAGAGAGACCCAGAGAGTGAGGGAGAGGGACCGAGACAGTGAGGGAGAGGGACCGAGAGAGTGAGCGAGAGAGACCGAGAGAGTGAGGGAGAGGGGCCGAGACAGTGAGGGAGAGGGACCGAGAGAGTGAGCGAGAGGGACCGAGAGAGTGAGCGAGAGAGACCGACAGAGTGAGCGAGAGAGACCCAGAGAGTGAGGGAGAGGGACCGAGACTGTGAGGGAGAGGGACCGAGAGAGTGAGCGAAAGGGACTGAGACAGTGAGGGAGAGGGACCGAGAGAGTGAGGGAGTGGGATCGAGAGAGTGAGGGAGAGGGAGCGAGAGAGTGAAGGAGAGGGACCGGGAGAGTGAGCGAGAGGGACCGAGAGAGACCGAGAGAGTGAGCGAGAGAGACCCAGAGAGTGAGGGTGAGGGACCGAGAGAGCGAGGGAAAGGGACCGAGAGAGTGAGGGAGAGGGACCAAGAGAGTGAGGGAGAGGGACCGAGAGAGTGAGGGAGAGAGACCCAGAGAGTGAGCGAGAGAGACAGAGAGAGTGAGCGAGAGAGACCGAGAGAGTGAGCGAGAGAGACAGAGAGAGTGAGCGAGAGAGACCGAGCGAAGTGAGCGAGAGGGACCGTGAGAGTGAGCGAGAGAGACCCAGAGAGTGAGGGAGAGAGACCAAGAGTGAGGGAGAGGGACCAAGAGAGTGAGGGAGAGGGACCGAGAGAGTGAGGGAGACCCAGAGAGTGAGCGAGAGAGACAGAGAGAGTGAGCGAGAGAGACCGAGAGAGTGAGGGAGAGGGACCGTGAGAGTGAGCGAGAGGGCCCGTGAGAGTGAGCGAGAGAGACCCAGAGAGTGAGCGAGAGAGACCCAGAGAGTGAGCGAGAGAGACCCAGAGAGTGAGGGAGAGAGACCCAGAGAGTGAGGGAGAGGGACCGAGAGAGTGAGCGAGAGGGACCGAGAGAGTGAGCGAGAGAGACCGAGAGAGTGAGCGAGAGAGACCCAGAGAGTGAGGGAGAGGGGCCGAGACAGTGAGGGAGAGGGACCGAGAGAGTGAGGGAGAGGGACCGAGAGAGTGAGGGAGAGGGACCGAGAGAGTGAGCGAGAGAGACCCAGAGAGTGAGCGAGAGAGACCCAGAGAGTGAGGGAGAGGGACTGAGAGAGTGAGTGAGAGGGACCGAGAGAGTGAGGGAGACCCAGAGAGTGAGCGAGAGAGACCCAGAGAGTGAGGGATAGGGACCGAGAGAGTGAGCGAGAGGGACCGAGAGAGTGAGGGAGAGAGACCGAGAGAGTGAGCGAGAGAGACCGAGAGAGTGAGCGAGAGAGACAGAGAGAGCGAGCGAGAGAGACCGAGCGAGTGAGCGAGAGGGACCGTGAGAGTGAGCGAGAGAGACCCAGAGAGTGAGGGTGAGGGACCGAGAGAGTGAGCGAGAGGGACCGAGAGAGTGAGGGAGAGGGACCGTGAGAGTGAGCGAGAGAGACCCAGAGAGTGAGGGAGAGGGACCGAGAGAGTGAGCGAGAGGGACCGAGAGAGTGAGCGAGATGGATCGAGAGAGTGAGGGAGAGGGACCGAGAGAGAGGGAGAGGGACCGAGAGAGTGAGCGAGAGAGACCCACATAGTGAGGGTGAAGGACCGAGAGAGTGAGGGAGAGGGACCGAGAGAGTGAGGGAGAGGGACCGAGAGAGTGAGGGAGAGGGACCGAGACTGTGAGGGAGAGGGACCGAGAGAGTGAGCGAGAGGGACCGAGAGAGACCGAGAGAGTGAGCGAGAGAGACCCAGAGAGTGAGGGTGAGGGACCGAGAGAGCGAGGGAGAGGGACCGAGAGAGTGAGGGAGAGGGACCAAGAGAGTGAGGGAGAGGGACCAAGAGAGTGAGGGACCGAGAGAGTGAGGGAGAGAGACCCAGAGAGTGAGCGAGAGAGACAGAGAGAGTGAGCGAGAGAGACCGAGAGAGTGAGCGAGAGGGACCGTGAGAGTGAGCGAGAGAGACCCAGAGAGTGAGGGAGAGGGACCGAGACAGTGAGGGAGAGGGACCGAGAGAGTGAGCGAGAGAGACCGAGAGAGTGAGGGAGAGGGGCCGAGACAGTGAGGGAGAGGGACCGAGAGAGTGAGCGAGAGGGACCGAGAGAGTGAGCGAGAGAGACCGACAGAGTGAGCGAGAGAGACCCAGAGAGTGAGGGAGAGGGACCGAGACTGTGAGGGAGAGGGACCGAGAGAGTGAGCGAAAGGGACTGAGACATTGAGGGAGAGGGACCGAGAGAGTGAGGGAGTGGGATCGAGAGAGTGAGGGAGAGGGAGCGAGAGAGTGAAGGAGAGGGACCGGGAGAGTGAGCGAGAGGGACCGAGAGAGACCGAGAGAGTGAGCGAGAGAGACCCAGAGAGTGAGGGTGAGGGACCGAGAGAGCGAGGGAAAGGGACCGAGAGAGTGAGGGAGAGGGACCAAGAGAGTGAGGGAGAGGGACCGAGAGAGTGAGGGAGAGAGACCCAGAGAGTGAGCGAGAGAGACAGAGAGAGTGAGCGAGAGAGACCGAGAGAGTGAGCGAGAGAGACAGAGAGAGTGAGCGAGAGAGACCGAGCGAAGTGAGCGAGAGGGACCGTGAGAGTGAGCGAGAGAGACCCAGAGAGTGAGGGAGAGAGACCAAGAGTGAGGGAGAGGGACCAAGAGAGTGAGGGAGAGGGACCGAGAGAGTGAGGGAGACCCAGAGAGTGAGCGAGAGAGACCGAGAGAGTGAGCGAGAGGGACCGTGAGAGTGAGCGAGAGGGACCGTGAGAGTGCGCGAGAGAGACCCAGAGAGTGAGCGAGAGAGACCCAGAGAGTGAGCGAGAGAGACCCAGAGAGTGAGGGAGAGAGACCCAGAGAGTGAGGGAGAGGGACCAAGAGAGTGAGCGAGAGGGACCGAGAGAGTGAGCGAGAGAGACCGAGAGAGTGAGCGAGAGAGACCCAGAGAGTGAGGGAGAGGGGCCGAGACAGTGAGGGAGAGGGACCGAGAGAGTGAGGGAGAGGGACCGAGAGAGTGAGGGAGAGGGACCGAGAGAGTGAGCGAGAGAGACCCAGAGAGTGAGCGAGAGAGACCTAGAGAGTGAGGGAGAGGGACTGAGAGAGTGAGTGAGAGGGACCGAGAGAGTGAGGGAGACCCAGAGAGTGAGCGAGAGAGACCCAGAGAGTGAGGGATAGGGACCGAGAGAGTGAGCGAGAGGGACCGAGAGAGTGAGGGAGAGAGACCGAGAGAGTGAGCGAGAGAGACCGAGAGAGTGAGCGAGAGAGACAGAGAGAGTGAGCGAGAGAGACCGAGCGAGTGAGCGAGAGGGACCGTGAGAGTGAGCGAGAGAGACCCAGAGAGTGAGGGTGAGGGACCGAGAGAGTGAGCGAGAGGGACCGAGAGAGTGAGGGAGAGGGACCGTGAGAGTGAGCGAGAGAGACCCAGAGAGTGAGGGAGAGGGACCGAGACAGTGAGCGAGAGAGACCGAGAGAGTGAGCGAGAGAGGCCGAGACAGTGAGGGAGAGGGACCGAGAGAGTGAGCGAGAGGGACCGAGAGAGTGAGCGAGAGGGACCGAGAGAGTGAGCGAGAGAGACCGACAGAGTGAGCGAGAGAGACCCAGAGAGTGAGGGAGAGGGACCGAGACTGTGAGGGAGAGGGACCGAGAGAGTGAGCGAAAGGGACTGAGACATTGAGGGAGAGGGGCCGAGAGAGTGAGGGAGTGGGATCGAGAGAGTGAGGGAGAGGGAGCGAGAGAGTGAAGGAGAGGGACCGGGAGAGTGAGCGAGAGGGACCGAGAGAGACCGAGAGAGTGAGCGAGAGAGACCCAGAGAGTGAGGGTGAGGGACCGAGAGAGCGAGGGAAAGGGACTGAGAGAGTGAGGGAGAGGGACCAAGAGAGTGAGGGAGAGGGACCGAGAGAGTGAGGGAGAGAGACCCAGAGAGTGAGCGAGAGAGACAGAGAGAGTGAGCGAGAGAGACCGAGAGAGTGAGCGAGAGAGACAGAGAGAGTGAGCGAGAGAGACCGAGCGAGTGAGCGAGAGGGACCGTGAGAGTGAGCGAGAGAGACCCAGAGAGTGAGGGAGAGAGACCAAGAGTGAGGGAGAGGGACCAAGAGAGTGAGGGAGAGGGACCGAGAGAGTGAGGGAGACCCAGAGAGTGAGCGAGAGAGACCGAGAGAGTGAGCGAGAGGGACCGTGAGAGTGAGCGAGAGGGACCGTGAGAGTGCGCGAGAGAGACCCAGAGAGTGAGCGAGAGAGACCCAGAGAGTGAGCGAGAGAGACCCAGAGAGTGAGGGAGAGAGACCCAGAGAGTGAGGGAGAGGGACCGAGAGAGTGAGCGAGAGGGACCGAGAGAGTGAGCGAGAGAGACCGAGAGAGTGAGCGAGAGAGACCCAGAGAGTGAGGGAGAGGGGCCGAGACAGTGAGGGAGAGGGACCGAGAGAGTGAGGGAGAGGGACCGAGAGAGTGAGGGAGAGGGACCGAGAGAGTGAGCGAGAGAGACCCAGAGAGTGAGCGAGAGAGACCCAGAGAGTGAGGGAGAGGGACTGAGAGAGTGAGTGAGAGGGACCGAGAAAGTGAGGGAGACCCAGAGAGTGAGCGAGAGAGACCCAGAGAGTGAGGGATAGGGACCGAGAGAGTGAGCGAGAGGGACCGAGAGAGTGAGGGAGAGAGACCGAGAGAGTGAGCGAGAGAGACCGAGAGAGTGAGCGAGAGAGACAGAGAGAGTGAGCGAGAGTGACCGAGCGAGTGAGCGAGAGGGACCGTGAGAGTGAGCGAGAGAGACCCAGAGAGTGAGGGTGAGGGACCGAGAGAGTGAGCGAGAGGGACCGAGAGAGTGAGGGAGAGGGACCGTGAGAGTGAGCGAGAGAGACCCAGAGAGTGAGGGAGAGGGACCGAGAGAGTGAGCGAGAGGGACCGAGAGAGTGAGCGAGAGAGACCGAGAGAGTGAGCGAGAGAGACCCAGAGAGTGAGCGAGAGAGACCCAGAGAGTGAGGGAGAGAGACCCAGAGAGTGAGGGAAAGGGACCGAGAGAGTGAGCGAGAGGGACCGAGAGAGTGAGCGAGAGAGACCGAGAGAGTGAGCGAGAGAGACCGAGAGAGTGAGCGGGAGGGACCGAGAGAGTGAGCGAGAGAGACCCAGAGAGTGAGGGAGAGGGACCGAGACAGTGAGGGAGAGGGACCGAGAGAGTGAGCGAGAGAGACCAAGAGAGTGAGGGAGAGGGACCGAGAGAGTGAGGGAGAGAGACCCAGAGAGTGAGCGAGAGAGACAGAGAGAGTGAGCGAGAGAGACCGAGAGAGTGAGCGAGAGGGACCGTGAGAGTGAGCGAGAGAGACCCAGAGAGTGAGGGAGAGGGACCGAGAGAGTGAGCGAGAGGGACTGAGAGAGTGAGCGAGGGAGACCCAGAGAGTGAGCGAGAGAGACCCAGAGAGTGAGGGAGAGAGACCCAGAGAGTGAGGGAGAGGGACCGAGAGAGTGAGCGAGAGGGACCGAGAGAGTGAGCGAGAGAGACCGAGAGAGTGAGCGAGAGAGACCCAGAGAGTGAGGGAGAGGGACCGAGACAGTGAGGGAGAGGGACCGAGAGAGTGAGCGAGAGAGACCAAGAGAGTGAGGGAGAGGGACCGAGAGAGTGAGGGAGAGAGACCCAGAGAGTGAGCGAGAGAGACAGAGAGAGTGAGCGAGAGAGACCGAGAGAGTGAGCGAGAGGGACCGTGAGAGTGAGCGAGAGAGACCCAGAGAGTGAGGGAGAGGGACCGAGAGAGTGAGCGAGAGGGACTGAGAGAGTGAGCGAGGGAGACCCAGAGAGTGAGCGAGAGAGACCCAGAGAGTGAGGGAGAGAGACCCAGAGAGTGAGGGAGAGGGACCGAGAGAGTGAGCGAGAGGGACCGAGAGAGTGAGCGAGAGAGACCGAGAGAGTGAGCGAGAGAGACCCAGAGAGTGAGGGAGAGGGGCCGAGACAGTGAGGGAGAGGGACCGAGAGAGTGAGGGAGAGGGACCGAGAGAGTGAGGGAGAGGGACAGAGAGAGTGAGCGAGACAGACCCAGAGAGTGAGCGAGAGAGACCCAGAGAGTGAGGGAGAGGGACCGAGAGAGTGAGTGAGAGGGACCGAGAGAGTGAGTGAGAGGGACCGAGAGAGTGAGGGAGACCCAGAGAGTGAGCGAGAGAGACACAGAGAGTGAGGGATAGGGACCGAGAGAGTGAGCGAGAGGGACCGAGAGAGACCGAGAGAGTGAGCGAGAGAGACCGAGAGAGTGAGCGAGAGAGACAGAGAGAGTGAGCGAGAGAGACCGAGCGAGTGAGCGAGAGGGACCGTGAGAGTGAGCGAGAGAGACCCAGAGAGTGAGGGAGAGGGACCGAGAGAGTGAGCGAGAGGGACCGAGAGAGTGAGGGAGAGGGACCGTGAGAGTGAGCGAGAGAGACCCAGAGAGTGAGGGAGAGGGACCGAGAGAGTGAGCGAGAGAGACCGAGAGAGTGAGCGAGAGAGACCCAGAGAGTGAGCGAGAGAGACCCAGAGAGTGAGGGAGAGAGACCCAGAGAGTGAGGGAGAGGGACCGAGAGAGTGAGCGAGAGGGACCGAGAGAGTGAGCGAGAGAGACCGAGAGAGTGAGCGAGAGAGACTCAGAGAGTGAGGGAGAGGGACCGAGAGAGTGAGGGAGAGGGACCGAGAGAGTGAGGGAGAGGGACCGAGAGAGTGAGCGAGAGAGACCCAGAGAGTGAGCGAGAGAGACCCAGAGAGTGAGGGAGAGGGACCCAGAGAGTGAGGGAGAGGGACCGAGACAGTGAGGGAGAGGGACCGAGAGAGTGAGCGAGAGGGACCGAGAGAGTGAGGGAGAGGGACCGAGAGAGTGAGTGAGAGAGACCCAGAGAGTGAGCGAGAGAGACCCAGAGAGTGAGGGAGAGGGACCGAGAGAGTGAGCGAGAGAGACCGAGAGAGTGAGCGAGAGAGACCCAGAGAGTGAGGGAGAGGGGCCGAGACAGTGAGGGAGAGGGACCGAGAGAGTGAGGGAGAGGGACCGAGAGAGTGAGGGAGAGAGACCGGCCAAGTGAGCGAGAGGGACCGAGAGAGTGAGCGAGAGGGACCGAGAGAGTGAGGGAGAGGGACCGAGAGAGTGAGGGAGAGAGACCGAGCAAGTGAGCGAGAGGGACCGAGAGAGTGAGGGAGTGGGACCGAGAGAGTGAGGGAGAGGGAGCGAGAGAGTGAGGGAGAGAGACCGAGAGAGTGAGCGAGATGGATCGAGAGAGTGAGGGAGAGGGACCGAGAGAGAGGGAGAGGGACCGAGAGAGTGAGCGAGAGAGACCCACATAGTGAGGGTGAATGACCGAGAGAGTGAGGGAGAGGGACCGAGAGAGTGAGGGAGAGGGACCGAGAGAGTGAGGGAGAGGGACCGAGACTGTGAGGGAGAGGGACCGAGAGAGTGAGCGAGAGGGACCGAGAGAGACCGAGAGAGTGAGCGAGAGAGACCCAGAGAGTGAGGGTGAGGGACCGAGAGAGCGAGGGAGAGGGACCGAGAGAGTGAGGGAGAGGGACAGAGAGTGAGCGAGAGGGACCGAGAGAGTGAGCGAGAGAGACGGAGAGAGTGAGCGAGAGAGACCCAGAGAGTGAGGGAGAGGGGCCGAGACAGTGAGGGAGAGGGACCGAGAGAGTGAGGGAGAGGGACCGAGAGAGTGAGGGAGAGGGACCGAGAGAGTGAGCGAGAGAGACCCAGAGAGTGAGCGAGAGAGACCCAGAGAGTGAGGGAGAGGGACTGAGAGAGTGAGTGAGAGGGACCGAGAGAGTGAGGGAGACCCAGAGAGTGAGCGAGAGAGACCCAGAGAGTGAGGGATAGGGACCGAGAGAGTGAGCGAGAGGGACCGAGAGAGTGAGGGAGAGAGACCGAGAGAGTGAGCGAGAGACCGAGAGAGTGAGCGAGAGAGACAGAGAGAGTGAGCGAGAGACCGAGCGAGTGAGCGAGAGGGACCGTGAGAGTGAGCGAGAGAGACCCAGAGAGTGAGGGTGAGGGACCGAGAGAGTGAGCGAGAGGGACCGAGAGAGTGAGGGAGAGGGACCGTGAGAGTGAGCGAGAGAGACCCAGAGAGTGAGGGAGAGGGACCGAGAGAGTGAGCGAGAGGGACCGAGAGAGTGAGCGAGAGAGACCGAGAGAGTGAGCGAGAGAGACCCAGAAAGTGAGCGAGAGAGACCCAGAGAGTGAGGGAGAGAGACCCAGAGAGTGAGGGAAAGGGACCGAGAGAGTGAGCGAGAGGGACCCAGAGAGTGAGCGAGAGAGACCGAGAGAGTGAGCGAGAGAGACCGAGAGAGTGAGCGAGAGGGACCGAGAGAGTGAGCGAGAGAGACCGAGAGAGTGAGCGAGAGAGACCCAGAGAGTGAGGGAGAGGGACCGAGACAGTGAGGGAGAGGGACCGAGAGAGTAGGCGAGAGAGACCAAGAGAGTGAGGGAGAGGGACCGAGAGAGTGAGGGAGAGAGACCCAGAGAGTGAGGGATAGGGACCGAGAGAGTGAGCGAGAGGGACCGAGAGAGACCGAGAGAGTGAGCGAGAGAGACCGAGAGAGTGAGCGAGAGAGACAGAGAGAGTGAGCGAGAGAGACCGAGCGAGTGAGCGAGAGGGACCGTGAGAGTGAGCGAGAGAGACCCAGAGAGTGAGGGAGAGGGACCGAGAGAGTGAGCGAGAGGGACCGAGAGAGTGAGGGAGAGGGACCGTGAGAGTGAGCGAGAGAGACCCAGAGAGTGAGGGAGAGGGACCGAGAGAGTGAGCGAGAGAGACCGAGAGAGTGAGCGAGAGAGACCCAGAGAGTGAGCGAGAGAGACCCAGAGAGTGAGGGAGAGAGACCCAGAGAGTGAGGGAGAGGGACCGAGAGAGTGAGCGAGAGGGACCGAGAGAGTGAGCGAGAGAGACCGAGAGAGTGAGCGAGAGAGACTCAGAGAGTGAGGGAGAGGGACCGAGAGAGTGAGGGAGAGGGACCGAGAGAGTGAGGGAGAGGGACCGAGAGAGTGAGCGAGAGAGACCCAGAGAGTGAGCGAGAGAGACCCAGAGAGTGAGGGAGAGGGACCCAGAGAGTGAGGGAGAGGGACCGAGACAGTGAGGGAGAGGGACCGAGAGAGTGAGCGAGAGGGACCGAGAGAGTGAGGGAGAGGGACCGAGAGAGTGAGTGAGAGAGACCCAGAGAGTGAGCGAGAGAGACCCAGAGAGTGAGGGAGAGGGACCGAGAGAGTGAGCGAGAGAGACCGAGAGAGTGAGCGAGAGAGACCCAGAGAGTGAGGGAGAGGGGCCGAGACAGTGAGGGAGAGGGACCGAGAGAGTGAGGGAGAGGGACCGAGAGAGTGAGGGAGAGAGACCGGCCAAGTGAGCGAGAGGGACCGAGAGAGTGAGCGAGAGGGACCGAGAGAGTGAGGGAGAGGGACCGAGAGAGTGAGGGAGAGAGACCGAGCAAGTGAGCGAGAGGGACCGAGAGAGTGAGGCAGTGGGACCGAGAGAGTGAGGGAGAGGGAGCGAGAGAGTGAGGGAGAGAGACCGAGAGAGTGAGCGAGATGGATCGAGAGAGTGAGGGAGAGGGACCGAGAGAGAGGGAGAGGGACCGAGAGAGTGAGCGAGAGAGACCCACATAGTGAGGGTGAATGACCGAGAGAGTGAGGGAGAGGGACCGAGAGAGTGAGGGAGAGGGACCGAGAGAGTGAGGGAGAGGGACCGAGACTGTGAGGGAGAGGGACCGAGAGAGTGAGCGAGAGGGACCGAGAGAGACCGAGAGAGTGAGCGAGAGAGACCCAGAGAGTGAGGGTGAGGGACCGAGAGAGCGAGGGAGAGGGACCGAGAGAGTGAGGGAGAGGGACCGAGAGTGAGCGAGAGGGACCGAGAGAGTGAGCGAGAGAGACGGAGAGAGTGAGCGAGAGAGACCCAGAGAGTGAGGGAGAGGGGCCGAGACAGTGAGGGAGAGGGACCGAGAGAGTGAGGGAGAGGGACCGAGAGAGTGAGGGAGAGGGACCGAGAGAGTGAGCGAGAGAGACCCAGAGAGTGAGCGAGAGAGACCCAGAGAGTGAGGGAGAGGGACTGAGAGAGTGAGTGAGAGGGACCGAGAGAGTGAGGGAGACCCAGAGAGTGAGCGAGAGAGACCCAGAGAGTGAGGGATAGGGACCGAGAGAGTGAGCGAGAGGGACCGAGAGAGTGAGGGAGAGAGACCGAGAGAGTGAGCGAGAGACCGAGAGAGTGAGCGAGAGAGACAGAGAGAGTGAGCGAGAGAGACCGAGCGAGTGAGCGAGAGGGACCGTGAGAGTGAGCGAGAGAGACCCAGAGAGTGAGGGTGAGGGACCGAGAGAGTGAGCGAGAGGGACCGAGAGAGTGAGGGAGAGGGACCGTGAGAGTGAGCGAGAGAGACCCAGAGAGTGAGGGAGAGGGACCGAGAGAGTGAGCGAGAGGGACCGAGAGAGTGAGCGAGAGAGACCGAGAGAGTGAGCGAGAGAGACCCAGAAAGTGAGCGAGAGAGACCCAGAGAGTGAGGGAGAGAGACCCAGAGAGTGAGGGAAAGGGACCGAGAGAGTGAGCGAGAGGGACCCAGAGAGTGAGCGAGAGAGACCGAGAGAGTGAGCGAGAGAGACCGAGAGAGTGAGCGAGAGGGACCGAGAGAGTGAGCGAGAGAGACCGAGAGAGTGAGCGAGAGAGACCCAGAGAGTGAGCGAGAGGGACCGAGACAGTGAGGGAGAGGGACCGAGAGAGTAGGCGAGAGAGACCAAGAGAGTGAGGGAGAGGGACCGAGAGAGTGAGGGAGAGAGACCCAGAGAGTGAGCGAGAGAGACAGAGAGAGTGAGCGAGAGAGACCGAGAGAGTGAGCGAGAGGGACCGTGAGAGTGAGCGAGAGAGACCCAGAGAGTGAGGGAGAGGGACCGAGAGAGTGAGCGAGAGGGACTGAGAGAGTGAGCGAGGGAGACCCAGAGAGTGAGCGAGAGAGACCCAGAGAGTGAGGGAGAGAGACCCAGAGAGTGAGGGAGAGGGACCGAGAGAGTGAGCGAGAGGGACCGAGAGAGTGAGCGAGAGAGACCGAGAGAGTGAGCGAGAGAGACCCAGAGAGTGAGGGAGAGGGGCCGAGACAGTGAGGGAGAGGGACCGAGAGAGTGAGGGAGAGGGACCGAGAGAGTGAGGGAGAGGGACCGAGAGAGTGAGCGAGAGAGACCCAGAGAGTGAGCGAGAGAGACCCAGAGAGTGAGGGAGAGGGACCGAGAGAGTGAGTGAGAGGGACCGAGAGAGTGAGTGAGAGGGACCGAGAGAGTGAGGGAGACCCAGAGAGTGAGCGAGAGAGACCCAGAGAGTGAGGGATAGGGACCGAGAGAGTGAGCGAGAGGGAGCGAGAGAGACCGAGAGAGTGAGCGAGAGAGACCGAGAGAGTGAGCGAGAGAGACAGAGAGAGTGAGCGAGAGAGACAGAGCGAGTGAGCGAGAGGGACCGTGAGAGTGAGCGAGAGAGACCCAGAGAGTGAGGGAGAGGGACCGAGAGAGTGAGCGAGAGGGACCGAGAGAGTGAGGGAGAGGGACCGTGAGAGTGAGCGAGAGAGACCCAGAGAGGGAGGGAGAGGGACCGAGAGAGTGAGCGAGAGAGACCGAGAGAGTGAGCGAGAGAGACCCAGAGAGTGAGCGAGAGAGACCCAGAGAGTGAGGGAGAGAGACCCAGAGAGTGAGGGAGAGGGACCGAGAGAGTGAGCGAGAGGGACCGAGAGAGTGAGCGAGAGAGACCGAGAGAGTGAGCGAGAGAGACTCAGAGAGTGAGGGAGAGGGACCGAGAGAGTGAGGGAGAGGGACCGAGAGAGTGAGGGAGAGGGACCGAGAGAGTGAGCGAGAGAGACCCAGAGAGTGAGCGAGAGAGACCCAGAGAGTGAGGGAGAGGGACCCAGAGAGTGAGGGAGAGGGACCGAGACAGTGAGGGAGAGGGACCGAGAGAGTGAGCGAGAGGGACCGAGAGAGTGAGGGAGAGGGACCGAGAGTGTGAGTGAGAGAGACCCAGAGAGTGAGCGAGAGAGACCCAGAGAGTGAGGGAGAGGGACCGAGAGAGTGAGCGAGAGGGACCGAGAGAGTGAGCGAGAGAGACCGAGAGAGTGAGCGAGAGAGACCCAGAGAGTGAGGGAGAGGGGCAGAGACAGTGAGGGAGAGGGACCGAGAGAGTGAGGGAGAGGGACCGAGAGAGTGAGGGAGAGAGACCGACCAAGTGAGCGAGAGGGACCGAGAGAGTGAGCGAGAGGGACCGAGAGAGTGAGCGAGAGGGACCGAGAGAGTGAGGGAGAGAGACCGAGCAAGTGAGCGAGAGGGACCGAGAGAGTGAGGGAGTGGGACCGAGAGAGTGAGGGAGAGGGAGCGAAAGAGTGAGGGAGAGAGACCGAGAGAGTGAGCGAGATGGATCGAGAGAGTGAGGGAGAGGGACCGAGAGAGAGGGAGAGGGACCGAGAGAGTGAGCGAGAGAGACCGAGAGAGTGAGCGAGAGAGACAGAGAGAGTGAGCGAGAGAGACCGAGCGAGTGAGCGAGAGGGACCGTGAGAGTGAGCGAGAGAGACCCAGAGAGTGAGGGAGAGAGACCAAGAGAGAGGGAGAGGGACCAAGAGAGTGAGGGAGAGGGACCGAGAGAGTGAGGGAGACCCAGAGAGTGAGCGAGAGAGACAGAGAGAGTGAGCGAGAGAGACCGAGAGAGTGAGCGAGAGGGACCTTGAGAGTGAGCGAGAGGGACCGTGAGAGTGAGCGAGAGAGACCCAGAGAGTGAGCGAGAGAGACCCAGAGAGTGAGCGAGAGAGACCCAGAGAGTGAGGGAGAGAGACCCAGAGAGTGAGGGAGAGGGACCGAGAGAGTGAGCGAGAGGGACCGAGAGAGTGAGCGAGAGAGACCGAGAGAGTGAGCGAGAGAGACCCAGAGAGTGAGGGAGAGGGGCCGAGACAGTGAGGGACAGGGACCGAGAGAGTGAGGGAGAGGGACCGAGAGAGTGAGGGAGAGGGACCCAGAGAGTGAGCGAGAGAGACCCAGAGAGTGAGCGAGAGAGACCCAGAGAGTGAGGGAGAGGGACTGAGAGAGTGAGTGAGAGGGACCGAGAGAGTGAGGGAGACCCAGAGAGTGAGCGAGAGAGACCCAGAGAGTGAGGGATAGGGACCGAGAGAGTGAGCGAGAGGGACCGAGAGAGTGAGCGAGAGAGACCGAGAGAGTGAGCGAGAGAGACAGAGCGAGTGAGCGAGAGGGACCGTGAGAGTGAGCGAGAGAGACCCAGAGAGTGAGGGAGAGGGACCGAGAGAGTGAGCGAGAGAGACCGAGAGAGTGAGGGAGAGGGACCGTGAGAGTGAGCGAGAGAGACCCAGAGAGTGAGGGAGAGGGAACGAGAGAGTGAGCGAGAGAGACCGAGAGAGTGAGCGAGAGAGACCCAGAGAGTGAGCGAGAGAGACCCAGAGAGTGAGGGAGAGAGACCCAGAGAGTGAGGGAGAGGGACCGAGAGAGTGAGCGAGAGAGACCGAGAGAGTGAGCGAGAGAGACTCAGAGAGTGAGGGAGAGGGACCGAGAGAGTGAGGGAGAGGGACCGAGAGAGTGAGGGAGAGGGACCGAGAGAGTGAGCGAGAGAGACCCAGAGAGTGAGCGAGAGAGACCCAGAGAGTGAGGGAGAGGGACCCAGAGAGTGAGGGAGAGGGACCGAGACAGTGAGGGAGAGGGACCGAGAGAGTGAGCGAGAGGGACCGAGAGAGTGAGGGAGAGGGACCGAGAGAGTGAGTGAGAGAGACCCAGAGAGTGAGCGAGAGAGACCCAGAGAGTGAGGGAGAGGGACCGAGAGAGTGAGCGAGAGGGACCGAGAGAGTGAGCGAGAGAAACCGAGAGAGTGAGCGAGAGAGACCCAGAGAGAGAGGGAGAGGGGCCGAGACAGTGAGGGAGAGGGACCGAGAGAGTGAGGGAGAGGGACCGAGAGAGTGAGGGAGAGAGACCGACCAAGTGAGCGAGAGGTACCGAGAGAGTGAGCGAGAGGGACCGAGAGAGTGAGGGAGAGGGACCGAGAGAGTGAGGGAGAGAGACCGAGCAAGTGAGCGAGAGGGACCGAGAGAGTGAGGGAGTGGGACCGAGAGAGTGAGGGAGAGGGAGCGAAAGAGTGAGGGAGAGAGACCGAGAGAGTGAGCGAGATGGATCGAGAGAGTGAGGGAGAGGGACCGAGAGAGAGGGAGAGGGACCGAGAGAGTGAGCGAGAGAGACCCACATAGTGAGGGTGAAGGACCGAGAGAGTGAGGGAGAGGGACCGAGACTGTGAGGGAGAGGGACCGAGAGAGTGAGCGAGAGGGACCGAGAGAGACCGAGAGAGTGAGCGAGAGAGACCCAGAGAGTGAGGGTGAGGGACCGAGAGAGCGAGGGAGAGGGACCGAGAGAGTGAGGGAGAGGGACCAAGAGAGTGAGGGAGAGGGACCGAGAGAGTGAGGGAGAGAGACCCAGAGAGTGAGCGAGAGAGACAGAGAGAGTGAGCGAGAGAGACCGAGAGAGTGAGCGAGAGGGACCGTGAGAGTGAGCGAGAGAGACCCAGAGAGTGAGGGAGAGGGACCGAGACAGTGAGGGAGAGGGACCGAGAGAGTGAGCGAGAGAGACCGAGAGAGTGAGGGAGAGGGGCCGAGACAGTGAGGGAGAGGGACCGAGAGAGTGAGCGAGAGGGACCGAGAGAGTGAGCGAGAGAGACCGACAGAGTGAGCGAGAGAGACCCAGAGAGTGAGGGAGAGGGACCGAGACTGTGAGGGAGAGGGACCGAGAGAGTGAGCGAAAGGGACTGAGACAGTGAGGGAGAGGGACCGAGAGAGTGAGGGAGTGGGATCGAGAGAGTGAGGGAGAGGGAGCGAGAGAGTGAAGGAGAGGGACCGGGAGAGTGAGCGAGAGGGACCGAGAGAGACCGAGAGTGTGAGCGAGAGAGACCCAGAGAGTGAGGGTGAGGGACCGAGAGAGCGAGGGAAAGGGACCGAGAGAGTGAGGGAGAGGGACCAAGAGAGTGAGGGAGAGGGACCGAGAGAGTGAGGGAGAGAGACCCAGAGAGTGAGCGAGAGAGACAGAGAGAGTGAGCGAGACAGACCGAGAGAGTGAGCGAGAGAGACAGAGAGAGTGAGCGAGAGAGACCGAGCGAGTGAGCGAGAGGGACCGTGAGAGTGAGCGAGAGAGACCGAGAGAGTGAGGGAGAGAGACCAAGAGTGAGGGAGAGGGACCAAGAGAGTGAGGGAGAGGGACCGAGAGAGTGAGGGAGACCCAGAGAGTGAGCGAGAGAGACAGAGAGAGTGAGCGAGAGAGACCGAGAGAGTGAGCGAGAGGGACCGTGAGAGTGAGCGAGAGGGACCGTGAGAGTGAGCGAGAGTGACCCAGAGAGTGAGCGAGAGAGACCCAGAGAGTGAGCGAGAGAGACCCAGAGAGTGAGGGAGAGAGACCCAGAGAGTGAGGGAGAGGGACCGAGAGAGTGAGCGAGAGGGACCGAGAGAGTGAGCGAGAGAGACCGAGAGAGTGAGCGAGAGAGACCCAGAGAGTGAGGGAGAGGGGCCGAGACAGTGAGGGAGAGGGACCGAGAGAGTGAGGGAGAGGGACCGAGAGAGTGAGGGGGAGGGACCGAGAGAGTGAGCGAGAGAGACCCAGAGAGTGAGCGAGAGAGACCCAGAGAGTGAGGGAGAGGGACTGAGAGAGTGAGTGAGAGGGACCGAGAGAGTGAGGGAGACCCAGAGAGTGAGCGAGAGAGACCCAGAGAGTGAGGGATAGGGACCGAGAGAGTGAGCGAGAGGGACCGAGAAAGTGAGGGAGAGAGACCGAGAGAGTGAGCGAGAGAGACCGAGAGAGTGAGCGAGAGAGACAGAGAGAGTGAGCGAGAGAGACCCAGAGAGTGAGGGTGAGGGACCGAGAGAGTGAGCGAGAGGGACCGAGAGAGTGAGGGAGAGGGACCATGAGAGTGAGCGAGAGAGACCCAGAGAGTGAGGGAGAGGGACCGAGAGAGTGAGCGAGAGGGACCGAGAGAATGAGCGAGAGAGACCGAGAGAGTGAGCGAGAGAGACCCAGAGAGTGAGCGAGAGAGACCCAGAGAGTGAGGGAGAGAGACCCAGAGAGTGAGGGAAAGGGACCGAGAGAGTGAGCGAGAGGGACCGAGAGAGTGAGCGAGAGAGACCGAGAGAGTGAGCGAGAGAGACCGAGAGAGTGAGCGAGAGGGACCGAGAGAGTGAGCGAGAGAGACCGAGAGAGTGAGCGAGAGAGACCCAGAGAGTGAGGGAGAGGGACCGAGACAGTGAGGGAGAGGGACCGAGAGAGTGAGCGAGAGAGACCGAGAGAGTGAGGGAGAGGGGCCGAGACAGTGAGGGAGAGGGACCGAGAGAGTGAGCGAGAGGGACCGAGAGAGTGAGCGATAGAGACCGAGAGAGTGAGCGAGAGAGACCCAGAGAGTGAGGGAGAGGGACTGAGACAGTGAGTGAGAGGGACCGAGAGAGTGAGCGAGAGAGACCGAGAGAGTGAGGGAGAGGGACCGAGACTGTGAGGGAGAGGGACCGAGAGAGTGAGCGAGAGGGACCGAGAGAGACCGAGAGAGTGAGCGAGAGAGACCCAGAGAGTGAGGGTGAGGGACCGAGAGAGCGAGGGAGAGGGACCGAGAGAGTGAGGGAGAGGGACCAAGAGAGTGAGGGAGAGGGACCGAGAGAGTGAGGGAGAGAGACCCAGGGAGTGAGCGAGATAGACAGAGAGAGTGAGCGAGAGAGACCGAGAGAGTGAGCGAGAGGGACCGTGAGAGTGAGCGAGAGAGACCCAGAGAGTGAGAGAGAGAGACCCAGAGAGTGAGGGAGAGGGACCGAGAGAGTGAGCGAGCGGGACCGAGAGAGTGAGCGAGAGAGACCCAGAGAGTGAGGGAGAGGGACCGAGACAGTGAGGGAGAGGGACCGAGAGAGTGAGCGAGAGAGACCGAGAGAGTGAGGGAGAGGGGCCGAGACAGTGAGGGAGAGGGACCGAGAGAGTGAGCGAGAGGGACCGAGAGAGTGAGCGAGAGAGACCCAGAGAGTGAGGGAGAGGGACCGAGACTGTGAGGGAGAGGGACCGAGAGAGTGAGCGAAAGGGACCGAGAGAGTGAGGGAGAGGGACCGAGAGAGTGAGGGAGTGGGATCGAGAGAGTGAGGGAGAGGGAGCGAGAGAGTGAAGGAGAGGGACCGGGAGAGTGAGCGAGAGGGACCGAGAGAGACCGAGAAAGTGAGCGAGAGAGACCCAGAAAGTGAGGGTGAGGGACCGAGAGAGCGAGGGAGAGGGACCGAGAGAGTGAGGGAGAGGGACCAAGAGAGTGAGGTAGAGGGACCGAGAGAGTGAGCGAGAGAGACCGAGCGAGTGAGCGAGAGGGATCGTGAGAGTGAGCGAGAGAGACCCAGAGAGTGAGGGAGAGGGACCGAGAGAGTGAGGGAGAGGGACCGAGAGAGTGAGGGAGAGGGACCGAGAGAGTGAGCGAGAGAGACCCAGAGAGTGAGCGAGAGAGACCCAGAGAGTGAGGGAGAGGGACCGAGAGAGTGAGTGAGAGGGACCGAGAGAGTGAGGGAGACCCAGAGAGTGAGCGAGAGAGACCCAGAGAGTGAGGGATAGGGACCGAGAGAGTGAGCGAGAGGGACCGAGAGAGTGAGGGAGAGAGACCGAGAGAGTGAGCGAGAGAGACCGAGAGAGTGAGCGAGAGAGACAGAGAGAGTGAGCGAGAGAGACCGAGCGAGTGAGCGAGAGGGACCGTGAGAGTGAGCGAGAGAGACCCAGAGAGTGAGGGAGAGGGACCGAGAGAGTGAGCGAGAGGGACCGAGAGAGTGAGGGAGAGGGACCGTGAGAGTGAGCGAGAGAGACCCAGAGAGTGAGGGAGAGGGACCGAGAGAGTGAGCGAGAGGGACCGAGAGAGTGAGCGAGAGAGACCGAGAGAGTGAGCGAGAGAGACCCAGAGAGTGAGCGAGAGAGACCCAGAGAGTGAGGGAGAGAGACCCAGAGAGTGAGGGAGAGGGACCGAGAGAGTGAGCGAGAGGGACCGAGAGAGTGAGCGAGAGAGACCGAGAGAGTGAGCGAGAGAGACTCTGAGAGTGAGGGAGAGGGACCGAGAGAGTGAGGGAGAGGGACCGAGAGAGTGAGGGAGAGGGACCGAGAGAGTGAGCGAGAGAGACCCAGAGAGTGTGCGAGAGAGACACAGAGAGTGAGGGAGAGGGACCCAGAGAGTGAGGGAGAGGGACCGAGACAGTGAGGGCGAGGGACCGAGAGAGTGAGCGAGAGGGACCGAGAGAGTGAGGGAGAGGGACCGAGAGAGTGAGGGAGAGGGACCGAGAGAGTGAGTGAGAGAGACCCAGAGAGTGAGGGAGAGGGACCGAGAGAGTGAGGGAGAGAGACCGACCAAGTGAGCGAGAGGTACCGAGAGAGTGAGCGAGAGGGACCGAGAGAGTGAGGGAGAGGGACCGAGAGAGTGAGGGAGAGAGACCGAGCAAGTGAGCGAGAGGGACCGAGAGAGTGAGGGAGTGGGACCGAGAGAGTGAGGGAGAGGGAGCGAAAGAGTGAGGGAGAGAGACCGAGAGAGTGAGCGAGATGGATCGAGAGAGTGAGGGAGAGGGACCGAGAGAGAGGGAGAGGGACCGAGAGAGTGAGCGAGAGAGACCCACATAGTGAGGGTGAAGGACCGAGAGAGTGAGGGAGAGGGACCGAGACTGTGAGGGAGAGGGACCGAGAGAGTGAGCGAGAGGGACCGAGAGAGACCGAGAGAGTGAGCGAGAGAGACCCAGAGAGTGAGGGTGAGGGACCGAGAGAGCGAGGGAGAGGGACCGAGAGAGTGAGGGAGAGGGACCAAGAGAGTGAGGGAGAGGGACCGAGAGAGTGAGGGAGAGAGACCCAGAGAGTGAGCGAGAGAGACAGAGAGAGTGAGCGAGAGAGACCGAGAGAGTGAGCGAGAGGGACCGTGAGAGTGAGCGAGAGAGACCCAGAGAGTGAGGGAGAGGGACCGAGACAGTGAGGGAGAGGGACCGAGAGAGTGAGCGAGAGAGACCGAGAGAGTGAGGGAGAGGGGCCGAGACAGTGAGGGAGAGGGACCGAGAGAGTGAGCGAGAGGGACCGAGAGAGTGAGCGAGAGAGACCGACAGAGTGAGCGAGAGAGACCCAGAGAGTGAGGGAGAGGGACCGAGACTGTGAGGGAGAGGGACCGAGAGAGTGAGCGAAAGGGACTGAGACAGTGAGGGAGAGGGACCGAGAGAGTGAGGGAGTGGGATCGAGAGAGTGAGGGAGAGGGAGCGAGAGAGTGAAGGAGAGGGACCGGGAGAGTGAGCGAGAGGGACCGAGAGAGACCGAGAGAGTGAGCGAGAGAGACCCAGAGAGTGAGGGTGAGGGACCGAGAGAGCGAGGGAAAGGGACCGAGAGAGTGAGGGAGAGGGACCAAGAGAGTGAGGGAGAGGGACCGAGAGAGTGAGGGAGAGAGACCCAGAGAGTGAGCGAGAGAGACAGAGAGAGTGAGCGAGAGAGACCGAGAGAGTGAGCGAGAGAGACAGAGAGAGTGAGCGAGAGAGACCGAGCGAGTGAGCGAGAGGGACCGTGAGAGTGAGCGAGAGAGACCGAGAGAGTGAGGGAGAGAGACCAAGAGTGAGGGAGAGGGACCAAGAGAGTGAGGGAGAGGGACCGAGCGAGTGAGGGAGACCCAGAGAGTGAGCGAGAGAGACAGAGAGAGTGAGCGAGAGAGACCGAGAGAGTGAGCGAGAGGGACCGTGAGAGTGAGCGAGAGGGACCGTGAGAGTGAGCGAGAGAGACCCAGAGAGTGAGCGAGAGAGACCCAGAGAGTGAGCGAGAGAGACCCAGAGAGTGAGGGAGAGAGACCCAGAGAGTGAGGGAGAGGGACCGAGAGAGTGAGCGAGAGGGACCGAGAGAGTGAGCGAGAGAGACCGAGAGAGTGAGCGAGAGAGACCCAGAGAGTGAGGGAGAGGGGCCGAGACAGTGAGGGAGAGGGACCGAGAGAGTGAGGGAGAGGGACCGAGAGAGTGAGGGAGAGGGACCGAGAGAGTGAGCGAGAGAGACCCAGAGAGTGAGCGAGAGAGACCCAGAGAGTGAGGGAGAGGGACTGAGAGAGTGAGTGAGAGGGACCGAGAGAGTGAGGGAGACCCAGAGAGTGAGCGAGAGAGACCCAGAGAGTGAGGGATAGGGACCGAGAGAGTGAGCGAGAGGGACCGAGAAAGTGAGGGAGAGAGACCGAGAGAGTGAGCGAGAGAGACCGAGAGAGTGAGCGAGAGAGACAGAGAGAGTGAGCGAGAGAGACCGAGCGAGTGAGCGAGAGGGACCGTGAGAGTGAGCGAGAGAGACCCAGAGAGTGAGGGTGAGGGACCGAGAGAGTGAGCGAGAGGGACCGAGAGAGTGAGGGAGAGGGACCATGAGAGTGAGCGAGAGAGACCCAGAGAGTGAGGGAGAGGGACCGAGAGAGTGAGCGAGAGGGACCGAGAGAATGAGCGAGAGAGACCGAGAGAGTGAGCGAGAGAGACCCAGAGAGTGAGCGAGAGAGACCCAGAGAGTGAGGGAGAGAGACCCAGAGAGTGAGGGAAAGGGACCGAGAGAGTGAGCGAGAGGGACCGAGAGAGTGAGCGAGAGAGACCGAGAGAGTGAGCGAGAGAGACCGAGAGAGTGAGCGAGAGGGACCGAGAGAGTGAGCGAGAGAGACCGAGAGAGTGAGCGAGAGAGACCCAGAGAGTGAGGGAGAGGGACCGAGACAGTGAGGGAGAGGGACCGAGAGAGTGAGCGAGAGAGACCGAGAGAGTGAGGGAGAGGGGCCGAGACAGTGAGGGAGAGGGACCGAGAGAGTGAGCGAGAGGGACCGAGAGAGTGAGCGAGAGAGACCGAGAGAGTGAGCGAGAGAGACCGAGAGAGTGAGGGAGAGGGGCCGAGACAGTGAGGGAGAGGGACTGAGACAGTGAGTGAGAGGGACCGAGAGAGTGAGCGAGAGAGACCGAGACTGTGAGGGAGAGGGACCGAGAGAGTGAGCGAGAGGGACCGAGAGAGACCGAGAGAGTGAGCGAGAGAGACCCAGAGAGTGAGGGTGAGGGACCGAGAGAGCGAGGGAGAGGGACCGAGAGAGTGAGGGAGAGGGACCAAGAGAGTGAGGGAGAGGGACCGAGAGAGTGAGGGAGAGAGACCCAGGGAGTGAGCGAGAGAGACAGAGAG
Organism: Scyliorhinus torazame; assembly: GCF_047496885.1. Lineage (NCBI taxonomy): Eukaryota > Metazoa > Chordata > Chondrichthyes > Carcharhiniformes > Scyliorhinidae > Scyliorhinus > Scyliorhinus torazame. The sequence goes on along the minus strand of NC_092710.1, from coordinate 76,602,433 downwards.
AGTGAGCGAGAGAGACCGAGAGAGTGAGCGAGAGGGACCGTGAGAGTGAGCGAGAGAGACCCAGAGAGTGAGCGAGAGAGACCCAGAGAGTGAGGGAGAGGGACCGAGAGAGTGAGCGAGAGGGACCGAGAGAGTGAGCGAGAGGGACCGAGAGAGTGAGCGAGAGAGACCCAGAGAGTGAGGGAGAGGGACCGAGACAGTGAGGGAGAGGGACCGAGAGAGTGAGCGAGAGAGACCGAGAGAGTGAGGGAGAGGGGCCGAGACAGTGAGGGAGAGGGACCGAGAGAGTGAGCGAGAGGGACCGAGAGAGTGAGCGAGAGAGACCCAGAGAGTGAGGGAGAGGGACCGAGACTGTGAGGGAGAGGGACCGAGAGAGTGAGCGAAAGGGACCGAGAGAGTGAGGGAGAGGGACCGAGAGAGTGAGGGAGTGGGATCGAGAGAGTGAGGGAGAGGGAGCGAGAGAGTGAAGGAGAGGGACCGGGAGAGTGAGCGAGAGGGACCGAGAGAGACCGAGAGAGTGAGCGAGAGAGACCCAGAAAGTGAGGGTGAGGGACCGAGAGAGCGAGGGAGAGGGACCGAGAGAGTGAGGGAGAGGGACCAAGAGAGTGAGGTAGAGGGACCGAGAGAGTGAGCGAGAGAGACCGAGCGAGTGAGCGAGAGGGATCGTGAGAGTGAGCGAGAGAGACCCAGAGAGTGAGGGAGAGGGACCGAGAGAGTGAGGGAGAGGGACCGAGAGAGTGAGGGAGAGGGACCGAGAGAGTGAGGGAGAGGGACCGAGAGAGTGAGCGAGAGAGACCCAGAGAGTGAGGGTGAGGGACCGAGAGAGCGAGGGAGAGGGACCGAGAGAGTGAGGGAGAGGGACCAAGAGAGTGAGGGAGAGGGACCGAGAGAGTGAGGGAATGAGACCCAGAGAGTCAGCGAGATAGACAGAGAGAGTGAGCGAGAGAGACCGAGAGAGTGAGCGAGAGAGACAGAGAGAGTGAGCGAGAGAGACCGAGCGAGTGAGCGAGAGGGACCGTGAGAGTGAGCGAGAGAGACCCAGAGAGTGAGGGAGAGGGACCAAGAGAGTGAGGGAGAGGGACCGAGAGAGTGAGGGAGAGAGACCCAGAGAGTGAGCGAGAGAGACAGAGAGAGTGAGCGAGAGAGACCGAGAGAGTGAGCGAGAGGGACCGTGAGAGTGAGCGAGAGAGACCCAGAGAGTGAGGGAGAGGGACCGAGAGAGTGAGCGAGAGAGACCCAGAGAGTGAGCGAGAGAGACCCAGAGAGTGAGGGAGAGAGACCCAGAGAGTGAGGGAGAGGGACCGAGAGAGTGAGCGAGAGGGACCGAGAGAGTGAGCGAGAGAGACCGAGAGAGTGAGCGAGAGAGACCCAGAGAGTGAGGGAGAGGGGCCGAGACAGTGAGGGAGAGGGACCGAGAGAGTGAGGGAGAGGGACCGAGAGAGTGAGGGAGATGGACCGAGAGAGTGAGCGAGAGAGACCCAGAGAGTGAGCGAGAGAGACCCAGAGAGTGAGGGAGAGGGACCGAGAGAGTGAGTGAGAGGGACCGAGAGAGTGAGGGAGACCCAGAGAGTGAGCGAGAGAGACCCAGAGAGTGAGGGATAGGGACCGAGAGAGTGAGCGAGAGGGACCGAGAGAGTGAGGGAGAGAGACCGAGAGAGTGAGCGAGAGAGACCGAGAGAGTGAGCGAGAGAGACAGAGAGAGTGAGCGAGAGAGACCGAGCGAGTGAGCGAGAGGGACCGTGAGAGTGAGCGAGAGAGACCCAGAGAGTGAGGGAGAGGGACCGAGAGAGTGAGCGAGAGGGACCGAGAGAGTGAGGGAGAGGGACCGTGAGAGTGAGCGAGAGAGACCCAGAGAGTGAGCGAGAGGGACCGAGAGAGTGAGCGAGAGGGACCGAGAGAGTGAGCGAGAGAGACCGAGAGAGTGAGCGAGAGAGACTCAGAGAGTGAGCGAGAGAGACCCAGAGAGTGAGGGAGAGGGACCCAGAGAGTGAGGGAGAGGGACCCAGAGAGTGAGGGAGAGGGACCGAGACAGTGAGGGAGAGGGACCGAGAGAGTGAGCGAGAGGGACCGAGAGAGTGAGGGAGAGGGACCGAGAGAGTGAGTGAGAGAGACCCAGAGAGTGAGCGAGAGAGACCCAGAGAGTGAGGGAGAGGGACCGAGAGAGTGAGCGAGAGGGACCGAGAGAGTGAGCGAGAGAGACCGAGAGAGTGAGCGAGAGAGACCCAGAGAGTGAGGGAGAGGGGCCGAGACAGTGAGGGAGAGGGACCGAGAGAGTGAGGGAGAGGGACCGAGAGAGTGAGGGAGAGAGACCGAGCAAGTGAGCGAGAGGGACCGAGAGAGTGAGCGAGAGGGACCGAGAGAGTGAGGGAGAGGGACCGAGAGAGTGAGGGAGAGAGACCGAGCAAGTGAGCGAGAGGGACCGAGAGAGTGAGGGAGTGGGACCGAGAGAGTGAGGGAGAGGGAGCGAGAGAGTGAGGGAGAGAGACCGAGAGAGTGAGCGAGAGGGACCGAGAGAGTGAGGGAGAGGGACCGAGAGAGTGAGGGAGAGGGACCGAGAGAGTGAGCGAGAGAGACCCAGATAGTGAGGGTGAGGGACCGAGAGAGTGAGGGAGAGGGACCGAGAGAGTGAGGGAGAGAGACCGAGAGAGTGAAGGAGAGGGACCGAGAGAGTGAGGGAGAGGGACCGAGAGAGTGAGCGAGAGAGACCCAGAGAGAGAGCGAGAGAGACCCAGAGAGTGAGGGAGAGGGACCGAGAGAGTGAGTGAGAGGGACCGAGAGAGTGAGGGAGACCCAGAGAGTGAGCGAGAGAGACCCAGAGAGTGAGGGATAGGGACCGAGAGAGTGAGCGAGAGGGACCGAGAGAGTGAGGGAGAGAGACCGAGAGAGTGAGCGAGAGAGACCGAGAGAGTGAGCGAGAGAGACAGAGAGAGTGAGCGAGAGAGACCGAGCGAGTGAGTGAGAGGGACCGTGAGAGTGAGCGAGAGAGACCCAGAGAGTGAGGGAGAGGGACCGAGAGAGTGAGCGAGAGGGACCGAGAGAGTGAGGGTTGGGACCGTGAGAGTGAGCGAGAGAGACCCAGAGAGTGAGGGAGAGGGACCGAGAGAGTGAGCGAGAGGGACCGAGAGAGTGAGCGAGAGAGACCGAGAGAGTGAGCGAGAGAGACCCAGAGAGTGAGCGAGAGAGACCCAGAGAGTGAGCGAGAGAGACCCAGAGAGTGAGGGAGAGGGACCGAGAGAGTGAGCGAGAGGGACCGAGAGAGTGAGCGAGAGAGACCGAGAGAGTGAGCGAGAGAGACTCAGAGAGTGAGGGAGAGGGGCCGAGACAGTGAGGGAGAGGGACCGAGAGAGTGGGGGAGAGGGACCGAGAGAGTGAGGGAGAGGGACCGAGAGAGTGAGCGAGAGGGATCGTGAGAGTGAGCGAGAGAGACCCAGAGAGTGAGGGAGAGGGACCGAGAGAGTGAGGGAGAGGGACCGAGAGAGTGAGGGAGAGGGACCGAGAGAGTGAGCGAGAGAGACCCAGAGAGTGAGCGAGAGAGACCCAGAGAGTGAGGGAGAGGGACCGAGAGAGTGAGTGAGAGGGACCGAGAGAGTGAGGGAGACCCAGAGAGTGAGCGAGAGAGACCCAGAGAGTGAGGGATAGGGACCGAGAGAGTGAGCGAGAGGGACCGAGAGAGTGAGGGAGAGAGACCGAGAGAGTGAGCGAGAGAGACCGAGAGAGTGAGCGAGAGAGACCGAGAGAGTGAGCGAGAGAGACAGAGAGAGTGAGCGAGAGAGACCGAGCGAGTGAGCGAGAGGGACCGTGAGAGTGAGCGAGAGAGACCCAGAGAGTGAGGGAGAGGGACCGAGAGAGTGAGCGAGAGGGACCGAGAGAGTGAGGGAGAGGGACCGTGAGAGTGAGCGAGAGAGACCCAGAGAGTGAGGGAGAGGGACCGAGAGAGTGAGCGAGAGGGACCGAGAGAGTGAGCGAGAGAGACCGAGAGAGTGAGCGAGAGAGACCCAGAGAGTGAGCGAGAGAGACCCAGAGAGTGAGGGAGAGAGACCCAGAGAGTGAGGGAGAGGGACCGAGAGAGTGAGCGAGAGGGACCGAGAGAGTGAGCGAGAGAGACCGAGAGAGTGAGCGAGAGAGACTCTGAGAGTGAGGGAGAGGGACCGAGAGAGTGAGGGAGAGGGACCGAGAGAGTGAGGGAGAGGGACCGAGAGAGTGAGCGAGAGAGACCCAGAGAGTGTGCGAGAGAGACACAGAGAGTGAGGGAGAGGGACCCAGAGAGTGAGGGAGAGGGACCGAGACAGTGAGGGCGAGGGACCGAGAGAGTGAGCGAGAGGGACCGAGAGAGTGAGTGAGAGAGACCCAGAGAGTGAGGGAGAGGGACCGAGAGAGTGAGCGAGAGGGACCGAGAGAGTGAGCGAGAGAGACCGAGACAGTGAGCGAGAGAGACCCAGAGAGTGAGGGAGAGGGGCCGAGACAGTGAGGGAGAGGGACCGAGAGAGTGAGGGAGAGGGACCGAGAGAGTGAGGGAGAGGGACCGAGAGAGTGAGGGAGAGGGACCGAGAGAGTGAGGGAGAGAGACCGAGCTAGTGAGCGAGAGGGACCGAGAGAGTGAGCGAGAGGGACCGAGAGAGTGAGGGAGAGGGACCGAGAGAGTGAGGGAGAGAGACCGAGCAAGTGAGCGAGAGGGACCGAGAGAGTGAGGGAGTGGGACCGAGAGAGTGAGGGAGAGGGAGCGAGAGAGTGAGGGAGAGAGACCGAGAGAGTGAGCGAGAGGGACCGAGAGAGTGAGGGAGAGGGACCGAGAGAGTGAGTGAGAGAGACCCACATAGTGAGGGTGAGGGACCGAGAGAGTGAGGGAGAGGGACCGAGAGAGTGAGGGAGAGGGACCGAGAGAGTGAGGGAGAGGGACCGAGACTGTGAGGGAGAGGGACCGAGAGAGTGAGCGAGAGGGACCGAGAGAGATCGAGAGAGTGAGCGAGAGAGACCCAGAGAGTGAGGGTGAAGGACCGAGAGAGCGAGGGAGAGGGACCGAGAGAGTGAGGGAGAGGGACCAAGAGAGTGAGGGAGAGGGACCGAGAGAGTGAGGGAGAGAGACCCAGAGAGTGAGCGAGAGAGACAGAGAGAGTGAGCGAGAGAGACCGAGAGAGTGAGCGAGAGGGACCGTGAGAGTGAGCGAGAGAGACCCAGAGAGTGAGGGAGAGGGACCGAGAGAGTGAGCGAGAGGGACCGAGAGAGTGAGCGAGAGAGACCCAGAGAGTGAGGGAGAGGGACCGAGACAGTGAGGGAGAGGGACCGAGAGAGTGAGCGAGAGAGACCGAGAGAGTGAGGGAGAGGGGCCGAGACAGTGAGGGAGAGGGACCGAGAGAGTGAGCGAGAGGGACCGAGAGAGTGAGCGAGAGAGACCGACAGAGTGAGCGAGAGAGACCCAGAGAGTGAGGGAGAGGGACCGAGACTGTGAGGGAGAGGGACCGAGAGAGTGAGCGAAAGGGACCGAGAGAGTGAGGGAGAGGGACCGAGAGAGTGAGGGAGTGGGATCGAGAGAGTGAGGGAGAGGGAGCGAGAGAGTGAAGGAGAGGGACCGGGAGAGTGAGCGAGAGGGACCGAGAGAGACCGAGAGAGTGAGCGAGAGAGACCCAGAGAGTGAGGGTGAGGGACCGAGAGAGCGAGGGAGAGGGACCGAGAGAGTGAGGGAGTGGGACCAAGAGAGTGAGGGAGAGGGACCGAGAGAGTGAGGGAATGAGACCCAGAGAGTGAGCGAGAGAGACAGAGAGAGTGAGCGAGAGAGACCGAGAGAGTGAGCGAGAGAGACAGAGAGAGTGAGCGAGAGAGACCGAGCGAGTGAGCGAGAGGGACCGTGAGAGTGAGCGAGAGAGACCCAGAGAGTGAGGGAGAGGGACCAAGAGAGTGAGGGAGAGGGACCGAGAGAGTGAGGGAGAGAGACCCAGAGAGTGAGCGAGAGAGACAGAGAGAGTGAGCGAGAGAGACCGAGAGAGTGAGCGAGAGGGACCGTGAGAGTGAGCGAGAGAGACCCAGAGAGTGAGGGAGAGGGACCGAGAGAGTGAGCGAGAGAGACCCAGAGAGTGAGCGAGAGAGACCCAGAGAGTGAGGGAGAGAGACCCAGAGAGTGAGGGAGAGGGACCGAGAGAGTGAGCGAGAGGGACCGAGAGAGTGAGCGAGAGAGACCGAGAGAGTGAGCGAGAGAGACCCAGAGAGTGAGGGAGAGGGGCCGAGACAGTGAGGGAGAGGGACCGAGAGAGTGAGGGAGAGGGACCGAGAGAGTGAGGGAGAGGGACCGAGAGAGTGAGCGAGAGAGACCCAGAGAGTGAGCGAGAGAGACCCAGAGAGTGAGGGAGAGGGACCGAGAGAGTGAGTGAGAGGGACCGAGAGAGTGAGGGAGACCCAGAGAGTGAGCGAGAGAGACCCAGAGAGTGAGGGATAGGGACCGAGAGAGTGAGCGAGAGGGACCGAGAGAGTGAGGGAGAGAGACCGAGAGAGTGAGCGAGAGAGACCGAGAGAGTGAGCGAGAGAGACAGAGAGAGTGAGCGAGAGAGACCGAGCGAGTGAGCGAGAGGGACCGTGAGAGTGAGCGAGAGAGACCCAGAGAGTGAGGGAGAGGGACCGAGAGAGTGAGCGAGAGGGACCGAGAGAGTGAGGGAGAGGGACCGTGAGAGTGAGCGAGAGAGACCCAGAGAGTGAGCGAGAGGGACCGAGAGAGTGAGCGAGAGGGACCGAGAGAGTGAGCGAGAGAGACCGAGAGAGTGAGCGAGAGAGACTCAAGAGAGTGAGCGAGAGAGACCCAGAGAGTGAGGGAGAGGGACCCAGAGAGTGAGGGAGAGGGACCCAGAGAGTGAGGGAGAGGGACCGAGACAGTGAGGGAGAGGGACCGAGAGAGTGAGCGAGAGGGACCGAGAGAGTGAGGGAGAGGGACCGAGAGAGTGAGTGAGAGAGACCCAGAGAGTGAGCGAGAGAGACCCAGAGAGTGAGGGAGAGGGACCGAGAGAGTGAGCGAGAGGGACCGAGAGAGTGAGCGAGAGAGACCGAGAGAGTGAGCGAGAGAGACCCAGAGAGTGAGGGAGAGGGGCCGAGACAGTGAGGGAGAGGGACCGAGAGAGTGAGGGAGAGGGACCGAGAGAGTGAGGGAGAGAGACCGAGCAAGTGAGCGAGAGGGACCGAGAGAGTGAGCGAGAGGGACCGAGAGAGTGAGGGAGAGGGACCGAGAGAGTGAGGGAGAGAGACCGAGCAAGTGAGCGAGAGGGACCGAGAGAGTGAGGGAGTGGGACCGAGAGAGTGAGGGAGAGGGAGCGAGAGAGTGAGGGAGAGAGACCGAGAGAGTGAGCGAGAGGGACCGAGAGAGTGAGGGAGAGGGACCGAGAGAGTGAGGGAGAGGGACCGAGAGAGTGAGCGAGAGAGACCCAGATAGTGAGGGTGAGGGACCGAGAGAGTGAGGGAGAGGGACCGAGAGAGTGAGGGAGAGAGACCGAGAGAGTGAAGGAGAGGGACCGAGAGAGTGAGGGAGAGGGACCGAGAGAGTGAGCGAGAGAGACCCAGAGAGAGAGAGAGAGAGACCCAGAGAGTGAGGGAGAGGGACCGAGAGAGTGAGTGAGAGGGACCGAGAGAGTGAGGGAGACCCAGAGAGTGAGCGAGAGAGACCCAGAGAGTGAGGGATAGGGACCGAGAGAGTGAGCGAGAGGGACCGAGAGAGTGAGGGAGAGAGACCGAGAGAGTGAGCGAGAGAGACCGAGAGAGTGAGCGAGAGAGACAGAGAGAGTGAGCGAGAGAGACCGAGCGAGTGAGTGAGAGGGACCGTGAGAGTGAGCGAGAGAGACCCAGAGAGTGAGGGAGAGGGACCGAGAGAGTGAGCGAGAGGGACCGAGAGAGTGAGGGAGAGGGACCGTGAGAGTGAGCGAGAGAGACCCAGAGAGTGAGGGAGAGGGACCGAGAGAGTGAGCGAGAGGGACCGAGAGAGTGAGCGAGAGAGACCGAGAGAGTGATCGAGAGAGACCCAGAGAGTGAGCGAGAGAGACCCAGAGAGTGAGCGAGAGAGACCCAGAGAGTGAGGGAGAGGGACCGAGAGAGTGAGCGAGAGGGACCGAGAGAGTGAGCGAGAGAGACCGAGAGAGTGAGCGAGAGAGACTCAGAGAGTGAGGGAGAGGGGCCGAGACAGTGAGGGAGAGGGACCGAGAGAGTGGGGGAGAGGGACCGAGAGAGTGAGGGAGAGGGACCGAGAGAGTGAGCGAGAGAGACCCAGAGAGTGAGCGAGAGAGACCCAGAGAGTGAGGGAGAGGGACCCAGAGAGTGAGGGAGAGGGACCGAGACAGTGAGGGAGAGGGACCGAGAGAGTGAGCGAGAGAGTGAGGGAGAGGGACCGAGAGAGTGAGTGAGAGAGACCCAGATAGTGAGCGAGAGAGACCAAGAGAGTGAGGGAGAGGGACCGAGAGAGTGAGCGAGAGGGACCGAGAGAGTGAGCGAGAGAGACCGAGAGAGTGAGCGAGAGAGACCCAGAGAGTGAGGGAGAGGGGCCGAGACAGTGAGGGAGAGGGACCGAGAGAGTGAGGGAGAGGGACCGAGAGAGTGAGGGAGAGAGACCGAGCAAGTGAGCGAGAGGGACCGAGAGAGTGAGGGAGAGGGACCGAGAGAGTGAGGGAGAGAGACCGAGCAAGTGAGCGAGAGGGACCGAGAGAGTGAGGGAGTGGGACCGAGAGAGTGAGGGAGAGGGAGCGAGAGAGTGAGGGAGAGAGACCGAGAGAGTGAGCGAGAGGGACCGAGAGAGTGAGGGAGAGGGACCGAGAGAGTGAGGGAGAGGGACCGAGAGAGTGAGCGAGAGAGACCCAGATAGTGAGGGTGAGGGACCGAGAGAGTGAGGGAGAGGGACCGAGAGAGTGAGGGAGAGGGACCGAGAGAGTGAAGGAGAGGGACCGAGAGAGTGAGGGCGAGGGACCGAGAGAGTGAGCGAGAGAGACCCAGAGAGTGAGCGAGAGAGACCCAGAGAGTGAGTGAGAGGGACCGAGAGAGTGAGGGAGACCCAGAGAGTGAGCGAGAGAGACCCAGAGAGTGAGGGATAGGGACCGAGAGAGTGAGCGAGAGGGACCGAGAGAGTGAGGGAGAGAGACCGAGAGAGTGAGCGAGAGAGACCGAGAGAGTGAGCGCGAGAGACAGAGAGAGTGAGCGAGAGAGACCGAGCGAGTGAGCGAGAGGGACCGTGAGAGTGAGCGAGAGAGACCCAGAGAGTGAGGGAGAGGGACCGAGAGAGTGAGCGAGAGGGACCGAGAGAGTGAGGGAGAGGGACCGTGAGAGTGAGCGAGAGAGACCCAGAGAGTGAGGGAGAGGGACCGAGAGAGTGAGCGAGAGAGACCGAGAGAGTGAGCGAGAGAGACCCAGAGAGTGAGCGAGAGAGACCCAGAGAGTGAGCGAGAGAGACCCAGAGAGTGAGGGAGAGAGACCCAGAGAGTGAGGGAGAGGGACCGAGAGAGTGAGCGAGAGGGACCGAGAGAGTGAGCGAGAGAGACCGAGAGAGTGAGCGAGAGAGACTCAGAGAGTGAGGGAGAGGGGCCGAGACAGTGAGGGAGAGGGACCGAGAGAGTGAGGGAGAGGGACCGAGAGAGTGAGGGAGAGGGACCGAGAGAGTGAGCGAGAGAGACCCAGAGAGTGAGCGAGAGAGACCCAGAGAGTGAGGGAGAGGGACCCAGAGAGTGAGGGAGAGGGACCGAGAGAGTGAGTGAGAGAGACCCAGAGAGTGAGCGAGAGAGACCCAGAGAGTGAGGGAGAGGGACCGAGAGAGTGAGCGAGAGGGACCGAGAGAGTGAGCGAGAGAGACCGAGAGAGTGAGCGAGAGAGACCCAGAGAGTGAGGGAGAGGGGCCGAGACAGTGAGGGAGAGGGACCGAGAGAGTGAGGGAGAGGGACCGAGAGAGTGAGGGAGAGAGACCGAGCAAGTGAGCGAGAGGGACCGAGAGAGTGAGCGAGAGGGACCGAGAGAGTGAGGGAGAGGGACCGAGAGAGTGAGGGAGAGAGACCGAGCAAGTGAGCGAGAGGGACCGAGAGAGTGAGGGAGTGGGACCGAGAGAGTGAGGGAGAGGGAGCGAGAGAGTGAGGGAGAGAGACCGAGAGAGTGAGCGAGAGGGACCGAGAGAGTGAGGGAGAGGGACCGAGAGAGTGAGGGAGAGGGACCGAGAGAGTGAGCGAGAGAGACCCAGATAGTGAGGGTGAGGGACCGAGAGAGTGAGGGAGAGGGACCGAGAGAGTGAGGGAGAGGGACCGAGAGAGTGAGGGAGAGGGAGCGAGAGAGTGAAGGAGAGGGACCGAGAGAGTGAGGGAGAGGGACCGAGAGAGTGAGGGAGAGAGACCGAGCAAGTGAGCAAGAGGGGGACCGAGAGAGTGAGGGAGAGGGACCGAGAGTGAGGGAGAGAGACCCAGAGAGTGAGGGAGAGGGACCGAGAGAGTGAGCGAGAGAGACCCAGAGAGTGAGGGTGAGGGACCGAGAGAGTGAGGGAGAGGGACCGAGAGAGTGAGGGAGAGGGATCGAGAGAGTGAGGGAGAGGGACCGAGAGAGTGAGGGAGAGGGACCGAGACAGTGAGGGAGAGAGACCGAGCAAGTGAGCGAGAGGGGGACCGAGAGAGTGAGCGAGAGGGACCGAGAGAGTGAGGGAGAGGGACCCAGAGAGTGAGCGAGAGAGACCCAGAGAGTGAGGGAGAGGGACCGAGAGAGTGAGCGAGAGGGACCGAGAGAGTGAGCGAGAGAGACCGAGAGAGTGAGCGAGAGAGACCCAGAGAGTGAGGGAGAGGGGCCGAGACAGTGAGGGAGAGGGACCGAGAGAGTGAGGGAGAGGGACCGAGAGAGTGAGGGAGAGAGACCGAGCAAGTGAGCGAGAGGGACCGAGAGAGTGAGCGAGAGGGACCGAGAGAGTGAGGGAGAGGGACCGAGAGAGTGAGGGAGAGAGACCGAGCAAGTGAGCGAGAGGGACCGAGAGAGTGAGGGAGTGGGACCGAGAGAGTGAGGGAGAGGGAGCGAGAGAGTGAGGGTGAGGGACCGAGAGAGTGAGGGAGAGGGACCGAGAGAGTGAGGGAGAGGGACCGAGAGAGTGAGGGAGAGGGACCGAGAGAGTGAGGGAGAGGGACCAAGACAGTGAGGGAGAGAGACCGAGCAAGTGAGCGAGAGGGACCGAGAGAGTGAGGGAGAGGGACCGAGACAGTGAGGGAGAGGGACCGAGACAGTGAGGGAGAGAGACCGAGACAGTGAGGGAGAGAGACCGAGCAAGTGAGCGAGAGGGTAACCGAGAGAGTGAGGGAGAGGGACCGAGACAGTGAGGGAGAGAGACCGAGACAGTGAGGGAGAGAGACCGAGCAAGTGAGCGAGAAGGGGACCGAGAGAGCGAGAAAGGGGCCCAAGTTAAGCTCCTATAATAAAAACAAATCTTGAGTTCTTCGACTCCAAGATTATTGTCTATTAAATGTAAGACATTTTAAAATATTATTTGGCACTACGACTGTGCTAAATGGAATCGACTTCAAACATATTCAGCAACTCAAGACTGGACATCCATGAGGCGTGGGCGGGCATGAGCAGCAGCAGAACTGTGCTCAGCCACAATCTGCTACCTGATGGCCCGGCATATCCCCCACTCTTCATTGAACCAGAGTTGATCCCTTGGCTTGGTGGCAATGGTAGAGTGCAGGAGAGCAGGCCAGGAGCAACACCAGGCATACTGAACAATGAGGTGTCAACCTGGTGAAGTTACAACACAGGACTCCTTGTGTGACAAACAGCATAGGCTAAGCCATTCCACAATGAATGCATCAGATCTAAAGAAGCCACATCCAGCCGGGAATGGTGGGTTATGGGGATAGGGTGGAGGCTGGGCCTAGGTAGGGTGCGCTTTCAGAAAATCGGTGCATATTCGATGGGCCGAATGGCCTCCTTCTGCACTGTAGTGATTCTATGAGGAAGAGGAAGGCAGAGGAGGAGAAAGGCGGAGGAGGGATAGGGTGCAGGGAGGGTGACAGACTGGGAGGGGGGGTGGAAGGATGGAGAGAGTGGAGGGAGTGGAAGGGAAGGGAGAGAGGGGAGAGGTGGGGGTGAAGGGGGAGGGAGGGGGAAGAGATGGGGAGGGGGAGAGGTAGGGATGGAGTGGGAGAGGTGGGGAAGGAGGGGAGGGAGAGGAGAGGGAGTGGGAAGGAGAGGGAGGAGGAGGTGGGGTATTGGAGGGAGTGAGAGAGTGTGGGGGAAGGAGGGAGAGTGGGGGAGGGAGAGGAGGTGGGAATGGGAGAGGGGGAAGAAGGGGAAAGCGGGAGGGGAAGAGGAAGGGGAGTAGAGAGGCAGTGGGAGGGAGAAGGGGAGGAGAGAGGAGGGAGGGATAGGAAGAGTGAGGAAGGGATAGGAGTGTGGGAGAAAGCAGGGAGGGGAAGAGAGGGAGGGAGCTGGAGACAGATAGTCAGAGTGAGAGCACCTTAATTGAGTGCCTACCGCAATCGCTCCAGGTTGTCAGCAGACATTCGGTTCCCGGACAGTGACATGATATTTGGAGTCTTCCTCGTTTTTCGATTAATCTCTATGTGAAGCCAGTCCATCAGAAAACGCAGAAATTCCTGGGCATCCTGCTGGCTAAGGGCGAGAAAGAAAGTGAGGGTGGGAAAAGATCAGGACCCTGCAGACAACAAAACATCCATCTCTAGCGGGGGAACGAAACAATGGGCAGAGGGAAACGGGTGACACTTACAGGCGTTGGAGTTGAGCCCGCCTCGGTTCTGAGAAAAAACGGCCAACTACGTGTTGCCTCAGGTCATCCAGAGTTCAACTGTCAAATTGACGGGAATCTTTGAGGCTCAGAATCGTCCCTCCAAAGGAAAAGGGTGAGAGGTCAGCGAGGGGTAGGGACAGAGAGGAGGAATAGAACAGCGAGGATCAAGAACAGAAAAGATGGGAGAGGTCAGCGAGGAAAGGTTTGTAATCGAGACGGGGCAGAAACTCAGTGAGAGTTCAGTCTTATGGGTAGAACTTAAAAACCAAAGAGGAGCAATCACATTGCTGGGAGTGCTCTACAGGTGTAACAGTCCGAGAGAGATAGAAGAACAGGTATGTAGACAGATTTCAGAGAAGTATTAAATTAATAGAGTAGTGATAGTGGGAATTAAAGTTAACTGGGGTAGTCGTAGTGTGAAAGATTTAGAGGGAGCGGAATTCTTAAAGTGCATTCAGGAGAACTTTTTAAGCCAGTACGTAGAAGGCCCGACAGGAGAGGGAATGGTCCTGGACTTAATTTTCAGGGACAGAGCTGGGCAAATGGTTGTAGTGTCAGTGGGGGAGCATTTTGCATAATAGTGATCATAACTCCATTAGATTCAGGATTGTTGTGGAAAAGGACAAGGATGGGCCTGAGATCAAAGTTCGAAACTGGGGGAAGGCCAATTTTAATAAGATCAGATATGATTTGGCCAGAGTGGACTAGGAGCGGACACTTTTAGGTAAATCTGTGACAGACAGTGGGACGCATTCGAGAAGGTGATAGGGAGAGTGTAGGGCCAACATGTTCCAATAAAGAAAATGGGTGGGATCAACATATCCAGTGATCTCTGGATATCGAGGGATACACAGCATTGGATAGGAAAAAAAGGGAGGCTTATGGCTGATATCGAGGGCTCAAAACAGCAGAAACCCTGGAGGTGTATAGAATGTGCAAGAGGGAACTTAAAAAGGAAATTAGGAGAGTAAAAAGCAGACATGGAAGGATATTGGCAGTAAAATAAAGGAAAATCCTAAGTTGTAGGGCCCATTAAGGGCCACAGTGGAAATTTGTGTGTGGAGTCGGAGGATGTAGGTAGGGTTCTGAATGAATACTTTGTGCCAGTGTTCACTCGTGAGAGGGACGGTGTGGTTATAGCAATCAGGGAGAAGGACTGTAGTAAAATTAAAGAGATTAACATCGTCAGAGAGGAGGTTCTGGCAAGCTGAAAAGTGGACAAACCTCCATGGCCAGATGAAATGTATCCCAGGCTGCTGATTGAGACCAGGGAGGAAATAGTAGGCGCGCTGGCAATAACTTTCAATTCCTCTCTGGCCACAGGAGAGGTGCCAGAGGGCTGGAGGATAACAAATGTGGGACCATTATTCAAGAAGGGAGGCGGGGATGAATCAGGAAACTCCAGGTCAGTCAGTCTAACCTCAGTGGTGGGGAAACTGTTGGAAGCAATTCGGAGAGTCATAATTAATCTACATTTGGAGAGGCAGCGATTAATCAAGAACAGTCAGCATGGTTTTGTCAAGAGGAGGTCATGTCTGACCAACTTGGTTGAAATTTTCGAAAGTGTGCAGATAGGAACACAGGAATTAGGAGAAGTAGGCAATTCAGTCTTTCGGGTCTGCTCCACCATTCAGTCAGATCATGGCTGATCTTCTCCTGGTCCCATCCATCTCGCCAGCCCTTGCCCTTCAACTCGTTTTTTTCTCAGCCCTGATGTCTGATGCACACGATGGTAAAACTGTGCAACCCGAGGACATGAGCATGTCCCCCAACCACGAGTTCTTCCCACACCCGGATTGCACAGGGTGCGAGTCTTCCCCTTTCCCTGACGCTCCTCATCCCTGGAACCATTCTTGTGAATCTTTCCTGCACTCTCTCTGCAATGCTTCCTAAAGATGAGGGAAATGCAGTTGACGTAGTCTACTTGGACTTCAGCAAGGCTTTTGACAAGGTCCCAATTGGGAGACTGATAGCGAAGGTACGACCCCATGGGATTGGAGAAAATTTGGCAAATTGGATCCAGAAGTGACTGAGTGGCAGGAAGCAGAGGGTGATGGTCGAGGGGTGTTTTTCTGACTGGAAGCCCCTGTGGGGTCCGGCGGGGATCAGTGTTGGGGACCTTGCTCTTTGTGGTTTAGATCAATGATTTAGACATGAATGTAGGAGGGTTGATCAGTAAGTTTGTGGATGATACGGAAAATTGGTGGAGTGGTAAATAGTGAGGATGATAGTCTTCGATTACAGGAGGATAGAGACGGGCTGGTCACATGGGCTGATCAGTGGCAAATGGAACTCAATGCGGATAAGTGTGAGGTGATGCACTTGGGCAGGACAAACAAGGCAAGGGAACCCATGATAAACGGCAGGACCCTGGGAAGCACCGAGGATCAAAGGGACCTTAGTGTGCATGTACACCCGTCCCTGAAGGTAGCAGAGCAGGTGGATACAGTGGTTAAGGAGGCATAAGGTCACTTCCGGGTGCGGCGATGACCAGCTGAGTCGCACGTTTCGGCAGCTCCCGGTGGAACGGACTTTTGGGCTCTTGATAGGAGCCCCAACGGCAATTTTAACGGCTAAAAACACCGTGCGATAAACCAGAAGGGGGTTCCCCCTGGACACGGATGGAAAAAGGAGAGGAAAGTGGCCGGATTGCAGCGGATCCTTTGGAACAACGGCAAGGAAGGCAAGCAGAAACCAAGATGGCGTCGGAAGGTGGCAGTTTCATATGGGGCCCTGAACAACAAGAGTTCTTGAAACGCTGCGTGGAGGAGATAAAAAAGGAAATGAAGAAAGAGTTGTTGGCCCCGATATTACAGGCGATTGAAGGGCTGAAAGAGGAACAAAAGACCCAGGAGCAGGAGCTTCGGGTCGTGAAGGCGAAAGCAGCAGAGAATGAGAACGATATACAGGGCCTGGTGGTGAAGTCGGAGATACAGGAGGCACACCAGAAACGATCTGTGGAGAGGTTGGAGGCACTGGAAAACAACGCAAGGAGGAACAACTTGAGGATTCTTGGCCTTCCTGAAGGTGTGGAGGGGGCGGACGTCGGGGCATATGTGAGCACGATGCTGCACTCGTTAATGGGAGCGGAGGCCCCGACGGGTCCGTTGGAGGTGGAGGGAGCATACCGAGTTATGGTGCGAGGATCGAGAGCAGGAGAAACTCCCAGAGCCATAGTGGTGAGATTCCTCCGTTTTAAGGATAGAGAAATGGTCCTTAGATGGGCGAAGAAAACTCGGTGTAGTAAATGGGAGAACGCGGTGATCCGCGTTTATCAAGATTGGAGTGCGGAGGTGGCGAGAAGGAGGGCGAGCTTTAATCGGGCCAAAGCGGTACTTCACAAAAAGAAGATAAAATTTGGAATGCTGCAACCGGCAAGACTGTGGGTCACATATCAAGGGAGGCACCACTACTTTGAAACGGCGGATGAAGCGTGGACTTTTATTGTAGAAGAAAAATTGGAATGATTGGATTATGAAAATGAACGTTTGGACAAAGTGGTGGGGCGAATGGGGGGGGGCGAAGAGGGGTTTTATGTTTTAATCCTGCGGTATGGTAACTTTTCTTTCTCCCACAGGTGGTGATGGGGGGAGGTGGGGAGGGAGAGGAGATGGGGCGTTGGCCATGGGAGGGCTTGGTTCCCGCGCTATGATAATTATGGCGGGAATAGAGAAGCAGGAAGGAGGGGGCGTCGCACGGTGCGAGCCGTGATCACGGGGGGAAGCCGAGGTCAGCCAGAGTTTGCTGACTTCTGGGAGCAACATGGGGGGAGTAATTACGCTAGCGGGGGGTCTAGCAGGGTGGGGGGGGGGGGGAGGGGGGAATTACTGGGTTGCTGCTGCTGGGGAAAGGGGGGAGTGGGTACGGGAAAGGATGGGCGGGGGGGCACCGTCTGGGAGAGATACAGCTGCGTGGGAACTGGGTGAGAAGCTGGAAAAAGATGATGGCTAACCGGCAAGGGTGGGGGGGTAGGAAGCCCCCCAACTCGGCTGATCACGAGGAACGTGAGAGGGCTGAACGGGCCGATAAAGAGGGCACGAGTACTCGCACACCTTAAGAAACTTAAAGCAGATGTGGTTATGCTACAGGAAACGCACCTGAAACTGATAGACCAGGTTAGGTTGCGCAAAGGATGGGTGGGGCAGGTGTTCCATTCGGGGCTGGATGCGAAAAACAGGGGGGTGGCTATATTAGTGGGGAAGCGGGTAATGTTCGAGGCGAAGACTATAGTGGCGGATAACGGGGGCAGATACGTGATGGTGAGTGGCAAATTACAGGGAGAGATAGTGGTTTTGGTAAACGTGTATGGCCCGAACTGGGACGATGCCAACTTTATGAGGCGAATGCTAGGACGCATCCCAGACCTAGAGACCGGAAAGCTGATAATGGGGGGAGACTTTAACACGGTGTTGGAACCAAGGCTGGATAGGTCGAAGTCCAGGACTGGTAGGAGGCCGGCAGCAGCCAAGGTGCTTAAGGATTTTATGGAGCAGATGGGAGGGGTGGACCCGTGGAGATTCAGTAGACCTAGGAGTAAGGAGTTCTCGTTTTTCTCCTATGTCCATAAAGTCTATTCACGCATAGACTTTTTTGTGTTGGGTAGGGCATTGATCCCGAGGGTGAGGGGAACGGAATATACGGCTATAGCCATTTCGGATCATGCCCCACACTGGGTAGACTTGGAGATAGGGGAGGAAACAAGAGGGCGCCCACCCTGGAGAATGGACATGGGACTAATGGCGGATGAGGGGGTGTGCCTAAGGGTGAGGGGATGCATTGAAAAGTACTTGGAACTCAATGACAATGGGGAGGTTCAGGTGGGAGTGGTCTGGGAGGCGTTGAAGGCGGTGGTTAGGGGGGAGCTGATATCAATAAGGACACATAAAGGGAAGCAGGAGAGTAAGGAACGGGAGCGGTTGCTGCAAGAACTTTTGAGGGTGGATAGACAATATGCGGAAGCACCGGAGGAGGGACTGTACAGGGAAAGGCAAAGGCTGCATGTGGAATTTGACTTGCTGACTACAGGCACTGCAGAGGCACAATGGAGGAAGGCGCAGGGTGTACAGTATGAATATGGAGAGAAGGCGAGCAGATTGCTGGCACACCAATTGAGGAAAAGGGGAGCAGCGAGGGAAATAGGGGGGGTGAGGGACGAGGAAGGAGAGACGGAGCGGGGAGCGGAGAGAGTGAACGAAGTGTTCAAGACATTTTATAAAAAATTGTATGAAGCTCAACCCCCGGATGGGAGGGAGAGAATGATGGATTTTTTGGATCGGCTGGAAATTCCCAAGGTGGAAGAGCAGGAAAGGGTAGGACTGGGAGCACAGATCACGGTAGAAGAAGTGGTGAAAGGAATTAGGAACATGCAGACGGGAAAGGCCCCGGGACCGGACGGATTCCCAGTTGAATTTTACAGAAAATATTTGGACTTGCTCGCCCCGCTACTGACGAGGACCTTTAACGAGGCAAAGGAAAGGGGACAACTGCCCCCGACTATGTCAGAAGCAACGATATCGCTTCTCTTAAAGAAGGAAAAGGATCCGCTACAATGCGGGTCCTACAGACCAATTTCCCTCCTCAATGTGGATGCCAAGGTCCTGGCCATGGTAATGGCAATGAGAATAGAGGAATGTGTCCCGGGGGTGGTTCATGAGGACCAAACTGGGTTTGTGAAGGGGAGACAGCTGAACACGAATATACGGAGGCTGTTAGGGGTAATGATGATGGCCCCACCAGAGGGTGAAACGGAGATAGTAGTGGCGATGGATGCCGAGAAAGCATTTGATAGAGTGGAATGGGATTATCTGTGGGAGGTGTTGAGGAGATTTGGGTTTGGAGAGGGGTATGTTAGATGGGTGCAGCTGTTGTATAGGGCCGCAGTGGCGAGTGTGGTCACGAATGGACGGGGATCGGCATATTTTCGGCTCCATAGAGGGACAAGGCAGGGATGTCCTCTGTCCCCATTACTGTTTGCACTGGCGATTGAGCCCCTGGCGATAGCGCTGAGAGGTTCCAAGAGATGGAGGGGAATACTTAGGGGAGGAGAAGAACACCGGGTATCTTTATATGCGGATGATCTGCTACTATATGTGGCGGATCCAGCGGAGGGGATGCCAGAAATAATGCGGATACTTGGGGAGTTTGGGGATTTTTCAGGGTATAAATTGAACATGGGGAAGAGTGAGCTGTTTGTGGTGCATCCAGGGGAGCAGAGTAGAGAAATAGAAGACCTACCGTTGAGGAAGGTAACAAGAGACTTCCGTTACCTGGGGATCCAGATAGCTAAGAATTGGGGCACATTGCACAGGCTAAATTTGACGCGGTTGGTGGAACAGATGGAGGAAGATTTCAAGAGATGGGATATGGTAGCATTGTCAATGGCAGGGAGGGTGCAGGCGGTTAAGATGGTGGTCCTCCCGAGATTCCTCTTTGTGTTTCAGTGCCTCCCGGTGGTGATCACGAAGGCTTTTTTCAAAAGGATAGAAAAGAGTATCATGGGTTTTGTTTGGGCCGGGAAGACTCCGAGAGTGAGGAAGGGATTCTTACAGCGTAGTAGGGATAGGGGGGGGCTGGCACTACCGAGCCTAAATGAGTATTATTGGGCCGCTAATATTTCAATGGTGAGTAAGTGGATGGGAGAGGAGGAAGGAGCGGCGTGGAAGAGATTAGAGAGGGCGTCCTGTAGGGGGACCAGCCTGCAGGCTATGGTGACAGCCCCATTGCCGTTCTCACCAAGGAACTATACCACGAGTCCGGTGGTGGTAGCTACACTGAAGATTTGGGGACAGTGGAGACGACATAGGGGAAAGACCGGAGCATTGGGGGGGTCCCCGATAAGAAACAACCATAGGTTTGCCCCGGGGGGAATGGATGGGGGATATGGAATGTGGCAAAGAGCAGGTATAACGCAATTGAAAGATCTATTTGTGGATGGGAAGTTCGCGAGTCTGGGAGCGCTGACTGAGAAATATGGGTTGCCCCAAGGGAATGCATTCAGGTACATGCAATTGAGGGCTTTTGCGAGGCAACAGGTGAGGGAATTCCCGCAGCTCCCGACACAAGAGGTGCAGGACAGAGTCATCTCGAAGAAATGGGTGGGGGACGGTAAGGTGTCGGATATATATAGGGAAATGAGGGATGAAGGGGAGACTATGGTGGACGAACTAAAAGGGAAATGGGAAGAAGAGCTAGGGGAGGAGATCGAGGAGGGGCTGTGGGCAGATGCCCTAAACAGGGTAAACTCGTCGTCCTCGTGCGCCAGGCTAAGCCTGATTCAGTTTAAGGTATTACACAGGGCACATATGACTGGAACACGGCTCAGTAAATTTTTTGGGGTGGAGGATAGGTGTGCGAGGTGCTCGAGAAGCCCAGCGAATCATACCCATATGTTTTGGTCATGCCCGGCACTACAGGGGTTTTGGATGGGGGTGACAAAGGTGCTTTCGAAAGTAGTAGGAGTCCGGGTCGAACCAAGCTGGGGGTTGGCTATATTTGGGGTTGCACAAGAGCCGGGAGTGCAGGAGGCGAGAGAGGCCGATGTTTTGGCCTTTGCGTCCCTAGTAGCCCGGCGCAGGATATTGCTAATGTGGAAAGAAGCCAAGCCCCCGGGGGTGGAGACCTGGATAAATGATATGGCGGGGTTCATAAAGTTAGAGCGGATTAAGTTCGTCCTAAGGGGGTCGGCTCAAGGGTTTACCAGGCGGTGGCAACCGTTCGTCGAATATCTTGCGGAAAGATAGATGGGGGAAAAAAGAAGGCAGCAGCAGCAGCCCAGGACTTGGGGGGGGGGGTGGCCTGAGACAAGGCAGTTGCCAATTAGGGCTAGTTTTTATTTTTGTTATTTAATATTTATTTATTTGTTGTTGTTTTCTTTTGTTCTTGTTTAAATAAAAAAGGTCATTATTATCTGTATTGTTATAATATTGTGTAAAGGATGCACAATGTACTGTGTTGGTTGACCAAAAATTTTCAATAAAATATTATTTTTAAAAAAAAAGGAGGCATAAGGTATACTTGCCTCTATTAGCCCAGGCATAGAGTTTAAGAGCAGGGAGGTTATGCTGGAACTGTATAAAACGTTGGTTAGCCCACAGCTAGAGTATTGTGTGCAGTTCAGGAATCCACATTACAGGAGGGATGTGATAGCCAGTGGAAAGGGTGCAGAGGAGATTTACCAGCATGTTGCCTGGGCTGGAGAGTGTTAGTTATGAAGAGAGATTGGACAGACTGGGGTTGTTTTCCTTGGAGCAGAGGAGACTGAGGGGGGGGGGGGAGACATGTTTGAGATGCATAAAATTATGAGGGGCAGAGATAGAGTAGAGAGGGAGAAACTTTTCCCCTTGATGGAGGGACCAATGACCAGTGACCATAGATTTAAGGTGAGGGGCAGGAGGTTTAGAGGGGATGTGAGGAAAAACGTTTTACCCAGAGGGTGGTGGGAGTCTGGAACTCGCTGCCTTAAAGGGTGGTGGAGGCAGAGACCCTCATAACATTGAAGCAGTATTTAGATGGGCATCTGCAATCCCAGGGCACACAAGGGTCAGAGGGAGTTGACAGGGGTCAGTGGGTTGGGCTAAGTGCTGGGAAATGGGATTAGAATAGTTAGGTGGTTGTTTTTGACCGGCGCAGATGCGATGGCCGAAGGTCCTTTTCTGTGCTGGAGACCTCGATGACTCCATGATTCATGTGTTCGGATGCAAGACACCCATTCTAAAGGGGGGTCAGGAGCAGAGGGATGTGAGGCTACAGTACGCAAAGGATCGAAGGTGGCTGGGCAGGGTGAGAAAGCAGTTCATAAGGCATACAGTATCCTGGGCTTTCCAAAAAAGGGGAGCAGAGTACAGAAGCAACAAAACTGTACTGATCTTGTGTCCAACAGTGGTTTGGCCTCAGTTGGGGTATTGCACCCAATTCTGGACGCCACACTTAGGGAAGCTGTGAAGGCAGCAGAGAGGGTGCAGAAAGAGTTTACCAGAATGATTCCAGGGATGAGGAATTTCAGTTACGTACACAAATTGGAGAAGCTGGGATTGTTCTTCTTGGAGAAGGGAAGGTTGAGGAACAGTAAGCCATTCAGCCCATCGAGCTTGCTTTGCCATTCAACTAGATCATTGAGCTGATCTTCTCCCTCAAAACCATTTTCCCCACCCTATCCACATTTCCCTTCATTAGAATCCAGAAATCTATCAATCCCGGTGTTGAACATGCTCCATGTCTGACCCACCATAGCCCTCCAGGATAAAAAATTCCAAAGATTCGCCACCCTCGGAGTGAAGGAATCCCTCCTCATCTCAGTCCTCAATGGCCTCCCCCTAACTCTGAGACTTGTCTCCTGGTTCTGGACTCAGCAGCCAGGGGAAAGATCCAATCCACATCTGCCCTTGTCACGCTCTGTCAGGATTTAGCCGAAGTGTCAGAGAGATCATTGCTCATTCTTCGCGACTCTAGAGAATACAGGAACCGGGGGCAAAATTCTCCCCCAACGGCGCGATGTCCGCCGACTGGTGCCAAAAACTTTGTTATGGAAAGAACAAGGATGGAAATGGCGTTTGTTGCCCCGCCAGCTGGCGCGGAAATGCGGCGCATGCGCGGGAGCGTCAGCGGCCGCCGACAGTTTCCCGCGCATGCGCAGTGGGGAGAGTCTCTTCCGCCTCCGCCATGGTGGAGGCCGTAGCGGAGGCGGAAGGGAAAGAGTGCCCCCACGGCACAGGCCCGCCCGCGGATCGGTGGGCCCCGATTGCGGGCCAGGCCACCGTGGGGACACCCCCCGGGGTCAGATCGCCCCGCGCCCCCCCCCAGGACCCCGGAGCCCGCCCACGCCGCCTGGTCCCGCCGGTAAATACCAGCTTTGATTTACGCCTGGCGGGACAGGCAATTTCTGGGCGGGACTTCGGCCCATTCGGGCCGGAGAATTGAGCGGGGGGGTCCCGCCAACCGGCGCGGCCCGATTCCCGCCCCCGCCCAATCTCCGGTACCGGAGACTTCGGCGGGAGCAGGAGCGGGATTCACGGTGGCCAACGGCCATTCTCCGACCCGGCGGGGGATTGGAGAATGACGCCCCAGTTCCCTCAAACTCTCCTCATAAGACAATCCCGCCAAACAAAGGATTTGCCTGATGAACCTCCCATGCACACCCCTGTGGCCCGTATATCCTTCCTTAGATAAGGAGACCAAAATTGTATACAATACTCTTACTTTGGTCTCACAAAGGCGCTATACACTTGCAACAAGATATCTTTACTCCTGGAGATTTACTCCCCAAAGCCTGTTCACCATCAACAAGGCACAAGTCAGGAGTGTGATGGAACACTCTCCACTTGCCTGGGTGAGTGCAGCTCCAATAACACTCAGGAAGCTCAACACCATCCAGGACAAAGCAGCCCCGCTTGATTACACCCCTTCCACAAACATTCACTCCCTCCACCACCGACGCACAGTGGCAGCCGTGTGTACCATCTACAAGATGCACTGCAGGAACTCACCGAGGTTCCTCAGTCAGCACCTTCCAAACCCACGACCACTACTATCTAGAAGGACGAGAGCAGCAGATGCCTGGGAACCCCAACACCTGGAGGTTCCCCTCCAAGTCACTCACCCCCCCCCGACTTGGAAATATATCGCCGTTCCTTCACTGTCCCTGGGGCAAAATCCTGTAACTCCCTCCCTAACAGC